>NC_064622.1:503155088-503785088 GCF_023898315.1 Schistocerca nitens
AGGGAAAAAATCAGGACCAGATGAGACACTTTAAGATTTTACAAATATTATAACTTGCTCCTCTTCTAGCATCAATTTGTCGTAGTTCGCTGGAACAACGAAAGGAACCCAACGACTGGAAAATAGCGCAGATCATTTCCGTTTTCAAGAACCGTTGTGGGAAACATGCACATAATTATAGGCCTATATCGTTGACGTCAATATCATTGTTGAACAATTATGGAACATGTTTTATGCTCAAGAATTGTGACATTTTTGGAGATCGAAAATCTCTGTAAAAATCAACATGGATTCCGCAAACAGAGCTCTTAGGAAAATCAGCTCGCTCTGTTCATCGACGGGCTCCATAGCGCTGCAGACAACGGCGATCGGGTTGACACTGTGTCCCGTGACGTCAAGAAGGCATTTGACACCGTCCCGCACTGCCGGAAAAAAAAGAGCTTCCGAGTATATGAGCAGATTTGCTACCGAACCCGAGTCTTCCTTATACAGACAACACAACACGTTGCTCTTAACGCAACAAAATAGGCAAATATAAAGGAAATATCCGGAGTACCCCAAGAAAGTGTAATAGGAGTACTGTTACTTTTCACGATGTATATAAATGATCTGGCAGAAAACGTCGGAAGCTCTTTAAGACTGCTCGCAGATGCCCCGGTTGTCTGTAACAAAGTAACAACGCCAGAAGACGGTATCGATTTGCAGGGTGATCCGCAGAACATCGATGAATGGTACAGGCTCTGCCAGCTGACCCTGGACGTAAATAAATGTAGCTTGTTGCGCATACATAGGAAAGGAAAGGTCCACGGCTGAATTGATGACAAATTGATGGAGAACGCATTGCCACACTTCACGTAGAAGACATACAAATGGAGGAAAAAGAGGCGAGAACCATGCGAAAAATTCTGAGATCCATTCTAGACGAAAATAGTAACTACAAATTAATGAGAAATAAAGAACTGTATAAAAAATTCCCAAATTCTCTGATGCAGTCGGGAGAAGGCGGACATGTGAAAAGAATGGAGGACAAGACATTAACTGAAGGAGTCTTCCAATATGTAACAACACCATACAGGACCGTATTACGACTAACATTCTTCGACTATAGTTCAGTCTTAGGAACGGCAGTTCTTTCAACACTCTTGCACCCTAGTATTTATTTGATGGGAGGTATCCTTATGCACTTTTACTAAGCAAATTGACAATTATAAATTAGGTGTACTACAAAACAACCTTCTTCATGTTCGCAATATTAAATGCCAGTACTAATAAGAAGCACCTAAAGTACTGTGTAACACACTGAGAGCAAAATAATATATCCACTAATCACAAGAGCGGCAAAGCAAATCCCAGCAGCCAAACTGCAATAAAAAAAAATCACCTACAAAAGATAAATACTACAAAGCTATCACCACTAATTATTAACGGAGTGTAGTACACAATGACTAAAGCAGAAGCTGTCAAAAGATTCATTGTTCATAACCCATGATCTCCATCGGCAGAAAATTTTCCAAATCCAACAAAATTTCTCAAAATTCATTTTGTCTTCCGAACTAATTAAATGCCAAGAATTCTGTTGCGTTGAGAATCGATGCAATATGTGAAAGTTGTTATGCATTACACTGGCTTGAGAAAATACACATTAGCATAAGGGTGAGAGGGGGTGCGGTATCTCCTCAGAATCCTCACAGTACCACGAAAGTTTTCTCTCTGCGAATAATAGCAACATCTCTGGCTCTCAAAAGACAATTGTCTACAGCGCTGATAAAATGTAACTTAGCATACCACTTCTACAAGAAGGAACATGGCATAAAATAAGGTCTGTTCACCTAATATTGAAATCACAGCAGTCGCACAAAAATATTTCAAATAAACATACACTGTACGAAGGAACCCGAAAGAAAATCATACAGATACCCAAAATATTGTTTGATATACTCTAATGAAAGATAATTGCACACAAAAAATAATTCAGCCACCAAGCACGCAATTGTTGATACGCAAATGTCGCAATGTTACAAAAATGCGCTCACTCAGCAGGTTGTTTACCACACGGCATTCATAGAATATATTGAAAACTACCACCGGAATCCCACATAATTGAACTTTAATCTCTATAGCAGGGGCATCTGAAATCCTGCTGAGACAACGCCTCAAAAAATTACAATATTACTACTCCACCGAACTATAATCTGATATGAAATCGTACAATATTTCGATAACAAAAAGGACAAAAGTAAATGGATCAAAGATACGGGAAAAGACATAGGAGAGATGTCCGTAACTGAGGACGACGTTCAAAACATAGAAAAATTCGAAACGAAAATGTAAAATTTCGAGGGATTTGAAAAGGGGAAGCAACGCCACTGGCAGAAGTTAGTTGCAAGAGAGGCATTCTGCATCGCGGTGTGATTTACTGCTAAAATTTCGCGAACTTACGTGGCTAGAAGAGTCAGCTGACTGCTTCCTCGTATGTATTTGTGGAAACGAGGCGGTGCAGGTAGAATTAGGGAGACTGCGACCCACACGGATACCTATCAACAACAGGTGTTCCGCGTGAGTCATTCGCGAGCGGAACAGGAAGTGAGAGTGGCACACAACCTACTCTCCGCCACACACCACACGGTGGCTTACTGTGTGTAGACGTAGAAGTCTCGGCAACGCAAACAGCAATAGAGCGCGAGAATCAAAAAGTGCTGTGAGGATAGGAAGGAGAACGTTAGTCAAAAGAACGGTTCCTCTAAAGTAACTGTTTTGCGTGGTCCACAGTCGGTCGGAGTCGACCAAAAAGAAAAAGGCGGAGGAGAATATGTGGGGTGGTTTTACTTTTTCAAAGAATTGTCAATCCATGGGTGGATAATTTGTGAAGCGGATAATTCTCACCCTGGGAATCGTGTGCTTGCTTCGTTTTACGAAGACGGGCTAAGACGAGAGTGTCGACATACAGTGTGATAAGTGTCTTGCAGGGAGCTCCTGTGAGCTAAAGGTGTCTGTCTGCTCGCGTTTGTGTGAATTAGGAGGAGAACTGGCGGAGGGTAGGTACCGCGATAGACGCCCGGTCGCGCAGTTCGCTTCACACCGGAGCAACTGGAAGCGAGCGCGAGCGCAAATGAACGAGCAGTCGCAGACAAGGGCCGGTATTCACCGCCGCACGCCCATACCTATCAAGAGGCGTTTACACCAGAGGGAACGGGAGAGAACGCGACATAACGAACACAGACCACGAAAGCTGCGTTATCGGCTTTTGGCCCCAATAGTCGGCACACAGATATGACCAGAGTAGGTTCGAGACAACTTTTACACATGAGCGACGCATGTTTGGGCGATCTCCACCCTTTTTCTGCCTCGTCCACTTTCGCCCGAGTCAGTTTTCGTTACAGAACTAATTGTAATGCGTTGTGCACAGGAAATTCACAGTTGTGGCTCATCCGGTGGTCTTGTCAGTTTGACGCGCCAAGAGGTGCGTTCTGGTCTTAAACCAGCCACGGGTACGTCATTATAGAGGTAGAGGCACAATGCAAAACTCTGACGTTCGTAGATGGTCTTTGACGTGCTAAGCAAAATGGCCTAGGAAAGCAGGAATTTTGGCTCAAAAAAATGGTTCAAATGGCACTGTGGGACTTAACTTCTGAGGTCATTAGTTCCCTAGAACTTAGAACTACTTAAACCTAACTAACCTATGGACATCACACACATCCATGCCCGAGGCAGATTCGAACCTGCGACCGTAGCGGTCTCGCAGCTCCAGACTGTAGCGCCTAGAACCGTTCGGCCACTCCGCCCGGCGGGAATTTTGGTTATCTCTCTTCGTATGCGTAAGTGAAACAGTAAACTGAAGTTGCAGCTTTTTTAGCATTATTTCAAAACTCTATGTCGGTTGTCGCCTTACGGTGATTCCTCATTACAGTTGAGGAGGGAATTTAAAAACAGAACAACTACCGAGGACCAACATAAAGTGAAGAGTGATGATTACTATTATTAGCAACCGAAGACATTTACGTTGGTGACTGTTTCAATAGCTGCTATGCATCACATAATGTGATATATGCGAAGCACTTTAAGGATTTTATCAAACTAAGTGTAAGAAAGATAATGTCAACAAAATACGATTAACGTAATGTGAAACATACACATAGGTTGCTATGTATTTGTTAGGCGGCAGTTAGGGTGATACTGGGTAAACGCTTTTTACGAGTATTTATCATCTAAGCTATTCACCAGCCATGTAATTAGAGACACCAAGATCGCAAACAACGAGAATGATTAAGTCTTCCATATATTTTTAATTTTAATCGATATAATAGGTACATAAGCGCACTTCTTTAGTTTCAAGGGAATTTATTGTATGCTTCTTTTTTACTGAAAATAGTTAGAAATCTTGTACTTATTTACTTCGTTCCTGCCTGATGCAAGCATCGAACGAATTTATCGTCGTTGTCACGTCCGTAGTGCACGTTCGAGTGCTTCGAGAAAGCCCGCATCTCGTGGTCGTGCGGTAGCGTTCTCGCTTCCCACGCCCGGGTTCCCGGGTTCGATTCCCGGCGGGGTCAGGGATTTTCTCTGCCTCGTGATGGCTGGGTGTTGTGTGCTGTCCTTAGGTTAGTTAGGTTTAAGTAGTTCTAAGTTCTAGGGGACTTATGACCACAGCACTTGAGTCCCATAGTGCTCAGAGCCATTTGAACCATTTGCTTCGAGAAATTTCTGACAACCATATATATTTCGCTTAGTCTGCATTCCAGTGGCACCAACAATGGCCTTCAGACACTTTCGCCAGAGATCGGCCGATAACTTCGGCCGACAACGTGATCATAGTGCGTCCGATGTCCGTCAGTTTTTGGTGGGGTCAAGGAGGTTAGATCTGGTTATCTCACAATCTGTTCTATGTATGAAGTAGGTTAGATTTTAAACTTTCAGGGAGGGGTGGATTCCACGCCGAAAGCACGTGACTGTTTCCTGTCTCGTAAAGAACGTGGTGAGTACTATACATTCTATCCTCAGTTATCGGAATAACCAGACGAGCATTACGAATATATGAGATGACGGTAGAAACGTTCTGTTACATATCCGAGATAATCCGTGGCCTTGAGAAGCTAGTTATAAATACTCTGCTTCGCTATATTTATTTCAAGTTGTGCTGACGTACGTTAGTTAACCTTCAGTGACTGTAATTTAGCACACGAGTGAAAGACAAGCATAAACTTTAGCGTAAGGTACTACGAAAACCTGAAGCACATGAAAGTGGAAGTACATACCGTACACCTCATCTGCAAACCACTTTGTATTAACAGAATCACTACCCTAATGGCAGTACTGATAATTTGTAGACAACTAATGACAACCTAACACAAAGATCCAGTACAGTAGCTATAAGCATATAAGACACGCCATCCTTTCCACTCTTATAATCTGCGCCCAGAATTTCCAGTAGTTTTGCGTATTTGAGATTTCGAATAAACCTGCCATTTCAGTGCACAGATTCAGAAATAAAGTCCAGTTACCATATTTTCACCTTCAGGATGGCACAAACTCGCTCTTTCTTGGACTAAACTTATGTTTCACACGCTCCGTATTTCCCGTGCGAGAACGTCGGTCGATTTGACCGAAGAAAACATACTGATCTGAATTTCACCGATTGTCGTTCGAATTAAGATCGCCTATAGTGTGGCCGCGCACGTAGTGGCGTACTGATATGAAAATATCGACCGCCTCCGGCCGATATCGGTCGTCGGCGGAATGCACTGTGACCCGCGACTTTAGGTATTTGTACTGGTTTTTTTTTTTGGATCCTAGCACCACGTAAAATATCTGCATTCTTATGTAGGTACCATTACGTTCTCGTCGGATCACTGCACCGCGCATGCAACTCGTGTCGAGTACTACAGTAGACAAGACAGCAAGCGCCGAAGCGAAGATAACGCGAATTTCCGTTCACGGTTCGCTAAAGCACAGACAGCTACAGGAACACGAGCACGTTCCTCGGCTGCTCACTGTTCACATCAGACAGAACTTGCGTTCACTGTGAGGCGTCAGCTTCGGTGCGACAGGAGGCGGCGGCTCTGCACCTCACCTGCGCGGCGCGCCGTGGTGCGTGGTGCGTGCTCCGGGCTGCAGCGGGTGCGTGCTCTGCGTACGACGCCTGCGGAAGCCGGGGAGCCACTGCGGAGCGCCCACCCACCAGCCAGATGGTACGTCTGCAGAATTGTGTGGCAGGGCAGGCGGGGGGGGGGGGGGGGGGCGGCCTTCAGTGGTGGCCATCTGGCGGCCTCGGCTGCTGCAGCCCGCGCTCGGACACCGACAGGCGCCGGCCGCTACCTGCGCTAGCTCTGCACCGCCTCGGCGCTTCCCGCTCGCGCTGGCTCTGACAAGCGAAACTACCCATACCAGCCCCTCAGATTTAGTGGTAAGATGGGCCAGTGGACAGCCCGTCAAAAACTGAACACAGAAGAAGGCGTACTGAACACAGAAGAAGGCGTACTGAACTGAAAAAAAAAAAAAAAAGAAGCAGCGAACGGGCAAAGACAACAAGTGCAAGATAGAGCAGGTAGCCAGACTAGTGCGCTCGTGGTTAAAATGCCGGCACGGTAGCTCAGCGTGTTCGGTCAGAGAGCCGGCTGGTCTCTGTACTCAAAAAAGCTGAGTGGAAGGATCAACAGCGAACTTCAACGGAGCTCATGTGACATCCGCTACGACCAAATACCGGGTGATCAAAAAGTCAGTATAAATTTGAAAACTGAATAAATCACGGACTAACGAACATAGAGAGGTACAAATTGTATTAAAAAACTAGAAACCCGTCTCGATTGCGAAAAAAGCACCTAGTGTTAACCTAGGTTTCGGCGTAGATAACTACACCTTCTTCAGAACAATGAAACCCACAAGTGTCTAAGAAGACCTTTGTCAATGATTAAAAGAACACCATAGCTATACATTTATAAACGAAAACACAAACAGTACATACGTACAAAGTCAAAATCACTACTTAACTTAATGGTGTAACCTCCACCTCACACCGCCCTATGTTGGATGGGCCATGACCCGCCATAAACTGGGCAGTTTATGGCGGGTCATGGCCCATCGAACATAGGCCGGTGTGAGGTGGAGCGTACACCATTAAGTTTAGTAGTGGTTTTGACTTTGTACATATTTACTGTTTATGTTTTTCTTTTCTTTTTTATTTATAAATGTATAGCTATGGTGTTCTTTTAATCATTGACAAAGGTCTTCTTAGACACTTGTGGGTTTTATTGTTCTGAAGAAGGTGAAGTTATCTACGCCGAAACCTAGGTTAACACTAGGTGCTTTTTTCGCAATCGAGGCGGGTTTCTAGTTTTTTAATATATTGACCAACGATTGCTGACCGCTGCGATGTTGAAGGTTCTTAGGTACAAATTGACACACATGCTTGGAATGTCATGCGGTTTTTATAGAACCAAAAAAATACAAACGTTCAAAAAATGTCCGACAGATGGCGCCTCATCTGATCAGAATAGCAATCATTAGCATAACAAAGTAAGACAAAGCAAAGATGATGTTCTTTACAGGAAATGCTCAATATGTCCACCATCATTCCTCAACAATAGCTGTATTCGAGGAATAATGTTGTGAACAGCACTGTAAAGCATGTCCGGAGCTACGGTGAGGCATTGGCGTCGGATGTTGTCTTTCACCATCCCTAGAGATATCGGTCGATCACGATACACTTGCCACTTCAGGTACCCCCAAAGCCAATAATCGCACGGACTGAGGTCTGGGGACCTGGGAGGCCAAGCGTGACGAAAGTGGCGGCTGAGGACACGATCATCACCAAACGACGCGCGCAAGAGATCTTTCACGCGTCTAGCAATACTTTTGGTTCTAATAAAACCCCATGTCATTCCAAGCATGTGTGCCAATTTTTACCTCTCTATCTACATTATTACGTGGTTTATTAAGTTTTCAAATTTATACTCACTATTTGATCACCCGGTACAACGAACAAACTGAAAAAAAAAAACACACACATAGAAGTACTTACGGTGGTGGACAGCCAGGTGGGTGAGGCGTGTTAAAATCTCCCTCGCGCCAATTTTTTTTTCCCTGCTCGCTGAATTCAAATTTGTGTATGTGTCATGGTGTAAAATCCGTTTGCAACAGCGAGATGTGAGTTACGGACCTATAATGACAGTTGATTCTGCACAACTACTCTATTAGCAACCGAAAGAAAGTGTCTTTCGAATGGGAACCGGAAACGTTTGATGACGAGACCACAAATCAACCGAATCCTCCACCGGCGAACATGTCTGGTGTGGCATACACGGCGTTAGTGACGCTACGTGTATCATATGGTAGGAATCTCTTATCGACGCTGCTAATTCGTACGACTGGTAGGTGTGCGAGATATGCCTCCTTGCCCGATATAGGTGTTCGTACGAATGTGAATGTCATCAGTGCTAAGGAAATGATGGAAAGATAAAAGTTTGTCACGTAAGCTGCAAGAAATGAACGCAACAGTTTCACAAACTCACAGTTTCTCTATGCTCTGTCAATATTTGTTTTTTTAACGTTTTTGAAGCTGCGTTCCGTTTTGCAAGCCTCGACTCTTGTTGGTTTTGTTGTAACAAACTTCACACCCATTTATTTGTCGTTTTTATTTCTGTGAGACGTCAATGTGGTATATCACCTGCTCTCATTATTCATCACATTTACGAGGCGTGTTTTTTAAGTAAGTACCGTTTTGAAATTAAAAAAAGGCGTGCTAAGATATATCAATAATTTTATTTTTACATGAAAGCGTGTACCTTAATCTACTTTTCTACATAATTTCCGCCAATATTGAGGCACTTGTCATAACGTTGTACCAGTTTTTGAATACCGTCCTCATAGAAGTCTGCCGTCTGACTTGTTAACCACTGCATCACCACTGTTTTGACTTCGTCATCGTCTTGAAGACGCTGACCGCCCAGTTGTTTCTTAAAGTGCAGGAACAGATGGTAGTTATTGGGCGGAAGGTCGGGGTGTACGGAGGAGGATCTACGTTTCCCGGCGAAAAGATGTGATGAGATCTTTGGTCTGATTCGCCACAAGGGGACGGGCATTGTCTTGCAGCAAAACGATGCCCTTGCTCAACTTCCATGGACTGTTGCTTTGATTCTGGTGTGACGTAGGCCACTCACGTTTCATCACCCGTAACAATTTGGCTTAAGAAATCATCACCGTCGTTGTGGTATCACTCAAGGAAAGTCAATGCACTGTCTAAACGTTTGGTTTTGTGCACATCCGTCAACATTTTCGGTACCCAAAGTGCGCACAATTTTCGGTAATTCAAGTGCTCGGTCACAACGCCATACAAAGCACTACGAGAAATATAGGGAAAGTCACCCCGCAAGGAGGAAATCGTAAAGCGTCTGTTTTCTCTCAACTTATTGTCCACTTCCTGCACCAAACTTTCATTAACGACCGAAGGACGCCAACTCCGTTGTTCATCATGCGCATTTGTGCGGCCATCTTTAAATGCTCTCACCCACTTTCTTACCATTCCAGCACTCATAATATTTTCTCCGTAAACTGCACAGATCTCACAATGAATATCGATCGCTTTTAGGCCTTTAGCACTAAGAAATCTTATAACAGCCCGTACTTCACAGTCGGCGGGACTCACGATTATCGGAGCCATCTTAAACACTCAGTACACAACGTAAACACGGAAGAATCAGACTGTGATGGCGTCAGTGCGTAGACTGAGGTACAGTCTTTCATGTAAAAATAAAATTATTGTGATATCTTAGCACGTTTTTTTTTTTTTTAATTTCAAAACGGTACTTACTTAAAAAACACGCCTCGTACATGAGACGGTAACGTATTATTACCACATGACTCTATATTCTATAACCAATGTTTAGTATGACAACTGCCAAGACTACAGAAAGAGAACAAACATTTCAATTACCGGCCGAGCAATTCACAATGTTGTGAAAAAAGAAAAACTGACACAAAGGAGATTTGAACACAGCTCGCCCGCTTCCTAGGCCAACACCTTGAGCAATTTTTTTTTTTTTGGTATCTTTTTGTTCGTAATTGTTCGTTGGAGATGTTGAGGGCGGACGTCCCGTGACACCTGTTAAAGTTTATCGTTGATCCGGTCACTCAGTTTTCTTTATTACAGAGGGCACCTAACCCTCTGACCGAACACCCTGAACTGCCGTGCCGGCACCGTCTCTGATCCAGGTTGCTTTTTATTGCACTTCTGTTCTTGCACCGTTCACTGCTCCTATTTTCCGTTTTTTCACGGTTCAGTACACCTTCTTCCTGGTCTCATGCCTTACCACTAAATGTGAGGCGGGTGGGATGGGGAGTTTCCCTTGTCGGTTCCACGGAGCTTACCGTCCTCTGAGATCGTTGCAAACTACACTCCTGGAAATGGAAAAAAGAACACATTGACACCGGTGTGTCAGACCCACCATACTTGCTCCGGACACTGCGAGAGGGCTGTACAAGCAATGATCACACGCACGGCACAGCGGACACACCAGGAACCGCGGTGTTGGCCGTCGAATGGCGCTAGCTGCGCAGCATTTGTGCACCGCCGCCGTCAGTGTCAGCCAGTTTGCCGTGGCATACGGAGCTCCATCGCAGTCTTTAACACTGGTAGCATGCCGCGACAGCGTGGACGTGAACCGTATGTCCAGTTGACGGACTTTGAGCGAGGGCGCATAGTGGGCATGCGGGAGGCCGGGTGGACGTACCGCCGAATTGCTCAACACGTGGGGCGTGAGGTCTCCACAGTACATCGATGTTGTCGCCAGTGGTCGGCGGAAGGTGCACGTGCCCGTCGACCTGGGACCGGACCGCAGCGACGCACGGAAGCACGCCAAGACCGTAGGATCCTACGCAGTGCCGTAGGGGACCGCACCGCCACTTCCCAGCAAATTAGGGACACTGTTGCTCCTGGGGTATCGGCGAGGACCATTCGCAACCGTCTCCATGAAGCTGGGCTACGGTCCCGCACACCGTTAGGCCGTCTTCCGCTCACGCCCCAACATCGTGCAGCCCGCCTCCAGTGGTGTCGCGACAAGCGTGAATGGAGGGACGAATGGAGACGTGTCGTCTCCAGCGATGAGAGTCGCTTCTGCCTTGGTGCCAATGATGGTCGTATGCGTGTTTGGCGCCGTGCAGGTGAGCGCCACAATCAGGACTGCATACGACCGAGGCACACAGGGCCAACACCCGGCATCATGGTGTGGGGAGCGATCTCCTACACTGGCCGTACACCACTGGTGATCGCCGAGGGGACACTGAATAGTGCACGGTACATCCAAACCGTCATCGAACCCATCGTTCTACCATTCCTAGACCGGCAAGGGAACTTGCTGTTCCAACAGGACAATGCACGTCCGCATGTATCCCGTGCCACCCAACGTGCTCTAGAAGGTGTAAGTCAACTACCCTGGCCAGCAAGATCTCCGGATCTGTCCCCCATTGAGCATGTTTGGGACTGGATGAAGCGTCGTCTCACGCGGTCTGCACGTCCAGCACGAACGCTGGTCCAACTGAGGCGCCAGGTGGAAATGACATGGCAAGCCGTTCCACAGGACTACATCCAGCATCTCTACGATCGTCTCCATGGGAGAATAGCAGCCTGCATTGCTGCGAAAGGTGGATATACACTGTACTAGTGCCGCCATTGTGCATGCTCTGTTGCCTGTGTCTATGTGCCTGTGGTTCTGTCAGTGTGATCATGTGATGTATCTGACCCCAGGAATGTGTCAATAAAGTTTCCCCTTCCTGGGACAATGAATTCACGGTGTTCTTATTTCAATTTCCAGGAGTGTATCATTTCGTTTGTTGTCATTTTTACTCTTCCAGGAGACTTGATTCTATTTGTTGTTACAGTTACATGTTGTGTGTTACTGAACAATGTCAGAAAGAATTCCCAGTTCGTCTAAAGTTACGAGTGGAGAAGTTTCGCGTTGTTCTCTTCATCGAGGGGTCGCCGTACGAGGTGAGTCGAGCTTTACGTGCCTGCTATGAGACGTAAAAACTCAATGGTGGTCCGGCGCTTGCCGTTGTGCCGTACAGCACTTGCTGCGAGCGTATCTGCCGCCTTTCCGCTCGAGTCGGCTAGTGAGTTAGTTTGAAAGAGCCACCGGTTCGATCCGTCGCGAGCAGCGTAAGCGGGCCACGTCTCTTGCTTGTGGCTCTGGCGGCTGCGCGGACGTGGTGGCTGGCTAGTGGGATCGCCCTCTGAGCCACCTCCAGCTGGTTCTTCGATGGGAATTCTTTGACGATTGTCTCGAGTGGCTTTGGACTTCTGTGCAAATGTTAATGCGGTTTTAAGTGTTGCAAGGATCAGCTGGACAGCTATGGATTTCGTTTGAGTTGTTGTGATTAAATCTTCTTGTGGTTTTAAGTGCTGCACAGGTCAGCTGGGCAGTCATTGTGTTCATTACCTTCGTTGTTTAAATTTACCAGCTGGGCAGCTGTTGAGTTCATTTCAGTTGTAGTTGTTGATTGAATTTTAGCGGGTTTTAAGATTAGCCAGGCAGCTGATGACGTCGTTGATGTTGCATCAGATTTTGCTCGTTTCATATTAATGTCGGTTTAAATTGCTGTACAGCTCAGGCTACCAACTTCTCAGTTGATCTGCGACGCTGCAGGTTGACGTTGGTGGTCCTTACGGCAGTTCTGATTAAAGGGAGCTCTTGCGGATATTTACCATTATTGTTAAGGCCGTAATAGCAGGCACTGGACTCCACGCTCAGCGGTTACGAAATTGTCCGTTACTAGCGGATGTAAGTCCGTCTGCATCGGAAGGCGTGGATGTTAATGGTTTTAGAACGCTGTGAAACAAGTATATCCTTCAGCCCTGCATATCTGCGTGTAGTGCGTGCGCTAGTGGCCCAAGTGGGTTGTCCGTTCTGGCCACTCATCTGGTTGTTCAAATAAGTGGTTATTAAGGTATTATAATTGGGATATTCCTCAACCCTCCACTCAAGAACTGCTCTCGTGGGATCGATCTCGGATTACAAGCGGTACGCCACCGAGCGTGGTTGCTGGGTTACGGGGTTATGCTTTACACTACTGTAAAAGTCGGTACGGTTGCTGGTGTAGCTGATTTTACTGCACCGTTGTGAAGCTATTTAAACTCATAAGGTGGACCCAAGGTTCATTTGACACCCTACTTATTTCTATAAGGAGGAACTGATGTATGAGATTAAAACTAGAGCGGCTAGAACACGGGGTAGTGTCTTAGACAAATTGGAGCAGGTGGAGGTCGGGTCGAAACAATGGTAGCGTTGCCCAGGGAGGAACAAGAGACTGTATCTGTACTTCCGGTCACCGAGAAGGCGTTGGAAGAGCTTCATATTTGTCGTGATCTGTTGGTTAATAGTGTTCCATCCGCAGGTCAGGTTCGGAAGTTGGTCCCGAAGCTGGAACATTATAGGAACAGAATTAAGCATTGCTGTTGGTAACCAAAATTACGTCTAACGGATCACGGTTGGTGGAACCGCAAGACAGGATTGTAATTGTGGCGTGCTAGTTTTAGATCTGGGCCGAGAGAAACGGCGGGTTCGGTTCACGAAACGCTAGGGAGTACCGGGTTTAGTCACTTCAAGAAGTTGTGGAATCCGTTTCAAGCCTTTTTGCAGGAGGCGGTTGACTTTTCAGTTAGTTCAGTTCCGCAGGCACTTCAGTTGTTACATCTTTTGCATAAATTGGAACAGAAGGGTGGAGCCATAGGCGTTGGAGAGGAGGAATTGTTTGAAGGGTGATGGGGATTTGTTGGAGAAGATGCAAAATGCCATTATCCCCGGTGAAACCTTGCACGAATTTCACGAGAGAATATGCAGGTGACCCATCCCGCATTAAGTCGAGGCAGGAGTTCGTTCATTCGCGTTGTGATCGCGAGCAAGGTCTTCAGGACAGTTCTTCTGTTATGTAGGTAGAGTGAAGCATAGAGTTTGTGCGTGATATTCTTGAGAGTTTTCAGCCGGAGGATCGACAGAGAGCGATGTTCTGTTAAGACATACGATTGTTACCTTCAGTGATACGGTTAGCCACATGCAAGGGGTTCCTTATGTCGGAGAGTGAAGGAGGAAGAAAGGAACTACGGAATCCAAACCAAGTGATAATACCATGTCTGCAGCCCAAAGCAACTGAAGGTGTTTTGCTTGTGGCGGTCCCAGCCTCCTAGCCCTGCACTGCCCTATAGGTGAGGCAGGGGAACAGAACAATGACAGTCGGACGACTCATCCTGCGTGGCCACTATGAGAGAAGCGCAACCTTGACGCCGAGACAGTCTAAACAGGTGCCATACATGTGTTGTTATGTTGATAACGAGCCAGTCTGCGGCTTGGTGGATTAAGTCGGTGTCTTGACGGCGTTGGACCTGGAGTGTGGACGTAGCAGTTGCAAATGGGGAAAAACTGAACAAAAACACATGCAAATAGCAGCAGCTAATGACACCCAGATGCGTGTCAGGGGTGTTGCTTATCGGATTAGAGTGCAACGTTATACGTGGAAGGTTAAGGTTAGGATAACTGCCAATTTGTCGACTCCGTTTACCATTGGCTCAAATGGGATACGGAAGATCGGGTAGTTGTTGGCTGGCAGACAATATTTTTTATTTCGAGTTTTCTCAAAATCTCAAGTATTGTGTGAGCACGGCAGTAGGGAAACCGAGCTGGTACGGCATTCCTGAGGCGAAAGGGGAGGCAACACCACTAACAAAGGTAGCACCGAATGATTTTGAGCATCTAAGTACGGAGCAGAGGCTCCAAGTATGTGAGGTGTGCGGGCGGTATAGTGACGTACTGACAGCGGAGATGGAAATCACTGAGATACTAGAGTGTGAGATATTGGTGACAGATCATGTGCCTGTGACGAAAGCTTCAGGATGGTATACTCAGTGACAAAGCAGTAGGATTTTACCAGAAATATTGAACCTTAGACAATGTGTCTAATAGTGTATTTTAAATACGACAGTATGCCATCTTAGGCACTGTATATCATTAAAACACTTGATAATGGCATTGTAAAGACGAAATCATGATCGTGTAAATGTAACACTGCAAATAAAAAACAGTGTAATGTCGGTACCGACTTTAAAGAAATATATTATGACTGTGGCCCCACATTATTAAAAAAAATTATTAAAGGTAAATCCATATCGCAAGGGAGATTTGGTGTTCGTTAAGACTCATCAGGCAACAAGGAAGGTATTGGAAAAGATCATGAAGAAACTGCTACCACGGTTCAGGGGACCGTTTCTTGACATCCGTCACGGTTCAGCTGGTAGAACTGATGTAATTAGGGCACATATATCTCAGCTGAAGATGGATGTAACAGGTTTGAGTACCTTAGTCATGTCGAGAGTCATTAAGTTGTGTGCCAGAGGTTACACAGGTAGGGAGGCGGAGTTTGTGCCCATTGGCAATTGCTGTGAGTATATCAGCCGTCTTCCGGATCGGGTCAGCTAGTTTGAAAGACCCGCTGGTATGATCTGTCGCATGAAGAGTAAGCAGGGCATAGCGCAGCGGAAGTGTGGAAATTCGGCGGCGGTACACAGGCAGAAGGTGGTTAAGGAATGTGCCTCAGTGGGTTGTGCCTGGCTTTCTGGTCCTTGAAAGCAATTCCTTGACGGTTGTCCTGAGTCACTTTAGACGTGTTCAAATGTGAACACGGTTTTAAGTGTTTCAGGTATCAGGTGGTAGGCAATTATTGAATTCGTATGAGTTGTTACAGTTGTGATTAAATTTTCATGTGGTTTTAAGTGCTGCACAGATTAGCCATGCAGGTGATGTCGTGGATGAGGTTGCTGCAAATTTTGCTCGTTCTACATTAATGTCTATTGAAATGGTACGCAGGTCAGGCTAGCAGCTTTCGAGCTAGTTAGTGGGGCTGCAGCTTGATGTGGGTAGTCCTGATGGCGGTTCTGAATTAAAGGGAGCTGATACACACAGTGGTTACGGTTACTACAAGCCACATCACAAGTTGGGAAACGGGTCCAAATTTCTAATAGTTTACTGTCGAGTTGAGATTTTCACACACAAATGTTTTATTCATATCTCACAGAAAGTAACAGTACGGAAATAAACAACGTTTTAAATACGCCGCTAACGGCAATCAAATCATTTATAACAATACAACAATTTTAAAAAAATTCTTTTTTTTTAAAATAGAAGTACCAGTACGGCAATCAACAACCTTTCAAAACACTCCGCTAACGGCAATCAAGTCATTTACAGCAATGTAACAGTTTAAAAATTTCTTTTAAAAACGGCAATCAAGTCATTTATAGCAATACAACAGTTAAAATGTTTTTCTTTAAAAAAAAAAAAAACACGGAAGCTACCAGTACAGCAATAACAGCCTTTCAAAACACGCCGCTAACGGCAATCAAGTAATTTATAGCAATGCCACAATTTAAAAATTTCTTTTTTAAAAAACACAGAAGCTAGCAGTACAGCAATAACAGCCTTTCAAAACCCGCCGCTAACGGCAATCAAGTAATTTGTAGCAGTACAACAGTTTAAAAAAATTTAAAGAACATTAGTAAACAGGCTACTAAAGTAAATACAGAACTTTGTTAACAAAGTACGGTGAGGTAGTGAAGCTACCAACACCGCCATTAAAAAAATCAAAGGTCTCAGCCAACACCCGATTAATGGCAGTAAAGGAAGTGAGGAATTTAAAAAGTTTTTAAACAAAAGTGTGCTGGAATATCATTAGAACATAACAGATATGACGGACCCGTGTAAGGCGGCCACAAATCACCCACTCAGGGATGCTCAGGCTAGACAGAATACTGACCAATTTAAATACGCCCGTAAACCCAATTGCCACTCTCAGGCTGGTCACTGCACCGACTTTCAGCCAGCGAAAACTTGTAATAAGACGGCTTAACTTGCTGACAGAATTAGAGCTAACCTCGTGCAAGGAAACATTACACCACACAGTCCTGAATGAGCGACCACATGGTCAACCAACAAGAAGCATTAATTTACTCATAACACACGACAGAATAGCGAAACAATTAGACTGCCAAAACTACACCTCCCATCGGGCAGTAACGAGAGGAGGACACTGTCTTCAATTACATCGGTGCCGGGGACAGGAAACCCGATCGCCGGAGGCCACAAGACAAAAGAGACACTGGTTACGCAAACTTATTACTTAATGATAAAACCTTCCACTAACTTAACTTGCAATTACGCTCGAACAGGCAGTACACGACTTCCGATGGCAAGGATCCACACACCCGACCGCGCACGCGTCGCCAGCCTACCCAACACGCCACGGTCACGCGACAACACGCTCTGTCACCGGAGTTCACGTCTTCTCTGCAACGTTGACGGGTAGTGACCGCTCCTTCATGTTAGGTGTCTCCTTTTAAACTCCAGTGTTGAAACGGAGGACTTAAAGAAGCCTGTTAACGGCCCACCAAGGCGAAATGAACAGCAACTACTCCTTGTGCGATTCTGTATACAACCAACACGCGGGGAGCTCTTCCGTCAACTCGACCCGCTCGTTACACACAACCGACATACATCACGTGGCGACTCGGTACAACCGACCACGCCTGCTTCGTGCTGGAGAGCCACACTCCCTCCCGTATCCACCACTCTCTCTTTGCGCGCAACGCCCCTACTTCCGCGCCACCACACGAGGTTACAACAGGTCAAAGATCTCACTTCCTCCATAGCAGTTTCCCGGAAGCAAAACGCAAATATCGATAGCAGAGGGAAAATACAACCGAGCAGCCACTTAATGACAGACAACATATCAAACAAACATGTCAGGAGAAGAAAAGGAAAACCAATGCAATCTAAACACAAGGTGTAGGACGGCTCAGGAGCCATTGCTAATATTTCGCATTTCTGTTAAGGCCGCAATAGTAGGCACGAAATTGTCCGTTATTAGCGGATTGAAATCCGTTGGCGTCGGAGGCGTGGATGATAACAGTACACTTGAGGTGACAAGTCATAGGACAGGGCTGGCACGGTTTTACCCTCGTACAGGCTCGACTGCAGCCTCTGGTAGACAGGTGCTCTGAAGGCGAGTTGGGCAGCTCCCCAGCAGCTCCGTCCTGCAGTGGGACCGAGTCACGTCAGGTGACGCGGGAGGCCGGCGCCACGTTCGAAGCTGCCACTCCTTCCTCCCTGCAAGCGTCAGGCATCAGTCCTTGCTTCCTTTCGATACCCAGAGTCCGCCTCCACGCCCTCCTCAGTGTGTAGCCCTGGTCCCTGTTAAAACTGTTGCTGTTCATTATAGTCTCAGCCGCCTCCTTTATAACGGAATCCCAATCTGTTGACTAGTTTTTAGAGCATATTTTGTGTATATTTTGAAGGTAATTCTCAGCTATGGACGACTTGTCGAGCTCCCTTTGTTGAATACGTTGCTTGTGCTCGTTACAACGCTCTGCAGCTGTGCGAATTGGGTGGCCTATACATATGATGCCGCACTCGCAAGAGACGCCATACACGCCGGGCACCTACTGCCACGTACTCCATGTCAGCGACCTCAGAAGTAATTAAACATCGTGAGAGAACAGAATTGGGCGCTCTGCGGAACTCACGGACTTCAAACGTGGTTCAAAATGGTTCAAATGGTTGTGAGCACTATGGGACTTAATATCTGAGGTCATCAGTCCCCTAGAACTTAGAACTACCTAACTAACCTAAGGACATCACACATATCCACCCCCGAGGCAGGATTCGAACTTGCGACCGTAGCAGCAGCGTGGTTCCGGACTGAAGCGCCTAGAACCGCTTGGCCACAACGGCCGACTCCGAACGTGGTCAGTTCATTGGATGTCACTTGTGTCATAAGTCTGTACGCGAGATTTCCACACCCATAAACGTCCCTAGGTTCACTGTTTTCGATGTGATAGTGAAGTGGAAAAGTGAAGGGACATGTGCAGCACAAAAGCGTAAACGCCGAACTCGTCTGTTAACTGACAGAGACCGCCGACAGTTGAAGAGGGTCGTAATGTGTAATAGGCAGACATCTATCCAGACCATCACACAGAATTCCAAACTGCATCAGGATCCATTGCAAGTACTATGACAGATAGGCGGGAGGTGAGAAAATGTGGATTGCATGGTCGAGCGGCTGCTCATAAGCCACATATCACGCCTGTAAATGACATACGACGCCTCGCTTGATGTAAGGAGCGTAAACAATGGACGATGGAACAGTGGAAAAACTTTGTGTGGAGTGACGAATCATATTACACAATGTGACGATCCGAGGGCAGGGGGTAGGTATGGCGAATGCCCGGTGAACGTCATCTGCCAGCGTGTGTAGTGACAACAGTAAAATTCGGAGATGGTGGTGTTATGGTGTGGTCGTGTTTTCCATGGAGGAGGCTTCCATCTGTTGTTGTTTTACATGATACCATCACATCACAGGCCTACAGTAATGTTTTAAGCACATTCTTGCTTCCCACTGTTGAAGAGCAATTCGGGGATGGCGATTGCATCTTTCAACACGATCGAGCTCCTGTTCATATGCACGGTCTGTGGCGGAGTGGTTACACGACAATAACATCCTTGTAATGGACTGGCCTGCACAGAGTCCTGACGTGAATCCTATATAACACTTTCGGGATGTTTTGGAACGCCGACTTCTTGCCAGGCCTCACCGAGCGACATCCATACCTCTCCTCAGTGCAGCACTCCGGCTGTCATTCCCCAAGAAACCTTCCAGCACCTGATTGAACGTATGCCTGCGAGAGTGGAAGCTGTCACCAAGGCTGAGGGTGGGCCAAGACCATACTGAATTTCAGGATTGCCGATGGAGGGCGCCACGAAATTGTAAGTCATTTTCAGCCAAGTGTCCGGATACTTTTGATCACATAGCGTACGTGCAAATTTTTGGAATTTTCTACTCGAGAGTAAGCTATGTATAGTTACCATGAGAGCAGCAAGTTTCGTTGTCTCAGATCATTCAGCGTTAAGAATAGAACTCTTCGGAAGTGACGTTTCTGTTTGTTTCTACGCCTGTTTCACATTGGATTTGTTCACATTAAAATGATATCTGTCCTCTCCGTGCACAGATATTAATGGATTTTGGAGGACATCATATGAACGGTGTGTCTCTGCAATGCGTTGTAGACCTTCTCTTCTTCGTTGTGCAGTTATGTCACGGCTTGAATTTTCATTGGCCACAATGGCGAGTTCGTCTATCTGAGGTGCATTAAATCGACGTTCGTGTTCTCGATCTTTTGTCGACTTGAATTATAACTTCATCGTCATCACAAATCATTCTGTCTAGCGCTGTTTTAATACGTGAATCAGTTGACTGTGTTAGTGTAAGATCCTCTATACATCTCTGACTACTTCTCCTCTCAATCCATTCATATTTGCGCATCGTTGATAAATTTCTGTTTTTTGCTTTCCGATGAAATACACTTGCAGAAATTTATTGTGTCCGTTGGGTAGTGGTAGTAATGATGCCATATTGTGACAGATTTGTCCTTGGATGAAAAAAATATAATCGATTTCATCTCTGTTGGTGTTGATCGAAGTGACGCCGAAAGAAGTCATTTGGAAGCTGGCTTTGTACGCTTTTGTATTTTGAAGAGATTGTTTTGATTCTGGAGTTTCCCCGGTCATGTAATGTAAAAGCTCCTGCATAGGTGCTTCCAGTGCTGGCAATCGAATTTTTCCATTCGTGCAACAGAATCTTGGTGTTTCTGCACGTTGTAAAATTGTCAGACGCTATCCATTTTTCTGATTACGACGCTTTTGTTTTTGTCATACTCTGTCGTCGGATCGTAGTGGAATGCTTCATTTGTTAGGTTGTACTGTTTACTTGTTTTCGTCCGCGCTTCTCGTAGGGTGATATTTTCATGGCTGGCTTGAGTTCGCAGTCTTTTATTATAAGATTGAGTCGCAATTCTCGATTCTTGAATCCGTTCATTGCATTGTTCTTCGATTTCTCTGCTTCTCACGGTGCTCACTCTCGTTCGTTGGGAACTTAAACATGCTTGACTCTCTTCGTCTATTTCGTTTTATGGCTGTTATTTTCGTTTTCACCATTTTGTTTCAGGACTGGCAACATCTCCTCCGCTTTTACGTTTCGGCAAACACACCAAGTATACTTTTCACTCTTTATTTTCTATTTAAATTCAGTCACAGTATAACTTTGGCTGCTCACACTTCATTGTCTCACTGCATCCTCCTTTCCTCACTGTTAGACACTGACGTTGGAACTCGCGACGGCTCTTGCTTTATACACCCCTACCAATGGGTAGCCCCAACAGTCTCGAATTCCAGAACATATCAAACAGACTTCGAATGATCCACAATGTTCCAGGACATTCCACAACATATGAATGTGTTCTGGAATGTTCCACAATGATCTGGGTTTTTCCCGGACATTCTGCAATCTTCCCGAATGTTTAAGACAACTCGAGCACATTGCAGAACATCTCAGATCATTGTGCAACATATAGGAACCTCCTGGAACGTTGTGGAATGCTGTCGAGTACTCTCGAAGGTTCTGAAATGTTCTAGAAATTTCCAGAGGGCGAAACTTCCCAGGCCTTGTATCTTCAAAAGCACTCCTCTCCATGGAAGGGGAATAGAGGGGTTACCACACCATATAACTTCTTGATAGTACCAAGACTCATTTCTGAGTTTTAGTGGCACACACATTTTACACTTACTTTTATCATACATTTATAACTCCGCCAAAGCCGGTCCCAAGCCCGGTTGAAATAGGAGGAGGAGGAGGAGAAATAACACCTCGTCAAAATACCTTGGTTCACCTCGCGTGGGTGATAGTACCTCGTGAGGGCCCCTTGCCAGGGACACGGTGGAGACCTCAACGGCAGTGAAGGCGGAGATGAAGATCATCGGTGCGGCGGAACTGGCGGAAGAGGCGGCCATAATCCACTAGCGTCTGTTCTGGAATCCAGCGAGTAGTGGTCAGCGTCTGTTCACCTAGTTGGTGCGGCTGCTCCATGCTCTTCTTGATCTAAATAATCAAGTCGTAACCATGTGACCTTCATAGAAGATCACCACAAAGCGAGTTTCAACTTGAATAAGAATGATGGAACAAAAGGAAAGAAATCCACTACCCCAGGCATCGGTCTCTAGACTGAATCTTCCTGGTCATCGGATTCTGGGGGACCAGGAACGTCATGCGTAGAAGAGTCGGAGCTTCTCAAAATCTCTAAGACCAAAACAGAAAAACTTCATAGGAACTCTCAACACAAACACACTCTCCAAAGTAGGTAAACTCAAACAACTCACAAATACTATGGAAAAATTCCACATAAAAATCCTTGCGATTCAAGAAACACGATTTACTGATGAAAATCATTTTGATTCAGGAAACTTCAGAATCAACGAAGGAAAACCTGCAGTCCAGCTGAACAAGGGACCCAAACAATTTGGCACAGTTTTTGTTGTGCACAAATCAATTATAGACTCCATAATAAACTTCCATTCAACATCAGAAAGAATCTAGACAATTTCAGTAAAATCTGGAAACAAGGCATACACACTGATAAATGCACATGCCCCCACAAATGATTACAATAGAAAAGATCCACAGGCAATAGATGACTTCTGGAAACTGTTGGAGGAAGCCTGAAGTAAAATCCCTACTCATCACGTGGAAATTATGTTAGAAGATTTCAATGAACAACTCGACAAAGAGAAAAAATTCAGGAAAACAACGGGAATTCATATAGCTCACAAGAGAGCAAATAAAAACGGCGATTTTTTTGGGGGGGAGGGGGGGTTTAAGGGCGCTCAACTACTGAGGTCATTAGCGCCCAGTCACAATTGTTAGAGCACATAGAATCTAGTAAAACTCAAGGGGGGGGGGGGACACCAGAAAGTTCGTACAAAGATGCAGATAAAATAAGTGAAAGGGCTAGATGTCTTTGGACAAGCCAGTCAAAGTAATGAAACGAAGAACACGAGCAGCTGCTCGAGCGTCATCAGCTAAAATATCCTGTAAAGTAGATGGCAGAGACAGGACAACACGAGATTGATTAAAGCGGGGACACGACAATAAAACATGGCGCTCTGTTAATGCATGACCACAAGGGCACTGCGGGGCTGGGTCACCGGAGACCAGGTAGCGGTGGCTAAACCGGAAATGCCCAATCCGCAACCTGGTCAGAAGGACCTCTTCTCGCCGAGATGGTCGGAAGGAGGTCGTCCAAGCAGTTGGGAACGGTTTTACTGCCCGGAGCTTGTTTCCTTGAAGTGATGACCAAGTATCCCACCACAACGACACAAGCCTCTTACAAACAACCCCACTAACGTCAGATGACAGGACACAATGGGAGGCTGGCCGAGGCAGGAGGACTGCAGCCTTGGCTGCAGCATCAGCAGCCTCATTCCCAGGCACTCCTACATGGCCGGGAACCCACAGAAAGCTGACAGGAGAGCCATCTTCAGCAAAAGGATGGAGGGATTGCTGGATCCGTTGCACCAAGGGATGGACCGGATATGGAGCTCCAAGGCTCTGAAGAGCACTGAGTGAATCAGAGCAGAGTACATACGATGAATGGCGGTGGCGGCGGGCATACTGAACGGCCTGATGGAGAGCAAACAGCTCGGCCGTAAAGCTGGAACACTGGTCGAGGAGCCGGTATTTAAAGGTGGCGGCCCCGACGACAAAGGCACAGCCGACACCATCGTCAGTCTTGGAGCCATCGGTGTAAATAAACGTGTGACTGGCAAGTAGCTCACGAAGTTCGACAAACCGTGGGCAATACACTGCAGCCGGAGTACCCTCCTTCGGGAGTGAGCTGAGGTCGAGATAAATATGAACCGGAGCCTGGAGCCAAGGTGGTGTCGGGCTCTCACCCTCTCTGAAGGTGGTAGGGAGGGCAAAATCCAACTGTCGAAGCAGGCGACTAAAGCGGACTCCAGGGGGCAGCAGGGGAGATACATACAACCCATACTGACGGTCGAGAGAATCGGCGAAGAAGGACTGATAAGAGGGGTGGTCGGGCATTGACAACAGCCGGCAGGCATACCGACAAAGCAGTACGTCGCGCCGGTAGGGCAATGGTAATTCGGCAGCTTCAGCATAAAGACTCTCGACGGGACTAGTGTAGTATGCTCCGGTCGCAAGACGTAACCCCCTATAGTGGATGGAGTTGAGACGGCGTAGGAGGGATGGCCGAGCAGACGAGTAGGCGAGGCTCCCATAATCCAGCTTCGATCGGACTATGGACCGATACAAGCGAAGCAGGACAGTGCGATCCGCTCCCCAAGATGAACCACTAAGTACTCTGAAGACATTAAGGGAACGTGTACAACGGGCAGCCAAATAAGAGACCTGCGGCGACCAACAAAGTTTCCTGTCCAGTGTGAGCCCTAGAAACTTAGTTGTTTCCACGAATGGGAGAACAACTGGACCGAGATGTAAGGATGGCGGAAGGAACGCTTTATATCGCCAAAAGTTGATGCAAACCGTCTTCTCTTCAAGCCATTTGCCACACTCCATGAGTATAGGCTGTCGAGACAACGCTGAAGGCAGCGCTCCAGGAGGCATGTTCTCTGGGCGCTGCAGTAGATCGCGAAGTCATCGACAAAAAGAGAGCCTGAGACATTAGGTGGAATGCAATCCATAATTGGATTGATCGCTATGGCAAAAAGGGCTACGCTCAAGACGCCCTGAGGCACTCCGTTCTCCTGGAGGAAGACGTCGGACAATACGGAACCCACACGTACCCTAAACTTTCGATCTGTTAAAAAGGAATCAATAAAAAGGGGCAGGCGACCGCGTAGACCCCACCTGTGCATAGTGCGGAGGATACCTCCTCTCCAACAGGTATCATAAGCCTTCTCCAAATCGAAGAACACGACTACCGTTTGGCGCTTTCGCAAAAAGTTGTTCATGATGAATGTCGACAAGGTCACAAGGTGATCAACAGCGGAGCGGCGGCGACGAAAGCCGCATTGAACATTGGTAAGTAGCCGTCGAGATTCAAGAATCCAAACTAACCGAGCGTTAACCATGTGCTCCATCACCTTACAGACACAGCTTGTAAGAGAAATGGGGCGGTAACTAGAAGGAAGGTGTCTATCCTTCCCGGGTTTCGGTATAGGAACCACGACGGCGTCACGCCAACGCATGGGGACTTGACCTTCGGTCCAGACGCGATTGTAGGTACGAAGAAGGAAGCTTTTGCCTGCCGGAGAAAGGTGTACTAGCATCTGAACGTGAATGTCATCTGGCCCCGGAGCAGAGGACCGGGGCAGTGCAAGTGCACGTTCGTGTTCCTGCATAGTAAAGGGGGCATTATAATTTTCCAGATTCAGCGAGTGGAAGGAAGGTCGCCGAGCCTCTTCTGCCTTGGAAGGAAGGCAGGGTGGTAATGGGCGGAGCTGGATACCTCCGCGATAAAGCGGCCGAAGGCGTTGGAGACATCCACAGGATCAACAAGGACCTCATTACCCGAAGTCAGGCCAGGTACCGAGGAGTGGGCCTTAATGCCCGACAGCCGGCGCAGGCCACCCCAGACGACAGGAGTAAAACTGTTAAAGGAGCTGGTGAAAGAGGGCCAACAAGCTTTTTTGCTGTCTTTGATGACTCTACGGCATTGCGCTCGGAGTCGTTTGTATCCAATACAATTCGCCAACGTAGGATGGCGGCGAAAAGTGCGTAAAGAACGTCGTCGAGCACGGATAGCGTCTCTACAAGCCTCATTCCACCAGGGGAGTGAAGAAGAGGTAGTACGAGGAATGGAACGTTCGGCAGCATTGATGATAACGGCCGTGAGGTATTCGACCTGACTGTCACAACTGAGAAAATCGTGGTCCGGAAAGGTCGCCAGGGAGGAGTAAAGTCCCCAGTCAGCTTTCGGTACGTTCCAGCTCGAAAGACGTGGGGATAGGGTGTGGTGCAGGAGACGAACGACACAGGGGAAGTGGTCGCTCGAATAGGTGTCAGAAAGGACATACCACTCGAACCGACGGGCAAGAGTGGTAGAACAGATCGAGAGGTCCAAGTGGGAGTAGGTATGAGTAGAGTCCGAGAGGAAAGTCGGGGCGCCAGTATTGAGGCAGACAAGATTGAGATGGTTGAAGACATCCGCCAAGAGGGAGCCTCTCTGACAGGATGCAGGAGAGCCCCAAAGGGGATGATGGGCATTGAAGTCGCCAAACAATAAAAACGGCGGAGGAAGCTGAACAATCAGGTGCATCATGTCAGCCCGACTAACTGCGGATGATGATGGAGTGTAGACGGTACAAACAGAAAAAGTAAAGGCAGAAAGAGTAATATGGACAGCTATTGCTTGGAGTGGAGTGGTCAATGGGATGGGATGGTAATAGACATCGTCCCGAACGAGCAACATGACCCCACCATGAGCTGGAATACCGTCCACAGGGTGAGGTCAGACCGCTCCGAGGTATAGTGGGTAAAAGCAATACGGTCAGTTGGGCGCAACTTGGTTTCCTGGAGACCAAGGACGAGCGGACAGTGCAGGAGGAGGAGCAGTTGTAATTCCTACCGATTAGATCGAATACCTCGTATGTTCCAATGTAACAAAGCCATCGCTAGTCAGAAAAAAGGGGGAACGACACGGGTGAAGAGCTGGTCACCTCGACGGCCGCGGAGGGCCAGGTTTCGAGGGAACAACGCTACAACCGGCGGGAGGCGAATCCTGTTCCATCGAGTCGTCGCCGGCTGCGGCCGCTTTCCCGGGTTGCGGAGGAGGGGCAGCATCATTCGCCGACGAGAGGCCAGCTGAGCGCCTAGCAGCAGAGCGTCCCGGCGAAACTGAGGACGGCCGGGAGCAGCGACTCACGGAGGGAGCGTCAGACGAAACGCGCCGGGGTGGAGAGGGGGATAAGGACTTCTTCTTGGAGGCTTTCTTGGAAGTCCGATGAGGCACGGGGATGGTGGGCTGGACCCGAAGAAGGTCCTCACGCGCGGGATACGTTGTGGAACGCCGGACCTCGGGAGCCGGGGTCCGGAACGTTTCCCCGATGGACGCCTGAGAAGAGGATCGCTCACTTGGAATCACTATAATAAGAAATCTATTTCTGTCAATGCGAAACTAAGGCATTACAACACAGTAGTCCTACCAGAAGCACTTTATGTTGCAGAAACTACAGTGATTCATGGTCATACTAAGATCAGAGAGATTGAAAAGCAGGAAAGAAAAATTCTGAGGAAAATATATGGACCAGTGTTTCGGGAAGGAATTTGGATGAAGAGGCCAACGAGAGAGATTTACAAAGACATAGAGACGATAACAGACACTATTAGAAAGAGAAGGATGAAATTTTATGGGCATATCAGCAGAATGAATTAAAGCAGGCTCACAAGACAAATCTTTGAGATGGTAAACAAGAGCAAAAACAAGATAAAGTGGATTACTGAAGCAGAAGAAGACATTAAAGAACTGGGGATCGCACAAGACAACATAAACAATAGAGAACAGTTTAGAACTATCATAGCCGGCCGCGGTGGTCTAGCGGTTCTAGGCGCTCAGTCCGGAACCGCGCGACTGCTACGGTCGCAGGTTCGAATCCTGCCTCGGGCATGGATGTGTGTGATGTACTTAGGTTAGTTAGGTTTAAGTAGTTCTAAGTTCTAGGGGACTGATGACCACAGATGTTAAGTCCCATAGTGCTCTGAGCCATTTGAACCATTTTTTAGAACTATCATACAGAAACACACGCTTAAACAAGAACATACGGAGAACAGAACGGGAAAAAGATGGTCGGAAGAACGCAAGAGAGTACACAGTGAACGTATGAAGAGAATTTGAGAAGAACGAATATAGAAGAAGAAATCATGAGTACTCAAGTTCAATCGCTCTCTCAAAAGGGAATAATACATAATAATAATAATAATAATAATAATAATAATAATAATAATAATAGTATTTAGAGTACAATTGCTGCAATTCAAATGTTGAAATGTGTGTGAAATCATATGGGACATAACTGCTAAGGTCATCAGTCCGTAAGCTTACACACTACTTAACATAAATTATCCTAAGGACAAACACACACGCGCCCATGCCCGAGGGAGGACTCGAACCTCCGCCGGGACCAGCCGTACAGTTGCTGCAATTGTTAAGTAACGTTTTCCGTTTCACTTTCTTATTCCCAATGCTGATTGGCCTATTTAACGTAGGTTTTCTCACCGCGATAAATGTTAAATTTGTTATGTCAGAAATAAGCAGTCGACAGAAAAATTAATAACAGGTTAATTATAAACCTGGCGATCTGTTTGTCACATGGAAACCGTACGGCCGCCAGCTGAGCAGTTGACGCTCGAGCGGACCATTGTGCGCCACACACTGAGGTGGCGCCCCCTGACATCGTGTCGGACCTCCTTTCGGCCGGCGTAGTGCAGCTACTCCACGTGGCGTGGACTCGACAAGTTGGTGGGAGTCCCCTGCAAAACTACTGAGTCGTGCTGCCGCTACAGCCGTCCATAATTGTAAAAGTGTTGCCAGAGGAGGGCCTTGTATACCAACTGACCTCTCGGTTATGTTCCATAAATGTTCAATCGGATTCATGTCGGTGGATTCATTCGGTGGCCGAATCATTCGCTCGAATTGTCCACAATATTCTTCAAACCAATCGTGATCAACTGTGGCCCGGCGACAAGGCACATTGTCATCGACAAAAACAACACCTTTGTTTGGGGACACAGATTCCACGAACGGCTGAAAATGGTCTCCGAACAGCCGAAGATAACCATTTCCAGTGAATGATGGGTTCAGTTGGACCAGAGGAACCAGTCCATTCTATGTCAAAACGACCCACACCCTTGTGGAACCACCACCAGATTGCACAGTGCCTTGTTGACAACTTGGGTCCGTGACTTCGTGGGGTCTGCGCCACACTTGAACCCTACCATCAGCTCTTACCAGCTGCAATAGGGAGTTATCTAGAGGCGCCACGGTTTCCCAGTCGTCTGAGGTCCAACCGGTACGGTCACGAGGCCAGGATAGGCGCTGCAGGCGATGCCAAGCTGTCAGCAGAGGTACCCGCATCTGTCGTCTGCTGCTGTAGCCCATTAAAGTCAGACTTGGCCGCACTGTTCTGACCGATACGTTTGTCGTACGTCCCACACTGATTTATGCGGTTACTTCACTCAAGTGTTGACTGTCTGTTAGCACAGAGAACGCGGTCTGTGCTGCCGCTCGTTAAGTGAAGGCCACTGCCCACTTCATTGTCCGTGGTAAGAGGTCATGCCCGAAATTTGGTATTCTCGGCATTCTCGACATTGTGAACCTTGGAACATTGAACTACCTAAATTCCAAGTACCATTTCACGTTCAAAGTGTGTTAATTCGCGTCGTGCGGCCATAATCAAGTCGGAAACCTGATCAGCTGCGTACAAATGACAACGTGGCCAGTGCACTGCCATTTTATAGTGTTTGCACGCGACGCTACCATCATGTGCGCATGTGTGTATCGCTATCCCATCAATTATCTCCCCTCAGTGTATTTCACTGAAAAATCTCGTGTTAGAAAACTCTGACAGAGTCCCGGTTTGGAGAATACGAAAATTTTATGTGTTCTTAAGTTTAATAACAAAACAGTTTCCCAAATTGTCAGAAATTCGGTAACGTCTTCAGAATATGCATTTCCGTAACCTATTCATATATCGTATTAATAATTTGGTGTCGCAAATAAAACCGAAATGAAAATATTGTGCAGTTCTTGCAGTACGCACTGATGCAACTTACACTACTGGACATTAAAATTGCTACACCACGAAGATGACGTGCTACAGACGCGAAATTTAACAGACAGGAAGAAGATTCTGTGATATGCAAACGATTAGCTTTTCATAGCATTCACACAAGATTGGCGCCGGTGGCGACACCTACAACGTGCTGACATGAGGAAAGTTTCCAACCGATTTCTCATACACAAACAGCAGTTGACCGGCGTTGCCTGGTGAAACGTTATTGTGATGCCTCGTGTAAGGAGGAGAAATGTGTACCATCACGTTCCCGACTTTGATAAAGGTTCGACGACCTGTGCAGCAGCATGGACTATCAGCCCGGAGACCATGGCTGCGGTTACCTTTGACGCTGCATAACACACAGGAGCGCCTGCGATGGTGTACTCAACGACGAACCTGGCTGCACGAATGGCGAAACGTCATTTTTTCGCATGAAGGTTCTGTTTACAGCATCATGATGGTCGCATCCGTGTTTGGCGACATCGCGGTTAACGCACATTCGAAGCGTGTATTCGTCATCGCCATGCTGGCGTATCACCCGGCGTGATGGTATGGGGTGCCACTGGTTACACGTCTCGGTCACCTCTTGTTCGCATTAACGGCACATTGAACAGTGGACGTTACATTTCAAATGTGTTACGACCCGTGGCTCTACCCTTCATTCCATCCCTGCGAAACCCTACATTTCGGCAGGATAATGCACGACCGCATGTTGCAGGTTCTGTACGGGCCTTTCTGGATACAGAAAATGATCGGCTGCTGCCCTGGCCAGCACATTCTCCAGTTCTCTCACCAACTGAAAACGTCTGGTCAATGGCGGCCGAGCAACCGGCTCGTCACAATACGCCAGTCACTACTCTTGATGAACTGTGGTATCATGTTGAAGGTTCATGGGCAGCTGTAGCTGTACACGCCATCCAAGCATTGTTTGACTCAATGCCCAGGTGTATCAAGTCCGTTATTACGGCCAGAGGTGGTTGTTCTGGGTACTGATTTGTCAGGATATATGCACCCAAATTGCGTGAATATATAATCACATGTCATTTCTAGTATAATATATTTGTCCAATGAATACCCGTTTATCATCTACATTTCTTCTTGGTGTAGCAATTTTAATCGCCAGTGCCGTATATGCGGGGGATATTCGGAAAGTAAATTCCGATCGGCCAAGAAATAGAAACCACTGTGAAAATCTAATAAAACTTTGCACATATGTGTTGACAGTGTCTCTACTAATCCTGTCGGTTACATCACTTCGCTCCTTTCAGTTCTGAGCGCACGGTGATCACGTAAAGATGCGTAGAAAATAGTGTCTCCCACCAGGTAAGAGGTCCTGGTGAGGGATTTCGCCTGATATTACGCAGCCCACATTACAGAACTGTCGTACGGTTCCTACTTCGTGACAATTCTCGTCCGCATTCTGCAGAAGCAATTAAATTGCTCCTGCAGCTGTTTCGATGGGAACTGTTTGATTACCCGCTCTGCAGCCCGTGTTTCATCTCTGCTCACATTAACTACTGGATATGAAGAAAACATTTTCGCACAGATAACGAGCTACAGATGAGCGGAGAGAATTGGCGGGAATCACAGGCGGCTGCCTTCTATGACGAGGGTATAGGAAAGTTGGTACAACGCTACGGCAAATGTCTGAGTCGGAGTGGTGACTATGAAGAGCAGTGGCTGGAAGCTGTAGCTAACTGTTGCAGATAAAAATACTTCTGATTTTCAAAGTGGTTTTCATTTCGCGTTCAACCGGAGTTTGGTTTCCAAATAGCTCTAGTATTTATAGAGTGAGTAGTTTGTGAGAGTTGAATGAAATGTGAGAATGCGTTTGAGTCGCCAGAGGGACGTGGCGCCTCCACTCCTGCCGAACTGACGGTCGTGAAGCAGGTCTGGACACGCTCTCATCTCCTTCGCCGGTTTTTGGCAGCGTCAAGGACACGAGTGCTGCATTGCGGATTCTGCTATTGAAAAGACTCCGCATGTCTCTAAAAGAACGTGGCGCGTAATGAATACTCTGTCCTCAGTTAGCGGAATAACCAGACGAGTTTTACGAATATGCGAGATGATGGAAGACACGTTCTGTTATATACTCGAGACGTTTCTTGGTGACCCTGAAACGCAAGGTTGCAAACACACTGCTTTGTTGTATTTATTTGATGTTGTGTAGACAAACGTCAACATCTCCTACAGTCTGAACATTCAGAAACTTAGAATCACAGCAAAACTTATTTCTTCATTCTGTCTAATCATATGTTTGGTTCAATAACTACAGTCATGCTCCAGGGTCTGTCACTAGCGTTTTATGATCCTATCTTGTAGTAACTGTTCAATGAACTCCTACATTAATGGCTGTAAATTTGCCACTATACTACACAGTTTCCTATAAATCGGGGTACCATACCCTGTAGGTATCGGCGCCGAGTTACCAGAGCTGCCGGTAACCACTCACGTCAATAATCACCCACAAGTCACCAGTGACCCACAAGTCACCAGTGACCCACAAGTCACCAATGACCCATAAGTCACCAGTGACCCACAAGTCACCAATGACCCACAAGTCACCAATGACCCACAAGTCACCAATGACCCACAAGTCACCAATGACCCACAAGTCACTCATCACCTACAAGTCACTAATAACCCACAAGTCACTAATAACCCACAAGTCACTAATGACCCACAAGTTACTAATGATCCATAAGTTACTAATGATCCACAAGTTACTAATGATCCACAAGTCACCAATGACCCACAAGTCACCAATGACCCACAAGTCACCAATGACCCACAAGTCACCAATGACCCACAAGTCACCAATGACCCACAAGTCACCAATGACCCACAAGTCACCAATGACCCACAAGTCACCAATGACCCACAAGTCACCAATGACCCACAAGTCACCAATGACCCACAAGTCACCAATGACCCACAAGTCACCAATGACCCACAAGTCACCAATGACCCACAAGTCACCAATGACCCACAAGTCACCAATGACCCACAAGTCACCAATGACCCACAAGTCACCAATGACCCACAAGTCACCAATGACCCACAAGTCACCAATGACCCACAAGTCACCAATGACCCACAAGTCACCAATGACTCACAAGTCACTCATCACCTACAAGTCACTCATCACCTACAAGTCACTCATCACCTACAAGTCACTCATCACCTACAAGTCACTCATAACTCACAAGTCACTCATCACTCACAAGTCACTAATAACCCACAAGTCACCAATGATCCATAAGTTACTAATGATCCACAAGTCACCAATCACCCACAAGTCACTAATCACCCACAAGTCACCAATGACCCACAAATCACCAATGATCCACAAGTCACCAATCATCCACAAGTCACTATTGTCCCAAAAGTCACTATTGTCCCAAAAGTCACTAATGACCCCAAGTCACTAATCACCCACAAGTCACTAACCACCCACAAGTCACTAACCACCCACAAGTCACTAACCACCCACAAGTCACTAACCACCCACAAGTCACTAGACTTCAACAATGCTTCTTCCACAGCTATGCAATCACTGCTATTCAAGTGGCCCACCTTCTCTCGTAACACCACTGCATCGACGGTTTGCTTACGGCTTATATCCAGACTCAACGCACCGAAGTCTTCTTCCTCTAATACTTCCAGAGTGGCTATATTTTTTGACAGGCTATCTTGACCTCTGGCGAAGTTATCTATGCTGACTGGAACCGCATGTTCCCGGTTAACGTCACTCGTGTGCGCTGTACTTCTGCGCACAAAGCAGCGTCAACCACCCAGCTCATCATTTCTTGAGAGTGACTCAACCACGGCCGAAGGTCCACAAGGCAAGCAGCTACTTACTGAAACCCACACTACTTTTCCCGTACCTGCCAGTATTTTATAGTGTTGATCGATCTTCAACGAACTCATCTGCAGTTTAGCTGGCCTCACCTTGATGACAGGTGGCCCTTGTAACATTCCTTCGTTTGCAGCTGTATTACCCGACTGAACACAGGTCTCACAGAGCTCAACCGTGCATTGCCAAAAATCAATCCTAGCATGACGTTTGTCGAGATAATCTAGCCAGAGGATCACTGAATATCATTCAGCCACATATGGCAAAACTTCCATACTCTCTTTAAACTTAGTTTTCCGAATAGCAAAATGAAGTACTGTCGTACACAATAAATCAAAACTGTCATTGCCAGCCCCCAAGTAACTTATATCACGGTGATACAAGTCTCTTCTTGCTCACTAGATGCGGACTGATAAGGGACGAGCTGTAACACCGCTTATGTGCGATCTGTGTAAAAAAGAATTACGGAAAATCTTTTAGCTTGACCAATGTCCAATGTCGGACTGACTACAGCGAATCGTGGTTTCCGATCACACAAAAACGGCCGTTACGTAGGCGGGAGAGAAAACCGTCCTGCTTTTTCAAAAATAATATTAATATTCTTGAGTTTCCCCCCCCCCCCCCCTCCCTCTCTCTCTCCTTCTGTCTCTCTCTCTCTCTCTCTCTCTTTCGACGTCATTAAAATGTGAACTCAAAAAATTTCTTTTATAATTAACCAGCTTGACTGAAAAATTTATGGCCGTGAATCTCCAAAATTAAAAGCACATGAATTTCTATCCACACTGAACTTCATCTATCCTGATGGACTTTATTAAAATGGAACAAGCAGGTTCTAAGTAATAAATATAAGTGATAGTTATCTCTACGGGATGGGCACAATGGCGGCTGTGTAAATCGGGACCAAGCCTGCTAATTTTTCTCATAAAAATACGCCAGCTGATCCACTAGATGAGCTACTAAAAATGACACCCAATCAACATTCAGTTAGCATATTATGGCAACTGACCCTAAAAGAGTGAGGTCATCCACATGAGTACTAAAAGAAATCCATTAAACTTCGGTTATCCGATAAATCAATTAAATCTAAAGTCCGTAATCCTAAATAAACGCTGCGCAGGGTAGACTCACGGTCTGAGGCGCCTCGTCACGGTTCGCGCGGCTGCCCCCGTCGGAGGTTCGAGTCCTCCCTCGGGCATGGGTGTGTGTGTTGTTCCTAACGTAAGTTAGTTTGAGTTAGATTAAGTAGTATGTAAGCCTAGGGACGGATGACCTCAGCAGTTTGGTCCCATAGGAACTTAATACAAATTTCCAATTTTTTTTTTTCAAATAATTACTTAGGAGTTAACACTTACGGTCAACATAATTTAGAAAGAACATACAGAAAATGTTGTAGGGAAGGCGGCAAAGACTGCGATTTATTGGCAGAACACTTAGAAGATGCAACAGAGTTCCTAAAAAGACTGCCTACACTACGCTTGTGTGTCCTCTTTTGGGGTACTGCTGCGCGGTCTGGGGTCCTTACCAGTTAGGATCAACGGAGTACATCGAGAAAGTGAAAAGAAGAGCAGCATGTTTTGTGTTATCTAGAAATAAGTGAGAGGGTGTCACGCACATGATGCAGGATTTGGGGTGGACGCCATTAAAACAAAGGCGTTTTTCGTTGCGACGGCAAGTTCTCACGAAATTTCAACCACCAACTTTCTCCTCTGAATACGAAAATAGTTTGTTGACGCCGACCTACAAAGGGAGAAACGACCATTATAACAAAATAAGGGAAATCAGAGCTCGTACGGCAAGATGTAGGGTTTTACCACGCGCTCTTCCAGAGTGGAATAATAGGTAATTATTGCGAATGTGGTTCTATGACGCCTCTGCCAGGCACTTCTGTGTGATTTGCAGAGTATCCATGTAGATGTGGATGTACCTGTTGTAAGTCGGCTGTTTAGGTTTTTATGTTGGTAACGCCATGTAGCGCTCTATATGAAAATCACTGACTGTGCTGTGTGCAGTCTGTGGCTGATTTGCATTGTTGGAATTTGCTATTGTAGTGTTGGGCAGTTGGCTGTTAACAGCCCGTAGCGTTGCGCAGTTGGAGGTTAGCCGCCAGCAGTGGTGGATGTGGCGAGAGAGATGGCGGAGTTTTGAGAGCGGATGATTTTTTATATATATATATATATATATATATATATATATATATATATATATATATATATATATATATATATAATGACTTAATGACTTTTGAACACTATTAAGGTAAATACATCGTTTGTTCTCTATCAAAATCTTTCATTTGCTAAGTATGCCTATCAGTAGTTAGTGCCTTCAGTAGTTAGAATCTTTTATTTAGCTGACAGTATTGGCTCTCGCTGTATTGCAGTAGTTCGAGTAACGAAGATTTTTGTGAGGTAAGTGATTCATGAAAGGTATAGGTTATTGTTAGTCAGGGCCATTCTTTTGTAGGGATTTTTGAGAGTGAGATTGCGTTGCGCTAAAAATATTGTGTGTCAGTTTAGTGATGATCAGAATAAGTAAAGAGAGAAATGTCTGAGCACCTTCAGTTTTGCTGAGCTGTTTTAAAATCAAATAACGTAAGGGGTTTACCAGCACAATCATTCATAAATTTTTCTAAGTGGACGTTTCATACTGTATAATAATCTAACGTGGCTCAGTGGCACGGTATAGCTCTTTCAGTTGGACGTCTCTTCGGCGACTCGCATCAACCTAAGCGATCGCAGTTATCCAGCCGAAGGAAGGGGCTCGGAGTTGAATGTGGGATCCGTGCCACGTGCCTCGTCTGCCGAGTGTCTGCATCGCTGTGAGGCAGCAAGGGCGCCGGACTGGCGGCCAGTGCTGAAGTGTCGGTCGAGCGAGCGTTTCGCAAGCCGCGTCCACGGCGGGTGGACTACACTTCCGCGCCGACGCCGACTGCTGGCGTGGCTGGCCGGGGACGAGTGGGGGCGGACGGAGCACTGCAGCGGCGGCGGGGCGGGGGCGGGCAGCAGCTGGTCCGCGGCCGGAAGCGCGGGCCGCCCCGCCGCCAGCTGTCGTAAACAGGAAGCGGCGGTCTGTGTCTGCCTGCCTGCCTGTCAGTCCCAGCTGCGACTCTCCGGCAGAGGGGCGCTCACGCGATCAGTTGACCTTCTGAGGGCGCATACTGACCTATTGTCGGTACCAACAACACTGACGACCAGTACTGATGAACTCCAAAATATTTTTTACTAAGATGGTATCTGTTCTTTCGGACATGTCAGAAAGAACAGAAGCCATCGGTGACCAAGCAGCTCGTTAGAATGAAATTATAGTGAAATGAACACCCTTAGCTGCTTACAGGCGTTGACATACGTCAAGGGGGACAGCTGAAAATGTGTGCCCCGACCGGGACTCGAACCCGGGATCTCCTGCTTACATGGCAGACACTCTGTCCATCTGAGCCACCGAGCACACAGAGGATAGCGCGACTGCAGGGATTTATCTCTGACACGCCCCCCGCGAAACCCACATTCTCAACGTATTGTCCCGCACTACATTCGTAGTGCCCCCGCCCATTATACTCATTACTCACGACGCGTTGCCGATTCCCTTAAGAGTTCGGGCACTGTTTGTGCATTCGCACAGGAGAAGAAGATGGTCAACTGGCCGGTGAGCCTTAACTATATATTTACTAAGATGGTATCTGTTCTTTCGGACTACGAATGTAGTGCGGGACAATACGTTGAGAATGTGGGTTTCGCGGGAGGCGTGCCAGAGATAAATCGCTGCAGTCGCGCTCTCCTCTGTGTCCTCAGTGGCTCAGATCGGTTCAGCGTTATGTTGTTCATTCTTTGTTCAGAAATTTTTGAAGGGCTCGGATAACTGAGTCTGTGAAAATGCCGGCACGGTAGCTCAGCGTGTTCGGTCAGAGGGCTAGCTGCCCTCTGTAATAAAAAAAAAACTTAGTCAATGGGTCAACGACGAACTGAAACGGGTGTCTTGCGACGTCCGCCCCGAGCAGATACAACGAACAAAAACGAACAAAAATGAGATAAATGGACAGAGCGTCTGCCATGTAAGCAGGAGATCCCGGGTTCGAGTCCCGGTCGCGGCACACATTTTCATCTGTCCCCGTTGACGTATGTCAACGCCTGTAAGCAGCTAAGGGTGTTCATTTCACTGTAATCCCAAAATATTTTCCGTATCGTCAATACGTAAGGACCTCGTGTAGCTTAATCACCGGGGTACAGCTTTCTTCATTAATACGGAAACATAGATGGCATCACCAGAAATCTGCCGGCCGGTGTGGCCGAGCGGTTCTAGGCGCTGCAGTCTGGAGCCGGGCGAATCCTGCCTCGGGCATGGATGTGTATGTTAGGTTTAAGTAGTTCTAAGTTCTAGGGGACTCATGACCTCAGAAGTTAAGTCCCATAGTGCTCAGAGCCATTTGAACCAGAAATCTGCGACGGTTCCGAGGTACATGTCGGCGTCACCACATTACCAGGAAACGTAAACAAATATTTTACATTAATACTCGAATGTGTCATTGCAGGACGGATGTAATTACTCCACAGGCTTCAATGAGAGTGTTGCTAGTGTTTTTGCTGACAATTACAGCACTGAACTTAAAGCTTTTGAATGACCTACCTGCCGCCGGAAATGAAGTTTAACTTAAGGTCCTGTCAAATGCGACAGCCTTTCCAAAAAAAAAAAAAATAATAATAAAAATAAATAAATAAATCAATTAATTAATTAATTAATTAAAAATTTAAAAAAATGGTTCAAATGGTTCTGCACTATGGAACTCAACATCTGAGGTCATCAGTCCTCTAGAACGTAGAACTACTTAAACCTAACTAACCTACGGACATCACCCACATCCATGCCCGAGGCAGGATTCGAACCTGCTACTGTAGCGGTCCCGCGGTTCCAGACTGAAGCGTCTAGAACCGCTCGGCCACAGCGGCCAGCTGACTGCCTTTTCCATCAACGTATTTTGCTCCTCTATTTTATGTCGTATCAACATTATTAATTGCCGGCCACGGTGGTCTCGCGGTTCTAGGCGCGCAGTCCGGAACCGTGCGACTGCTACGGTCGCAGGTTCGAATCCTGCCTCGGGCATGGATGTTTGTGATGTCCTTAGGTTAGTTAGGTTTAAGTAGTTCTAAGTTCTAGGGGACTAATGACCACAGCAGTTGAGTCCCATAGTGCTCAGAGCCATTTTTTTGAACATTATTAATTTGTCGAGAGATACGGGACTCTTCACGTGAAATATTTCCGTTCTGTGGTCATTATTTGTGTCAGAAAATTAACAGACGACTGTTTTGCTTCTCTTTTTAAGCCACTGTCGGACCGATTTCCTCCTTTTCGTTACGTTCTGTTGTCTGCGAGGTATAACTAAATTAATTGCGGCACACGCTTTCCTCTGGGTGTTCGGAATGTCAACCTTGTAAAATAGCTTTGCCACTGACAATATTGACAATATTATCGATGCTGTGAAGTTCGCTTCAATATATTTACTGTCAATAAATATCGAACGTGTGCAGGAACGTTAACAATATTTCCCGTGCTCACTACTTTGCGGTAAGTGGTAATTTTAGTTGTGATTTGTCGCAGTTTCAAATGCACGTTTGCTAATTCACGAGCCGTATTCCTCCGCATCCCAGCAAAAGTGGTTTTTATCACCTCAGCTGTTATGCTGTGTTTGGTCACAAGTAATAATTAACAGGTACTGGCTAAATGGTATGTCTGGCCACGTGAACTGTGTCAATGCAGCAGAAGCTGTATGTTCTCGTCTTCAAGGCGGTTACTTGTCAGGAACGAAGGTTAGCGTTTTTTGCATCCCAACTGACAAAAAATTGCGTGAGGTCACAGTGTTAATGTTTCGTTTGTAGCTATTCTTCCGCAGCTGTTAGACGACAAACAAAAGTTACGTAAGAAGGGGAGAGGTACGTGCACAGATAAAATTTCATCTGAAAGTAAACAGCGTGTAGTGAGGACATTTGTCACCCGACAGGGTAGCCGAGGGCGCTAATGCGCGGCTTCCTGGACTCGGGTAGGCGCGCCGGCCCCGACTTACATGCCGCTGACATTCTAAGGTAATACGAAATGCACCACGAACAATCAAGAGGGACGCAAATTCGCGCATGCGGTGTACTGGAATACGTCGTCCTAGGGTAAGGGAAATCGTTAGAGTAAAATTTTAATCGCGATGTGTGGAATGCTTTCAGAGAGCTGGAGCGCGCGCACATATGCCGCAAACTGCCCGCTAAGTGTAGTGAGTGCTTGGAAGGGGGAGGGGGGGGGGGGGGGCAGTCACTGCCTGCTACTCCCTCAGATGTGGCGGCTTCTCGCGCTAACAAGGGGACCATCGGACCTCTGGATCACGGGATTTTAATGCGTTTTAGGTACGCTGTAGAACGACCTGGCCTTACTACCTGGCTAGCCGCAGGCGATAACCCCTAGTTGCAGAGAAAATCACTGTTGAAGGTTTTCGCGTGCATCCTATACCTGCGACGCTAGACACATTATGATCGCCGGCCGGGGTGGCCAAGCGGTTAAAGGCGCTACAGTCTGGAACTGCGTGACCGCTACGGTCGCAGGTTCGAATCCTGCCTCGGGCATGGATGTGTGTGATGTCCTTAGGTTAGTTAGGTTTAAGTAGTTCTAAGTTCTAGGGGACTGATGACCTTAGAAGTTAAGTCCCATAGTGCTCAGAGCCATTTTTGAACACATTATGATCGATCGACAGTTGTGTAGGGGCTAAGGTTACGGCTGTCATCGTGACGGTACATGTTCAAATCCGACCCGTCCATTTCTTAAATTTAATTGCACGCAATATAATTACATACTAAATGTCATGCAAGATTATTAGAAACAGACAATTTCGTCGTAGTAATTTCATTAATAAACCTATCTTTACAGTAAACTCTCTTCAAACGTGGATACTGTGAGAATAGATAACAGAATCGTCCTTCTCGCTATCGCTTGCTGTGCTGGAACAGAATTCCGGATGGTATTTGTCATAGAAGTGGCTCGCTCTGAGCACTATGTGACTTAACTTCTGAGGTCATCAGTCGCCTACAACTTAGAGCTAATTAAGCCTAACTAACCTAAGGACATCACACACATCCATGCCCGAGGCAGGATTCGAAACTGCGACCGTAGCGGTCGCTAGGTTCCAGACTGTAGCGCCTAGAACCGCACGGCCACTCCGGCCGGCCTGTCATAGAAGTACCCGAAACACAAATTCGCAGAGAACCGTGAACATTTAGTGAAAGTTACCGTGTTGCAGGCTTACGGATTTTTTGGAAGCGGTAACGGAAAATACAGCTCGTTTAAATTCTTTCTTGAATCAACTCCGAAGCGAACCACGCTTATTTGATCATTCCTGTCGAAGCAGGTGCACTCAACTGATGCAGAATTAAAGAGTTTTTTTTTTATAGATTCTTCCCTCGAAGCCACTTATTTTTTACACTTTAGCAGATCGGGATCGTTTTTATATTTTTTCGTTAAAATTCTAACCTGCCTGTAAAAATAAACATCACAGAGTTGTCCAATGTTACTGATATTTAAAAAAATTACTATATAACTTTTTTATCACTTCTGTTCGTTGCAGAGCTTCTAGAGTGGTAAAATGGTGCATAGAAAGTTTTACTTGCTTAATAATGAATTGACATTCCGCCATCCAGCATTAGATTCCCATCAGACCGATGAGAACGTTGACCGATGGCATTGTTTAGAGGCCGGTGACCGATCTCAAAATTACGCAGTTTGCCTAATTACATTGCCCGGATGCCGATAGAAATGATTGGTAAGAAGGGATGTCAGGGACGCTGAAATAGAAGTTTGATAAAGTAAATGCCAGTTGAACACTGCTAGCATTCGGCTTTAGCCACCAAACAATTCGTCATCGACTCTCCTCCGCTGCGGCCTGAAAAAGTTCTAAAATGCAACATAATACATTGAGATGTGGCATTGATGGAAGAGGGAAGTAGGTTTCTTGATTTCAACACGGCTGTTATCATTACATTAACGTAATTATTTAACCGAGAGCGACAATTACATTTTATGAGAAAACAATTAAAAACAAACGAGAGAGAAAGAGAGAGAGAAAGAGAGAAAGAGAGAGAGAGAGAGAGAGAGAGAGAGAGAGAGAGAGAGCGCACGGCTCCTGGTTTTATACAGTCAACACAAATTACGACGACTGCCTTCAGTTTGCTTTACAGAGCATCTTCCATCGTTTCGATGTATAAACATTTCTGTGGAACATTCTTTATATAAACAGTAAAAACAATTCTTTTTTCTATATTAAATTTTCTCCTTACTTCAGAGATTCATTTACACAGGTAAAATTTATTCTTAATGTCTTTTAGCATTAATTACACGTTTGGGCATATTTCATTACTTATTCAAAAAGCAACATTTCAGTCGGCAAAGTACATTTGGGAGAGGTGCAGGTGCAGGCGCTTGCTTTCCTTTCATCTACAGAGATCTGATCGTAATTTGTCTGATCAGCCTGCCTTACCCACGAGTCAAGTGAACGTTATCCAATAATTTGGCATTTTAACTACGAATCACAAACGGAATACACATTCGAGGAAAGTTAGCTGTAATGATAAATAATTAATCAAATTACTGAAGCGAAAATGACTATTTTTTGAATAATTTTGCAAGAGATATACTGTTTAATGAAACTGACAAAGAAACAACAAACAAAAAACACACAGGTAGGATTTAAACCTGTACCGTCAGCGTGACATCCGTGAACCTTAGTCAATTCGCTACTTTCATTCGGTCGACAAAATAGCTAAGGTTACAGGTGTCCCAGCTACGCATAAAACTTCAGTATTAACTTTATAGGAAACCAGCGGCCTTCGCATGAAAAACAGATAGCCAGGCTCTCAGGACAGGTGCCTCTAAGACTCGTCAAAATCCGTGACAGACAGGTGTGAAGGCAACCCGCTCTGGAGCGTGGAGCAAAGACCCTGAGTGTTCCGCGGTGCGATTGTAAATTTATTGTTTCCAAGCACAGCGCATAGCACTCCTATCCTTATGCCGGTGGTAGCAGTCCAAATGTGGAACATATCAGCGAAGTATATCCCTTTCTCTGTAGAACGTTCCAGCGGTTACTTTTTTTTTTGTTTTTTTTTTTTTAAAGTCCAGTATAATCATATAGTGTTAGGGAATCTGATACATCTCCACAGACTAAAAGTGCGGGTGGATAGTTTTCGTTTTAAGGGAATGCAGGCCCGCTGCTTATTTTTGTTGTGCCGAGCCTTCCTGAAAAAATGACTGTTTGCAGAATACTGTGAGAAAATCAACAAAATTTTAAGAATTGCTGCAAATTTGTAAATAGTGTGCCTGCAGGGTACGCACTGCGGTAGTAGCCGTTCTATATTCAAAACTCCGTATTTAAGCGCATCTCCTTGTAAAAGAAGGTATTTGTGGAATACTGGAGGAAAATCGATAAAATTTTAATGAATTGCCCTAAAAACTGTAACAGCGCCATATGGTGATAGTTAGTAAACATTCAAAGCTACGTATTTTACGTGTGTTTCCTGCAAATAGATGATATAGTAGCAAAAATAGTACTGTTGTCCTAAAAAATCGGTGAAACTACTGACGAAGTCCATATTTACGTGTTTGTTCTTAAGAACATGGGAAAAAAAGAGCTACGAAACCCATAATTACGCATATCTTCTTAAAAAAGTGGGAGGAAAATTTCAATTAAACCTATATTTACGTGTAAGTTCTTAAAAAGTGGAGGAAAACAGCAGTGAAACCTTTATTTACGTGTATTTCCTTGAAATGTGCGGGAAATCACGTAAATAGTAATTAATGCGAACCTTTTAAAAAAAATTGTTAAAAAAGCCACAAAATCGCAGGTAGCGTCGCATGTTGCACAAAATAGCGTAAGGTACGATACTCTGCCGAACATTTGCGAAAACTAGGCCAATATAGCTGGAAATCTGTAATGTCACCTGAACTTACTGACGCAGCTGGTGCAGCTCGCGAGAGGTGCAGATTATGAACGCCGCTCTTGGTATGCTGAGGACACTAAGGGGCGATCAGGAGTGGTGGTGGGCCAGCGACCAAATGTCCCACAGTGTGTGTGTGTGTGGGGGGGGGGGGGGGGGGGGGACGACAGTTGCCGGTCGGTGTGGCCGAGCCGTTCTATGCGCTTCAGTCTGGAACCGCGCGACCGCTACAGTCGCAGGTTCGAATCCTGCCTCGGGCATGGATGTGTGTGATGTCCTTAGGTTAGTTAGGTTTAAGTAGTTCTAAGTTCTAGGGGACTGATGACCTTAGATGTTAAGTCCCATAGTCCTCAGAGCCATTTGAATCATTTGAAAATGACAGTTATCACTTTACACTAAAGACCATTAACTAACGCACAGGTAAATGTGAAGACAAATCTGCTACTAGGCCACCATCTTGCCCACAAATGCCGGTAATTAACATGACAGTTATTGACGATAAATTGCAATTATCATGAATTATTATCGATTAATTATGTCCTAAACAAACCAAAACATGGGGAGAAGTAGGTGGTTTGTTTACATAAGAAAACCTGGGGCAAGTGGCTGACTTGTTTACGTAAGAGAACAACAGGCCCTTTGTTACAGAACGTACATATGTCCCTCCTATACTTCGAAAATCGAAAGGGGCTCCACTACGTAGCCTTTACAGAAGAACAGTTAGTTTCTAAGTTTATCAATGAGCTTAAGTGAGATTGTTTATTACAAGTATGAAGAGCTCCCCATTCAACTGCTTTCATTACCGGAAATATTAGCAGTTGTAAACTGTGAATGATTTACTGAAATAACCAGCAACCAGAGGCATATAGAAATTTTATTTCCTTAACCGGTTTCAGGCACTCAGTACCATTCTTCAGAAGGTTATATGGCTCTGAGCACTATGGGACTTAACATCTATGGTCATCAGTCCCCTAGAACTTAGAACTACTTAAACCTAACTAACCTAAGGACATCACACAACACCCAGCCATCACGAGGCAGAGAAAATCCCTGACCCCGCCGGGAATCGAACCCGGGAACCCGGGCGTGGGAAGCGAGAACGCTACCGCACGACCACGAGATGCGGGCCAGAAGGTTACAACCAAATAAAATACCTTTTGTGTAGCTGGTCGCTGATTATTTCGATAAATATAACTACAGTTGCTGAAGATGGTTAAAATACTAACCTGTCAATAATACTGTTAGTATTCAGTTGTAGTAGAAAAGTTTAATAATCTTTGCAATTTTTCAGACTCAGTTCCCACTCTGATTACTGGCACGTCCTACGTACCGATCCACACCTTCCAGTGTGAAACATGAAGATCCAAAATATACGAGGGTTGGAAGTTAAATAGTGGAAACTATTCAGTCAGAAGCGGTACAAAAGAGTTACATGTTTGTCCCTGTTATTGTCCTTCAAAGTAGTCACCAGCGCTGTGTAGAACCCGTTGCCAGCGATGTGGAAGGCGTAGTATACTGTTAGCAGAGTCTGTTCTGTTGATGGTGCGAATGGAGCGGTCTACTGCCTGTCGAATCTCTGGAACAGTTCTGTAGCGAATGCCACGAAGTGGTTCCTTCATCTTGGGAATCAAATCAAAGTCACAAGGGCTTAAGTCCGGCGAGTATGGTGGATGGTACAGTACTTCCCAGTCCCATCGACGGAACAGAGCAGCCACAGCTTGCGCTGTATGCGCCCGCACATTGTCGTGCAAAATGATGGGTGGGTTGCGCAGAAAGTGTCGCCGCTTGTTTTACAAAGTTAATCGCAGGTGATGCTTCAAAAACGAACAGCAATACTGTGCATTGGCGGTCTGCCGTGAAGAAACGTAATGCTTTAGGATAAAACCATCACAGTCGCACTCTAGAATGACCGTAGCTTTCACCATATTGGGGCGCTGGAGCTTCAGAACTGTTCCAGAGATTCGACAGGCGGTTGACCACTCCATTCGCACCATCAACAGAACAGACTCTGCTAACAGTATACCACGCCTTCCACATCGCTGGCAACGGGTTCTACACAACGCTGGTGACCACTTGAAGGACAGTAACAGGGGCAAACATGTAACTCCTTTGTATCGGTTGTGAATAAATAGTTGCCACTATTTAAGTTCCAACCCTCGTGCATCGACAGCGTGAGAGACAAGGTTCTTAGAACGATGTACGAACATCGGTCAACAGGTGCCACACGGCGTTTAATACTATAATGCTACTTGCAGCTGGTGACTAATATTTTTCTGAGGACAGTCGAAATAGCATTATAATAGTCGATACTCGGTAGCGTGACAAGATTATGAGAAAGATGTACCAAGTACGAGCACATACGACGTTGAAAGGTATAATGCTACTTTTTGATGTTACTTGGAGCTTCAATTTGTGATTGAAATCCCAACCAGATACGTGATTACTTGCGCACCCCTACTTCGAAGAAACACAAATATACTCCAAGCTTTCTTGACGACCTGTGCGCCTCTATCTTTCCTGTAATAACAACATTGTTTGTAATTCCTTCCTCACTGGTGACAATGATCGTGTCCGTATGTACCTGTTGTTGTTGTTGTTGTTGTTGTTGTTCTTGTTCTTGTTCTTGTTGTGGTCTTCAGCCCGAAGACTGGTTTGCTGCAGCTCTCCGTGCTACTCTGTCCTGTGCAAGCCTCTCCATTTCCGAATAACTACTGCAACCTACATCCTTCTGAATGTGCTTGCTATATTCATCTTTTGGTCTCCCGCTACGATTTTTACCCTATACAGTTCTCTCCAATACTAAACTGGTGGTCCCTTGATGTCTCAGAATGTGTCCTATGAACAGATCCTTTCTTTTGGTCAAGTTGTGGCACAAATTTCTTGTCTCCCCAATTCTATTCTCTACCTCCTCATCGGTTACGTGATCGACCCATCTAATCTTCAGCATTATTCTGCAGCATCACATATCGAAAGCTTCCATACTCTTTTTATATCAACTCTTTATCGTCCTTGTTTCACTTCGACACATGGCTACATCCAGACAAATACCTTCAGAAAATATTTCGTAACATTTAAATCTATATTCGATATTAACAAATTTCTCTTCTTCAGAAATTCTTTTCTTGCCATTCCCAGTCTTCACTTTATATCCTCTCTACTTCGGCCATCATTAGTTATTTTGCTGCCCAAATAGCAAAACTCATCTACTATTTTAAGTGTCTCGTTTTCTAACCTATACCCCATAGCCTCACTTTATTCAATTCAACTACATTCCATCATCTTTGCTTTGCTTTTGTTGATATTCATCTTATATCCTCCTTGCAAGATACTACCCATTCCGTTCAATTGCTCTTCCAAATTGCAACTACAAACCTCAAAGTTTTTATTTCTTCTCCCTGAACTTAATTCCCAACTCCAAATTTTTCTTTGGTTTCCTTTACTGTTTGTTCAATGCACGTACTGGAAAATATCGCGATAGTTTACAAACCTGTCTCACTCCATTTTAACAACTGCCTCCCTTTCATGCTCCTCGACTCTTCTAACTGCATCTGGTTTCTGTACAGATTGTAAATAGCGTTTCGCTTCCACTGTTTTATCCGTGCTATCTTCAGAATTCCAAGGAGAGTATTCCAGTCAGCATAGTCAAAATCTTTCTCTAAATCTACAAATGCTATAAATATGGCTTTGCCTTTCCTTAACTTATCTTCTAAGATAAGTGGTAGGGGCAGTATTGCCTCGCGTGTTCCTACATTTCTCCGGAACCTGAACCGATCTTCCCAGAGGTAAGCATGAGCAGTTTGTTCATTCTACCGTAAGAAATTGGTGTTATTATTTGGCAACCATGACTTTATTAAACTGACAGATTGGTAATTTTGACCACGTCAGCAACTGCTTTGTTATAGTGAAATACCCTCAGGCTTCAAGAAGAATGCAGTAATTCGAATTCCAAAGAAAGCCTGTCTCATACATCTTGCACACCAGATGGAAGAGTTCTGTCATGGCTGCCTCTCCCAAGGCTATTAGTAGTTATGGCAGAATATAGTTTACTCCCGGGGCCCAGTTTCGACTTCAGAGCTTTCAGAGCTTTGTCAAATTCTTCTCGCAGTATCATATCTCCAATATTATCTTCCCCTACGCCTACCTCACTTTGCGTAATATTGCTTTCGAGTTCATCTTCCTTGTATAGAACCTCTATAAGTTCCTTCCATCTTTCAGCTTTTCCTTCTTTGCTTAGAACTGGTTTACCATGAGCTCTTGATATTCATACAACTACCTCTCTTTTCCCCAAAGGCCTCTTTAAATTTCCTGTAAGCGGTATCTATCTTTCTCGCTGGCTGGGGTGGCCGAGCGGTTCTAGGCGCTACTGTCTGGAACCGCGCGACCGCTACGGTAGCAGGTTCGAATCCTGCCTCGGGCACGGGTGTGTGTGATGTCCGTAGGTTAGTTACGTTTAAGTAGTTCTAAGTTCTAGGGGACTGATGACCTCAGAAGTTGAGTCCCATAGTGCTCAGAGCCATTTGAACCATTTTTATCTATCTTTCTCCTGGTAAATATGCTTCTAAATCCCTAGATTTGTCCTCAAGCAATCCCTGCTTAGCAATTTTGCCGATCCTGTCAATCTCATGTTTTAAACGTTTGTATTCCCTTTCGCCTCGTTCCTTCCCTGCATTTTTAAATTTTCTCCTTCCATCAATTAAATTCAGTATCTCCTGTGTTATCCAAGGCTTTTGTAGCTATAACGTTTAAAATATTACTTAATGTTTTGGCTGTCAGGCGTGTCATGCTAGGCAATTTTTAGGCAACGTCTTCAGCAATGCTTTGCAAGACTGTTAGTCCTTGACCCGGATACTATTTGAGCAGTGTTTGCCAGGCGATACTAGCCAGGTTTAAGTCACCGCATACTGGCACCCGAAAGGTTACAGAAGAAGGAAACACGTGGGTTGGCAAAATGAAGAAAGACGGAACAGCAGCAGAGAGGAGCCTGTGCGCCATCCTGTGTGCTGTACTAGGTCTGCTTGACTGCAGATCGCCTCGCGGGCTCACGAAGAACTCACCCCGCCGTTCCCTGGTGGGGGCGCTTAGAGCAGCTGCATCTGCACTTGGAAACAACGAACAATTTTAACACAGTCAAGGGATGAATTAACTCTCTGATATTGTAAACGTATGTATAACGCAGGCAAGAAAAATGCAATAACTGGATTTTATTTGGACTACAGTAAATTTCAGAATATCTGTACCAGCTATTTCATGACGTTTCAGATCATAGTCGAGTTATTAGTGTGGTACATCAAGCTTACAAGTTGTTTTTGTTTACCTAAATGATGAATATCATGTATATACGGATGGCCAACAAAACAAACCCAGCGTGGTGGCGCAGCGGCTAGCACACAGGACTCACTCGGGAGGACGGTGGTTCAACCCCGCGTCCTGCCATCCACATTTTAAGTTTTCAGTGATTTCTCTAAAGTGATCCAGGCAAATTCCGGGATGGTGCCTTTGTAAGGGCACGGCCGATTTCCTTCCCCATCCTTGACACAATCCGAGCTTGTACTCCGTCTCCAATAATCTCTATGTCGAAGGGACGTTAAGCCTAGCCTTCCTTCCTTCTTTCCTTCCGACAAAACAAAACTGTTCGCATTTCTCGTTACGCTCGGTTACCTTCGGTTCTACACAGCGGCAGCGGATCTAACACTCTTTTGGCAGTGTAGTCTTCTCCTTGTTAATGTGACGATTTTACTTAGACATTTTTTATTTTCTGTTATTGCATATTGTTTTATGAATACGTTTGAAATGTTTCTTTTTATGTGTAAATGAATTTAAGCCCCAAAAACTAAAATAATTTATGTAAACCTACGTAAAAAACGCTGTATTTTTGTGTTAATTCTGTGTATTGTCTTTAAGTTGTCTTATAATGTAAAATTGTATTTAATTTTTCTTAAATATGGGAGAGCATAAGAATGTTAAAAGAAGCAAAGGAGAGCAGTTGTATTTTTTAGTTGGTAAATAATGCATCAGACGCAGCGCAAGCGCCGCGCGGGATTAGCCGAGCGGTCTTAGGCGCTGCAGTCATGGACTGTGCGGCTGTTCCCGGCGGAGGTTCGAGTCCTCCCTCGGGCATGGGTGTGTGTGTGTGTGTGTGTGTGTTTGTCCTTAGGATATTTTAGGTTAAGTAGTGTGTAAGCTTAGGGACTGATGACCTTAGCAGTTCCATAAGATTTCACACACATTTGAACATCTTTTTGCAGCGCAAGCAGCGTCAACGATCAAATTTTATGCGATCAGCCGCACCAGAAATCAGCGCAGCGAAGTCTCTCGAACATTTTTCCACGCAAGAGGCTTCCAGAACAGGAAGAGGCTGAGGAAAAATGAGAGTAAATTTGCCTTCAGTTGTCTGCTTGTATATAAACACGGGCAGCGTCTGGGTCGCTGTCTATTGATGTCTCCGCTCTTGTACTTGAAAGTTATTTTCAAGGTGTATAAAGTATTCATCTACGTAAAGGTATCTTCAGTATGTGAATAATTGTTATTGTTTATCAGTGTTTAATAACGTCAAGCGTTCCTGCCAACCTTTCTGTGTTTCAGGTAGCAGAACTGCATGACTGCCGACATACACGTTCGCTGACCGCTGAACATCACTGGTGTTAGAACTTTTAGCAGCCACGTCCCTGACAACTGTTAAGCCTATCTGTAAATACAGTTTTCAGGAAGCACTTCTGTGCATAAAGCGTGATATTAATGATCGGTATACGGGCAACAAACGATGTGCGCGGTAAGTCCACTCCATCGGTATCAAAGCTGGTTAGACAAAACCTTGAATTATTAATTTTCTCGCTCTTAAATAAAATGTGTGTGAAATCTTATGGGAATATATGCTAAGGTCATCAGTCCCTAAGCTTACACACTACTTAACCTAAATTATGCTAAGGACAAACACACACACCCATTCTTGCCTCTATCTTTTTGAAACGCTGAGGTGCTTCTGCCTCGAATCTGTGTTGTCACGTGGTAGCTGCGTGGCAGCATTTGAGGAGATATTTCTCTGACGTAATTAGGGTTCGCGTCCTCACGATACCCTTTTTTTTCTCGTTGTGTTGTTTGTTGACGTGTTGTAAGCATAACACAAATATGGCTGAGACATACCAAACGTGATACCGCGCACCACAGACTGGTATACGACGAACAGTCATTTGCTACTAGGACGTCTCAGCATACGCAGACCAGGAGACACGGCGTCCTGGCAGTCGTCCAGTACGGCGGTTTCAGCGTGCACCAGGTGCCAGCTACCCAGGTGCGGCGCTGTGGCCAGAAGAGGATAAAGCAGTGGCGCCAGTGTGTGTGTTTGGAGTTAACGGCCGTTCAGTGGCAATGTTAACAGCGCCCTTACAAATATTAAGAGAAAAGGGATGTGGGTTAGATAGCTAAAAATGTTATCACATAGTGAGGAGTAAACCTGGAAAGTGACACTCACTCACTCACTCACTTGTGTCCAAAGAAAGAGGCACTGTGGCGACTATAGCCGTTACGGGATATTGGTCATGATATGTGGGGAATCTGCATCAGGCTTTCGGTCTGGTACAGATTTTCAGTGTCGTCATTCTATTACACAGCTGATGGTTGTCCATATTCGCAACTGTGAATATATCTCACGAACGTAAAAAAAAAGAAAAGAAAACCATGTCTAGCCAGTCACCCTGCCAACACATTACGAAAATTTCGCTAAAGTTTTAGAAAACAAATTGGATGTATCACACAACCTTCAAACTCGCACCACATTCGTTTCAGTGTCACTTGAGATAGAGGACACAGCTGCCAGCAAATATGCTGCTCCCACGTGTCACAAAAGAAAATGCAGTCTAGTAAAATGTGCCGCACACTGATCAATACGCCACAAGCAGCACACACTGAAGGGTCCTCTCTCCAGAGCAACGTATGCCTCATAGGGCAGGGGCCTATGCGAAGACGAGTAAGGAGAACCTTTCCCCATCCGTGTGGGAGGAAGGAGGAACGCCACGGCCGTGTTGTGGACTTAACGAGGCGCAGTGTATTGCTGTCGCTTCTTCCCATCGATGTACAGCTCTGTACCTCAACAGCGAGACGAGCGCATGCAGAGGAATGGCACCCAGGTTTCAGCCATAATAATTTGGCCTTCTTCAGAAACCAGTGACACTAAGGCCAAATTATTTTGACTGAAACCTAGATAAAGATTAGTTTCTATTTGCAACTGAGGCTCACGTGCTACATGTTCAGTTATCATAGTTGCTGACAGGGCTGCACAATGTTAAAAATTCTTACACTGAACTGACGATCGCTACACCTCTCCTTGGCTGCTAGATCCGTCCCTTCGTTCCCCACAATACCCATTTGCCCCGGTATCCAGCAGAAAGACACTTCCTTCCCCAGCCTTTGGACCTGGAAGTGGGCGTCCTGGCTATACTGGACTACTTCGTCTGCTGGGTACAGGAATTGTAGAGAGCAAAGGGCACTAAGGGAAATGGGACAGACAAGCAGTTCACCATGCGGAACACACTCATCTGCTCTAGTTCCCGCAAGATTCCGTATAATTCCGGGTCGAATACAGTACACTCGTGAGGCCAGGGAAAAAGTAGATCAGACGGCCAGGGAAAAAAGTAGACCAACCAAGGAAGTCTCCCAATTTAGTCCCATCCGTAAACACAGCTACAGAGTTGTGGTGTTCAGTTCAAATATGGTAAAACAATGTATTACAAACAAACACGCTTCTCTGCTGTAAACTGAAAACCCGTCTTTGCAGCCCACACCTCTAACCTCTGCACTGTATATTCCACCTGTATGGAACGTTCATTTTCATACGTCGTCCAAATGCAGAATTGGACTAATTTTTCTACATGTTCGACAACAGTTTGCGACCACTTAAGGGATGCTCGCGTTAGGGATGCTAATAAAAGGCCCTCTCTGATGAACACGCCCTTTATGGACTTGCCTTTGCTGTGTTGAATGCAGACCGTGGCTGGCAGTACATCATCTCTCCAGACGATTCAGTATTCAGCTCAGTGAATATCGGTCGGGTGACGGTCTACGAGCCACAAGGCGCACGTCACGACCCTCGGTATGTGGCAGTGACGTGTTGGCCGCATCAGTCTCGTGCTAGGTGGGACAGCGATACTCCGTAGAATATTTTTGCTGTCATCTCGTCACCGATCAATATGTGCACGTCACGAAACATACTACGGTGCCAAGTGACGACGTGCTGTCCCAACGGGGCCGCGCGGTTTGAGGCGTCATGTCACGGACTGCGCGGCCACTCCCACAGGGCCGGCCGGAGTGCCGAGCGGTTCTAGGCGCTACAGTCTGGAACCGCGCGAAAGCTACGGTCGCAGGTTCGAATCATGCCTCGGGCATGGATGTGCGTGATGTCCTTAGGTTAGTTCGGTTTAAGTAGTTCTAGGGGACTGATGACCTCAGAAGTTAAGTCCCATAGTGCTCAGAGGCAGCCTCCCACCGGAGGATCGAGTCCTGCCTCGGGCATGGGTGTGTGTGTAGATCTTAGCATAAGTTAATTTAAGTAGTGTGTAGGTATAGGGACCGATGGCCTAAGCAGTTTGGTCCCTTAAGAATTCACACACATTTGAACATGTGTCCCAACGGAGTGATCCAGTTCTATCACGAACACTCACCTGCTCACACTAGTCGAATCGTTCAGCAATGGTTTTCGCGACAGGCTGACGTCGACCTGGTCTACTGGTCTGTTCGAGCGCCAGACTTGAACCCCACTGTCAGTGTGTGATCCAAAGTGAAGTGTCGCGTCAACTTACACTGGCTGCCAGCACAGCGGCTCCACGCACACCCGACCAGCTGCGGGAGCCAGTGTTCGACACGTGGGAGAGTCTGGTGGACGACGAGACACGTTTCCAGAGGCTGTGAGCTGCTGAGGCAGGCAGCTGGTGCCACGGGTGGGCGGACCTCACGCTGGCCCCAGCCTGGGCGTGAAACTTTCCTCGTCCCACGCTGCTCCGCTTTATACTACAACATTTGATATACTCGTAGCTGTATGCTTCTTAATTGGAAAGCTTCGTGAAATCATTGTACTTTAAATTTTATTTATTCAGTTCGTGGTACTTAACACTTAATACATGTAAATTTGAAAAGAAGTTCAAACAAATCCATTTGAATCAAAATACAAACGGTATCTTAATGTGAGGCTGCCAGAGAAATCATATCGACCAACGTAAGAACAGGTAAATCTTGTTGTTGTTGTTGTTGTTGTAGTCTTCAGTTCAGAGACTGGTTTGATGCAGCTCTCCATGCTACTCTATCCTGTGCAAGCTTCTTCATCTCCCAGTACCTACTGCAACCTACATCCTTCTGCTTATTGTATTCATCTCTTGGTCTCCCTCTACGATTTTTACCCTCCACGCTGCCCTCCAATACTAAATTGGTGATCCCTTGATGCCTCAGAACATGTCCTACCAACCGATCCCTTCTTCTAGTCATCTTGTGCCACAAACTGCTCTTCTCTCCAATTCTATTCAATACCTCCTCATTAGTTACGCGATCTACCCATCCAATCTCCAGTATTCTTCTATAGCACCACATTTCGAAAGCTTCTATTCTCTTCTTGTCTAAACTATTTATCGTTCATGCTTCACTTTCATACATGGCTACACTCCAAACAAATACTTTCAGAAAAGACTTCTTGACACTTAAATTATACTTGATGTTAAATTTCTCTTCTTCAGAAACGCTTTCCTTGCCACAGCCAGTCTACATTTTATATCCTCTCTACTTCAACCATCATCAGTTATTCTCCTCCCCAAGTAGCAAAACTCATCTACAACTTTGTCTCTTTCCCTAATCTAATTCCCTCAGCATCACTCGACTTAGTTCGACTATATTCCATTATCCTGAAACATTAATATTTTCTTGCTAACTCTTCTCCAACATATGCTGTGCAAAACAAGTGCAATCAGGACACATAAAAACCCCCTTTTCTAGTTAACATTCTTCGGGAACCGAAGAATAGCATCCCACGCACTGTGACCATTTCTGTACGTTGGTCTTGAGAGAAACAACCACTGTACAATTTGCATCTTCTTCTTCTTCAGATTTCACATGTTATGGTTCGTATGTTTGTCTCTCTCTCTGTCTCTCTCTCTTTTTTTGAAAAAACGAAACTTTCCCTTCTCTCTCCTTTGATTCCACTACAGCTTTCTTCTGTCTGACTTGTTTCAAACGTTTCCTATGTGGAGACGACACTAGCTACTAAACAAATTGAGATCGTCCAGATTTTACTAGAGCTTGTAACAACAACAACGTTGTCCTATTGTACATATAATAATTTTTTTCTTCTGAATTTTGATAAATCAGTGTAATCGATGTTCTGATTTCATTTCTTTTTTTTTTTTTGTTTCATGCCATTATGTTAAGGGAACTATAAACAACTTTCAATGTAAATATTAATATTTATGTCAAATTTCAAGCAATGTTATAACAGAATTGAAATGTAAGAAACGTTGAAACTATTGTAAGATGTCAAAATTGTAATTGTGCGTCTGGTCCATACGTAGGCAATGTATTAGGATATGTAGAATGCAAAACGTCTGGTGAATACCCTGTCTGTAGGGGAGCGGTAAGAGGTGGATGGCAGGCGAGCGCGGGAAAATGCACACGGGCACTGCACGGCATAACGGGCTCAGCAGTAGTAGTCGGAGTCGGGCATTGGTCTGAGCAACACGTTCTGGATAGAGGAGGCTCTCCTGGAAGACGTGGTTTCATTGAGCCTCGGATGTGCTGTTCCGACGACTATGCAGCATGGCAAAATTCCATAGGCACTAAATGGAAAAGTTTTGCGACGCTATGAAGAAGTAAAGTGGCGATACATCAAGAGCCATTACTGTGATCGTATGTGTGCTCTGTGCCTCGTCATCTCGCTGCCTGCCGACCGCCACATCGATACAAACAGGTTGAAACTTTTAGTACTGTATTCGTGTGGACCAGTGTTACTTTTGTTCCATACTGTTCAATAACAACTAAAATTTTACCAGAACTGTCCTATCATTTAATTATCCTCACAACTAACCTCGACAGGGTCCTTTCCACATGTTGTGCAATCCGAGTATCCCGAGATGAAGATTTAAAGTTTATGTTAATAATAATTACTTGCAGTCCTAGCTATGTTAGAATAATGTTTAAAGAACTGTTTTGTTAATGAATCTATAGGTAAATAACAAAGGTCTGACAAAGTGGGAAGATAATTTTGAAATTGGTTTAGTAATGAAGTTTAATTATTTTGAGGCAGATATAATGGTATTTTAAATGAGCAGGAAATAAGATAAAAAGAGTAGTAATTTATATATTGGAAATCTTGAGTGCTTAATGCTTTCAATAGTTAATAGTTTCAATACAGTGATCATAACAGTTTCAGGGACCCCCCCCCTTTTTTTTTTATTCATTTGAATTCTGAAGTGTTCTAAACTGATTAGACCAGTAAAGTTAAAGCCAATATAAAACCCAAAATTTATCAGTGTTTTACATTTATCAAAATTGACATTGTGTGTGTGTTTCGAAAGTGCTATTTCTAGGGTAACCTATGCCCGATTTTAATCAGATCAATGGACAGTACGAAGTTTTGTAGTAAACATTATAGTGTAATGTTATGTAGTTATGATTTATCCATATTGGTACAGAAAGTGAAATTATCAGTTCAGTAGATTTTCTGGTTCTAAGATTTACCATATTAGGCAGTATTATTACATGTTGTTTTGCATGCACGTACATCAACTTGTACAGGGGAGAAACTCAGTTAATGCCTAATTAGGCTGGCGACCGTATTATTAACAAATTGGTAACATCTTCTGTGTTGTTTCTTGTCCGTCCTGACGTGTAGTTGCATTTCGGACTTGCTTGACGTATCATTGTTATTACTGAGTGGGTGTAAGTCTGATTTGCCTCCATTCAGGTACACGCGGTCAATGTCTATACAAAAATCCTTTCTCTTAAGGTGAAGCCCGTCAACTTACTATAGTACAGGCGTTAAAAAAGTATCGTGCGCCCGAGCGTAGTGTTACAAGCTGTTTGCTTTTGCTATGGCCTTCTGATTTTTGGAGCTGGTCAGATACCGTTTGGACCCACATTTACTCCGTCGTTTGCATCTTGTACGCTGATGTAGCTGATGTATTGCAAAGTCACTGATTCCACGTACGTGCGGCTGGTCCCGGCTGAGGTTCGAGTCCTCCCTTGGGCATGGGTGTGTGTGTTTGTCCTTAGGATAATTTAGCTTAAGTAGTGTTAAGCATAGGGACTGATGACCTTAGCAGTTAAGTCCTATAAGATTTCACACACACATGTGATTCCACGTACAACGCCTGTTATACGGGAAGAGTCCTCTTTCGCAGGTGCCGTTTCCAACATTTTTCTTTGTTACAGCTGTCGAGTAGGCCGCACCAAATGATCTCGTGATCAAGAATGAGCTTACTACATGACTTCGCTTCTTTACCAATCACGTTTCTTCAGAATAATGCGCTTTGAACGTTCCCACGAATTCCACACGGAAGGCTGCATTTTATGCACGGAATGGTGCGATAATCAGGTGATGTGGACACGGTTTTGTCTTGCTGTGTCTATCACACAAATGTCATACGGCGCCCATCAACAACTAGCAAAGAGAATCATCATCGGATGGCTTCACAGACTTCACAAAATTATCAAAAGACTCAGCAAGAAATGATCCCAACCAGCTACTAGTGCGGCAATTTGAAATTATCATAACAAGAGAGCGTGATCTAGTAGGCGATATTGTCGCATATTCAGATACCCGTGGCATGAGGAATAAGTCATCTTCTGCTAGAAACATAGTTACACTGGTTGATTTGAAGGACAATTCATTATAGCGAATGAAAGAGTACTTTGTGAAGAATATAACCACAACTGAAATGTGCTCCCGCCGCAGCACAAAAAGGCGAAAATACGCTCCTCTGGCAGAAAAATGGGGAACCAGCTGTCTAATTCCAATTCCGCCTTCCTCGACAAAAACTTCGCCATGCGAACGTATTCGCGCTCCTTTAACACAGAACATTCTACATCCTTATACCCATTCTCTCACACTCGGCACCCCCCCCCCCCCCCCTCAGGCACCAGCGCCTCTTGCTGTCTCTCTCTCTCTCTCTGTGTGTGTGTGTCTCCCTCTTCTCCGGCCACTGTCTTCATCCCTTCTCTCGCTATTCCTCTGCCACTTTCATTGTCTCTCTGGTCTACTGCCACTGATTTCCCCTCCAATTGCCACTGTATCTTTCTTTCTCCCTTACACCACCATTCCCTAACCTCCACACGTGCCCTTCGTGACGGTTAGCTCGATCTTTTGACACCCACACCGGCAAACTTTAACTGTTGAGTGTAGGGGATGGGTTAACGAGGCAAAATATTATTGTGTTTTCATTCAACGGTCTGGGAACTGAGCTTCCAAAACCTATCTACAGTCTCGCTCATCTCTGTTGTATTTCCATTGTCTCCTCTCTCTTTTGGTACTACTGCTGCTATCTCCATCCATCTCTCTCTTTTGCTGCCACTGTCTCTCACTGTCCTTGTCAAATCCCTATTTAAGAAAGGTGCCTTTGGAATATTGCCTCAGTTGTGCGACTGGATTCGTGATTTCCTATCAGAAAAGTCACGGTTCGTAGTAATAGACAGAAAGTAATCGAGTAAAACAGAAGTAATATCCGGCGTTCCACAAGGAAGTGTTATAGGCCTTCTATTGTTCCTGACCTCTATTAACGACATAGGGGAAAACCTGAGTAGCCCTTTTAGGTTGTTTGCAGATGATGCTGTCATTTATCGTCTCGTAAAGTCACCAGACGACCAAAACGAATTGCTAAATGATTTAGATAAGATATCTATATGGTGCGAAAAGTGCCAATTCACCCTGAATAAAGAAAAGTGTGAAGTTATTCATGAGTACTAAAAGAAATCCGCCAACTTCCGATTACACGATAAGTCACGCAAATCTGAAGGTTGTAAATTCAACTAAACACTTAGGGATTACAATTACAAATAACCTAAATTGGAACGATCACATACATAATGTTGTGGGCAGAGCAAATCAAAGACTGTGATTAATTGGCAGAACACTTAGAAGGTGCAACAGATCTACTAAAGAGACTGCTTACACCACGATTGTCCGCCGTATTCTGGAGTATTGCTGTGCGGTATGGAATCCGCATCAGGTGGGACTGACGGATGACATCGAAAAAGTTCAAAGAAGGGCGGGTCGTTTTGAATTATCGTGAAGTAGGGATGATAGTGCCACAGACATGACACGCGAATTGGAGTGGCAATCATTAAAACAAAGGCGTTTTTCGTTGCGACGGGATCTTCTCATGAAATTTCAATCACTAGTTTCCTCCTCCGATTGCTAATACATCCTGTCGACGCGCATCTATATAAGGAGAAATGATCATCACGATAAAATAAGAGAAATCAGGGCTCGCACAGAAAAATTTAAGTGCTCGTTTCTCCCGCGCGCCGTTTGAGAGTGGAACGGTAGAGAGACAGCTTGAAGGGGTTCATTGAACCCTCTACGAGGCGCTTTATTGTGAATATCAGAGTAATCGCGAAGATATACATGTATGTCATAAGAGAGATGTCAGTAACTACGGATATGTTTCATTGTTGGCATCATTTTCCAAAATTTTTGAGAATGTGGTGTACTGTAGAATAGTATCTCACCTAGCAACAATACTATCCTCAGTAAATCATAGTTTGCGTTCCAGAAGAATTGCTCTACTGAGAATACCATTTACGTGTCCACTCACCAAATTTTACAAGCATTACAGAGTAAAATAGGGCCGGTTGGCATTTTCAGCGACCTATGTAAGGCATTTGCCTGTGTGAATCACAGTGTTCTCATAGATGAGCTGAAGTTTTATGGGGGTGGTGGTATAGCCAACCAATGGATAATGCCATATCTACCTAAACGAATGCAGAAATATGCACTTAGTAATTCAAACAATATAGTTCGGGGACGGAATTCTGATTGGGGAGAAATCAAATATGGGGTTACCAAAGTTCTTTTTTTGGCAGTCGACACTAGTAATCATCCCAAGCGTACATACGGTAAGAAAAGAAATGGTAAACAATGTTCTTAAAAGTATCATTGACAGGTTTTGTGCGATTGGTCTCAACTACGTGAAGAAACTTCAAAAATCTTAGCTGTTCATACTGAGCAGAATTTAAACTCGAAAAACCACGTTTTGGAACTTCCAAAACAACTTAGTTAGCCACGTTTGCACTTACAGTCATTGTAAATCTTGGTCAGAGACAAATCAGTAAGTTGACGTATTTTGCATATTTTCATTCAATAATGTCATGTGGAATGATATTCTGGGGTAATTCATCTTCAGGGAAGAAATGTCTTCATTTCTTTTAAACGTGCTATAAGAATAACATGTGGTGCTCACCTACGATCGTCTTGCAGACACCTGTTTATGGACTTTGGTGTTCTGACTGCTGCTTCACAATATATTTATTCCCTCATTAAGATTGTTGTAAGTAATCCACTACAGTGCAAAAGAAACAATGATGTACATAATTACAATATCAGAAAGAAAAATGACAATGATTGGTCTTTAGGGGTGCACAATACTGCAAATAAAATTTTTGATCACTTATCAAGTGGTATAAAATGTCTGACAGACAGCAAAGTAAAATCTGAAATCAAATTGAAAAAGTTCCTCCTTGAAAGCTCCTTCTATTCCGTAGAAGAATTTATATTATTGTAACATGCAAAAGGTGGCGGGGATGAATGACTAACTTACACCTGTACATTTAAAAAAAATTAAAAACTCTCTCTCTGTCTCTCTCTCTCTCTCTCTCTCTCTCTCACCGTCAATGTCTCTCTGCTTCTCTCTTTCAGCACATACAAGAGCGAATATGCTTGCATGAAGGCGGATTAAGGATTGAGGATTGAGGCAGTTATCTCCCCACTTTTGCGTCAGGATCTATTAAAGAGAATCATGCACGTCTTTTTTGTGACGGACAACAGCATCTTTCCACTGGTTCCCTCCTTTTGCATGCTACAGCAGGGTGAGCGCTCATTTAAAAATAACTCTGTAGGTCAGTAAAGTTTTGGCAGTTTACTTGTATACTCGTCACATTTACATACTTCGACACATATAAACAACAAATAAGTATGCATAATATAAGGTTAACACAAAATTGTCTCCCATCCAACGAAAGTTCACTTTACACTGCTTTATATAAAAAAAGCATAACTTTCTAGGCTACACTTACAGTACACCAAAAAATGCGGTGTTTCGTTTGCAAGTACAAATAATTTCGTATCACCAAAAATAAATTTGTAAGGTGTTTAGGCCGGCATGTGTCACCGCCCATTATACAGAGACAACACGTCATAAAATTTTATTGGTGAAAAAATGGAGACTAAAAACTTAGATTGGTGCCCTCAAAACCATAGCGATGATCCCAGATCCCTTTTCATGTGTTCACTACGCCAGCTAAAACGACATTTACGCCTTAGGAAATTATGTGCACATTTTACGTGCAGAAGTATGATAAGTTTTAACCTTTGAATCTCGGCAACGAATAATCATATTGAAGAAAGTTTCGAAGTTCTCCGACAACATCTTAAGAAAATGTGATAAAAATTTCGACCATTTTCCATTTACAGAAATCGTGGAAGTGCTATTCCCACATGGTTTCTCGTGGTTTCCTGACGAAACGCTCACGAACAAATGGTGCTTTTATAAGGCCCCTAAGGCTTACTGTAGACCACACCTAGTGCAGAAGAACCAAATTTTGCTGGGCTAGAGGAAGTATATAATGTTTAAGTTTTGACCGTGTATTGTAGAATAGCTAGAGTGTGCCCGTCCTTCCGATAGGTATACACGTAGTCGCTTGGCTAATTGGCCTCTCATATCTGTGATCAATAGAATACGAGATATGACCCCTCAAAAATCACATTTTGGCACGAGGCCCTATGAAAGATATGGGTGTCGTATAGCGTCGTGGACAGACCGATACGAATATTGTCACAACAGCTACTCAGCTTCAGACAGCAGAGCCCTACGAGCACATAAACTAAAAAAAAAAATAATAAAAAGAAAAATTTTTAAAATCAAAGATTCTCGAAAATGGTCTTGGTGTACTCCTCAGGCGAAGTTCTGATACTTCCCAACAGATCTCAGCACTTTAGTCATAGTCCAACTGCCTCACATTAGCGAACCCTCCCATTGTAGGTATCTTCAAAATCATTTTCAGTAATGATAGTATCTTGTGGATAAACTAAATACAATACATCATATTAAATTGTAATTGCAATAAGGCAAAGAGCACTGCATTTCGACATTTGGCGTCTATAGTTTCATATCCACAGACTACCGAAATTATTGCGTCCCTTGAAAATTTGGGAGTAACGAACCGTAATTACCGTTGGAAAAACCATAGCCTCCGCATTTCCTGTCATCTGGAAGGTTGTGCAATTCACAAACTGCTTATCTCCTTCAGATCATTATACACGTCCAACCGGATTTTAGTAAATATTGACTGACAGAATGTAAGGGTCTTATTCAGATCCATTACCCTCAATAATTATAATTATTTTTTCCAGGATATTCGTAATTTCACTTCGAGACCAAACTATGTGACCCCATCGTTAAACATTTATTCTGGTTAACTGAATCTTAATGATTTTTTATCATCTGCTGGCGTTTTTCTTTGATGAGCGTATATTTCAATCTCTTCGAGCACGTTGAGATAGAGACTTTTTGGAGCTTTATGTAGCACCTCCATTTGTTCATTTATATTACTCACTACATGTCTACTCTCTTTTACATGTGTTCCAAATGCTGTTCGACTGCTATGACTGCAATGTTCCCTGTATCGAATTTCAAAATGCCGCCCTGTTTGTCCTACATAATAACTGTCACATTCAGCACATTTAATCTTATATACTCCGGAATTATTGTATTTCATTTGTTTTGTCGTTGCTGGTTTATGTCTAGGTCTATGTGCCATTTGCCCTTCATTCTGAAATACCACTGCGATGTTTTTTGGAAAGCATTTAGCAATTCTTTCTGACACACGCCCTTTGTATGTCAGGGTGACAAACTTCTTAACTTTAATTTTCCTAGCATCGCTACTGATACCCGCGGATTTGTTTTTGATCTTGTTAAACATACGTGTAACATCTTGTGTCCTGTACCCATTAGCTGCTGCTACTTGCTTAATAATACCTAGTTCTCTCCGCAACTCTTCTTCCTTTAGTGGCAATCTGAGGGCTCTGTTGCACACTGCATGAAAGTACGCTCTTTTATGCTGTGCCGGGTGGTGCGACGTCGCTACTATGATGTTGTCGGAGCAAGTGTCTTTTCTATAGACGCCGAAAACGTGCCTGCCTCCCTCCTTTCTGACCGTCAAATCTAAATAGTTAATCGCCCCATTGTTTTCCATTTCTAGGGTGAATTGAATTTTTGGATGGTGCTCGTTTAAAACTTTAGTCATTTCCTCTACGTCTTCTTTTTTCCCTTTGAATAATAAAATAGTGTCGTCAACATACTGTCTGTAATAAATTAACTTCTCCTTAATTTCTGGAAAAGACTAAAAACTTTGTTCTCAAAGTCATTCATAAAAATTTCAGCTAAAATTCTTGATAGACTGTTTCCCATAGCTAAACCTTCATCTTGAATAAAAACTTTATCGTTAAAGATGAAACTATTAAAACTCAATGTGAACTCTAGCATATGAAGAGCAGAAGCTTTTGGATAAGGGGCTTAAGCATAATCCGCGAACGAGCTTGCAAGATCGAGACATCAAGAGAATGATCGCAGAAGTTAAGGTAGCATGTAGGGACGCTAAGTTAACTAAATTCCAGGAGACATGTATCGCCATCAAAGCCAAAGAGGCAATTGAATGCCAGAAAACTTTACGTAATGGTAAATATAGTGAGATGAGGTTAGTGAAAGAAATTAACTTAAAACTGGATTCTAACAACGCAATCGGGATTAAGTCAGATAAGGGCAGTACCTCAGTTGTGATTTACGAAAAGGACTATATAGATAAGACAATGCGGTTTTTTCAGGAAAATGGAATTAAAGAAGTCAAAAAAGATTTGACAAAGAAGTTTCAGACAGATTTAAAGGCAAGGATAGAAGCAATACAATTTTTATTCACCCCAAATGAAAAAGCTAGATTAGTAAAGATGAATCCAAGAACACCAGAAGCAAGAGCGCAAATAAAATTGCACAAGGAGAACAAACCAATGCGTGTTATTTGTAATGGGAAGGAAGCCGTTAATGAGCTCTTGAATAGGGCTTTGTACCGTAAGTTAAAATCTGCGTATAAATACGAGCAAGTTTACAACGTAAAAAATAGTGTGTGTTTCGCGAACGAAGTGAAGGACATCGCAATCCCAGAGGATGCAGTCCTAGCCTCATTGGACGTCGTGAACCTCTACACTAATATTCCAATAGCGGACACTTTGCAAATTATAAGGAAAAACCTGATAAATAGGTCAATGAGCATGGGTGAAATCGCCGAACTCGTGGATATGCTAGAGTTCACATTGAGTTTTAATAGTTTCATCTTTAACGATAAAGTTTTTATTCAAGATGAAGGTTTAGCTATGGGAAACAGTCTATCAAGAATTTTAGCTGAAATTTTTATGAATGACTTTGAGAATAAAGTTTTTAGCTCTTTTCCAGAATTTAAGGAGAAGTTAATTTATTACAGACAGTATGTTGACGACACTATTTTATTATTCAAAGGGAAAAAAGAAGACGTAGAGGAAATGACTAAAGTTTTAAACGAGCAGCATCCAAAAATTCAATTCACCCTAGAAATGGAAAACAATGGGGCGATTAACTATTTAGATTTGACGGTCAGAAAGGAGGGAGGCAGGCACGTTTTCGGCGTCTATAGAAAAGACACTTGCTCCGACAACATCATAGTAGCGACGTCGCACCACCCGGCACAGCATAAAAGAGTGTACTTTCATGCAATGTGCAACAGAGCCCTCAGATTGCCACTAAAGGAAGATGAGTTGCAGAGAGAACTAGGTATTATTAAGCAAGTAGCAGCAGCTAATGGATACGGGACACAAGATGTTACACGTATGTTTAACAAGATCAAAAACAAATCCGCGGGTATCAGTAGCGATGCTAGGAAAATTAAAGTTAAGAAGTTTGTCACCCTGACATACAAAGGGCGTGTGTCAGAAAGAATTGCTAAATGCTTTCCAAAAAACATCGCAGTGGTATTTCAGAATGAAGGGCAAATGGCACATAGACCTAGACATAAACCAGCAACGACAAAACAAATGAAATACAATAATTCCGGAGTATATAAGATTAAATGTGCTGAATGTGACAGTTATTATGTAGGACAAACAGGGCGGCATTTTGAAATTCGATACAGGGATCAAGGCAGTCATAGCAATCGAACAGCATTTGGAACACATGTAAAAATAGAGTAGACATGAAGTGAGTAATATAAATGAACAAATGGAGGTGCTACATAAAGCTCCAAGAAGTCTCTATCTCAACGTGCTCGAAGAGATTGAAATATACGCTCATCAAAGAAAAACCCCAGACCTACTACTTAATGAGCAAAGTGATTTTATGCACAGGAATTATGAGATTTTTAAAGACCTGTTTTAGGCTTACTCTTGAATGCAACAGCACGCCCCAGTAAGAAACAGCTACACCGGAATGGCCCTCAGCGTACTGGCGGCGAGGTGAATTGGGCGCGGCGGAAGAGGGCTCGGCGTGGCGTTGTGTACGTTCTGACGTAGGGAAATCCACTCCTCCACCAATCAAAACATAGAAGAGGAAACGCACATTTTCGGAAGAATATCTACATTTCAATTATATTTTATGTTTCTTTATAAAGATATTTTAAATTAGTGTAAATTTTTCGTTTCATGGTCCTCTCAAAAAAGATTATTCATATGTTATTACCTGAAAAATTGTTTTATTAAAAAGAATATTCGCCATTAATATATACGGTGAAATAATGACAGATGCACAATTGTTATAGGAAGAGGGCACTTTTTACTGTTACCAATCAGGTTACTCTTAAAAACTGCAATATAAGGTTTTAACAGATTTAAATTTACTTTAGTTATGACAGCGAACCGAGTGTTCTGTACGGACAAGTTACTCTGTAACTACAATATATGGTATGTTGGCATTTAATACGTTCCAAAATTTCTTTTTGTAAACTAAGATATTTTTATCACGAACTGTATCTCTCTTAATAATTACATTTTTAACTCTGTCTAACAGATCTGAAGATGGGCAGCTAGCCCGAAACCGGTAATTGAAAGTAAAGAATAGCGATCGAAGACTGAAACGTCATATTTTATAGGCATGTTTATTCAAATACAGAGGTATGTGAACAGGCAGAATACGGCGCTGCGATCGACAACGCCGATATAAGGCAACAAGCATCTCGCGCAGACCGGGTACTGCTGCTGCAATGGCAGGTTATCAGGATTTAAGTGGGTTAGACATGGGGTTATAGTTGGCACAGGAGTGATAGTACCGGCATCTCCAAGGTAGCGGTGAAGTGGGGATTTTCCCATACGACCATGTCACGAGTGTACCGTGAAAATAAGGAATCTGGTAAAATATCAAATCTCCGACATCGCTGCGGGCGGAAAAAGTTCCTACAAGAACGAGACCAACGACGACTGAAGATAATCGTTCAACGTGACAGAAGTGCAGTCATTCGTAAATTGCTGCAGATTTCAGTGCTTGGCCATCAAGAAGTGTCACCGTGCGCACTATTCAGCGAGAGATCGATATGGGCTTTCGGAGTCGAAGACCCACTCGTGTACCCTTGATGACTGCACGACACAAAGCTTCACGCCTCACCTGGGCCCGTCAGCACCGACATTGGACTGTTGATGACTGGAAACATGTTGCGTGGTCGGACGAGTATCGTTTCAAATTGTATCGAGCGGATGGATGCATACGGGTATAAAGACAACGTCATGAATCCATCGACCCTGCATGTCAGCTGGGGAGTGTTCAAGCTGGTGGAGGCTTGTAATGATGTGGGGCGGGTGTGGTTGGAGTGATATGGGATCCCTGATACGTTTAGATTCGACTCTGACAGTTGACACGTATGTAATCATCCTGTCTGATCATCTTCATCCATTTATGTCCATTGTGCATTCCAACGGAGTTGGGCAAATCCAGTAGGACAATGCGACTCCCCACACGTCCAGAATTGCAACAGAGTGGCTCCAGGAACACTCTTCTGAGTTTAAAATCTTCCGCTGGCCACCAAACTCCCCAGACATGAACATTATTGAGCATATCTGGGATGCCTTGTAACGTACTTTTACTGATTTACGGACAGCCCTGGAGGATTCATGGTGTCAGTTCCCTCCAGCACTACTTCAGACATTAGTTACGCCACGTCGTGTTGTGGCAGTTCTACGTGCTCGCGGGGGCCCTACGCGATATTAGGCACGTGTACCAGTTTCTTTTTGGGTCTTCAGTGTAATATTCTCTGATGAATATCCTTAAAATAACTTGGATGACTTTTGTTTAAAATTTTGTGATACAGTTTCTTTTACCCCGTACTACAACAGTTCCCTTAAGGTCTAGCAATAACATACACCAGTGTTGCAGTCCTCAAGAGAAGAGAAGATACGAAAGAAAGGCCTCTGGAACCTGGCAAGACGGGGATGTACAAAACATCAACGGGATGCAGGATCTGAACTGTGATTCAGTGACGAACGACCAGGCATTTTGCTGTCGTGCTAACAGCTCCTTTGCCTCGCATCTATCCAGCCGGTTAATTCATCACATATTTCGCGATCGCTGTCGGTAGCCCACATGTCCGTTTACAATGCTGTGTACAGCAACATGTTGCCGCTATAATCCAAGATGGATATTAACGGGACGAAAGTGTTGGCACAATTTGTGACATGGCTGTACACGCCGAAAATGCCGCACTTTCCGTGCAAACTGTTTTGTTTTGTCATTCTGTACATACGAATTTTAGCGAGTGGTGTAACCGACAAAGTGGACTACCCTGCAAAATTTTAGGACGAGATCAATATAGTAAAAAAGCATATTAGCAAGTCTGTGAAAATGGATGAAAGTGCGGGAGCATGTTGCCAGAGGTCTCGCAGTCGTGCACAGAAAGGTAGACGTCACATGGGGCTGGCCTTTGAACAAAGGCTGTTGAAGGAACAGGAAAAGACACTGTACGTCAACCGGCGAGTAGTTTGAGTGCGCTGTGGGCTGTTTGTCATTAAAACAGCGCCGGAGACAACATGTGGATGACTTCACACGGAGAAGAACATCGAGAAACTAGATGCAGGGTGAAGTTTGTCGAGTGCAGACCAGGAGTACGGTATTGTTCACAGCACTGTTTCAGATGCATGGGGAGCGTTCCGAACGACAGTGACTGCTGCCCGAAGGCGAGAAGGTTGTTGAGCACAGCCAACTGCAGCAGCAGATGACGGCTACTTTAGCAGCGGGCCAGAAGTCGCTCACGTCAAAAAGCGGGTGCAGTGTGTAGCGGGACATCTTCCTCTAGCATTACTGTTCCTCAAAAGTCCTTGTCGACACCAGTATTATTTTTCGAATTTTGGGCACGTCAATATTATCTCAGTCGCTTTTCTGAAAACTTTCATATAATTCTATACACACTACGATAAAATTTATAAAAAGGATGGTATAATCGATAAGTACTATTTCTGAATGTACAGTTGCCGCCGCGGTTGCCGAGCGGTTCTAGGCGCTTCAGTCAGGAACCGCGCGACTGCTACGGTCGCAGGTTCGAATCCTGCCTCGGGCATGGATGTGTGTGATGTCCTTAGGTTAGTTAGCTTTAAGTAGTTCTAAGTTCTAGGGGACTGATGACCTCAGATGTTAAGGGGGGTAGGATGTCAAACGGGCCGTCTTGGAGCAGAAGAGACACCACAGGACATTTTAATTTCCACTGTCTATACTTTTACGAATAAATTCATAAAACCTTGTCAGCATGACCAGGAAGGATTAGGGTTTCATAATCATAGGAGTGCAAATTCAATAACATAACAAAATAATTTTTTTTTACTTGTGAAGTTTCATCATTTTTTCACTTCTATTGGCTATGTTTATTGCTATAGGTACACGTTTCTTCATAAGTAAGAGAGATTCTTCGATGAATTTTGCACAGCATACAAACCATACATATAGGTGTATGAAACTCTAGAAATTATTTAATTTATGAAAAAATGAATGTGCTGTTATATTTTAAACTTCATGTTTAGAAAAAACTCAAATTTTGTAGTTAAGTATCTCAATTTTTACCACAGTTTTTAATAGATTTGGAAAAGTCTAGAGTTTCATACACCTGTAAGTATGATTTGTATGTAATGCAAAATTCATAGAAGAATCTCCCTTACTTATGAAGAAAAGTGTACCTACAGCAACAAATGCAGCCAATGGTAAGTGAAAAAAGGGTGAGATACAAATGTAAAAAAATAAATTACTTTCGTATATTTTTGAACTTCCACCACTATAAGTATAAATCTTAAATCCTTTCTGGTTATTCTGACAAAGTTTTATGAATTTATTTTTAAAAGTATACAGTGGAAATTAAAATGTCCTGTTGTGTCTCTCCTGGTCCAAGTCATCCCGTTTGGCGTCCTACCCCCCCCCCCCCCCCCCTAGGCCCCATAGTGCTCAGAGCCATTTGAACCATTTTTTGAATGTACAGTTAAAATTACTTTTTTTTAGAAACTTTTGAAACTGCGAATTATTTGCACACTTAAAATTTCTTTTATTAATTACACAATCCTGTACCATTTACTACGTTTATTTCTGGATTCATTTATGAAATAATAATCGAAATTAATAATGTAAATAAAACTGGTAGGAATTCATTTGATACGAAAAATTGCAAGCCCTTTGGATTGTTGTTATTTCCGCAGAGTGAGAGAGTCGTAAGCTTGCCTCTGATGTGATCAGACGAATTTTTGTGCGAACAGTGTAGTTAACGCGAAAAATCAAGATAGTGTATGTTATCCTAAAATGTGAGAAAATCAATGGAAAATATATTTGCAACAACACTCTTCCAATTTATTTAGTTCAAGACAACCGTGAGGACCTGATGTTAGATTTCAGCTCCAGGAATCAGACCCCTAGACAAGAAGAACTGGAGCCATCTCGACATGACAAGCTAAGTAAATTTGAAAGTTTATTGTAATCTTCACTTGTCTCAAATCTTCACAAAAGACTTTGCTTAGTAATTACTTGGACGGACATTGTTTAATGTGGACAGTAGGTGGAAGAAAGGACGCTGGGGGAGATTACAAGTTAACAGGACCGCACGACACGCAATGTCATACCCACTGTGATGGGGCGACTGCATGCGGAGGTCTCTTTGCCCGAAGACCAGTGCGTTGTGTTGGGCTGATACCCGTACATCGGCAGTATCATTTGCGGTGACGCGAAGAGCACAGCGACTGTACCAAAAAAGAGTGGGGTTGCGTTCTCTTCTCGGATGAGAGCAGACTCGGGCTGAGTAGAGATTCAGGATGTACCCTGATGTGGCAACACGTAGCGTATCCAGGAAGAGTGTGAAGGCGATCGGTTTAGTGGTCCATCTGTTACGGTGCGAGGAGGCAAAATGTTCCACGGGCGTACTGCCCGCCAAATCTTTGAACATGGCATACTCGCCGTTCAGCATTACGCGACACTGTACTCCTACCCCGCGTAGGTCCTTCAGGGCTACATTCGGTCCCGACTTCATTTTTATGGATGACAATGCGCGACCGCATCACGCAGGCGGGGGGCCTCTTTGAAAGAGAGGATATTCGGCGAATGTACAGGACTGTCCGTTCCTCAGATTTAAAACGCTTTCGCGGTCGATGCGACACATGTTTGCCAGTTTGGTGTCTGTGTCGGTTAAGAACTATCTTCCATAGGCAACGATACCATGTTTGTGTTGCGTCACTGCGACGTTTTAGATGTGCATGAGTGGAAGCTTTCAACTAGTAGATTAGTACTTCTGTTAAGGGGACGTGCTCATGAAACTACCAAAAATTTGAAAAAAAATTTCTTGGTCTATAGAAAAGAGGATTTCATGCTGATTTAAAAAATGTATAGTTTATAGGCATTATCATTTTCCGTTCGTTCTAAAATTGAGGTTGAACGTAATGATGCACAGGGGCCACGCCCATCTGTCAGTTTGAAGTGCGTCAGAATACGTGATGCATTATTTTGTTCTTCCTTTTTTTTCCGTCATTAGTTACGGATCGTTAAACACAGGTGTATTCTAGAAGGCACTGACCCCTGGAACCAAAGTACAGGTGTGTCTAGATGGCTATGGGTCGAAGGTAAACGGAGGTCTGAGAATATTAGATTTCGGAATTTCGCAAGGGTGTGGTTTTGTAGCAATTGCGTATCGCTTTGTTTCTGTGTGTGTGTTTCCTGTGCTACAAATAGCGAGAGTAAAGAAATTTAGTCCCAAACGAAAGTTTTGCGGCAACCAGTGCCAAACACAACCGAAGTTGCTTCAAAAGTAGCCCATGGAAACTGTCTACAGGCAGTGCTTCTAGACGTAAACTTCAGCTTTCTGAATGCAATAAGAACAAGACTAGTAGTATTGTGAGCAGCAATAACGACGGAAATGTTATTGTGAACCTAAATATGCTGTCAAGACTTTTGAAGAGTGCTGTGAGATGTACGTACTGCAACTGTGAAGATAGTATTGACGTTTCTGAGGTCAGTTCAGCAAGGGAGGGTCTTTCAAGTCGGTTAGTGATTGCCTGTAACTCGTGTAAGATGCACAGTGATACTATGACATCGCCGGTAACTGATAGTCGACATTACAGTGTAAATATTCAGCTTGCTTATGCAATGCGATGTATTGGAAGGGGAAGAAGGGCTGCCCAGACTTTTTGTGCAGTGATGGATTCGCCTTCATCTACACTGAGATTTGACAGACACAATAAATTAATACATAAAGCTTTATGTGTGGTAAGTGAATATTCAATAAAAAAAAGAGCATCAGAAGAAGCAGTAGCCTTGTCTGATAATACAGACATTGTAGCAGCATTTGATGGATCTTGGCAGAAGAGAGGTCATACTTCTCTGAATAGGGTTGTAACTGCCACATTTACTTAAACTGGTAAGATAGTAGATTATGAATGTCAGACAAAGCACTGCCAGTGTTGTTCAAGTAAGTTTATTGGCACCCATGTTTGTGTAAATAACTGTGATGGCCCAAGTGGAAACATGGAAACGAAAGGAGTTCTAAACATTTTTAGAAGATTAGAGGTCAGTCGTGATGTGAGGTATGTGGGCTGCCTTGGGGATGGAGACTGTAAAGGACACACTACTGTTGTTAATAACAGACCAAATGGGGATACACTGACAGAAAAGCTTGAATGCGTTGGTCATGTACAAAAAAAGAATGGGAGCTCGGCTGAGAAAATTATATAAAGACTTCAGTGGAAAAAAAACTGTCAGACGGAAAACACATAGGTGGTCCAGGTCCTCATACAAAAAGTGAAATTGATTCTTGCACTCAATATTATGGACTAGCAATAAGGAGAAATGTAGGAGATTCAAATGGTTCAAATGGTTCTGAGCACTATGGGACTCAACATCTAAGGGCATCAGTCCCCTACAAGTTAGAACTACTCAAACCTAACTAACCTAAGGGCATCACACACATCCATGCCCGACGCAGGATTCGAACCTGCGACCGTAGAAGTCGCGCGGTTCCGGAGTGAAGCGCCTAGAACCGCACGGCCACCCCGACCGGCTAGCAATGTAGGAGATTTGGAGAACATGAGACGAGTTGTTTGGGCAACATGGTTTCACAGAGTGTTAACAGATGAAATTCCACAGCATGGTTTGTGTCCTAAAGGGGAATATTCGTGGCGCAAATACTGGCTGAGCAATGCTAAAGGCATACAATACACCCACAAACATTCCTTACCACTTGCTGTAATGGAGGCAATTAGGCCTGTATATAGGGATCTGGCAAATAAAAATCTACTTAGGAAATGTACGCATGGTCGCTCTCAGAATGCAAATGAAGTCTTCAAAAGCTGCATATGGGAGAGAATACCCAAAACTGTATTTGTTGGGCTGACAGTGCTGAAGATTGGTGTAATGGATGCAATAAATACATTCAATGATGGTGCAATTTCAAGGATCAATGTTATGAAGAAATTGAACAGAGGGGCAGGAATGTGGCTTCAGCTCTAACTGCTACTGATATGCGGCGGGTAACCGTAGCAGAGACAGCTGTAGACGCTGCCACCAAAGAGTCAAGGATAAAGAAGAGAATGAAGAGAAAGAGTATGGAGGATAAGGAAATAGGAGCTGGAATGTTCCAAACGAGCACAGTGGTAAGTTAATAAAACTGTAAATCTTCTTTTGCGATTTACCGAAAACTTGAATTTTCATCATTAAGGTTCACTTTTTTCCTAAATGAATTTAAAGTAACAAAAATTGGTACAGATATTTAGAATGACCTCCTCTACCTCCCTTGCCTACTATTTCCTGAACGATTTATGACGTGATGATATTTGTGCTTCATTTTAAAATATTTTTGTTGTAGTAAAATAAATTACTTGTCTTTTGCACAGCCTGCCGAAGTGGCCGAGCGGCTCTAGGTGCTACAGTGTGGAACCACGCGACCGATACGGTCGCTGGTTCGAATCCTGCCTCGGGCATGGATGTGTGTGATGTCCTTAGGTTAGTTAGGTTTAAGTAGTTCTAAGTTCTAGCGGACTGGTGACCACAGATGTTAAGTCCCGTAGTGCTCAGAGCCATTTGAACCAGTTTTTGCACAAATCAGTATCAGGGAGGGAAATTGGAGGCATACAACACTTACGTAAATGTTGTCTGATTGTCTCTCCAAGCTGTACAGTCAGTGGTTGCAAAGAAAATGGTACCGCAGTGAAATAGTGTTCCGTTTTTTAAACTAATATAAATATTGTTGTCAGTACCAAAATATAACAAATATCTCAATAATCTTTTAGGAAATGCTTTGATTAATGACCCTAATTGTGTGTAACAATTTTGAGCTATCTCTATTTTATAGATCAGTTGCACTATGAAGGTGAAGGTAATGCTATAATTGGAGCCCGTTCAGGGGCGTGTCGCCTTAAGCCGACTGCGCCATAGCGCAGAGTGCGCAACTCTCAAAACCCGGCCGCCGCGAAAGCGGACTTTCATCCTTGCTCTTGAAAGCGAGAGTAAGTTCGTGGCGTAGTGTATACTACTCGCCGTATTCTACTCGCCACTATAGCTGTAACACCAGGAAGGGTAGCAAATGGCGGAATTTTAGTTATTGTTCGTCCACTACGAGAACTGAAGGGAATATTCGCGATTATATTTGTAGGTGATTGGGAAGTATAGAGGGCGCAAAAATTTAGCACACAGAGCTGCAAACTCTGGCAGCAGTAGTGTCATCGCGGGAGTAGAATTGAGCACCGCTGGCAGACACGGGCGCGCCACTCCGTGTTGCCTCAGCTCTGCGCCAGAAGTCGGTCAGCCGTAGCGACTGGCGAGTGCCGCGGTATCGGCCTGTGGGCAACCCGTGGCCAGATGTATGCAGTGAGTGAGGCGTCTGGCCAGGGCGACACTTAGCACCTTCTGTGTCGCCACGTGTCGGGCCAAACCGGGCAACGCGTGGTCTTGCGTTATCTCGTTGAAAGGTAACGTCACAGGAACCTCGAAGATTGGCCACAGCCACCGGCCTTGAAAAAGAGAAATGTAATGCGGTTTTTTTGCACGAGCCACAGTGATCGTGTTACGTATTCTGTGGCATCCTCTAGCATGAGGGCAGGTGCTGGTCTGGCCCGCGTGACGGTGACGTTCGCTATATGTCTGCGTTCGTTCTGCTCGGAGCCTCGAAACACGGACGCGGCCAGCAGTGTGAGGCAGCAGACAGACAGAACGGCCGGCCGTCTGAGAGGAAGGCGTGCCGCCGCTACTGTGCCCGATGTACTTCCTGCTGCAGCGCCCGGGCGAACCGCGGCAGTGGTCAGCGTGGCGACAGCCGTCGGCATCTGTCCGTGTCGCGGACAGGTAATTACACTACTGGCCATTAAGACTGCTACACCGAGAAGAAATGCAGATGATAAACGGGTATTCATTAGACAAATATATTATACTGGAACTGACATGTGATTACATTTTCACGCAATTTGGGTGCATAGATCCTGAGAAATCAGTACCCAGAACAACCACCTCTGGCCGTAATAGCGGCCTTGATACAGCTGCCCATGCAGCTTCAACACGATACCACAGCTCATCAAGAGTAGTGACTGGCGTATTGTGATGAGCCAGTTGCTCGGCCACCATTGACCAGACATTTTCAGTTGGTGAGAGATCTGGAGAATGTGCTGGCCAGGGCAGCAGTCGAACACTTTCTGTATCCAGAAAGGCCCGTTCAGGACCTGCAACATGCGGTCGTGCATTATCCTGCTCAAATGTAGGGTTTCGCAGGGATCGAATGAAGGGTAGAGCCACGGGTCGTAACACATCTGAAATGTAACGCCCACTGTTCAAAGTGCCGTCAATGCGAACAAGAGGTGACCGAGACGTGTAACCAATGGCACCCCATACCATCACGCTGGATGATACGCTTCCAATGTGCGTTCACCGCGATGTCGCCAAACACGGATGCGACCATCGTGATGGTGTAAACAGAACCTGGATTCATCAGAAAACACGACGTTTTCCATTCATGCACCCAGGTTCGTCGTTGAGTACACCATCGTAGGCGCTCCTGTCTGTGATACAGCGTCAAGGGTAACCGCAGCCACGGTCTCCGAGCTGATAGTCCATTCTGCTGCAAACGTCGTCGAACTGTCCGTGCAGATGGTTGTTGTCTTGCAAACGTCCCCATCTGTTGACTCAGTGATCGAGACGTGGCTGCACGATCCGTTACAGCCATGAGGATAAGATGCCTGTCATCTCGACTGCTAGTGATACGAGGCCGTTGGGATCCAGCACGGCGTTCCGTATTGCGCTCGTGGACCCACCGATTCCATTTTCTGCTAACATTCATTGGATCTCGAACGACGCGAGCAGCAATGTCGCCATACGATAAACCGCAATCGCGATAGGCTACAATCCGACCTTTATCAAAGTCGGAAACGTGGTGGTACGTATTTGTCGTCCTTACACGAGGCATCACAACAACGTTTCACCAGGCAACGACGGTCAACTGCTGTTTGTGTATGAGAAATTGGTTGGAAACTTTCCTCGTGTCAGCACGTTGTAGGTGTCGCCACCGGCGCCAACTTTGTGTGAATGCTCTGAAAAGCTAACCATTTGCATATCACATCATCTTCTTCCTGTCGGTTAAATTTCGCGTCTGTAGCACGTCATCTTCGTGGTGTAGCAATTTTGATAGCCAGTAGTCTACAAATTTCACCATAAAAACCAATAAATATAAACGAAATAGAGCAGTCGTAATTTTAATAAACTTATTTGTTGCACTTATTTCGTGTAATGTATACCTGCAAGCACATATAATTGCAGAATCAACTTAATAAGACAAATGTATCGTTTTCCATAATTATTTGCGACACTGACACTGAGATTGCTTGTTCAGATTCTAATCACAGCCTGCAAGTTAAGAGTCTGTCAAAGAGCATCGAGGGGCTAACATTCACTCTTGTTCTTCTTCGAAAAAGAAAAGCTTTGTTCACAAATGTGCGTAGGCCCAAATATAGAGAACATTTTCGCAGCAAACTTCAAATACAGAAATTTTTCAGCAGACATGATTTTTCACAGCATGAATTATGTCAGTAAGTAAACGGAAAATGCTTTTAAGGTCGCTTCCGCAGCCACTGTGCAGAGTGTCAACTTTTTGTGCGATTAGTATCAACAGGTCACAGTACGCAAGCGCATCGGTGTGGCCGTCCTAGTGGACATTCTCAGTCGCACGTGGTTAGAAAATCTCGGTTTGAGGTTAATTTTTCAATCTTGGCGGGCCACACAAAATCTTTTAGTGGGCCGCAACGTGACCCACCGACCGCTATTTCCCCCCCCCCCCCCCCCCCCTGGTCTGTTTGGATATGAGACCTGATGCGAGGTTGGAAAACGTCACAGATTTAACGCGATGTTTCTTGTTTTTTTACTACCTATTCATAGCCGATTAGGAGACGTGCAGATCTGCGGCGGCACCAGTACGAACTAAAAAATCTGTGTGCCCGTATTTGCTTTTCCTTATATATTTATAACTTCCTTTTTAATTCATATCGCAATTATAGCTTGCCAACGCGGTGCGCTTGGGAACGCTTCTAAACGTAGTAAATACTTGTCAGGGCCGGACAGAGAGAGAGAGAGAGAGAGAGAGAGAGAGAGAGAGCGACATGAGGCGCTCGTCTGACATCTCGAAGTTAATGAGTTTATGAGAGAACGCCGCCACCCACAAAGAGCGATGCCTCTCCAGGGCACGAAGAGCCGACGGGGCAATTTTTTTTTTAGTTAATAAACAACTGGCTTCGGAGCAAGAGAAACAGAAAACAAGTACCGGTATTTATGTTCCGTTTTACTGCCTCCGCAGTGTCGGAGAATGGCGTCCCTCACCTCATAGGGAAGACAGCCCCATCGACAGATGGATTCTTAAAAATGTGGGCACGGGACGACAAATTACCACCTGCCACCCACTTTTAAAGGGTTTTCCCTGCGAAACGGTTTATGCCTCCTCCATGTTAGAGAAGGGCTCTGTTCTTGCTCCTTATGATGGGAAGGGGCTTCACCGGCAGAGTGGAATCTTAAAAATGCGGGCACGGGAAGCAATATAAATACCACCCGCCACCCACTTCTCAAGTGTTTTCCTTTTTGGCTCCAAGCCGTAGCATGGGAATACTGGAGCAGTCGAGGAGCGCAGTTCCTACTGCCGAAGACGTTGCGATATCAAAGGGTGACTGTCCTGTCCCCCATTCGTAGTTGAAGACTGCAACTTATTGTGTTAGGGCCGACAACAAGTCTGTAATAATATTTTGAACATAGCTGCACAACAGCAACGGTTCCACGTAATAAAATTATAACCAGCCGACCAGTTGCAATGGATAAAGAAATTCTTTACCTAGGTTTCGACAAATATGAATTTGTCTTCTTCAGAAGGTAGCCTAAGGACAATGAACATCATAGCTTACATTAGAAAAGTATGAAACTTAAGCTAAGAATAAATTTTAACACAAATTAGAGAACTCTTACATTACAGAAATACGATAACGACGACTGGTACTTACAATTTTACATTAGTAAGGACTAATGTACCATCGACGTTTTTACAATTGTCGGCCCGGATCCATTTGTCAAAAATGAAAGATAGCCCTAGAATTAGGGTTTGTCACGTAAAATATAAATTAGTACATGGATCTTGCAGAGCTCACAACCGACTGAGTGTAATCGGCGAGCGTAGTTACTCTGAAACCACGGCAGGTGGCACTCGTGTCGAGAAACATGTGCCAATTGGCGTACAAAGACAACGTGTAAATTATCAGTATTAATAACGTCCTTAGATAAAGTGACAATAAAAAAGAAGGAAATTAACACTCCCGTAAAAACGGCGATGGTACATTAGTCCTTACTAATGTAAAATTGTAAGTACCAGTCATCGTTATCATATTTCTGTGATTTAAGTGTTCTCTAATTTGTGTTAAAATTTATTCTTGGCTTAAGTTTCATACTTTTCTAATGTAAGCTATGATGTTCACTGTCCTTAGGCTACCTTCTGAAGAAGACAAATTTATATTTGTCGAAACCTAGGTAAAGAATTTCTTTATCCATTGCAGCTGGTCGGCTGGTTGTAATTTTATTAGTCTGTAATACATTTGAGGTGGTTTTCCACGATCATCAATATCAGTGTCGACTGTGGTATGTAACATGATAACGATTATTGTTGACAAGAACGTCGTTCTGTTGCTTATATCACTGCGAACAGTTGTTTTAGACCACAACGTCCCACCCTTTATGCCACCCCAAGAGGCCTTTTCGTGTCAACTCCGAGCTGCCACTCCTGACAAACAGCGTGAACGCTGGGCGTATCGCTTCTGACGTCCACCACAGATGCGTCAAAAGAAGGGGTGAAATGTGGGGAAGAGGGGTGTGATGTCCTTCCCATCATGTGGCACGCACACGATGCCATTGGGCAGAATTGTTCTAAAATTCAGTGCCAATGTCACATCACTAACCAAAACCTCAGATAAACTTACGAGCTCTGACATATTTTTCGCATGTGTCGACACTTTGCTGTCTGAAGCGTCGCCTTGTCAGAAGGTGGCTTCGCAGGACGCCACGCTTTTGCGCCATCACAGAGGAAGCTTGTAGGCACCTTTGAGCCAAATTTCAAATTTCTGCATCGCAATGGGAGGCAACTACGGCCTTTCGAAAAAGTGGTGCTTTAATTGTGTTGTGCAGTATACATATTTTTATGCGAATTACACTCCTGGAAATTGAAATAAGAACACCGTGAATTCATTGTCCCAGGAAGGGGAAACTCTATTGACACATTCCTGGGGTCAGATACATGACATGATCACACTGACAGAACCACAGGCACATAGACACAGGCAACAGAGCATGCACAATGTCGGCACTAGTACAGTGTATATCCACCTTTCGCAGCAATGCAGGCTGCTATTCTCCCATGGAGACGATCGTAGAGGTGCTGGATGTAGTCCTGTGGAACAGCTTGCCATGCCATTTCCACCTGGCGCCTCAGTTGGACCAGCGTTCGTGCTGGACGTGCAGACCGCGTGAGACGACGCTTCATCCAGTCCCAAACATGCTCAATGGGGGACAGATCCGGAGATCTTGCTGGCCAGGGTAGTTGACTTACACCTTCTAGAGCACGTTGGGTGGCACGGGATACATGCGGACGTGCATTGTCCTGTTGGAACAGCAAGTTCCCTTGCCGGTCTAGGAATGGTAGAACGATGGGTTCGATGACGGTTTGGATGTACCGTGCACTATTCAGTGTCCCCTCGACGATCACCAGTGGTGTACGGCCAGTGTAGGAGATCGCTCCCCACACCATGATGCCGGGTGTTGGCCCTGTGTGCCTCGGTCGTATGCAGTCCTGATTGTGGCGCTCACTTGCACGGCGCCAAACACGCATACGACCATCACTGGCACCAAGGCAGAAGCGACTCTCATCGCTGAAGACGACACGTCTCCATTCGTCCCTCCATTCACGCCTGTCGCGACACCACTGGAGGCGGGCTGCACGATGTTGGGGCGTGAGCGGAGGACGGCCTAACGGTGTGCGGGACCGTAGCCCAGCTTCATGGAGACGGTTGCGAATGGTCCTCGCCGATACCCCAGGAGCAACAGTGTCCCTAATTTGCTGGGAAGTGGCGGTGCGGTCCCCTACGGCACTGCGTAGGATCCTACGGTCTTGGCGTGCATCCGTGCGTCGCTGCGGTCCGGTCCCAGGTCGACGGGCACGTGCACCTTCCGCCGACCACTGGCGACAACATCGATGTACTGTGGAGACCTCACGCCCCACGTGTTGAGCAATTCGGCGGTACGTCCACCCGGCCTCCCGCATGCCCACTATACGCCCTCGCTCAAAGTCCGTCAACTGCACATACGGTTCACGTCCACGCTGTCGCGGCATGCTACCAGTGTTAAAGACTGCGATGGAGCTCCGTATGCCAAGGCAAACTGGCTGACACTGACGGCGGCGGTGCACAAATGCTGCGCAGCTAGCGCCATTCGACGGCCAACACCGCGGTTCCTGGTGTGTCCGCTGTGCCGTGCGTGTGATCATTGCTTGTACAGCCCTCTCGCAGTGTCCGGAGCAAGTATGGTGGTTCTGACACACCGGTGTCAATGTGTTCTTTTTTCCATTTCCAGGAGTGTATTTAAGTTCAATATTTCTTCGACGGCAAGTGTCGGGAGAGCTATCGTATCTGCCTAGATGGTATGGACATTTCAGGCGTTTTGAAGTGGGTGATGGAAGCGGAATTTTCAAGGTGCACAGAACTTTCCACGAGGCTTTGGTAGACGTGACAGCTGATACGCCGCAATGCACTGAGGAGGTTTAGCAGCAACGCGGAGACTCAGCGCCGACCGCAGCGGCAACCCGCTCACCATTAGTGGTGCGCGGGTTGCAGAAGTCCGCTCCGTAGGCGCTACTCGTATTGCACTTATTTTTACTTTTTCGTGTCCGGAAATCAAAGTTTTTCAGCCCATAAATGAGCTACGTCCGATGATTCCTTGCGTTCCTGCCATAGTTCATCGTGTGTGCATTTACTGGGACAGTTAGTATAGGTCAGGAGATGTTCTATAGCCCGATATTGGCCACAATCACATCTGTTGTAATATTCAAGCAAACAAAAAGAGTCACTCGATTTGGCACATCTATATTTCTTAAACTAATAAACATATACAATAAATTTTGTTTTTTAGTGAACGGGCAACTCAAAAAGTTTTCTTTTCACGCCTTTTCATAGGTTTTCAATATGCCACCCCTCGAGATGCACGGCATACGTCAATGCGGTATTCAAATCTTGAGTTACAGCTTCCACAGCTGCTGTTATCCTGTCTCAGTTCTCATGCATATCGGGATATGCGCTTCCCATAACAGTATTCTCGGCAAAGAAAGATGGGCCATGCACCATTTCTCGTGAAACTGCACAAAACACATTGAAGTTTGGAGAGTCCCGCTCATGTTGTACAACTTCATGTGGTTGTTCTGTACCACATATACTCGCTGTATGATGTTTCACCTTTTCATTTAAATGGAGTGTTGCCTCGTCACTAAACACTAAGCCAAGAACGAAATGACAGAACTCCACACGTTGTTGTTTGTCACCTTCACGAAGTGCCTGCAGTATCTGAATTTTGTATGGTTTCTCGTGTAAACGTCGATGCAACACACGCCAGACGGACATCAGAGGCATGTTAAGCTGTCACGCTGCACGGCGAATGGATTTCTGTGGACTCCTTGTGAAGTTATGGCGGATGCGTTCGACATCCGTGTCAGACACTCGACGACGGTCCTGCGATTTGCCTTTACACAAACGACTTACTTCTCTAAATTGTTCATGCCTTCGTCTAATGCCCTGTGCTGTAGGAGTATCCACGCAATACCTAGTACGAAAGTCACTCTGAACAGTTATTACTGACCCGCACTGCACAAAACGTAGAACACAAAACGCTTTCTGTTATTTCGACACCATTTTTACTAGAACTGAAGTGGGCACATACTGCTGCTACCTAGCGGGAACCATGTAAAAGACGACAGTCTGCTCTTTCCAACAGTACGTTGTTCACGTACGTATCTCAAATAACATAATAGCCACGATTTTTTAAAATCGGATTATTCTTTTTGATACACCCTGTATAAGGACTTCTCCATTAGTTTTGCCTTCACTGGTGCTTCGCCCATTCTGATCAAATTCACGCCCCTACATAGATTCTGTCTCAAACTCTCGCCGCTGGGTATCTCGTGTAATGCAGGAAAGTCGTATCGATACTCGGTGAGTTCTTTGCTCAGGAACATCTTGCGGAATTAAGTGTTCTAGAACCACAGGAATCTGCAAACAACGTGTGGCGTTCATAGAAGCTCTACTTCATGTTCTCAATGTGTACCTGAGCAGCACTTCGGGAGTGGGGCCCGCAAGTCTGGCCGAATTGAACAGTCAGTCGAGCGGACGAGGTTTCATGCAAGCGGTTGTTATTCGGCATGTTTCACTTAAGTTTACTTGTATTGAGCTTTTTGGCACTTAACAGATACAGCCCACACCAGGCACGTGTGTTCTACCTCCGAGAAGCCCAGCGTGTGCTGCCCGGTTCCCACATCTTTGGCCAAACCCCCATTTGCTGCTAGTCAATTTTTTTCGACTGCGACTGTAGGACAGGTTTCCCACATAGTTTTTTGTATGTCAATGACCGTTCCAGTGTTACACACAGGTACATCGCTTTGAGTGTTCCAGCGTGATGGCCCTCTAGATAATATTCAGCTTTCCGATTCGGAGGGTTCGAGGGCTTGATTTAGGGAAGACTTGCTGGTACTATTCTGACACAGTGGTTAGAGCAGATTGCACATTCTGTTCTACATCTTCAAGGGCCCTCCCTTTAACTGTCACGGCGAAATCGTCGGTATCCAGGAAGAGGGTCGTGTAACTTGGCGTTGGTTGGTCACTGCAGGTGGGCCAAGGCATTTCCCGGGTCGAGCACGTTTGCCGCTGTTGCCACCAGCTCTTAACTACGGCTTAAGTTTAAAAGCATAGTTCACCATCTACTGAACAGACATGTACTTAGTAGTACAGTTCATGACGGGAGGTACCCTCCAGCGTATACAGTCACTCCAAAGAAACAGAGACTACTGCATGGTAGGTGTAATACGTAGGGCTGTAGATAGGGAGATGCTGAATGAAACGCATTTCCTTCTCAAGAGGACAATGCGTGAAGCCTTCGACGACTACCATTACAGAATATCATCGAAAGATATCCCACCTAACAAAAATAAATTCTGTAGACACGCGAAGGCTGTTAATGATACAAAAGTAAGTGTCCAGGCGCTCATGCATGGCACACGAACTGATGTTGATGGTAGCAAAGCAAAATCAGACATACTGAACTCAGCTATCAAATGTATCTTTAAAAAATTTCGCAGCACCTGAAAATATTCGAACCCACATCGTTTTGCATATGGGGGTCGGTATCTAAAACATTATACACGATGGTCCATTGATCGTGACCGGGCCAAATATCTCACGAAATAAGCGTCAAACAAAAAAAACTACAAAGAACGAAACTTGTCTAGCTTGAAGGAGGAAACCAGATGGTGCTATGGTTGGCCCGCTAGATGGCGCTGCCATAGGTCAAACGCTTATCAACTGCGTTTTTAAAAAGAGGAACCCCCATTTTTATTACATATTCGTGTAGTACGTAAAGAAATATTAATGTTTTAGTTGGACCACATTTTTCGCTTTGTGATAGCTAGCGCTGTAATAGTCACAAGCATATGGCTCACAATTTTAGACGAACAGTTGGTAACAGGTAGGTTTTTTAAATTAAAATACAGAACGTAGGTACGTTTGAACGTGATACATGTACCTTTAGAACTTATCATTTCTGAGAACGCATGCTGTTACAGCGTAATTACCTGTAAATACTACGTTAATGCAATAAATTCTCAAAATGATGTCCGTCAACCTCAATGCATTTGGCAATACGTGTAACGACATTCCTCTCAACAGCGAGTAGTTCGCCTTCCGTAATGATCGCACATGCATTGACAATGCGCTGACGCAAGTTCTCAGGCGTTGTCGGTGGATCACGATAGCAAATATCCTTCAATTTTCCCCACAGAAAGCAATCCGGGGACGTCAGATCAGGTGAACGTGCGTGCCATGGTACGGTGCTTCAACGACCAATCCACCTGTCATGAAATATGCTATTCAATACCACTTAAACCGCACGCGAGCTATGTGCCGGACATCCATCATGTTGGAAGTAAATCGCCATTCTGTCATGCAGTGAAACATCCTGTAGTAACTTCGGTAGAACATTACGTAGGAAATCAGCATACATTACATCATTTAGATTGCCATCGATAAAATGGGGGCCAATTATCCTTCCTCCCATAATGCCGCACCATATATTAACCCGCCAAGGTCGCTGATGTTCCACTTGTCGCCGCCATCGTGGATTTTCCGTTGCCCAGTAGTGCATATTATGGCGGTTTACGTTACCGCTGTTGGCGAATGACGCTTCGTCGCTAAATAGAACGCGTGCAAAAAATCTGTCATCGTCCCGTTATTTCTCTTGTGCCCAGTGACAGAACTGTACACGACGTTCCAAGTCGTCACCATGCAATTCCTGGTGCATAGATATATGGTACTGGTGCAATCGATGTTGATGTAGCATTCTCAACACCGACGTTTTTGAGATTCTCGTGCAATTTGTCTGCTACCGATGTGCGGATTAGCCGCGACTGCAACTAAAACACCTACTTGGGCATCATCATTCGTTGCAGGTCGTGGTTGATTTTTCACATGTGGCTGAACACTTCCTGTTTTCTTAAGTAACGTAACTATCCGGTGAACGGTCCGGACACTTGGATGATGTCGTCCAGGATACCGAGCAGCATACATAGCACACGCCCGTTGGGCATTTTGATTACAATAGCCATACATCAACACAATATCGACCTTTTCTGCATTGGTAAACGGTCCATTTTAACACGGGTAATGTATTACGAAGCAAATACCGTCCGCCCTGGCGGAATGTCACGTGATACCACGTACTTATACGTTTGTGACTATTACAGCGTCATCTGTCACAAAGCGAAAGAAGTGGTCCCAGTAAAACATTCATATTTTTTTACGTACTACATGAATATGTAGCAAAAATGGGGGTTCCTATGTAAAAAAAACGCAGTTGATATCCGTTTGACCTATAGCAGCGCCATCTAGTGGGTCAACCATAGCGCCATGTGGTTTACCCCTTCAAGCTAGACGAGTTTCGTTCTTTGAAGTTTTTTCGTTTGATGCTTATTTCGTGAGATATTTGGCACGGCCACTATCAACAGACCACCCCGTATAGCATTATGCGACATTCCGAAGCGTATTTTTGTTGATTACTAGTAAACGGGGGAATATCAGGGTGAATGGCTGCAGGGTGTGATTCCTTAATCTTAACCCACATCGTAGTTTAAATCTAGCACAATTGTAAAAACTACTGGTGTAGAGATGAGGTATTAGTGCCACTGGCGTTGAGAAACCGCTGAAATCGCTAATATTGAAAAAGCTCCATGTCTTGATGGAATCACTACCGGATTCTGTACTGATGAACAGCTGAATCAGCCCCTCTTTTAACCGTAATTTGGCGTAGATCCCTCGAACAGAAAATGGTGCTCGGTAGTTCGAAGAAAACTCGGGCCACACCCGCCTACGAGAAGAGTAGCAGAAGTGATCTACAAAACTACAGTCCAATAGCTTTGACATCCATTTGTTGTAGAATCGTAGAACATATTTTGAAGTGAATCGTAATGAGATATCTCGAAGATAATTCTCTTCCATGCCAACAATCACGGATTGCTAAAATATCGATCATGTGAAACCGGACTCGCACTTTTTTCCCATGGCATAGTGAAAGCCATGGCTGAGATCAGTCAGGCAGATACAATATTTCTCGATTTTTCGAAAAGAAGTAGACTCATAATGAGAGGCCTCTGCGGTCGAACCCACTTTTTGAGAAACTCTGAGCTGTGATGTGGGTTACGGTTAAGGAAACACACCCTGCAGCCATTCACCCTAATATTCCCTCGTTTTTTAGTAACCAACAAAAAAAAACCACTTCGGAATTTCGCATAATGCTATATAGTCTTAATGTTTTAGGTACTGATCCCCATATGCAAAACGATGTGGGTTCGAAGATTTTAAAGTGCTTCGAAATTTTATATTTTTAAATCTTTATCGAAGTGACTTTGATCATTATTTTTATACAATTAATTGGTTTAAATATTTTTTTCTATTCCTTGTCACGTCATATTGGTCTTAGTATGAAATAAAACGTTTGCTTTCATTTTCTTCTCTATCAGTCTTTTCCTCTTGGAATCCTTGTTCATGTGATTTTGATTATTGTTATGTATTGGGTTCCATTTTATCATCTTACGTTTTCGTCCATGTTTTTGCATTCATTATTTCTGTTTCTCGTTTTGCTTGAATTTCGTTTCACTTATAATGCCTGATTTCATTTAAATCATTGTCTATAGTGATATAAGAATTTATGTTTTAAATGTTATTGTGACGATTGCCATCCAAAAGATGTACATCTTGTAACGAAAAATACATTCTTGATACCACTGCACAGTCAGTACAATATATTATTTCGTCTTTTGTTTTTTAAGCAACAAATCGGTATTTTCAAATGTTTAAACATTATGACACGTAAATAATCATATTTAAATTCACACGCACAAAGATTCTAAGTGGAAGAATTATAGGAAGAAGAAATAAGAGCAATTGAAGAAGTTAATACGTTGATTAAAATGGCGTGCTGAAGAAATACAAATAAATCAATTGCGTGTAAACCAATTAACTGAATAAAAATAGTGATCAAAGTCATTTCGATAAAGATTTAAAACGAAAAAAAATTCAATGAATCTTTTGCATGTGAACTCAGTACCTCCGCAATTTAAGCTACAGAGCATTACTCGAAATTCCGGAAAGCTTTCTCGTCCACTATTCGCAAACGAGGGGACGTCAGGGTGTATGGCTGCGAGGTGTGTTTCCTTGAATCTTAATGTATAAGTTGACCCCAGCGCTGGGAGTCTCCTTGTCAGTAACACACCTACGCTTAATATCAAAAGTATGCGAGCCGTGGTTGGCTCATGCCATGCGCTGGATTACACCTTCATTGCGATTCTGTCTTTAGTCTCTCGCGGCTATCGCGATTATGCTGTTATCCTCTCCTTCCGCGGGTGGCAGCAGCTGTGTTTATCGATAGCCGCACCTTCGACTATCTTTGACCTGGCGCTTATACAGGGTGTTTCAAAAATGACCGGTATATTTGAAACGGCAATAACAACTAAACGAGCAGCGATAGAAATACACCGTTTGTTGCAATATGCTTGGGACAACAGTACATTTTCAGGCGGACAAACTTTCGAAATTACAGTAGTTACAATTTTCAACAACAGATGGCGCTGCAAGTGATGTGAAAGATATAGAAGACAACGCAGTCTGTGGGTGCGCCATTCTGTACGTCGTCGTTCTGCTGTAAGCGTGTGCTGTTCACAACGTGCAAGTGTGCTGTGGACAACATGGTTTATTCCTTAGAACAGAGGATTTTTCTGGTGTTGGAATTCCACCGCCTAGAACACAGTGTTGTTGCAACAAGACGAAGTTTTCAACGGAGGTTTATTGTAACCAAAGGACCGAAAAGCGATACAATAAAGGATCTGTTTGCAAAATTTCAACGGACTGGGAACGTGACGGATGAACGTGCTGGAAAGGTAGGGCGACCGCGTACGGCAACCACAGAGGGCAACGCGCAGCTAGTGCAGCAGGTGATCCAACAGCGGCCTCGGGTTTCCGTTCGCCGTGTTGCAGCTGCGGTCCAAATGACGCCAACGTCCACGTATCGTCTCATGCGCCAGAGTTTACACCTCTATCCATACAAAACTCAAACGCGGCAACCCCTCAGCGCCGCTACCATTGCTGCACGAGAGACATTCGCTATCGATATAGTGCACAGGATTGATGACGGCGATATGCATGTGGGCAGCATTTGGTTTACTGACAAAGCTTATTTTTACCTGGACGGCTTCGTCAATAAACAGAACTGGCGCATATGGGGAACTGAAAAGCCCCATGTTGCAGTCCCATCGTCCCTGCATCCTCAAAAAGTACTGGTCTGGGCCGCCATTTCTTCCAAAGGAATCATTGGCCCATTTTTCAGATCCGAAACGATTACTGCATCACGCTATCTGGACATTCGTCGTGAATTTGTGGCGGTACAAACTGCCTTAGACGACACTGCGAACACCTCGTGGTTTATGCAAGATGATGCCCGGCCACATCGCACGGCCGACGTCTTTAATTTCCTGAATGAATATTTCGATGATCGTGTGATTGCTTTGGGCTATCCGAAACATACAGGAGGCGGCGTGGATTGGCCTCCCTATTCGCCAGACATGAACCCCTGTGACTTCTTTCTGTGGGGACACTTGAAAGACCAGGTGTACCGCCAGAATCCAGAAACAATTGAACAGCTGAAGCAGTACATCTCATCTGCATGTGAAGCCATTCCGCCAGACACGTTGTCAAAGGTTTCGGGTAATTTCATTCAGAGACTACGCCATATTATTGCTACGCATGGTGGATATGTGGAAAATATCGTACTATAGAGTTTCCCAGACCGCAGCGCCATCTGTTGTTGACAATTGTAACTACTGTAATTTCGAAAGTTTGTGTGCCTGAAAATGTACTGTTGTCCCAAGCATATTGCAACAAACGGTGTATTTCTATCGCTGCTCGTTTAGTTTGTATTGCCGTTTCAAATATACCGGTCATTTTTGAAACACCCTGTAGTTTCCGGCTGGGCGGTGTGCGACGAGTCGGTCGGTTGGCGTGGAGCAGCGAGGAATTCTCGGCGGGGCGTAGTTTGTCCGGGGTCCGCTGGCGGTCTCTACGTGGTGCCGGAGAGTGTGGCGCTGTTCCCATTGCTGCGAGGTCCGTGGCTCACCGACCCTGGACACGAAAGTTGAGTTTTGATTTAACCCACCACCAAGTCAAGACTGTTCACATTGTGTCGTTTGGAGTTAGTTGTCGGCTGTTGGGATATTCCCGCGAGCAACAATGTGGTTTTCAAATTGAAAAATTCTAGCTACCCTCCGGTGCAGTTTCACTGTATTTGGTTATTTGAACTGAAGTGCAACAGCGGAATCTTCTGCCTTGTGGCGGTCAACGTTCCGGTTACCTTCCCTGGCCGTTGACGTAAATTTCAGGCAGTTTGGTTTCCTCATCGTGTTGTTGCTGTTCAGCACGGTGTATAGTTTGACAGCTCCGTGTATGATTGGTTGTGGGCGCCAATATCTTCTACGTTGTTCCGTTGAACTCCCTGTTGTGCCCTGTTGTCGGGTGATGTGGATGTTATCTTGTCGTTGGGTCTGCTGACTGTCTATCGGTTGAGTTGTCGTCGGATCGTGAACGGTTGACCTGACTGCCTGTCTCACCTAAGCGAGCGTTAAGTGTTTGAATTGCAGGCCGACCCTTGAACATCTGAGCGCCCTTGTATGTACTGCCTTAAATTTTTTTACTTTGTTCATGTTGTTCGTACTTGTCTGGATTATAGCCGGTTTTGTGTTTTAAATTAGAGTTGTTTTACCTTTAAGGCCTTCATGCTAGTTGAAGGCACTGTTTCATGTAAGCCCTTTGGCATTTTAAAAAATTTTGGATTTTAAGTCTTTGGCCTTCAGCTGATTTGAATTTTACTTGTGTTTCAGTTGTTTGTTCTTAAGGCCTTCAGCCTAAATTAAAGAACTGTTTCACGTAAAGACTTTGGTATTTAAAAAAAATAATGTTTTGGAGTCTTAAGTGTTTGGCCTTCAGCCGATTTGAATTTAACTTCTTCACATCAGCCTAACTAAAGAACTGTTTTAAGATAACGCTTGCCTTTTAAATTTCTGATTATGCTAGGGTTTTAAGTTATTGGCCTTCAGCCGTTTTTAAATTAAAGTGGCTTTTAGACGGTAATTAAGTCCCAAAGATTAATGCTGTGTGTTTAAAATTTTTTTTGAGCTCTTGTAATGTTTGATCAAATAATAAAGCTGTATGTTCGAGTGTAGCTGACAGCCCCTTTCTACAATATATACTATCTGTCCTGTCCTGGGGGATTAGCAGGGCATTTCAGTACGATCGTATGGGGTATCAAGAGAAATTTGTGATTGTGGAAATACACTTTGATACAGCAGCCATATTTTTGTCATTTGTTGTTTAATTCCAGCCGATTAATATGTTTACTAACGAAATCAGTGGCAATTCAAATTCTGTCGAATCTTTCATGAAAGTGATTGTACGTGCCACTTTTATTGTAAATGCTGAATTACAAAAAATATCAATTATTAAGGAATGGTGTCAAATCAAAGTGTTTAGTGTTTTGATATTCTTCACGGGTTTGCAGCCGGATCATGTAGTTGTCCAGACATAATATTTCGGCGGACCAGCTGGCCGCCATCTTCAGGTGAGTTAATGGTAGTGCACTGCCTCGCCGGAACTGAATTCCAGCCATTTTTTTCTTTATTGTGATTTCATTCCCCTGGCACAATCCGCCGCTCTTCAGCCGAGTGACATAACACCTTAAAATAAGAGTAAAATGTCACATACATAATGCGAGAAAGGGGAACTTAAAACAGAATAATGGGAGAAAATGGAGGTAAAAAATAGACTAACACGGAGACGTTCATGGAGGACAGTTAAAAGTCACCAGAAAGTTAAAAAACACAGTTGGCGAGTCTTCAAAACTCGGAGAAGACACTGGATGAACATGCACACGTTAAAAGTCGGCCACAGTAGTAAAAACCGGAACAACACACGTAAAACCCACTTGGAGCACACACGACGAAGAATAAAACTGCCAGGCGGGGCCTGCCGAGGGAAAGGTCAGGGAGGATGGAAAAGGAGGGGAGAGCAAAGGGGCAGCTGGGGAAGCGGCGGGATGAAGAGAGGAGGGGCATCAGTGGGTACACGAAGAGGCAGGAGACACGTGGGGTGGGGGAGGAAGAGGGTAGACAGGGCAGGAGGGAGTGCAGAGACACTGAAAGGAGGCACAAGAGATGGAAGGGGGGTAAGAGGGGGAAGCCGCTCAGGAGGAGGGAGAAGGAGGAGAGGGGGCCCTGAGGAGGAGGCAGGAAGGTGAGGTTAGAGTTGGTAGGAAGGGTAGATGTCAGGGCGAAGCTCATTATCCGGGAGGGGTAGGTGGTGGAAGTTGTGTTGGGAAAGGAGATGGAGGGTGTGGAGATGGAGAGAGGGTGGGACAACTGGTTGGGGGTGGAGAGGAAGGGAGAGACCATGGGGGTGGGGGGGATCAAGGCGGCGGACAATATATAGTGTGCGGATGTGTTCGAGGAAAAGGAGTAGGTGGGGGAAGGGGACAAGGTCGTAGAGGATGCGCGTGGGGGACGGAAGGCAGATGCGGAAGGCGAGACAGAGGGCATGGCGTTCGAGGATTTGAAGGGCTTTGTAGAACCGGGGAGCGGCGGAAATCCGAGCTACGCTGGCATAACAGAGGATGGGGCGGATCAAGGATTTGTAGGTGTGAAGGATGGTGGAAGGATGCAGACTCCATGTCCAGCCGGACAGGAGTTTCAGGAGGCAGAGGCGGTTGTGAGCTTTGTTTTGGATGGTAAGGAGATGGGGAGTCCACGTGAGGTGGCGGTCGAGTGTGAGGCCAAGGTATTTGAGGGTAGGAGTGAGGTGGATAGGACGGCCATAAATTGTGAGGTAGAAATCATGGAGGCGGAAGGAGTGGGTGATGCGGCCTATGATGATCGCCTGGGTCTCGGAGGGATTAACACGGAAGAACCACTGGTTGCACCAAGTGGTGAATTGGTCAAGGTGGGTTTGGAGGGTACTTTGGGACCGTTTAAGGGTAACACCTAACAACTCTATTTACTATCAGGGAACGAAGGAATATAATATTACATTTATATCAACATGCGAAGTTGCGTCAATACTAAAATATATACATTGTAACTAGAATTAAAAGGAATCATTACAACGAAACATACAGGACGTGTTAGCTAACAAAAGGATAAGATACCGTAGGAGATGTCAAAGTAACTTTCTTTGCACGGTAAATGAATAAAAGGAATACAAATGCAAGTAAATAAATATATAAAAAAATAAGAATGAAATATGAAAAACGCCTGCAAACGAATGTGATGACCGAGTATATACGTGGCCTATGAGCTACGAAACACAATTAGTTTTTAAGTTAGATATAAGTTTTTTTTTATATTGCAGCGACCAGTGCAATAATACGATGCGAAAGAAGAGATTTACGACGGGTGTTATAGGGATCAAATGAAAAAAACGGGCCGCACCTCAAAGAAATGATTTAGTTATGAGTATTTCTATGTGTATATTTTGGTCATCAAGCAAATGAAGAATAAGAATATACATCGTCGCAGTGCAACTACAAAACATTTACCCGCACCTACTGACTACTAAGTGCACATAAACACGGAGGCATGTGACCTAAAATAAAACTAATCAACTCATATCGCGTCACATTCGAACATAAACGACGACATTTCCACATAATCGTAAAGAGGTAAGCACGACGTAATGAAAAAACACGAAGCTAAACGTAAACAATTATAAGCAACACAATGGTATATAGTACAGGAGTCGTTAATTCGTTTCGGTTCCATGAAAAGGGAGTTTCCTGATAAGTTACCCAAGAAAGGACGAATAGCATTTCTCTAGTAATCCATAAACCAGTAGAATAGTATTCCTTGCCGGCCGGGGTGGCCGAGCGGTTCTAGGCGCTACAGTCTGGAACCGCGCGACCGCTACGGTCGTAGGTTCGAATCCTGCCTCGGGCATGGATGTGTGTGATGTCCTTAGGTTAGTTAGGTTTAAGTACTTCTAAGTTCTAGGGGACTGATGACCTCAGAAGTTAAGTCTCATAGTGCTCAGAGCCATTTGAACCATTTTTTGAATAGTATTCCTTATTCCCTCCCCAACGCAGGAGGCGGTGCCAAATCGTAGTTAAGTCGGCGTAAAGTAGAATCCTGATGTAAATGATTTTCTCTGTTTATCCCTAGGAAAATATTACTTATAACTGATGTATGCATGACTGGAAAATAAAATGTGTATTCAATAAATGCATGTATAGTAACACGATGTAATGGAATGTAAATAAGTTACTTTTATTTATGTAAAAAGGAATTTTTTTTTAAGCTAACAAACTATACTAACCAGCAACTGTAATTGGAAAAGGAATTTTGTAACGTTTTAGTATTTAAGAGTTTTCTACGTTTAATGCAAATAATGGGTGGAATGTCAGCTTTAGATGTAAGCCATTGCAATATGCATTGTTATGTCAAAGTGTTTATGTGAATTTTATGTTTATATCGAGCCATATATAAAAGATGAACTTTAAAAACTAACAGAAATGGAAAAAAACCTCAAGGACTAGAAACAATTCTCACTCCAACGTGAACAACAAAATACGTAGATAGTGGTATCCAAAGGCATGTGCAATAGTGCTACGAATCAATTTTTTGTGATGTTATGGTACGCAACGTCTGATATATTAATGAGGAAACTACAATTGTGGAAGCATCACTTACCTTGATGTCGGGTGTTGATGTGCAGTATTCACCCCACTGAAAATGTGGATACAATGGAGAAGGTCCTTCCCAGGCCGTATAAAAAGTGAATTATCTGCCGCAGCTTCGGTTCTTGAAAAGTAAACGCACATGCATCGCGCTCACGTTGGAAAACTACGCCACAACGACCTATTCGACGGATAGTACGGCACTCAGAGTGAAAATGACACTAAAAGGGCGAGTGGAATCGCGGACGACCGTACCCAATAATATGTACAACATTTAACGGTTGTTGCGCAGTCAACAAACATATTTAGCGCGCATGCATACAGAGACTAGCAATGTTGGCAAAGAGACAAGTAACCGCTCTTGGAGCGCCCTCATGTAAATATTTGGTACATTATCATTCCGTATGTAAGTTGTGTATTTCCTGTAAGATAGTGTGTAAGTAAGACAAGCTGACATCTCCAACCCAAATTACAAAGAAAAATACGCCGACATATAGAGGTCTTTGTACCCCTTTCGGCACAAACTTAAATTTAAGCTATACAATTAAATGCAAAACACTGTGCTCTTCCATTGCACGTCAGCGCACAGTGTGGGGGCAATTGTATTGGTACGTAGGAAAAGCCAAGGATAACCGCTGTAAGAGCCTGCCAAAGATGTATTTTTCTACGCCAGAAGGCGAGAACAAATGATAAAGACCTCATTCAATTTTTTGTCACCTTATGTCTTGAGTTCTCGTGGAGACAGGACGTGTTTAGATATGGAATGCGTGTAGTAGCTTTCACGATATCTGAATAATAATTTTTCTCAGTGCAAAAATATGTAGTCTTTTTATTTTCTTCCGCGCACCACGAAATGGTCATGTCAACTCCTGCTGCCTGCAAATGAGGAAGAAGTCCGATAAAAATGAAAATTACATTACTTACACGGTGAATCATACGTTTCGCGGCGTCGGAAGAAGAAGCACCTAACAGTAGTGTGTAGATCTTGACTACATGAAAGTAAGTTCACGTTAAATCGGACTCAAGGGAGACAAAGTATAAGAAATCCAAAATTTGGGCATTAATTGAAAATTACTGATTTCTATTAAACTCTTTATTTATGTACCCTTTGTTATTATTGCTATTTATATTATTATTATATTTATATATATTTATATATTTATATTTATTATTATTTATGTTATTATTGCCGGCCGCGGTGGTCTCGCGGTTCTAGGCGCGCAGTCCGGAACCGTGCGACTGCTGCGGTCGCAGGTTCGAATCCTGCCTCGGGCATGGATGTGTGTGATGTCCTTAGGTTAGTTAGGTTTAAGTAGTTCTAAGTTCTAGGGGACTAATGACCACAGCAGTTGAGTCCCATAGTGCTCAGAGCCATTATATTATTATTATATTGTATTTATAAATTTGCACAAGCGCCACTGTCCAGTTTCAAATTGGCCACCAGGTGCCGTGATCAGTTCTCGTGGTTCATAGTCTCACACACCTGACCAGTCGCAGTGCACTTGTTGACGTGTCAACATGAGCCTGGAGAAAAGGAGCAGGGCAATATTGTCGAAGCTCTATTATTAAAACAACAGTAATGCTGCAGCTGCACTTCGAGAATATCACCAGCTGAAAGGATTGAGAAAGTTTCTCCACCTGCTGTGCGGAGCATGACGAACAAGTTCGAATCAACTGGTGAACTGGGCGTCGACAGGTTGCACCACAGGTGGTGGATGAAATCGCTGTTGCTGTGGCAGAACCCGCTGCGCGCAGTTCCCGATCGTCAGGCAGTGGGCGTGCAGTGTCACGACAATTGGTCCACTGTACGAAAGCTGGTTCTAACCACTCTCAAATCGTATCCGCACAAAATCCGTATCGTACAGCAGCATGCACCGTAGGACGCACAACGACGTGTTGACTTCGCTCTCCACTTTCTCACATTGATTTTAGTTGACGAGGGCTGGCCCTGGACCATCCTACAGACAGACGAAGCTCATTTTCCTCTGACGGGTGAAGCCAGCACACAGAACTACCGAGTGTCACTCTGCATGAAGTTCCCCTGTATGGTGAATTTGTCGCCGTATGGAGGTGCTTCTCGGCTACGTTCATCATTGGCCCATTCTTTTTTCAACGGGGTGACACTCGAGGACCAAAGACATGCTATGTGACTGGCCGGTGTTACTGCGATATGCTTCGCCAGAACGTCATAACCTCCCTACAGTTTTCATGCAACATGACGCCCCACCGCACATCGCTCGTGAAGTTTACCTGATTCTCCGAAACACATTTGGAAACGATCGAATTATCAGCCCGGTATGATCACCTGATCTCACGCCCTGTCGTTTCTGGTTTAGGGGATACCTGAAGACAGGCTTTACCGGGGAAATATTCGCACATGTGCTGATCGGTAGCGCAGCGTATCAAGAGAGTAGCCAGTATACGTGAGGAAATGCTTCGTCCTGCTGTGCAGAATGCAGTCCTGCGCTTTCGGAGTCTTCCGGACACTGATGGCCGCCATACTGAGCCCCTTTTGTAGCAGTAATGGTACAGCTATGTATTGCTATAATGTACACTCCTGCAAATTGAAATAAGAACACCGTGAATTCATTGTCCCAGGAAGGGGAAACTTTATTGACACATTCCTGGGGTCAGATACATCACATGATCACACTGACAGAACCACACGCACATAGACACAGGCAACAGAGCATGCACAATGTCGGCACTAGTACAGTGTATATCCACCTTTCGCAGCAATGCAGGCTGCTATTCTCCCATGGAGACGATCGTAGAGATGCTGGATGTAGTCCTGTGGAACGGCTTGCCATGCCATTTCCACCTGGCGCCTCAGTTGGACCAGCGTTCGTGCTGGACGTGCAGACCGCGTGAGACGACGCTTCATCCAGTCCCAAACATGCTCAATGGGGGACAGATCCGGAGATCTTGCTGGCCAGGGTAGTTGACTTACACCTTCTAGAGCACGTTGGGTGGCACGGGATACATGCGGACGTGCATTGTCCTGTTGGAACAGCAAGTTCCCTTGCCGGTCTAGGAATGGTAGAACGATGGGTTCGATGACGGTTTGGATGTACGGTGCACTATTCAGTGTCCCCTCGACGATCACCAGTGGTGTACGGCCAGTGTAGGAGATCGCTCCCCACACCATGATGCCGGGTGTTGGTCCTGTGTGCCTCGGTCGTATGCAGTCCTGATTGTGGCGCTCACCTGCACGGCGCCAAACACGCATACGACCATCATTGGCACCAAGGCAGAAGCGACTCTCATCGCTGAAGACGACACGTCTCCATTCGTCCCTCCATTCACGCCTGTCGCGACACCACTGGAGGCGGGCTGCACGATGTTGGGGCGTGAGCGGAAGACGGCCTAACGGTGTGCGGGACCGTAGCCCAGCTTCATGGAGACGGTTGCGAATGGTCCTCGCCGATACCCCAGGAGCAACAGTGTCCCTAATTTGCTGGGAAGTGGCGGTGCGGTCCCCTACGGCACTGCGTAGGATCCTACGGTCTTGGCGTGCATCCGTGCGTCGCTGCGGTCCGGTCCCAGGTCGACGGGCACGTGCACCTTCCGCCGACCACTGGCGACAACATCGATGTACTGTGGAGACCTCACGCCCCACGTGTTGAGCAATTCGGCGGTACGTCCACCCGGCCTCCCGCATGCCCACTATACGCCCTCGCTCAAAGTCCGTCAACTGCACATACGGTTCACGTCCACGCTGTCGCGGCATGCTACCAGTGTTAAAGACTGCGATGGAGCTCCGTATGCCACGGCAAACTGGCTGACACTGATGGCGGCGGTGCACATTTCTGCGCAGCTAGCGCCATTCGACGGCCAACACCGCGGTTCCTGGTGTGTCCGCTGTGCCGTGCGTGTGACAATTGCTTGTACAGCCCTCTCGCAGTGTCCAGAGCAAGTATGGTGGGTCTGACACACCGGTGTCAATGTGTTCTTTTTTCCATTTCCAGGAGTGTACTATAACAGCACATTAAAAGTGTTTCAATTGAATTGGTTCTGCATATCCTTGACATTAATGCTACCAAGTTCGGTACTCGTACGGTAATTTGCTTCTGTGTTATAATGTGTTAAACAGGGAAAATTTAACTATAGCCACCAGGGACTTCTACGTCTATACTATGCAAGGTATCTTATGGTGTGTGGTGGAGGGTATTTCTGGTACAACTATCTGCCCCTTCACCCTCCCCCCCCCCATCTTCTTCATTGTTGCTTTCGTGAACACCACGTGAGAAATATGCCTGTCGGTAAACTTCTCATTTCTCTGGCTTTCTGACTGCGGACATTTCGGGAGACGTATGTGAGAGGGTGTAATAAGTGGCCCGCCCCTTCCCGGAACGTACTCTCTCGTAATTTCGACAGAAACTTCTCCGTGATGCGCAACGCCTCTCTTGTAGCGTCTGCCACTGAAGTTCGTCGAGCATTTACACAGTGCTCTAGTTCTGACTACACAATATACACTATGTGATCAAAAGTATCCAGAAACCTGGCTGAAAATGACTTACAAGTTTGTGGCGCCCTCCATCGGTAATGCTGGAATTCATTATGGTGTTGGCCCACCCTTAGCCTCGATGTCAGCTTCCAGTCTCGCAGGCATACTTTCAGTCAGGTGCTGGATGGTTTCTTGGGGATTGGCAGCCCATCCTACACGAAGTGCTGCACTAAGGAGAGGTAGCGATGTCGGTCGGTGAGGCCTGGCACGAAGTCGGCGTTCCAAAACACCTCAGAGGTACTCTGTAGGATTCAGGTCAGGGATCTGTCCAGGCCAGTCCATTACAGGGATGTTATTGTCGTGTAACCGCTCCGCCACAGGCCGTGCATTATGAACAGGTGCTCGATCGTGTTGAAAGATGCAATCGCCATCCCCTAATTGCTCTTCAACAGTGGGAAGCAAGAACGTGCTTAAAACATCAATGTAGGCCTGTGCTGTGATAGTGACACGCAAAACGACAAGGAGTGCAAGTCCCCTCCATGGAAAACACGACCACACAATAGCACCACCGCCTCCGAACTTTACTGTTGTCACTACACACGCTGGCAGATGATGTTCACCGGGCATTCTCCATACCTACCCCCTGCCCTCCGATAGTCACATCGTGTAACATGATTCGTCACTCCACACAACGTTTTTCCACTCGTCCAGTGTTTACGCTCCTTACATCAAGAGAGGGGTCGTTTGACATTTGTCGGCTTGATGTGTGGTTTATGAGTAGCCGCTCGACCATGAAATCCAAGCTCTCTCGTTTCCCGCCTAACTGTCATAGTAATTGCAGCGGATCCTGATGAAGTTTGGAATTCCTGTGTGATGGTCTGGATAGATGTCTGCCTATTACACATTACGACTTTCTTCAACTGTCGGCGTCTTCGTCAGTCAACAGACGAGTTCAGCCTGTACGCTTTTGTGCTGTACGTGTCCAGTAACGTTTCCACTTCATTATCACATCGGAAACAGAGGACCTACGGATGTTTAGGAGTGTCGAAATCTCGCGTACAGACGTATGACACAAGTGACACCCAATCACCTGACCACGTTCGAAGTCTGTGAGTTCCGCGGAGCGCTCCATTCTGCTCTATGTCTATTGACTACTGAGTTCGCTGGTATGGAGTACCTGGCAGTAGGTGGCAGCACAATGCACCTAATGTCAAAAACGTATGTTTTTGGGGGTGTCCGGATACTTTTGATCATATAGTATATATACTGACTGAAAGAAATCGCAACATAAAGAAGCAGTTGTGCGACGTAATCGGAAGTTGGCAGGCGTGTTTCTACATCTAAAACACGACGTCCATTCAGATTTCTCTCCAATCGCGTAAGAGTTGCGGTAATAGAGCCGCCATGACGATGCAAATCAGGTTAGCTTCAAATACAGGCTGTAGCGTTCGTGAGCGTTAGTTGATGTTTGTCAAGAATGGCTTTAAGGCGACAAAGACGTCATTATCAATACTCACAGTGTTTGAACGAGGTCGTGTAATTGGGATACGAAAAGCTGGATTTTCCTTCTGCCATAGAGCAGAAAGACTTGGCAGGAATGTAGCCAATGAACATGATTTCTGGCAGCAGTGTCACGAGAATGTACTGCATCTGCAGTAGCATTTTGAAAAGCAGATGGCACCACAGTGACACAAAGAACTGTTACAGATCGCTTACTTCAACGACAGCTCCGAGCCAGACAGCCTGTAGCGTGCATTCCACTGACCCCAAACACTGCCATTTGCTACTTCAGTGGTGGGCACGGTAGAAGTCTGTTGTGTTTTCTGATGAAAGTTGGTTCTGCCTCGGTGCCAGTGATGGCCGCGTGTTGGTTAGAAGGAGGCCGGTTGAGGGCCTGTAGAAACCCTGTCTGCGTGCCAGACACACCGGACCCACATCTGGAGTTATGATCTGGGGTGCGATTTGGTATGACAGCAGGAGCGCTCTCGTGGTCGTCCCACACACACTGACTACAAATTTGTGTGTCAATCTGATGATTCTACCCGCTGTGCTGCCATTCACGAACAGCATTCCAGGAGGTGTCTTCCAACAGGATAACGTTCGCCCACTTGTAGCTGCTGTAACCAGATCTCGAGATCTGTCTCCAGCAGGGTACATTTAGGACGTCATTGGACGAGAAAACCAACGTCATCCACAACCAGCACTCACTGTCCCTGTATTGACCGACATGTGCAACAGGCATGGCACCCCATCTCACAGACTGACATCCGGCAGCTGTACAACGCAGTGCATGTTTACTTTAAACCACCAGCTTACGTTAATCTTGATCACTTAAATATGTTTTCCCGAAATTTCGTTACTCTGTAATCATTAATTTTCGGGTTTGCTATTTTTAATTCCGTCAAGCGCGTTTGGGTGAGTTTGCCAAATGGTGACACACTGCACGAAACGATTCCTGAGGAGAAGTAGCAAGATAGAACATATGCCTGGAAAAGCAATCCAAGACAGCAGGAACACCTACCTGAAGGTGGAGATCAAAGACTCTTAACAGTGTCCACAGTGTTAGCACTAGGCAGCTGGCCCACCAGCGAGAGGTAAGCAACTTCACCGTGTGGAACATTCTCTGTGACAACTGCCACTATCCGTATTACTTACAACGCTTGAAGGCCCTGTTACCAAAGCTGGTTGCTCGCACAGGGCGCTACGGAGCTGGGATTTCTGTCAACCGTCCTACTGAATGGTGAGACTACCTTTAGGAGGAGTGGTATGGCACGCTTACCAACAGCCACCTCTGGTCTGTAGAGAATCTCTGCAGTGTGATGGCAGTGAACCGTCAGCACTTGTTAAGGACCTTTCAATCAAAGAAGAACAATAGTTTGCTCATTAATGTATATTTGCCCCTGATGTAGGCAATCCGCACTTACGAAAAGCACCAAAACGAAGGTTGCACTACTACCGACGCTGTTTCTGACAAGGGAACCTCCCCATCGCACCCCCACAGGTTTGGTTATAAGTTGGCACAGTGGATAGGCCTTGAAAAACTAAGCACAGATCAATCGAGGAAACAGGAAGAAGTTGTGTGGAACTATGAAAAAAGTAAGCAAAATATACAAACTGAGTAGTCCATGCGCAACATAGATGACATCAGCCGGCCTTGGTGGCCATGCGGTTCTAGGCGCTCCAGTCCGGAGCCGCGTTGCTGCTACGGTCGCAGGTTCGAATCCTGCCTCGGGCATGGATGTGTGTGATGTCCTTAGGTTAGTTAGGTTTAAGTAGTTCTAAGTTCTAGGGGACTGATGACCACAGCAGTTGAGTCCCATAGTGCTCAGAGCCATTTGAACCATTTGATGACATCAAGGATAATATGATCACAGGAGCGCCGTGGTCCTGTGGTTAAAATGGTTCAAATGGCTCTGAGCACTATGGGACTTAACTACTGAGGTCATCAGTCCCCTAGAACTTAGAACTACTTAAACCTAACTAACCTAAGGACATCACACACATCCATGGCCGAGGCAGGATTCGAACCTGCGACCGTAGCGGTCACGCGGTTCCAAACTGACGTTCTTAGAACTGCACGGCCACACCGGCCGGCTCCTGTGGTTAGCGTGAGCAGCTGCGGAGCGAGAGGTGCTTGGTTCACGTATTCCCTCTAGTGAAAAATTTAATTTTTTATTTTCAGACAATTATTTTGCGAAGTTGCACAGGTAGACAGAGCAGTATTGTTTACGTGATCGTGTGTCAATTATCAAAGTTCAGGTACTCACACATAATCAACTTCGCTCCAAAGTTCCAGGACATATTCAGATTTGCTTGGACATATGCAGGATTTGACGGTCTACACACGGAAAAATTTGAAAACCTTAAAAACATATGTTTTCACAGGGAAAACTGTCCGACTGTGAAACTGTTGCATTCATTTGTTGCAGTTTATGTGACAAACTCTTATGTTTTCATCACTTTTTTGGGAGTGATTATCACCTCCACAAGAAAACCTAAATCGGGCAAGTTAGAAGAATCGTTTTACCCATTCGCCAAGTGTACAATTTAGGTGGGTCGACAACATATTCTTGTCATGTGACGCACATGCAGTCACCAGTGTCGTATAGAATATATCAGACGTGTTTTCCTGTAGAGGAATCGGTTGACCTATGACCTTGCGATCAAATGTTTTCGGTTGCCATGGGATAGGCACGTCCTTTCGTCCACTAATCGCACGGTTTTGCGGTGCGGTCGTAAAACGCAGACACTAAACTTATTGCAGTGAACAGAGACGTGAATGAGCGAACGGGCAGATCATAACTTTGCGAAAATAAAGAAAGTAAACTTTTCACTCGAGGGAGGACTTGAACCAAGGACCTCTCGTTCCGCAGGTGCTCACGCTAACCACGGGACTACGGCGCTCCTGCGATCACATTGTCCTTGATTTTGCCTATCTTGCGCGTGGACTACTCAGTTTGTATATTTTGCTTGTTTTTTTCATATATTTCCACACAACTTCTTCCTGTTTTCTCGATTGATCTGTGTACAGTTTTTCAAGGCCTATCCACTGGGCCAACTTATAACTAAATCTGAGGGGGGAACGATGGGGAGGTTGCCTTGTGAGCGCACCAGTTGAGCGTCTGTGTATCGGAGGGGATTCTTGGCGACCACCGTGGGAACAGACATCGTCGCACAGTGGCTCACAGACCAGGCATACGTACACTCACTGTGCGTCACCCTGCCTGCCCTGCTTCTGGTACGTCGAAGGGTGGCGCGGCTGCCGCAAGATGGTGATCCAGCTCGCCGGGTCTGTGAGCGTGAGTGTAGAATACAGGTACAGACAGAACGTTCCCGCTTGCATTGTGTATCTAAAAGACCCCCATTCGTGTTTTTCTTAGTTGTTTGACTGAATTTCCTCAACCTTAGCAGTATTCTAAATGTGGGATACCTCTGCGCCATATCAGGTGGACTCGGTGGAGCAGCTGAGCTCCCAACCAAGAGCAGGTGGCGCCCCTCTGTTGGTAAATAACTCTGGGCTCTGTGTCGTCACAAGGCGCCGGGAAGAGCCTGTGATTTGTCTGAGAGTGCGACAACGGAATGTGACTAAATGAATTTCTGTACGACTGTTCAGGGAATGAACTTCATTGATGACTTAAAACAAGATTTTTCAAATAAGAACAGCTATTCTCGTTAATCAGAAGATCTGCAAAGAAACAGTGCAATCCCTGAAGCCGGAAAGACTAGCGAATCATATTCCACGAAACGGATAGTTATTAAAACGAGGTATTCTCTCAAATTGCTCTGAGCACTATGGGACTTAACATCTGAGGTCATCAGTCCCCTAGAACTACTTAGACCTAACTAACCTAAGGACATCACATACATGCATGTCCGAGGTAGGATTCCAACCTGCGACCGTAGCGGTCGCGCGGTTCCAGACTGTAGCGCCTAGAACCGCTCGGCCACACCGGCCGACAAGGTATTCTCTCCTCGAAGTTTAGCAATCATTTAACAAGCATGATTCACCTTAATCTTGTGGCTCCTTACGGGGTATGATTTCTCAACAAATTATCTAGACATAATTTTGTCAGCAGAATAACGTACCAACGGAGAGATCGGACACGGCTGCTGTTCTGGACACATTACGAATTCCAGCTCTCGCTACACTAGTGGGAGGACAACACTAGAAGATGATTTTACCAAAAATTCCTACGAACTGCGTGCGGTTTTTGTCAAGCTGGCTCCTGAAATCTGTGTCGTCCTTCAAAAATTAAATTGAAGATCGACAAAAAATTTACACATGCGAAATTTACCTACTTAACTCCCTTGATAATTAAATTTAATTACTGCACGGGTCACCAACATCGTACACCGAACTGGATTGCCAACAACAACGTATTATCGTGGGTGCGCTGAGAAGCAGCACGCGTCAGCACGGCGTCAGACCGCGGCCGAGTGTGAGAACACGCCGGACGCCGTGACCGCCACCGCAACAGTCACCAGTTCAGCGGACCAAGTACCGAACGAGAGCTCGCTCGAAAATTCCAGAGTCCGCGCCTTGGTCTGGCTGACCAGTCACAAGAGGAGCGGCACGAAGTGTCTCTGTCCACTCTCGCAGTGAACCAGTTTTGAAAACTAAAATCCGATGCACGTTCAGAGGCTTCTACAACCAGAACCAAGAAAGCTGTACGGATTCTGCGATACCGTACGCATTCCCAATTAAACAGACATTCGTACATCACAGACCTAACAGCGATTATGTTATCGGTAAAGGGTAACATACGATGCTGATACGAGGTAAAAGAAAATAAATCCAATGAACTTGATTTCCCACGCGCTTCTTCTTGCACGTATGCTTACATGATAAGCAAGTAGCAGAAAAGTAATCTGCTGGACTAACCGAGGGGAAGTTAATCGCTAAAATTAATACTTTCGTGACATGCCACCGAGACAGACGACTTTCATGTTCTGACGTATGCTTTAAATCACTGAAACACTCACTGTCCCAGATCTTTAATCTCCATTTTCAAGTACTTGTGCCTCCCGTGTGCCTTCCAGCCACACAAAGACGAGCCAGAACATTACGACCACCTGCTCAACAGCTTGTTTGCCCGTCTTTGGAATGAAATACACTACTGGCCATTAAAATTGCTAAACCAAGAAGAAATGCAGTTGATAAATGGGTATTCATTGGACAAGCATATTACACTAGAAGTGACTTGTGATAACACTTTCACGCAATTTGGGTGCATAGATCCTGAAAAATCAGTACCCAGAACAACAACCTCTGGCCGTAATAACGGCCTTCATACGCCTGGGCATTGAGTCAAACAGAGCTTGGATGGCGTGTACAGGTACAGCTGCCCATGCAGCTTCAACACGATACCACAGTTCATAAAGAGTAGTGACTGGCGTATTGTGACAAGCCAGTTGCTCGGCCGCAATTGACCACACGTTTTCAATTGGTGACAGATCTGGAGGATGTGCTGGCCAGGGCAGCAGTCGAACATTTTCTGTATCCAGAAAGGCCCGTACAGGACCTGCAACATGCGGTCGTGCATTATCCTGCTGAAATGTAGGGTTTCGCAAGGATCGAATGAAGGGTAGAGCCACGGGCCGTAACACATCTGAAATGCAACGTCCACTGTTCAAAGTGCCGTCAATGTGAACAAGAGGTGACCGAGACGTGTAACCAATGGCACCCCATACCATCACACCGGGTGATACGCCAGTATGGCGATGACGAATACACGCTTCCAATGTGCGTTCACCGCAATGCCGCCAAAAACGGATGCGACCAACATGATGCTGTAAACAGAACCTGGATTCATCCGAAAAAATGACGTTTTGTCATTCGTGCACCCAAGTTCGTCGATGAGTACACCATCGCAGCCGCTCCTGTCTCTGATACAGCGTCAAGGGTAACCGCAGCCATTGTCTCCGAGCTGATAGTCCATGCTGCTGCAAACGTCGTCGAACTGTCCGTGCTGATAATTGTTGTCTTACAAACGTCCCCATCTGTTGACTCAGGGATCGAGACGTGGCTGCACGATCCGTTACAGCCATGCGGATAAGATGCCTGTCATCTCGACTGCTAGTGACACGAGGCCATTGGGATGCAGCACGGTGTTCCGTATTACACTCCTGAACCCACCGATTCCATATTATGCTAACAGCCATTGGATCTCGACTAACGCGAGCAGCAATGTCTCGATACGATAAACCGCAATCGCGATAGGCTACAATCCGACCTTTATCAAAGTCGGAAACGTTATGGTACGCATTTCTCCTCCTTACACGAGGCACCACAACAATGTTTCACCAGGCAACGCCGGTCAACTGCTGTTTGCGTATGAGAAACCGGTTGGAAACTTTACTCACGTCAGCACGTCGTAGGTTTCGCTACCGGCGTCAACCTTGTGTGAATGCTCTGAAAAGCTAATCATTTGCATATCACAGCATCTTATTCCTGTCGGTTAAATTTCGCGTCTGTAGCGCGTCATCTTAGTGGTGTAGCAATTTTAATGGCCAGTAGTGTACATCACTTATTTGCGTATCAGGAACCCGACAGTTTGTGGAGTTCTTTGGCATTAGATGTGTACACACAGATCATGTAATTCGTATAAATAACGAACGGGCCCATTTGCGGTGATGGCAACCGACAGCGACAGAGATGGAAAGACATAAAGCATGAAGAGATGCCGGTGGTTCACAGCAGTTAGCGTGTCTTCGATTACTACCACAGCTACCATTAAAGAGCAGGAGAGTGCCTCACATGGCATAATTCTGCGCACACCAGCATTAGTCTGTGACGCGCTGCATATTTGGAGCCGCCGTTCACATCGATGGCGGTGTTTTTCGAGGCGACATTCGACCTAGTGTAGCAAACATGTGATTCACCCGAAGACCCAACGCGTTTGCAGTGATCGACGGCCGAATCCCGACGGTCCCGTGGCCGCTGCCATCGCAATTGATGATATCGATGGGTCAGCAAGTGAACACGTAGGAGTGGTCTGCTGCGGAGCTCCACGTGCAGTAGGTAGTTTCACTGTCCCTCGATCTCTTTCCGTAGATGCTTACGACAGTAGCACGTGAAAATTCGACCAGCTTCGCTGTCTTCGAGATACTTGTTCACAGGCTCTGCGTAATAATAATCTGCCGTTTGCCAAAGTCGCTTATTTCAAAGGAATTACCCCTTTCCAGGCCGTATCTTCGCCAGCGTCGTCCTCTGTCCGAATATGCTACACTTACATACTTCTGTTACCGCATCACGTGACGGCAAAGACACCAGGTGGCATATAACGTCCAGGTGAGCAGTGGTCATATTTTTTTCTCCTTATCCTCTCGGGAGTCGTTTTCTGCAGTTCCTCACTGATAACAAAATACAGGATGTCTCACAATTCGTGTTACACACTTGTAGAGGTTTAGAGGGAACTTAGCAGATCAACGTAGGAACCCACGTCCGGAAACCTCATCCAGTGATGCTACAGAGTTGTGGGCGCTATCGCCTGTAAATGTATTTATACACACAGAGTGATTCCGCCATCATGTTACAGACTTTCAGGGATGATGGAGAGGGATAAATGTTTCAAATGAGGTAACAGTCCCTGGTTTGCAAACGCACGAGTCGAAAGCTACAAGCGAAAACTGTTCACTTATCTGACAGAGGAATACATGTACCGCTTCTGTAGTTGCTTAGAATGTAGGGTACGCAATTTCAGATGTGATAGTGTGGACCAAGAGAAGAAAAAATTTCCGGTAAACATGGTTTATAAAATGCGTATCTGAAGAGCTATGAACATTTGTTCATCTTCCCTAGTGCGAAACTCATCTCCTCTACTGAGCAAGTGTTCATAGCTCTTAAGGTATGTACTTTAGAGCCCATGTTTACGTTTTTCTTTGTTTTGGCCCGTACTGCCCCTGAAAGTTTCCTGCCCTACAATCTTAGCAACAATAGTACCTATACACGTAATCTACTGTCAGAAGTATTACAACAGCTGTCGCTTATAGCTTTCGACTCTTTCGTTTCCGGTACAGCGAGCCTTACCTCAAATTGGTACGTTTATCCCTTCCTATCACTCTTGAAAGTATGTAACATCCTCCCGGAATCACCACGTACATACATTTACAAGCGCCGGAATCTATACATTTGGCGCTCTGCAGCGTTGTTGGATGAAGTCTCCGGAAGTGGGTTTCTATGAAAAACGTGGCCTACTAAGTCCCCTCTACAATCTCAGAAGTGTGTAACATAAACTGTGAAATACCCTTTATATATATAAAGGAATCTGTAAAATTCACATTTCAAACTTCTAGTTTTGGGGGACTGAGTAGATAACATTTTGAATTGGAACCTACGTCCGGAAACGAGCGCTTTGACAAACATCTTTGCTAGGTATGAACGCAACAGTGGGGTATATAAGTCGGATCGATTTATGCCGTGTGACGCCTGTCCTACCTCTCTGACCTGGCCCAAGCCTCAGTCTGCTGTCTGTGAGTGTTAGATCTATAAGGTTAACTACACATTTCCAAAATATACCACCATGATCCTCACAGTAGTGAGGACCGCTCAGGATTGGCATCACGTTATCTTCACCCATGAGTGTCGCATATACCTTCAACCATACAATCGTCGGAGACGTGTTTTTAAGCAACCTGGTCAGGCTGAACGCCTTAGACACAGTGTCCAGCGAGTGCAGCAAGGTGGATGTTCCCTGTTGTTTTGGGCTGGCATTATGTGGGGCCGACGTACGCCGCTGGTCGTCATGGAAAGCGCCGTAGCGGCTAAACGATACGTGAATGCCATCCTCCGAACGATAGTGCAACCACATGGGCAGCATATTGGCGAGGCATTCGTCTTTGGTGACTACAATTCGCGCCACCATCGTGCTCTTCTTGTGAATGACTTCCTCCAGGATAACGACATCGCTCGACTAGAGTGGCCAGCATGTTCTCCGTATATGAACGCTATCGGACATGCCTCGGATACAGTGAAAAGGGCTGTTTAGGGACGACGTGGCCCACCAATCATTCTGAGGGATCTACGCCAAATCGCCATTGACGATTTAGAGGTACCGGTGTGTACAGCAATCTGGACCACCATCTCTGAAGGTCTTGCTGTGTGGTGGCGCAACAAGCGATGTGTAGTTTTCATGAGCAATAAAAAGGGTGGAAATGATGTTTATGTTGATCTCTATTGCAATTTTCTGTACAGGTTCCGGAACTTTCGGAACAGAGGTGATGCAAATATTTTTTTTTATGTGTGTATTATGGTAAGACAGAGATTTCGGAACCAACTTTAAAACTGTAAGGCATTTCCAGGGGCACATGTGGACCCTGTCCACAATTTATTGGTTATGAACTGTACATTAAAACAGAAGAAAGGAAGGAAATTAAGGCGCTGGGACCTGGGTAAGTTGAAAGAACCACAGCATGTTAACAGTTTCAGACCGAGGATAAGGCAGCGATTACTAGAATAGGGGAAATGAATACAGTGGAAGGTGAATGGGCAGCTTTAACACATGAAATAGCGAACGCAAGAGAGGATCGAAGATGTAAAAAGACAAGACCTAGTAGAAATCCTTGGAAAACACTGTATATGTTGACTTTAATTGGTGAAAAGAAAAAAAATATAAAATTGCAGTAAATGAGATAGGTGAAACGGATTACAAACGTCTAAAACATGAGACTGACTGGAAGTGTATAATGGCTAATCAGGAATGGCTAGAGGACAAATGTAAGGGTCTAGAAGCATACATCACTACGAGAAAGGTAGATAATACACATAGGAAAATTACAGGCCTTTGGAGAAAAGAGAAGCATTGGGATGAGTATCAAGAGCTCATATGGAAAACTAGCCCTAACCAAAGCAGGGAAGGCTGAAAGGTGGAAGGACTGTACAGAGGGTCTGTACAAGGAGATGAAGGCAATATTAAAGAATTATAAAGTGAAAGATACACTATGTAATCAAAACATACGTTTTTCATATTAAGTGCAAGAGCTCAGATGGAAAATCAATCCTAAGCAAAGAAAGGAAAGCAGGAGGGTGGAAGGAGTATATAGAGGGTGTATACAAGGGCGATTTACTGATGGCAATATTATGGAAATATAAGAGGACGTAGTCGAAGATGAAACGGGAGATATGCGACTGCGTAAAGAATCTGACAGGACACTGGAAGACCTAAGCCGAAACAAGGCTCCGGGAGTAGACAACATTCCATTAGAACTGCTGACAGCCTTGGGAGAGCCAGCCATCTCAAAGCTCTATCATCTGCTGAGCAAGATGTATGAGACAGGCGAAATACCCTCAGACTTCAAGAAGAATATAATAATTCCAATCCCAAAGAAAGCAGGTGTTGACAGATGTGAAAATTACCGAACAATCAGTTTAATAAGTCACTGCTGCAAAATACTAACGCGAATTCTTTACAGACGAATGGAAAAACTGATAGAAGCCGACCTCGGGAAGATCACTTTGGAACACGTGAGGCAATACTGACCCTACGACTTATCTTAGAAAATAGATTAAGGAAAGGCAAACCTAAGTTTCTAGCATTTGTAGACTTAGAGAAATCTTTTGACGATGTTGAATAGAATGCTCTCCCTCAAATCCTGAAGATGGCATGGGTAAAATACAGGGAGCTGAAGGCTATTTACAATTTGAACAGAAACCAGATGGGAGTTATAGGAGTCGAGGGGCATAAAAGGGAAGCAGTGGTTGAAAAGGGAGTGAAACAGGGTTGTAACTTATCCCCCATATTATTCAATCTGTATACTGAGCAAGCAGTAAAGGAAACAAAGGAATAATTTGAAATAGGAATTAAAGTCCATGGAGAAGAAATAAAAACCTTGCGGTCTGCCGATGACATTGTAATTCTGTCAGACAGAGCAAAGGACTTGGAAGAACAGCTGAGCGACATGGACAGTGTCTTGAAAGGAGGATATAAGATGAACATCAACAAAAGCAAAACGAGGCTAATGGAATGTAGTCTAATTAAATCAGTTGATGCTGAGGGAATTAGATTAGGGAAAGAGACACTTAAAGTTGAAGATGAGTTTTGCTATTTGGGGAGGAGAATAACTGATGATGATCGAAGTAGAGAGGATATAAAATGTAGACTGGCTGTGGCAAGGAAAGCGTTTCTGAAGAAGCGAAATCTTTTAACATCAAGTATAGATTTAAGTGTCAGAAAGTCGTTTCTCAAAGTATTTGTATGGAGTGTAGCCATGTATGGAAGTGAAATGTGGACGATAAATAGTTTAGACAAGAAGAGAATAGAAGCTTTCGAAATGTGGTGCTATAGAAGAATACTGGAAATTGGATGGGTAGATCACATAACTAATGCGGAGGTACTGAATAGAATTAGGGAGAAGAGGAATTTGTGACACAACTTGACTAGAAGAAGGGGTCGGTTGTAGGACAAGTTCTGAAGCATCAAGGGATGACTTATTTTGTATTTTAGGGAAGCGTGGAGGGTAAAAATCGTAGAGTGGGACGAAAAGATGAATACACTAAGCAGGTTCAGAAGGACGTAGGTTGCAGTAGTTACTCGATGAAGAAGCTTGCACAGGATAGAGTAGCATGGAGAACTGCATCAAACCAGTCTCTGGGCTGAAGACCACAACGACAACAACCCGAGATAAACTATAAAAATTTGTTCACGGAACTAGGGTTGCAAACGTTATTGCAAAATTAATTAGAAAATGGAGCCGCCAGAAGATGATGCTCGTGTCTGTGCGATCAGCGTGGTTGGAAATCTGCGCTGATGTTTATTTTATGTGGCCTCACTGAGCCGTGCGTGCCTCGTGTTCGTGCCATCTCTCTCCTTTTTACATTCTCTTTTTACTGTCAATTCGTTTTGTCAGTTGAGTTACTGGTGTTACTGAGTTTCTGCCTTGCCTGCCGAGGAGCTGGACTGCTATTACTTCCTGGTTGTCGTGTGTTGAGAGGGAGTTCGTATCTGGCAGAGAGTTGCAACGCGACAGCCGTAGAGTTCGGACCTGGCATTTGGACGGTTGGGACGCGGCAGGAGTTGATCGGGTTGGAGCAGCAGTCAGGTTCGGATATCCACGACTCGCCCGACCGTTGTCGGCACAAATGGTTTCAATAGGGACGTCACGGATGATCGCCGGTTGGTCGCCTTACTGCAAGACGTGATTGCTCGCCGATCGTTTATGGGATGGCGATGTGCCTGTGTGGCTCAACTCGTGGTTCGTCCTCGTCACTGCACAGTAACTGCTTTTACCATTGGTCGCGTTCTTCGTCCAAGTGTTTGTGATATTGTGTGTAGCTTGTGATGTCGACTGCCCAGTTACTTTAGTGCTGTTTCCGTGCTGATGTGTAGCAGTGGGTCGGTTGGCGCAGTCGCGACGCAGCACCAGTGGCGCATGCAGCCTCAGGAAGGTGCGGATAGCCACCACTTGCACGACCATTGCCGACACACGTGTTCTGAGTGGGGACGACCAGTTATATGTGTTCGAGTGTGACTGTCAGCCCCTTGTTTTGGCCCCTTTCCACGAAATTCTATCTGTCCTGTCCTGCGGATTTAACCAGGAGTTTCACTCACTATTCGATTTGGGGAAAAGATTACCTTTAACTAGTGAAGAGTTATTTGAGGTAAAAGATTTGGTCCTCATAATCCGTACAGCCGCGGACGCAGCTTCTGCGCAGTACTCGAGCAGAGCTGTCTCTGCGATGCCGGAGGCGGGGAGCGCACACGGCTCTCGCTAGTCGAGGAGTTCCGACAGGAAGCAGCTGAGATTTCAGCCAGCTGTCAGCGAACGGTGTGCCACTGCACGCTACGAAGCCCCCTCTGCCACGCACTCGACAGCGGAGAGTCCGGCACGTCCTGCAGCGCAGCGACCTCGGGGCAACGTGTGAGTCAGGAGAGCCACGCGTTTTAGCACTGCGATAAACAGCGCTGGTGCGTGCGTGTGTGAGTAAGCGGTGTTAATGGTCGGCGCCAGCCGCGGGCGGCTCTGCTGACATCTAGGCAACCCGCCAAACAGCCGCATGCAATAGGTTGCATCGCGGCAGGCACCGCGCTACAGGCCGGCGGCGACGCCACGGTCGTGTGCTGGGGAACTCACAAAGGCGGATGCGTACGTATAGACTAGCAGGAAGAATACTGGGGTTGGACAAAAATATGGAAACAACATGAGAAATGCATGCTTGAACATAAATACAGATGCTAGCCATGCGTGAAGGTTGTGCTGTTGTATTTGACGACCAACCGTACGTGTGCAATGCCCTCAATACGAAGCAAGTAGCAGTCGTTGTGGGTTCTATAAAGTTGTGAGTGCGTTTCGTAGGAAGTAAGTGAATTCGAAAGTGGGAAAACTGTTGTTGTTCGCCGTGTGGTATGGCCGAGCGGTTCTAGGCGCTTCAGTCTGGAACTGCGCGACCGCTACGGTCGCAGGTTCGAATCCTGACTCGGGCATGGATGTGTGTGATGTCCTTAGGTTAGTTCGGTTTAAGTACTTCTAAGTTCTAGGGGCTAATGACATCAGATGTTAAGTCCCATAGTGCTCAGAGCCATTTGAACCATTTGTTGTTGTTAGTATAGTGGGTGCTTCCGTAACCGAGGAGCCAAAGTGTTTTGTATTTCAAGAGGCACCTTATCGACGGTTTATTCCTCATACAGGGAAACCGCAAAAGAGGTCATTTGCCAAGTCACAACACGGACGAAAGTGAGTAACTGTGACAGACGAGCATCGAAGAGGATTTTGACGAAAAATATGAGGTAGTCAGTATAGAACTAAATGTCACGTTCATGAATCATGTCAGCACCAAAACAACTCGAAGGCAGCTCCAGAAGCAGGGAATCGCAGGGAAATCTGGAATTCCGAGACGACTCTCATCAGTGGCGCTAATGCCAGTAACAGGGAAACGTGGTGCCGAAGGCATAAAACCTGGATTATGCAGCAGTGGAAGAAAGTCATTTTGTCGGATGAGTCTTGTTGCACACAATTGCCAAATTCTGGCAGAGGTGACGTCCGGAGAGCGAAATATGGAGGGCGTTCGATAATGATGTGGGGAGCCTATCGTGGTATTTCGAGGGCCCCACGCATACTCCTGAAGTTCACATCACTGCCAAGGATTATGTGACCATTTTGGTTGACCAGGTCCACCTCACGGTATAATGTCTGTTCCACAATAGCGGAGGTGAGAAACAAAGCGACAGAGCTCGCACCGTCCAGGACAGGTTTTGTGAGCACGGGGACGAACTGTCGCTCACCCTCTGCCCACCACAGTCACCGTATCTCAATAGTATTCAGCAGCCCTTTTTTTTCTAAAAAAAGTTTGAGGGTACTCCGACATTGGATATAATGCAGAGAAAATTACTGATAACTGAAGCATGGGATACCACCCGTCTGCTTTTAGCCATAACGTCATCAACATGTCGAACTACAAAAGAATGGTATCGGACTCTTCAGTTGACTTTACGCAAAGAAACCATTTCTTCTTTTCTGGAACCACCTGAAGATGACACATATACTGTAGCCCAAGGCCGTGCAATTTTCATGCCTTGTTTATTTCTTTCTACGCATAAACTTCGTACTTCTTTGCAAATTCGGCAGCCAAGTTTTTTGCTTGAAACGATCAACCAGCCATTTTCTCACAAAATGTGATTTCTTGATCCAAAGCCCAACATTCTGGACGATCATTTAATTTTCTATCATGCACGCGTTCGTTCACTGCATTTTCACACGTAGATTGAGTGCTCAGGTTTACAGTTTCACTTTCGTCATCCACTGACATTGAACTTCCTGGCTGTTCACTCGCACACGAATTATTGACAGTTTTTGGTTTTTTAGATGCAGGAGAGTAAGTAAAATAGTTTGTTAGTTTTCTGCTCATCTCTTACCTGCAACTTAACTTACAAGTTGCAACGAAAGACAGGACACACTGTAAAACTTCGCACAAACGACAAGAACGGAACAGCAACCGCAAACGAATAAAGAACAACAAAACAAAGATGGCAATGAATCGAGAAGGATCATGGTAGCGGGACCGTAGAGACATCTATCGGTAGGTCGGCGTTTGAGCGCACGCATATCCGTTTAGCACTACCATCGCCCACTATTAGCAGGCGAGGGCACTACATGCTTGTCGAACTAGCTGCCAGCGATTCAGTTGTCGAGAACGGTTGCCGCATCTTCGAAATGTTTGAAACAGTTAATGACATCGCTTTTCCCACCGAAAACTGAACTGTTGTCGTTCGTATTGCAATTACCAACACGAAAAAATGAAATAAAAAATTTACGCCCGTGAAATCTTTGGCACTCTTCCAAGTTCTCAAGATTGTAAAAAAATTACTTTGTCGAAGAAAAAGTTTAGCCGTACGCATCCCCTAGCATTCCCCCAGAAAAACAGTACTGGTATTCAGTCTCTGGGGCCTACTTTGGAGAGAATGTTGTGTGATCGCTATCCAACTCCACCACTGTTACCTGAAAATGCCACTGGTTTGCAGCAATAATGGTAGAAGAGTCCACTGAAAACCAGACAGGATCTGTTTTCAGTGGGAACTATTGTCTTACATCGAATTAGGCAACGTAATGTGATGTGTTTTTTTGGGTTTCCATATTTTTGTCCACCCCCTGTACATAATTAAACCTGAACGTTAGTAAATGTAACATAGCTTCGCACAAACAGGCGGAGAGATCCGCTACTGCTGGACTACACTGAGGGAGTCGAATCAGTGGAAACAGTAACCACCGTAAAAATCATAGGAGTAAAAATCGTCCGGAACGGGGCGTAAAACAAATAGTAGGAAAAGCGGACGCCTGACAAAAAATGGTTCAAATGGCTCTGAGCACTATGGGACTTCCGACCGTAGCGGTCACGCGGTTCCAGACTGAAGCGCCTAGAACCGCACGGCCATTCCGGTCGGCTGTTCCGGTAGAGAAAAACAAAGTCGGTGTCGTAATTCGGCGACTATAAATGATAAAAATAACTCGAGAAAGTGAGGAAATTCGCCATATTGTCCTCTATAACTTCACCTCATAGCAATAACTAGAGGCACCTGTTTTTCGCAAAGCGCGAAATCGGGAAATTTTCACGAAATTTTACATATTTTTCTGAAAACGCGAAACTATTTACTTTTGAGCCAAATAGCGGAATAATTGACGAAACTTTGCAAAATCTCGTCATTTGAACTTAACTGCGAAAATTCCATTGGAGTTATGATACTACAATCCGGATATCGATTGTACACCATTTCGATATATATAATATATCGAGTATTCCTAAGACACTCTACAGTGTTCTGCCGGTGTATTCAGTATTGCGTGTTGGAAATCGTTGTGGATCGCCGGTGCATTGAGTGTGGTATTTTGTGTTTTGTTTTCGTGCTACAGATGATTAATGTGGTAGTGACAGTTTTCGACCGAGAAAAGGAATTTTCGTCAGAAGGATTTTATGTTCTCGACAAAAGTAGGAAGATACTTATGTGCAAATACTGCAATGTGCGTATTGAGTGGCAGAGGAAGGACACGTGCCTGAAACACATTAATAACAGTTCTTCCCATAAGAAGAACAAGGAGAAGGCGCTAACAACAACTGGTATAAAAGGCGAGCTACGCTCACGGAAGTCACTGCAGCGGCAAAACGAGCGAAAAATGATAAAGAAGAAGTCATTGTATCGACTACTCGAGCTTTCATTGAGGCTAACATTCCGATGGAAAAAGTTGATCATCCGAAGCTGAGAGAATGGATGAACAAATACATACCAGGTTTGAGTAACAATTAACTTACCGTCTGCTAATCGCAGCAAAGATCAGGTAATCTCGATAGCCACTAATTTTTGTTGGTTACTAATAACAAATGGCTAACGGTGTTCAGGTAAACACGAGTAAGATCTGCCTAAACGGCGGCCTCCCGGCTTCGCTGCCTCCGTCTGACGTCATCTCCCGCACAGCACAGCACAGGCGCGCAGGCAGCTGGAGGTCCCACTCGGACAGCCGCGGTCACCTGATCGTGGCGCGCTATCTCAGCCACACCGACAAGTGTGCCACGGTTATAATTGCTTCGTGTTTATCGCCGTCGCAGAGCCGTGTCCATACGTGATGCGTTTCTACTCCTTTTGAAACTGTAGTTATCAGACGGTAGACAAACTTGGTATACTAACCGTCCAGCAGAAAGCACACAGTAGATTCAAACCAGTAAGCGGCCGAACGTGGCGATTGCATCTCACCAATGTCCTCCAGGCCTACAAAATGATGGTCTGTCGCATCCTCTCCCACGCTAGTGGCGCCAAGCTATCCGCTCTCCCCATCTTCTGTCATTTCCCCTAAACCGTTGAGCACCATCCTTTCAGCTTTGCTTTTCACATCCTTCTATATCCTTCCACGAGGACCGTCTATCACATCACGAAAGCTCATCCTCTCCTCATGCACAATGAACGCGTCTGTGCATCGCACACTATTCGCAGACTACATTCCGAGAAGCCCACTGTTTCTCTCATCACAAACCGTGATACGCTATCGCCCTCCTCCCAACGCATTCCACTGCCGCTACACCTACACACGCTCCAGTACCCGATCCCTACGCAACTTTAAAAGACTCTCCCTCCCAGACGGGGAAACCTGACGCCATTTCTATTCCACCATATCTTCTACAACTCTTCCCCTCCTATCCCATCTCCACATCTTCATCAAAATCCTGTCCTCTTCCACTCCACCTCCCATCCCCCTACTAATATCTATCTCCCACCTTCCACCCACCGTTCCCTGTTAGACGTCGTTTTCTCATCGTTACTTTTAGTTGCTCAAGTTGACTGTACATATCTTAATTTCTTTGGTTCGTGTACTCGCCGTTGTGTTTTACTGGTTTCAGTATTTCTTCTGTCTATTTCAGATCCAGACTTTTAGCTACTACCTAGCCCTGGATGGATAACAGTGATTGCGTGATTGTGCCAGAAAGAGAAATGAAATTAACCGTGCAAATACGCCTGTGCGCCTAGTCATGTGTCCGCTTACACGAATGTAATGAAATACTGCGATACTCCCAACTTCCTTCCAATCTTAACCATTCAATGCCGCCAAATGTTCTCAACAGAACTGATGTATATTGACGGCTGGCGGACCTTAAAGTGCAGGTGGATGCCGCTGCAACTCGTCTGCCACTTCAGCCTGCCTCTTCACTCCGAGATGTTGTTACGAGTTGCCTGTGTTATTACACTGAAGCGCCAAAGAAACTGGTGTAGCCATGCGTATTCAAATACAGAAATATGTAAAAGGGCAGAATACGGCGCTGCGGTTTGGTGCAGTTGTTACATCGGTTGCTGCTGCTACACTGGTCGGTTATCAAGATGTAATTGAGTTTGAACGTGGTGTTATAGTCGGCGTACGAGCGATGGGACACAGTATCTCCGAGGTAGCGATGAACTGGGGGATTTTCCCGTACGACCATTTGACGAGTGTATCGTGAATACCAGGAATCCCGTAAAACGTCAAATCTCCAACATAGCTGCGGCCGGAAAAAGATCCTGCAAGAGTGGGACCAACGACGAGTGAAGAGGATCGTTCAAAGTGGCGGAAGTGCAATCCTTCCGCAGATTGCTGCAGATTTCAATGCTGGGCCATCATAAAGCGTCAGCATACCAACCTTTCGACGAAACATCATCGATATGGGTTTTCGGAGCCGAAGGCCCACTCGTGTACCCTTGATGACTGCCCGACACAAAGCTTCACGCCCCGCCTGGGCCCGTCTACACCGGCATTGGACTGTTGATGAATGGAAACATGTTCCCTGGTCGGACGTGCCTCGTTCCAAATTGTATCGATCGGATGGGCGTGTACGGATATGGATACAATGTCATGAACCCACTGTTCAAGCTGGTGGAGGCTCAGTAATGTGTGGGGCGTGTGCAGTTGGGGTGATATGGGACCCCTGATACGTCTAGATACCGCTCTGACAGGTGAAACGTACGTAAGCACCCCGTCTGATCACCTGGATGAATTCTTGTTCATTGTACATTCTGACGGACTTGGACAATTCCAGCAGGATAATCCGACACTCCACAAGACCGTAATTGCCACAGAGTGGCTCCAGGAACACTCTTCTGTGTTCAAACTCATCCGCTGTCCATCAAACTCCGCAGACATGAACATTATTGAGCATATCTGGGATGCCTTGCAACGTGCCGTTCAGAGGAGATCTCCACTCCCTCGTACTCTTAAGGATTTGTGGACAGCCCTGCAAGATTATCGGTGTCAATTCCCTCCAGCACTACTTCAGACATTAGTCGAGCCCATGCCACGTCATGTTGCGGCACTTCTGCGTGCTCGCGGGGAACCTTCACGATATTAGGCAGGTGTATCAGTTTCTTTGGCTTTCGGGTGTATACTTAAGGCAGACACCACGCATATAGTTAACGCAATGACGGCCAGTGATCCTTTCAGTACAGATGCACACCAGGCTCAAACTCTTGCCGGGTAGGCAGCGCAGCTGCAATGACCACTGTGGCCCCTTACAGAGTGGTCACAGCACGCACCTAGTAAGCAAGAGATCCGAGTTCAAATTCCGATCTGACACAAATTCTGAACTTGCTCATTGATATAAATCAAATTCGTTTTTGTTTGTACTTGGTTTGGCTCCTTGTTCGTATTCGATTATTTAGCCTATAGAGAAATATTTTGGTCGAACCTAATAGAACTACGTTCGCTACACCATATCCTCGCTTTTCACATCCACAATCCCTTCAACATTTGCTACGCTGGTGGTGGCGTCAATTGACAAGAAGTGGAACGGCTCCCACAAAACATGTGTGGAAACTGAAAGAAAAGACTATATTAGTCAGCTGCTTAAATTAGGTTTCGCGATTGTATCTAGTCCTTGGTGGTGAATTTTCAGGTTAAAAAACGAGATCAAAAATTAACACGAAAGGTAAAAATTTGTTGACTTCACAAAATTTCCAATTAATTAAATCTTATCGAGGCAGGACGAAATTTATGCTAAGTGCCAATCGAACTGAACCTCCCTCCTGGAATAGTATCTGGATCTGCATCAGTCGGGCTGCCAAGTGGATATCGCCCCCCCCCCCCCCCTCTCCCCTCCCCATAGACTCACTCAGTAAAATGTTACGCAACGGATTTTTATTGACGCTGCGTTGAATGAGAAGCTCAAGGTCATCTTACTTCTGCAAATATTAGATAAACAAACCGTGTTTATTTCAGGCAAGGGAAGCCGTGAACAGATCCTAAACATCCGGCATCTCGTAGAAAAGGCAAGGGAACATGTTCGTGTGCTTCGTGGATCACAGCAAAACTTCCGACGAGGTAGTATAGTCAGAACTATGTACAATCCTCATCGAGATGGATATGCCGAGACAACTGGTATGCCTGATCCGGCATACCATACCATTCCGAACACGGCGACAGCAACGATCAGTAACAGCTTCTCCACTAATGCCGGCGTGAAATAAGGTTGCATTCTGTCTCCAGCATTGTTCAGTGCATGTAGAGAGTACGTTACGAGGGGGGCTCTTTGGTATGACGACATGGTTGTAGGTGGCAGAAAAATTAACAATCGCAGGTATGGTGATGACACTCTGATAACTGCAACAGCAGAACAACAAGTGGGAAACGGTCGCAGGTTCGAATCCTGCCTCGGGCATGGATGTGTGTGATGTCCTTAGGTTAGTTAAGTTTAACTAGTTCTAAGTTCTAGGGGACTGATGACCTCAGAAGTTAAGTCCCATAGTGCTCAGACCCATTTGAACCAACACGTGGAAACCATAGTGCGAAGGTTGGCCGAACGAAGTACAGAATACTGTCTTCAAATCAACAACACAAAGACCACCGTGGTGACTGTAGCTCGCCCAAATGACAAGATCTGACGTCATGAGAATTTCTACTTATGAGGTCATCAGTCGCCTCAGGGTACATACAATACTCGGTATTTGTTGCTATTGGGACTGCAGACAGCGTCTCGAGAGATCCGTGGACGCGTTTCGACTGCGAGAAATTCTACAGCAAAACTTGCTTACATGTGGAAGAACACATCCATCACTCTGAAGACACAGTTCGCCCTCTTCCCTGTCGATACCTCTGCACCAGAAACTTGGACGTTGAAGACGGCAAACCTTCGCAGGATTGATGCTCTGGATATGTGGTGCTATAGAAGATAACTTCGAATACCGCGGACAGTACGTCTAATTAATGAACTGACCCCGAGGCAGCTCAGTATCAATACAAGACAATTGACTCTTGTGGAGCAAAATCTGTTGAAATAGAAGGCGTATGAAAAAGAATCATCCAATTTGGCAAGTCCATATTTCTGAGACTAATGAATATATACAATGAATTTTATTTTTTAAGGAACAGAAAACTCGTATTTTTTCATATCTTTTCATAGGTGTTCAATACGCCCCCCTCGAGATGCACAGCATATCTCAATGCGGTACTCAAATTGTTCCCATATTGTAGCGAGCATGCCTTAACTCACAGCTTCCACAGCTGCTGTTATACGATGTCTCAGTTCATTCGTTATTGTTGACCACGGAGGCACATAAACAGAGTCTTTTATAACCCCTCACAAGAAGTAACCACATACTGTCAGGTCCGGTGACCTTGGAGGCCAGTAATGTAAGGCTGAATCATTTGGTCCAGTGCGACCGATCCATCGCTCAGTAATCCTTTGATTTAAAAATTCACACGCTTCCAGATGCCAGTGTGTCGGTGCCCCATCCTGTTGGTAAATTAAGTCGTTCTAATCAGTCTGCAAGTGTGGGAAAAGAAAGTTCTCAAGCGTATCGACATATGTTTTTCCTGTAACAGTGTTCTCGGTAAAGAAAAATGGACCATACACTCTTTCTCGTGAAACTGCACAAAACACATGTTGCACAAAACACATGTTGTACAACTTGATGAGGTTGTTCCGTACCCCATATTCTCACATTATGACGACTCACCTTTCCATTTAAATGGAATGTTGCCTCGTCACTGGACACTAAGAGTGGAAGAAAACTGTCATCCTCTATCTTGCCAAGAATGAAATTACAGACTCTGCACGTTGTTGTTTGTCACCTTCAGTAGCTGAATTTTGTATGGTTTCATGTAAACGTCGACGCAACACGTGCCAGACGGACATCGGGGGCATGTTGAGGGATCGAGCTGCACGGCCAACAGATTTTTGCGGATTCCTAGTGGAACTACGGCGGATGCGTTCGAAGACCGTGTGAGACACTCGGGGACGGCCTGGAGATTTGCCTTCACACAAACAACTTGTTTCTCGGAATTGTTCATGCCATCGTCTACTGCTCTGTGCTGTAAGTCCACACCATACCTAGTACGAAAGTCACGCTGAGCAGTTATTACTGAACCGCACTGCGCATAACGTAGAACACAAAACGGTCTCTGTTGTCCCGACACCATTTTTACTAAAACTGAAGTGGGCGCACACTGCTGCTACCTAGCGGAAACCATGTAAAACTCGAGATTTTGCTCTTTCCAACAGTACGTTGTTCACGCACATATCACAAATAAAATAATAGTTATGATTTTTTTTTAAATCGGATGATTCTCTTTGACACACCCTGCATTTTGGTCACATTGCCAGAAGATGAAAGGCAACGGAATGAACAATCATAGAAGGAAAGGTCGACGGCCGTAGACCTAGAAGACGCGCACCATTGCAGTGGACAGACCAGGTTAGGAATCTGCCCGGGATGGGCTTGCAGCACGCAACCACTGTGCCCGAGACTGAGCTTTCTGGAAGCAGGCAGTCAAGGAGCCTACCACGTGCTGCCAGTACACACTTAGGGAAGGCTGTACCAAAGAGAACATCTTAGAACAAAAAGAGGTGGCCCTATTATCCATTGATAATGATTGACCCCTGACTTTGAGCCCACGTTCTGGTCACATCGCATAACGAACATCGACGTGTTGTACGTTGCCGGAATCTATTTTTGTTTGGTGTACGAATATTACATTTTACTGGAAAGGGAGGTGGAATACGCGGTAATATTTAAGAGAAAGCGTGCTTTTTAGACCATATTTTGGCGAGTATCAAATTCGAGGAGTCATAGAAGTCAGACGACAATTAGAAGAAAAATTTCCTTTGCGCTGTTTAAAAATACAACCATACTCAACTTCTTGACTAATTGTCGTTGCGTCTCAATTAGTCGTTTTGTCCTAATAATGATAGGCGTAGATTGCTGCAATTCGTCTAATGGTGATACATGTTAACAAGACGAAAAGTGTAAATGCAAGCTCTGTTGTTACCTTTCACAGCTGTTGTGTATTTACGCTGATAAAAGTACATGAAGCGCTAATATCACAACTTTAATTTATTTGTTTTTGCCTTTCTATGCGCCGCTCTCGCGTGTGCCATGTAGCCTCTGAACAGTATCTCCATTCCACTGTTGATTGTTGCAGTGTTTACATCGCGGCCTGCTGTCGCGCTCCCACTCGTTGTTGTGTACTCGTGTGAGGCAGTGGCCGTAACACGATTAGTTGCTTTGTACTTGTATGAAACCATGCATCATTTACGGCGTTTTGAAAAGTCTATGGTGACCAGTGCGCGTGCTAACTTTGAGACCGAAAAACAACTGGGCGCGAGAAGTTCCGCGTTACATATAGCCGATAAAGAGATTTTCTGAACGTCTCGGTATTAATGGAACTACAGTGAAGTGAATTTCGAGAGAACATAGAGAAACTTCATCTCTTGTGTCACCAAAAAAGAGTTCTTGTAGGCGACAAAAGTTTGTATTGGTCCAGTTTACACAGGGAATCATAAGAAGAGAAATCGACGGCTTCTGTGTGGAAAAACAGTTTCCATCAGTGGCAGCCGTGTTGGAAAAGTTGGTGCGTCAGAGTGGTTGGTGGGTCACATCTTCCACAAACAGCCCTTTTCAGTCTATCCCAGGCATGTTCGATAGGGTTCATGTCTGGACAACATGCTGGCCACTATAGTCGAGAGATGTCGTTATCCTGAAGGAAGTCATTCACAAAATGTGCACAATGGGGAAGCGAATTGTCGTCCATGAAGACGAATGCCTCGCCAATATGCTGCCGATATGGTTCCACTATCGGTCGGAGGATGACATTCACGTGTCGTACAGCCGTTACGGCACCTTCCATGACCACCAGCGTCGACCCCACATAATGCCACCCCAAAATATCAGGGAACCTCCACCTTGCCGCACTCGCTGGATAGCGTGTCTAAGGCGTTCAGCCTTCAGATAAGTCTCCGACGATTGTCTGGTCGAAGGCATATCGGTGAAGAGAAAGTGATGCCAATCCTGAACGGTCCATTCGGCATGTTGTTGGTTCCATGTGTACAACGCTGCATGGTGTCGTGGTTGCAAAGATGGACCTCGCCATGGACGTCGGGTGTGAAGCTGCACATCATGCAGCCTATTGCGCACAGTTTGAGTCGTAACACGACGTCCTGTGGCTGCCCGAAAAGCATTATTCAACATGGTGGCGTTGCTGTCAGGGTTCCTCCGAGCCATAATCCGTGGGTAGCGGTCATCCACTGCAGTAGTATTCGTTGGGCGGCCTGAGCGAGGCATGTCATCGTCAGTTCCTGTCTCTCTTGTATCCCTTCCATGTCCGAACAACATCGCTTTGGTGCACTCCGAGACGCCTGGACACTTCCATTGTTGAGATCCCTTCCTGGCAGAAAGTAACCATTGCGGACGCGTTCCAACCGTGATATTGACCGTCTAGGCATGGCTGAACTACAGACAACACGAGCCGCGTACCTCCTTCCTGGTGGAATGACTGGAACTGATCAACTTACTGACCCCCTCCGTCTAATAGGCGGTGCTCATGAATGGTTGTTTACATCTTTGGGCGGGTATAGCGACATCTCTGAACAGTCAAAGGGACTGTGTCTGTGATACAATATCCACAGTCAACGTCTATCTTCAGGAGTTCTGGGAAGCGGGGTGATGCAAAACGTTTTCTGATGTGTGTACAAAAGCAACTTACTTTTCCCTTCCAGGAAGTGCCACAGGGTCCAAAAAACCTGTGAGTGGTCCAGTAGTGCTTCACAAAATGCACTGTGCCTAACAACATGGCCATCCGAAATCTTTTCTTGGCATCCAGTGTGCACATTTGTAAACTGGTAACTGGTATTGTCTACCCCATACAATACTACACTGAAGAACTGTTTTTAGTTAATATTTAGTAACACTGTTAGGTGGTCACACAATAGCTATGTGTTTCCTGTCCATGGCACCTACACAAATAGGAAAATCCGATCTATCTTGAAAGTCTTGGACTATTGTTTTCCACTTTCAGCCTCTAAAAAAAAAAAACTAATAAATACAGTAAATAGAAAAGCGACATGTATTCTAGGTGTGTATGATTCAAATGTAAATTGCGTATTTCAGATAGTGTCTAATCTATTTAATTCTGTTTTATATCTGGCAATTACTAATGATTTATACTCTGTTTTCAAGCCCAGTTAGAGACTGAAAATGAGCTGATGTTACAGGATTAAGGTAGCTGGCGTACTGAAGAAGCCTTCGAGAAGAAACTGCAGGAGAAAAGTTGAAGGTGCGGACGAACAGCCGCAAGCAGTGTCAGAAATCAGTCGCAATAGCCAACATGCCGAACAAAAACGAAGCAACACATTTTCAGCTTTCGGCGAAAACGTTGCCAAAAAAATTGTCTCGGTACATTCACTACATCAGAGGCAGAAGCGAAATTTACAATTACTACTATCCTTTATGAAATAGATCTCGCAATGCTTCGCAGTGGAAGTGGTAACTTCATCAGGTTCTAGCACGATCAGAAACGAATTAGTGTATTGTAAAAATTTTCAGGACAACAACGACAGGCATATACAGACATTATGAACGCTGTCGTCGTGACTGAAGATGATCTGCAGCGGTGATAAACACTTCAACATTTCAGCTTTGTTGTCATCTTCACATGTGTACAGTGTGTTCCTAAACAAATAAAAATTGTATTCGTGTTTCAAACTTACGTTAATGAAATCCTTCAGTCCTCGTACCGTAGCGTTGCATACTTCTGGTGCCAAGACGTTTATTGAAGGATAGTGCACTTCAAAAACCGAAGTGTGGTCGCCAGTCGTGTTGTAACTGGTATACAGTCTCCCGCGTTTCTATTAGATTTAGCGATTCACTGACTAATTGTTTGGAAGAGATATGCGAAATCGTTTTTAGATTTTCTAGTGAAATTCTGGAACAGCATTGATTCGCGTGTTCTACATCTACATCTACATGGATACTCTCAAATCACATTTAAGTGCCTGGCAGAGGGTTCATCGAACCACCTTCACAATTCTCTATTATTCCAATCTCGTGTAGCGCGCGGAATGACTGAACACCTATACCTTTACGTACGAGCTCTGATTTCCCTTATTTTATCGTGGTGACCGTTCCGCCCTATGTAGGTCGGTGTCAACAAAATATTTTCGCATTCGGAGGAGAAAGTTGGTGATTGGAATTTCGTGAGAAGATTCCGTCGCAACGAAAAACGCCTTTCTTTTGATGATATCCAGCCCAAATCCTGTATCATTTCCGTGAGACTTTCTCCCATATTTCGCGATAGTACAAAACGTGCTGCCTTTATTTGAACTTTTTCGATGTACTCGGTCAGTCGTATCTGGTAAGGATCCCACACGGCGCAGTAGTATTCTAAAAGAGGACGAACAAGCGTAGTGTAGGCAGTCTCTTTAGTACATCTGTTACATTTTCTAAATGTGACTGCCAATAAAATGCAGCATTTGGTTAGCCTTCCCCACAACATTTTCTATGTGTTCGCAATTGTTCGTAATTGTCATTCCTAGGTATTTAGTTTAATTTACAGCTTTTAAGTTAGACTGATTTATCGTGTAACCGAAGTTTAACGAGTTCCTTTTAGCTCTCATGTCGGTGACCTCACACTTTTCGATATTTGGGGTCAACTCCCAAATTTCGCACCATTCAGATATTTTTTCTAAATCGTTTTGCAGTGTGTTTTGATCTTCTGATGAATTCATTAGTCCATAAACGACAGTGTCATCTGCAAACAACCGAAGACGGCTGCTCAGACTGTCTCCCAAATCGTTTATATAGATAAGGAACAGCAAAGGGCCTATAACACTACCTTGGGGAACGCCTGAAATCACTTCTCTTTTACTCGATGACTTTCCGTCAATTACTACGAACTGTGACCTCTCTGACAGGAAACCGCAAATTCAGTCACATAACTGAGACGATATTCCATAAGCACGCAATTGTACTACGAGCCGCTTGTGTGGTACAGTGTCAAAAGCCTTCCAAAAATCCAGGAATACGGAATGGATCTGAAATCCATTGTCAATAGCACTCAGCACTTCACGTGAATAAAGAGCTAGTTGTGTTTCACAGGAACGATGTTTTCTAAACCCACGTTGACTGTGTGTCAATAGACCGTTTCCTTCGAGGTAACTCATAATGTTCGAACACAATATATGTTCTAAAATCCTGCTGCATATCGACGTTAACGATATGGGCATGTAATTTAGTGGATTACTCCTACTACCTTTCTTGAATATTGGTGTGACCTCTGGAACTTTCCAGTCTTTGGGTACGCATCTTTAGTCGAGCGAACGGTTGTATATGATTGTTAAGTATGGAGCTAATGCATCAGCATACTCCGAAAGGAACCTAATTGGTATACAGTCGGGTCCAGAATACTTGCTTTTATTAAGTGATTTAAGTTGCTTCACTACTCCGAGGATATTTACTTCCACGTTACTCATGTTGGCAGCTGTTCTCGATTCGAATTCTGGAGTATTTACTTCGTCTTCTTTTGTGAAGACATTTCGGAAGGCTGTGTTTAGTAAATCTGCTTTGGCAGCACTGTCTTCGACAGTATCTCCATTGTTATCGCGCAGAGAAGGCATTGAGTGTTTCTTGCCGCTAACACACTTCATGTACGACCAGAATCTCTTTGGATTTTCTGCCAGGTTTAGAGACAAAGTTTCGTTGTGGAAACTGTTATAGGTGTCTGATTCGTTCCGCAACCTACTTAAAAGAGGGCACATCCACAAAGCTCGATTTCTTTCCGCTTGCTCTTCCTTCTAATTCCTGAGCAGGGGAGCCGCACTCGGCTCGCTTCTGCCACCTGTAGGTCTACGCGTTTGTCCGTTTTGTAGGAGCAGCGTGGCCTGCGCAACTCTTCTGGCCCGGAAACGTGTGGCCGCAGTGGCCGCTATGTTGTCGTATGTGTGGCTGCAATTCATGTGGACACAGTGTTGCCCGACAACATTTTCGAGATATGTTGTTGTATTATTCAGTCCAGAGGCTGGTTTGATGCAATTCTACATGCTACCTTATCCTGTGCAAGCTTCTTCATCTCCCAGTAACTACTGCAACCTACATCCTTCCAAATCTGCGTAATGTATCCATCTCTTGGTCTCCCTCTTCTAATTTCACCCTCCACGCTTCCCTTCAGTACTAATTTGCTGATCCCTTGATGCATCACAACGTGTCCTGCCAACCGATAGTAGTAGGGCAAACTTCGTACCAGCACATTTAGTTAGTGCGGATTGCACACATCAGGTACAGGTATGCACTCAGGGGCAAACCTATTGTTCTCCTTTGATTGACAGGTACTTAACCTACTGTTCTGCTAAAAGGTTCCTTCCTTGTGATTGACAGTTTCTTAGCCTATTGTTCCCCTACCCCGACCACTCCCCCCTTACAGGAAACCTCCAACCCACCCCCCTCCCAATCGCTGCTACAGGTACACTTTTGATATCAATTTGATTCACTTTTTAATTAAATTGATCAATTAATTAACCTCTCCCCCTCCGGTAAATCACCTCCCCTCCCACTCTCCCTCCCAGAAATTGGTGAGACAAGGTCTCAGCCTGTTCTGAGCTGCTGCAGAGAGGAAGGAGTGTACATTATTCATTTTGGAACAGTTTATTTAGGGATGGTTTTGAGGTAGTTCATTTATTACACAGATATAAACACTCGTTCTGACGTGCTTAGTGTCGCACTACATAGCTTACACACCTGCAAATTACTCATAAATCACCGAAATAATGCGGTACACTGATGTACAGACACACAAACAACTCGTACATTGTCAAAAAATAATGCACGTAAAAGGCTCTGCAAACGAGCTCACAACGCTTAAACAGCTGAAAATAATGCAGTGCGCAAACACTCATTGCACATAAAAAACGCTTTCGACTTATCGTCAACCACAACGTATCAGAGGCTCCAACACATTTGTACACATCATCACCGCCGTGAGCCACAGCTGGACGGATGAATACAAGGTCGCGAGTCATTGCTCTCAGGCCAATACCACATACAAGCAGTAGGTGGGAGTTGCATCTATTTTCAGGTATACAGTTAGAATTCTCCGAGTGTTATACTGACATCACATGTCTATATGCCAAGTAACCCTCCAGACGCGCATGTGTTTACTGTTGCCTGTGTGATGCCTCTCTACCTGCAGTCCAGCGAAGACCTAATTGCTGAGCGACTCACCACCGTAGGTGAAGATAAAATGTTCTCAACATTATACTGATGTCATGGGTCACTCTATAGAAATCTGTTGCAATGCTTCCCAGAATAGCACAGGGTGCATTGTTCCTACCAATCCTAATGGAACATGTGAGATGCCTGCAGCTGCACACATGTTTACTGTGACTGATATCTACCTTCAAGTCCAGTGCTATGCGAGAGATGTCTGCATAGCGGCTCACCAGCGCGGGTGCAGCTAAAGGTTCTCAATGTTATACTGACGTCACATCTCTATGTAAATAAAATCCAAGTCTACCTCCTGGAAATAGTAAAGTGCTGCAGAAATAGTTAACGGTCGCTTTTGTAGAAGCTTTCATGATGTCTCAGCTTGTCTGTATGGAAATTCTTGTGCTAATAGGTGCTGTTTACGAAAGCAACCCAGAATAGCACCGATTCCATTCTTCTTGATGGTCCTAACGAAGCACCCCGTCTGTCACCTGTGACAGTTCCTGGAAATCGCGATGGCCTGCTTTCAACAAATGTCTCATAAAAAGTAAACATTCTCGCCACTATGTGCAGGCTCCTATGCCCCAGCACAAAGGATGTCTTCTGAATGAATGGAGCATTCTGATCAGCTCTTGCTGAATTTACCCGCTAAATTTCTAATGCTGCCAGTGTGGAAGCACTGTCCGCCTTTTTCTTTCTTTCTGCAGGCGAGACTTGCAGCGCTAAAACTATTGTGTACAGATTGCCATATCGCACAGACAGTTAATCCTCCAAAAGTGGCCTACAGTTTGTCCAATATGGAAAGACACTTGCTCAGTTACAGTCCTGTGCCACTGAGAACGGAAGCTTGAATATTAGAGAGTGAAACCGATCTCCAACCTGGCAATATATCACCGAGTACCATGTCGATGTAGTAAACATACAATCCGTATCCTGTAACTTACAAAATCGCCCCTTTTGCATCTTGCATATAGCTATCGACCACCAGACACTTGTACATATACCGCAAAGACAGACAGCATAAGCTGCTCTAGATATTTCCCACGATGTTGGGCAGTCATCCATTGCAGCCGACGGTCACAAGTCATCCGCTCCTCACACGTAACCGGAACCCCCTCAGCAGACTGAAGTCACTCTCAGAACTGTTGCGCAGAGTCGTGGTCGGTTCCCCATGGCACAAAGACATTACTGTTTCTGGCCCCAAACTACTTGCTTGCTTTCTACACCCATCTCCACATGTTTGCCAGAATATCATGCCATTTTCGCGAGACACTAGTACATATACCACGAAGACTGTTGTACAAAGGCTGGGTAGGTTCCCCTCGGCACAAAGGCGTCACCGTTTCTAGTCCCGACCTGCTTGCTTGCTTGTTTTCTACAACAATCTCCAGACCCTGGGATTACAAGAACACATGTATTTTCACATTATTTGCCACAATATTATACCATTTACGCGATACTTCTCGAAACCAAACATATAGCACTATCCCTTGCATAGAGTATCACTAGTGCAACATAATTCCAAAGATATAGACTGCAAATTATTTATCTAGAAACCCAAAACTTTAGCAAGGTAGAGCGTGCTGTAAGCCAATGATTAACTAGAAACTTGTCCCGTCTGCGAAGACCTTTACGAGAAAACTAAAAAAAAAATAGAGAAAACTGATATTTCCACTCATGAATACCGATGTCGGCGATGTAACAGATCCTATAATGTACAAAGTCAACTAATGTCTAGAGAACCAGCAAACGTGACTCCCTCCTGTCTTTCACCTGCTAGATGTGCACACCACAATCGATGTTCTCTCAACTAATGTGAAGAAGCAATCAATTGGTCAATTTACATATGACGGAATAATGGTCCAACCCAAACACATGTCCACGCGATCACGAAAGCTGCGCAACACATACTAAGTATTAGTTCGCTATTCGGCCGTCTAGAGGACGACATGGTTAAGTCAGCTCCATTCCTGCAACCCGACAGGCCTCTCCATTCAGGCAGCTCCTACCTTTAGCAGGAAACGTGAGTCATCCTCGCCACGCAGCCCTAGACAGAATTGGCCTAGGAAACATACATACATATATATACACTCCTCGAAATTGAAATAAGAACACCGTGAATTCATTGTCCCAGGAAGGGGAAACTTTATTGACACATTCCTGGGGTCAGATACATCACATGATCACACTGACAGAACCACAGGCACATAGACACAGGCAACAGAGCATGCACAATGTCGGCACTATTACAGTGTATATCCACCTTTCGCAGCAATGCAGGCTGCTATTCTCCCATGGAGACGATCGTAGAGATGCTGGATGTAGTCCTGTGGAATGGCTTGCCATGCCATTTCCACCTGGCGCCTCAGTTGGACCAGCGTTCGTGCCGGACGTGCAGACCGCGTGAGACGACGCTTCATCCAGTCCCAAACATGCTCAATGGGGGACAGATCCGGAGATCTTGCTGGCCAGGGTAGTTGACTTACACCTTCTAGAGCACATTGGGTGGCACGGGATACATGCGGACGTGCATTGTCCTGTTGGAACAGCAAGTTCCCTTGCCGGTCTAGGAATGGTAAAACGATGGGTTCGATGACGGTTTGGATGTACCGTGCACTATTCAGTGTCCCCTCGACGATCACCAGTGGTGTACGGCCAGTGTAGGAGATCGCTCCCCACACCATGATGCCGGGTGTTGGCCCTGTGTGCCTCGGTCGTATGCAGTCCTGATTGTGGGGCTCACCTGCACGGCGCCAAACACGCATACGACCATCATTGGCACCAAGGCAGAAGCGACTCTCATCGCTGAAGACGACACGTCTCCATTCGTCCCTCCATTCACGCCTGTCGCGACACCGCTGGAGGCGGGCTGCACGATGTTGGGGCGTGAGCGGAAGACGGCCTAACGGTGTGCGGGACCGTAGCCCAGCTTCATGGAGACGGTTGCGAATGGTCCTCGCCGATACCCCAGGAGCAACAGTGTCCCTAATTTGCTGGGAAGTGGCGGTGCGGTCCCCTACGGCACTGCGTAGGATCCTACGGTCTTGGCGTGCATCCGTGCGTCGCTGCGGTCCGGTCCCAGGTCGACGGGCACGTGCACCTTCCGCCGACCACTGGCGACAACATCGATGTACTGTGGAGACCTCACGCCCCACGTGTTGAGCAATTCGGTGGTACGTCCACCCGGCCTCCCGCATGCCCATTATACGCCCTCGCTCAAAGTCCGTCAACTGCACATACGGTTCACGTCCATGCTGTCGCGGCATGCTACCAGTGTTAAAGACTGCGATGGAGCTCCGTATGGCACGGCAAACTGGCTGACACTGACGGCGGCGGTGCACAAATGCTGCGCAGCTAGCGCCATACGACGGCCAACACCGCGGTTCCTGGTGTGTCCGCTGTGCCGTGCATGTGATCATTGCTTGTACAGCCCTCTCGCAGTGTCCGGAGCAAGTATGGTGGGTCTGACACACCGGTGTCAATGTGTTTTTTTTTCCATTTCCAGGAGTGTACATCAATGGGGACAGATGAAAATGTGTACCCCGTCAGGGACTCGACCCTGGGATCTCCTGCTTACATGGCAGACGCTCTATCCATTTGAGCCACCGAGGACACAGAGGATAGTGCGACTGCAGGGATTTATCCATTGCATGCTCCCCGTGAGACCCACATTCCCAACTTAATGTCCACGCACTACATTCATAGTGCCCCTACCCCCTGCCCATTACAGTCATTGATGTATATCAACGCCTGCCGACAGCTTAGGGTGTTGATTTAATTGTCATTTCATTCTAAGAGAGATGCATGGTTACAGATGGTATCTGTTCTTTCGGACATGACCGAAAGAACAGATACCACCATACTGAATATTGATGGTGATTTGGCTGAGGAACGTGGTATGAGGCCGGTATTTGCAACTTCTTCACGCCACTGCTAGACATTTATCCAGTATTTGTAATGCATTCTGTCTCGATGCCACATCAGAGGTTCGGTGATATATCGACCAGGTTATAGGAGATGGTTGATTGGGAAGGGTCACAAACAGTAGATGGTATGCTGACTGAGGTCGTAAGAAATGTACACGGGCTTCTCAGATCTCTAGGTCCAGTGCTACGCTTTGCAGTAGAAATGATGTCTATGATTTGGAATCAAGTCTTTCCCTTCAACCACATACCTGCATTTTATTCGATGGAGAAGTACTTTAATGTTTACAGCCAGTAGTGGATTATATTTCTGGCACTCTCATATCTCGAAACGAGTCACCTTTTTCGAAGCTATCTGCTACAGTAAAATTTCAGATAGTCCTTATGCCTCTTGCAACTGCTGCCATTTCTGCAGCTTTGCACAGGTGGTCGGTCCAATTTAAGTCTGAACTGAGCAGAAGTCGGAGAAAGCTATGTCCACCACCTTCTGCAACCCGTGTTGAAACAGAGTGACCTGTGTAACAGGACCGTGTTTTGACCATTCGCTGGAAATGGGGACAAGTTGTCGTAGCCCCGCCAACAGTGTACGACGTGTAAGGCCAGTGCAAAACAAAGCTTGCTGCTGCAACATGAGGTAGTAGGAAAGAGAGTACGGGAACTGGGAGAAGGACGAGGATGTTTCTGCAGCACTGTGGTCCGTCCCCAAACTGCACGCAGATACTGCTGTCCGAAGCAGATCTGCGTCCATTCACATCCATCACCCCAACATGCTATCATCATTATTCTGTACCATCTAACAGAGAAAAAATTACGAACTATAAAAGCTCCACTAGCTTCATCCGATAGAGAACTCGATAAGATTTTTACTGCATCTCTCTCCTCCCATACATCAAAAACAAATATCGTCTGCGTGCCGCCATCACGCACATGTGACAATCCTATTAAATATACAGGTATTGATCTATTTCCCAGACCAGTGTAGTTGCATTAGCTGTACTATAGGAGCATGACTGTATCCCACAGACCATACTGTAAGTCGCAAGAGATGCTCCCTGTGACCCTGCCTCTTTGTTTGAAACATTGTTTTTTTTTCTTTTTTTTCTACTGTAATACACTTTGTACACTGCCATAAATTTTGTTTTTCTGACCCACTGCTTCTCATAGAAAACTAGACGTCAGATGGTGTAAATCATATATCCAGACCGATGTTCAGAGGCGGATCCACCACACGCATCTGGGATAGGGCTTGCAAGTGGAACAACCACGTATTACATCTGAACATGTGTTCCATGTTCAAAGTTGGATCCACTAGCACTAGGACCAGGTCCAGGGAGCCATCCACAGCACATGCACATACACAGACATACAGAAAACAGAGCACATGCTCTGCAAATCTGGAATATTTGGGGTGGAGTCGTCTGGATGCATTCGAGTACAGTGCTACACTATGCCTCCCGATTTGTCTGGAAAAACCACTTCATTCAGAGGTAATGCCATACCTCGATTTATAAAGCCAGTATAGCTTTTAACATGGATATTTGTGTGCACCTGTAGAAATGGTTCAAATGGCTCTGAGCACTATGGGACTCAACTGCTGAGGTCATTAGTCCCCTAGAACTTAGAACTAGTTAAACCTAACTAACCTAAAGACATCACAAACATCTATGCCCGAGGCAGGATTCGAACCTGCGACCGTAGCGGTCTTGCGGTTCCAGACTGCAGCGCCTTTAACCGCACGGCCACTTCACCTGTAGAACCAAGACCGATTGTGATAGTAATATGGTAGTTGCGATCGTGTTTTTTTAACATCTGGCGGTACCACTCACAAGAAAAACTTATGAGACATTTTCGCTGATTTTCTCTCCGTATTATTTCGTATCGTCAGCAATCAGTTATTGGCCAAGTATTAGTAGTAGGGATTGTATGATTCAGCAAGAGCGCCGCTATTTTCAGGAAGGGTAACACGTGACGGACGGGGTGCCTTGTTAGGACCATTAGGAAGAATGGAATCGGTGTTATTCTGAGGTATTTTCGTAAACACCTCCTGTTAGGACAAGAATTTCCACACAGGCTAGCTGAGACAACACGTAAGGACCTACAAAAGAGACCGTTAATTTTTTCTGCAGCACTTTACTATTTCCGAGAGGTAGAGTTGGCTTTTATTTACATAGACATGTGATGTCAGTATAACATTGAGAACCATTTAGTTGCACCTGCACGGGTCAGCCGCTATGCAGACATCTCTCGCTTGATGTTGGACTTGCCGGTAGACGTCAGGCACAGTAAACACATGCGCAGGCTGAGGTGTCGCACATGTCGCCATAGGTTCGCTAGGAATGCACCCTGTGCTATTCTGGGAAGCGTTGCAACAGATTTCTATAGAGCGACATCTGTATAACATTTAGAACCTTTTATCTGCACCTACGTTGGTGAGTTTCTCAGCAATTAGTCTTCGCTGGACCGCAGGTAGAGAGGCATCGTGCCAGCAATAGTAAACACGTGCGCATCTGGTGGGTGACTTGCCTCTTATTTATATAGACAAGTGATGTCAGTATAACACTCGAAGAATTCTAACTGTATACCCAAAAACAGAAGTGACTTTCACCTACTTGCTGTATGCAGTAGCGGCCTGAGAGCAATGGCTTGTGACCCTGCGTTCGTCTGTCCAGCGGTGGCGGTGCGTGCGTGTGTTGGAGCCTCTGATAGTTGTGGTTAACTATAGTTCGAAAGCGTTTTTTATGTGCAGTGAGTGTTTGTGCACTGCTTTATTTTCGGCTGTTTAGGCTTTGTAAGCACGTTTGCAGAGCCAATTACATGCATTATTTCCTGACAATTTTTGAGTTGTTCGCACGTCACATTAGTGTACTGCATTATTTTGGTGATTTACGAGTAGTTTGCAGGCTATGTAGTGTGACCCCAAGCACGTCAGTGCGAGTATTTTGTATCAGTGTAATAAATAAACTACGTGAAATCTGTCGCTAAATAAATTGTCCTTCCTCTCTCCAGTAGCCCAGAACAGGCTGAGTGCTTTTCGCGTCAATTTTCGGGAGGGATGGTGGGAGTGGAGGTGGTTTACCAGATGGGGAGAGGTCAATTAATTGGCCGATTTAATTAAATAGTTAATGAAATTAATATAAAAAGTGTACCTGTAGCAGTGAGAGGGATGAGGGTGGTTTGGAGGTTTCCTGGGTGAGGGGAGTGGGAGTGGGTGGGTTAAGGGCCTGTCAATCACAAGGAAGGATCCTTTTAGCAGAACAATAGGTTAAGTAACTGTTAACCAAAGGAGAACAATAGGTTTGCCCCTGAGTGCATACCTGCCCTTGATAAAGGCAACCCACACTAACAAAATGTGCAGGTACAAAGTTTGCCCTACTGCTACCGATCCCTTCTTCTAGTCAAGTTGTGCCACAAATTCCTCCCCAATTCTATTCAGTATCTCCTTATTAGTTACGTGATCTACCCATCTAATCTTCAGCGTTCTTCTGCAGTACCACATTTCAAAAGTTTCTATTTTCTTCTTGTCTAAACTAGTTATCGTCCGTGTTTCACTTTCATACATCGCTACACTCCATACAGATACTTTCAGGAAAGACTTCCTGACACTTAAATGTATACTCGATGTTAACGAATTTATTTTCTTTAGAAACGCCTCCACTGTCATAGCCAGTCTCATTTCCTTATCTAATTCCTTCATTATCACCTCATATATTTCGACTACATTCCATTATCCTCGTTTTGCTTTTGTTAATGTTCATCTTACATCCTCCTTTCGAGACACTGACTGTTCCATTCAACTGCTCTTCTAGGTCCTTTGCTGTCTCAGACCTCGAAGTTTTTATGTCTTCTCCAAAGATTTTAATTCGTACCCCTCATTTTTCATTTGTTTCCTTTACTGCTTGCTCAATATACAGATTTAATAACATCGTGGATAGGCTACAACCCTGCCTCACTCCCTTCTCAACCACTGCATCCCTTTCATACCCTCGTATAACTGCCATCTGGTTTCTGTACAAATTGTAAATAGCCCTTCGCTCCCTGTATTTTACCCCTGCCACCTTCGGAATTTGAAAGAGAGTATTCAAGTCAACATTGTCAAAACTTTCTCCAAGTTTACAAATACTATAAACGTAGGTTTGTCTTTCCTTAATCTATCTTCTAACAAGGGAACCTCTCCATCGCACCCCCCTCAGATTTAGTTATAAGTTGGCCCAGTGGATAGGCCTTGAAAAACTGTACACAGATCAATCGAGAAAACAGGAAGAATTTGTGTGGAACTATGAAAAAAATAAGCAAAATATACAAACTGAGTAGTCCACGTGCAACTTATGCAACTTTAAGGACAACGTGACCTCACGAGCGCCGTGGTCCCGTGGTTAGCGTGAGGAGGTGGGGAAGGAGAGGTCCTGGGTTCAAGTCTTCCCTCGAGTGAAAAAATTTTTTTTTATTTTCGCAAAGTTATGATCTGTCCGTTCGTTCATTGACGTCTCTGTTCACTGTAATAAGTTTAGCGTCTGTGTTTTGCGACAGCACCGCAAAACCGTGCGACTAGTAGACGAAAGGACGTGCCTCTCCAATGGGAACCGAAAACATCTGATCGCAAGGTCATAGGTCAACCGATTCCTCCACAGGAAAACACGTCTGATATATTCTATACGACACTGGTGATGGCATGTGCGTCACATGACAGGAATATGTTGTTGACCCACCTAACTTGTACACTTGGCGAATGGGTAAAACAATTCTTCTACCTTGCCCGATTTAGATTTTCTTGTGGATGTAATAATCACTCCCAAAAAAGTGATGAAAACATAAGAGTTTGTCACATAAACTACAACAAATGAATGCAACAGTTTCACAGTCGCACAGTTTTCCCTGTGCTCTGTCTAAACATATGTTTTTCATACAACGTCCCCATACTACGGCGCAGTTACCTCGCATCGGACGAACAGATAATAATTGTCTGAAAATAAAAAATTAAACTTTTCACTCGAGGGGAGACTTGAACCAAGGACCTTTAGTTCTGCAGCTCCTCACGCTAACCACGGGACCACGACGCTCTGGGCTTCGGATTCCCCTAGATTTTACCTATGTTGCGCATGCACCACTCAGTTTGTATATTTTGCTTATTTTTTTCATAGTTCCACACAACTTCTTCCTGTTTTCTAGACTGATCTGTGTTCAGTTTTTCAAGGCCTATCCACTGTGCCAACTTATAACTAAATCTGAGGGGGGTGCGATGGGGAGGTTCCCTTGTAAGATACGTCGTAGGGTCAGTATTGCCTCGCGTGTTCAAACATTTCTACGGATCTTCCCCGAGGTCAGCTTCTATCAGCTTTTCCAGCGGGGTATATTTTCCGTAATACGCAATTTTTATGGTCCATCTACATGTTGCCGCCATATTTCTTGGACACGAACTGCTTTGCATTACGTGGTAGCTGGTCGGGTAGCAGGCAGGTCACGTTGTGGTCGCATCCTCAGGCCTACTTCGCCCATCAGCATTACGCGAGTCTGCAGTTGCCGGTCGCACTCATTCACCGATGCTGACGTGTTAAGAGCTGTGCTGGCCGCCCTTCCTGGCTGTATCCTGTACTTCTCACGAAAAACCACGATCTCCCTTGTTCCCAATACTTCATCTCATTTCACTGAAAATAGCCCTGTAGCATTTGGACGATCTATTATTCTTCGAGCCAGTGTGTTTCCTATGTCATTAACTTTTCGTGCGGAAGAACTGCTTAAAGAGGAGTAATCCACAATTGTGGATTCGTGTCGCCCCGTAGTGTAACAAAGCTGTCTCGCATTTAATCTGTTCCTGATGAGCAGTTATTCGTTTAACTTCTTGTCTACTACTTGTTTGTAGCTTTCCTCGTGTCCCTTTTTATTTTTATTTAAGTTGGCAACTAAATACCAGTAGTACGAAAGAGTCCAATTTCTCCACGATGGGCAGATGAGCAAAAAAATTATTAGAGGTTGGAATTCTTGTACCTGGTAATGGGGCAGTTGTAAAAGTTAGATCATTTGCTTCTGTTACTTAATTTGCATCTCTTCAAAATAGAAGCGCTACAACAGGCAAAATGGATCGATATTGTTAATACCTGTAGCCATTTTCTTCAATTTCTAGTAATAACTTTAATTACGTTTTATCATAAAGATAAGAAAACTTTCGTCTTTAACGACTGAAATTTGTTCTTGAGAACCAGATATGTTTCGCCTATTCATGTTAGCGATCTTCAGTAATATTCATTTTTGTTTTCTGTCCATAAGTTGTATATGTTCTAAATGCTCATATTATAGGTTTCTCCCAGTAAATATTTCTTTTCCATAACCCATTCTGTAGAAAACAGCACATCCTTGCACTATTTTTGCTCACAGATGAACTATTGGAAGTAACTAACACGCTCGTGCAGATTTTTGGAATGTAGGTTATGTACAAAGAAATATTTGCTGCAAGAAACGTATACCATGAGCATTTAGAACGAACAGAACAAGAAACGGCTGCATGAACAGGGCGCGTAAGTGAAACTTGAGATTCACAAATTGAGACAATATTGTCCATGGGACAACAGCGATCTGGTACTATAATTTTGTTAAAATAGCAGTCTAGATCGTAACGATATCTATTTATTAACTTTACGTTAAGTGTCAGCTTCAGAATGTGTGCCCGCTGTGACTGGTGCTGCAGGCTTCTCGGCTGTTATCGTGGTGGTACGGTTCTTACTGCTACGATCACCAGCTCACGTAAAGTCGAAACCCGTCATAATAAATATTATTGCAATCAACGAGTTGGATAATAATAATAATTTCTACTTTGTCCATCCTTCATCTAGAAAGCATTGTTGCTGCCCTTGTCACTAATGATATAAAAGGTTTCTATTTTTCAGTGTACTTGTAGTAGTAAAGAAAACAGCTTGGTGACCTGTCGATTTTCACCCACCGTTGTGTGTCGATTTACACGCCTCAGAAAACTGGAACCTCTGCAGCGAAAATTTAATACACGAAGTCCAGTCTACGTTACTCCACGTAATGCAAAATTATTTGTTGCACCACCTCTAATACAAACACGGTCCGCCTTCACCAAACTTATCTGTTCACCAAGAGAGATTCGGTGCGTGATCACCAGCATGTCGGGTAACAAAATTAATCGCTACAGACCATTCGCAGTATCAATTGTAACGCATCGTCATTTAATTGGTTCTATTATGATTTTCTGTCCTACGGTGGTCACTGTGACTCATCCCGAAATTAAGATTTGGGAGAACGCTACATCAAATTTTTTTTTCAGTTTTTAGCTTATCCGTTCTTTTATCGGGTTGGGTTTCATCAGATAACGTATCAATAATTCAAAAAAATAAGCAAACACACAAAGGAAAATTCCATCTCAGCGGCTTCGCCTTTCATTCCTTTCCACCCTGCTAATATTCTCTTACTGTTTTCCTTTCTCTTGCTTTTCCTACTGTCGAATTCCAGTCCCCCAACACAACTAAATTTTAGTTTCCTTTAATTATCTGAATAATTCCTTTTGTCTCGTCAAACATTGTTTCAATTTCTTCACAATCTGCGGAGCTAATATATGTATAAACGTCTACTGTTACAGCGACTGTTGCCTTTGTATCTATCTTGGACATCATAATGCATTCACTAAGCTGTTGATAGTAGGTTAACCTCTATTCTCGAAATCGTTATTAGACCTCCTGCTGCATTACCCCTATTTGATTTGGTTTTGCTAATCCTGTACTCACTCGACCAGAAGTCCTGTTGCTACAGCCACCGCAGTTGACTAATTCCCACTTTATCTGACTTAGACCTATCCATTCCCCTTTTCAAATTGTCTATCCTATCTACCTGACTATGAGATCTAACATCCCACGCTCCGACCTGTGGAATGCCAGTTTTGTTTTAGCTGATAGTGACATCCTCTTGAGTAGTCCCGTCCTGGAGATCCGAATGGGGGAGTGTGTTACCTGCAGAATATTTTACCCAAGACGATGCCACCATCATTAAACGCTCGGGGAAAAACTACCGACTGTAGTTTCCCGTTGCTTTGAACCGTTCACTGTACCAGCACAGAAAGGCCATCTTGGCTAATGCTGCAAGGTCAGATAATCCGTGGAATCGCATCAGCTACTGGAAAGGCTGCTGCCCCCCTTCAGGAACCATATGTTTGTGTCTCGCCTGCTCCATAGATACCATTTCGATATGGTTGCACCTGTGGCCATGGCTATTTGCATCACTGATGCATACAGTTCACCCTGCAGCGGCCGAGTGCGTGACTCGTTGTCCGAGGGGGGCGGAGGGAGAGAAGGGGGGAGTGGAGTGATGTTCTAGATATACAAGAATATTGATTGTAATATGCATGTTCGTATAGGTATTAAATTGTTCTCAGTATCTTAAAAATATTCGTTTTCCTCTTATAAATAGTTTATTTTGAAGTAATTGACGATTTTTCTACTGTATTTAACAGTAGAACTTCGTAATTTTGTTAGGATAATTGTTTCACATGAAATAATATCTGTAATCAATTTCGACGTAAATCTGACTCTGGTCTGCGAGCCGAGAAAATCTAAAGTGAAGGTGTCATGGAAGTTTAGGGCTTGTGGCACCTCGCGCGTCGATGTCACCGGACGTGGAACATGAGCTCCCGTTGGAGAACCTTTCTGTCTCAAGCGACTGAGGGAAACGTCGAGGGAGCTTAATGAGGAAATGTGAAGCCAATCCCTCGAGGATGCCATTCGGACGCTTGAAGACGCGCTGGCCTGATCTGAGCCGAGCGCTTTCCTGTTGAACCACGCGACACGTCTTTCCTGCTTCCTCGTGTCGCTGCGGATGCAGATTAAAAAGAGCGCAGCAGCATATATTTCCATCTAACTTGCTTCGTGGCATGCCTCATAAAAATTTAAAGTGGCATTTCAAGGTGTTATCACCGAGCATAATTGCAAAACAAGACCCGTTACTAACGATTACTGTTATCTAAGTCGGGATGATTAACGATCAGAAGTCGTTGGATTGCACGTAAACAGCTGCAGCGCTGTTTTATTCCTCCAACTCTCTTTTTCTTTCTTTCTTTCTGTTCCCATGTGTGCTACAAAAAGCTAAACAGAATTTAAGCCAGAATATCTTCGTACATAAGTGCGCGTCTTGCCACAAGCGGCATGCAGTGGATTACGGAAAGAATTTATAATCGCTTTGCACGGAAAATGATTGCGACAAACAACAAATACGCTATGTAGACGATATCTATGAAGGAACCTGGACAGGTAGACCGTTGTACAAAATACTCGACGCAGTCTAGCGTCACGTGGTATACCGTTGAAAGCCGATCTAGAAAGCAAATGGCTCCACCAACAAAAAGGAAAAGTTTCGCGACCTGACAGTGGAAGACAATTTTTTCCCAAAAACTGACTTATTTTTGTACGCAGCCTCCTTTTGAGGCAATGTACTTCGTCCAGCGTTTATCCAGTGTATAAATTCTGTACTACACAGCTATTCTGAGAAGTGTGGCGTAACCTCTTCACCGGAATGAAAAATTGTTCAAAAATGGTTCAAATGGCTCTGAGCACTATGAGACTTAACTACTTTGGTCATCAGTCCCCTACAACTTAGAACTACTTAAACCTAACTAACCTAAGGACATCACACACATCCATCCCGAGGCAGGATTCGAACCTGCGACCGTAGCGGTCACGCAGTTCCAGACTGTAGCGCCTAGAACCGCTCGGGAAAAATTGTTTCCCAACCACACGTTTGTGATGGTGTGTCATGGAGTGTTGAATCCGGTAAAGAGTGAGGATGTTGTACAAATTCGGGTCCCAAATTCCTCGATCTCCCCACTGCCAAAGCACTTTTGCGGTCATGTACAGGGTGATTATAATTAAAAATAAACTTTCAAACCGCTGTAGAAATGAGACCATTGGTCAGAATGACGTGAAATGGCAACAGAATATTATCGGAGAATGGAAAAACGTGTGGCAGAAGGAAAATAAATAGTCACAAAATGTAGCAATAGATGGCGCTGTAAGCATCATAATTTAATAGTGGTCGACTACAAATGACAAATGAATCATACAACAACGCCTAAGGTGTACGTTTTGACGTTAAACAGACTGTACTGCTCAGCGTGCATGGGTGTACAGGTGTGGTACTGTTAGTTACGTAAGCCCATCCACCACGTCAAGGTCATATCACAACGGATAGCAAAACTTGGTTTTTAATTGTCTTGAGACCAAAACCCGCATAAAAAGCATCAATCAAAGTCAAATCGGATTATTAATTTCCGTGTGACTGGCGCAAAACATGTTCAGTATGCTGTCCACCGTATTCTGCAACAAGTTGACATCGAGAAACAGCATGTTCCACAACCGATCGAAGTGTTTCCGGGGTCACATTCAGAATGTGTTGCGCAATGCGTGGCTTCAATGCAGCTAAGTTTGCAATCGGAACACTGAACATATCTGTCAGATAGCCCCACAACCAGAAGTCAAACGGATTAAGATCAGATGATCGGAACGGCCAGGCTGTAGGGTAATGGCGGCTGATAATTCTAGCATTTACCAACTGGCGCTCCAGCAGCTGCTTAACTGGATTTGAAATGTGCGGAGGTGCGCCATCTTGCGTAAAAATGATGCCATCCACACATCCACGCTGTTGGAGAGCTGGAATTACGTGGTTGCGCAAAAAACACTGACAGCGCTTACCAGTGACGGTACAGGTAACAGGACGGGAAGCACCTGTCTCCTCGAAAAAATGTGGCCCTATGATGAATGATGCCGTAAATCTGCACCACACAGTAACCTCTTCAGGATGAAGTGGTACTCGTTGATTTGCGTGTGGATTTTCCGTTGCCCATATTCGACAATTCTGTGTATTGACATATCCTTGGAAGTGGGCTTCGTCTGTCCACAAAACCTTCCACGCGAATCGCTGTTCGCTTCCATGCGAGCAAGAAATTCTAAAGCAAAGATCTCTCTTGCTGGCAGGTCAACAGGAGGCAACGCGTGCTCATGGGTAACTTTGAACGGATAGCAAAGAAGGGTGTTTCGTAGGATTTTACGCACCGTGCTCACGGTTATGTCCAATGCTCGGGCAGTTCTCCGTGCACCACACGTTTGCACACCCCACTCGTCTCCTCCTCCACTGCTGTGGCCACTGCTTCCACAGACGTCGAATCAGTTCGTTTCCTTCCTCTACCAGGTTGCACACCAAAAGAATCCGTCTTTTCGAATTTCCGAATCATTTTCTCCACATCCATGGCAGTCATCGGACCAATGATTTTTTTCTATCCCTTCAGAGTCCGGAACTTCTGCAGAGCGACGAGTGCACAATCATCATTCTTGTAATACAGCTTTACAGCCGGCCGGAGTGGCCGAGCGGTTCTAGGCGCTACAGTCTGGAACCGCATGACGGTCGCAGGTTCGAATCCTCCCTTGGGCATGGATGTGTGTGATATCCTTAGGTTGGTTAGGTTTAAGCAGTTCTAAGTTCTAGGGGACTGACGACGTCAGCAGTTAAGTCCCATAGTGCTCCGAGCCATTTGAACCATTTGAACAGCTTTACAAGCAGAGCGCGATCCTACATTGTGACAGTCATGGCGAACTTCACAGACGCGAAAGGAGGAAAAGCCGTGTACCCGGCGTGTTTATACCAACTTCAATGGGTTGTGGTTCAAATGGTTCAAATGGCTCTGAGCACTATGGGACTCAACTGCTGTGGTCATAAGTCCCCTAGAACTTAGAACTACTTAAACCTAACTAACCTAAGGACATCACACACATCCATGCCCGAGGCAGGATTCGAACCTGCGACCGTAGCAGTCGCACGGTTCCGGACTGCGCGCCTAGAACCACGAGACCACCGCGGCCGGCACAATGGGTTGTGCCCATGACAAGTGTTCTCATTTACCTATTCTGACACATACAGCGCCACCATCTATTGATCAATATTTCCACTATTTTTTTTTCTTCCATCATACGTTTTCCTCCTTCTCCGACAATATTCCGTTGCAGTTTGACATCATTCTGAGTAGTGGTGTTATTTCTACAGCGTTTTGAAAGTTTAATTATAATCGCCCTTTATATCGTCCGAAGGAAATCGATTTTCTCACTACTTAAACAAAAAAATGGTTCAAATGGCTCTGAGCACTATGGGACTTAACATCTGAGGTCCTCAGTCCCCTATAACTTAGAACTACTTAAACCTAACTAACCTAAGGACATCACACACATCCATGCCCGAGGCAGGATTCGAACCTGCGACCGTAGCAGTCGCGCGGTTTCGGACTACAGCGCCTAGAACCGCATGGCCACCTCGGCCGGCACTACTTAAACAATTAATTAAAGAAACAGTTTTAGAAACAATATAAGTAAAACTTTAAATACGCAGGCAATGAAGCGAAAAGTCACTTTGCTTTGCTCACCTGTCACCGGTCAGTATCGCACGTAAATCACGAAAGCGTGAAGGAGCTGCTAGGCAAGCGTCAGAGTCTTAGTAGAAAGCGCAATTATAACCGAGGAATAAAAGTGAATTTATACGTACTTAACAACTGTCAATAAGTGGAATTCTGGCTATACGATGACAATATAAATATCGGGTGCTTATGATTAAACTTTCCCTATTTAACACGCTATAGCACGGAAACTAATTACTGTACGAGTACCAAAGTTGGTAACATTAATGTCCATAGTGTGGGGTGCACGATTTCCATGCGCCACAGCGCCGCCGTCCAGTTCCAACTATGGCCACCAGGTGCCCTGATTAGTCATCGTGGTTCATAGTCTCACTTGTTGACGTGTCAACATTGACTTGGACAGAAGGAGAAGGGCATTACTGGTGAAGCTCTATAATCAAAACAACAGTAATGCCGCAGATGCACTTCCAGAATATCGCCGGCTGAAACGATTATGGAAGGGTCCTCTTTCTGCACCTACTGTGCGGATGTTCGAATTCACTGGAGAACTGGGCGTCGCTCCGGGAAGAGGCCTTCCTGGGCTGTCAGACTCTTCTGGACACTGATGGGCGCCATATTGAGCCCATTTTTTGCAGTAATTGTACGATGCAGCAGCACATTAAAAGTGTTTCCATTGAATCGATTTTGCATTATTTCTCTTCCCCATGTCCTTGACATTAATGCTACCAAGTTTGGTACTCGTACGGTAACTGGTTTCTGCGTTATAACGTGTTAAATAGAGAAGTTTAATTATAACCACCTGGTACAGTTATGTTTCATCGCTTGCAAACTAATGAATAAGAAGAATCGCAGAACCGTTCCAGAAGACGAGATCGATCCAGCGTGTTTACGAGAGTGGTTTGAAAAGTTCTCGGAATGGAATGAAAAAAAAAAGTACTTACATCACTGAAACTTTTTTTATTTTTCAATGTAGCCTCCTCGTAGATTAATGCACTTGGTCCAACGATGCTCCAGTGCCTTGAGCCCATCTCGAACATGAGTTTCCTCAGGGCCTGCAAAATAGTTGTCACTACGGCTATGAATCCTTCGTTTGAAGTGAATCTTAAAAAAAGAAGAAAAAAAAGTTCAAATGGGTGTGAAATCTTATGGGACTTAACTGCTAAGGTCATCAGTCCCTAAGCTTACACACTACTTAACCTAAATTATCCTAAAGCCAAACACACACACACCCATGACCGAGGGAGGACCCGAAACTCCGCCGGGACCAGCCGAGTGAATCTTCCTCCACCAAGAAAAATTTTCAGTTTTGGGAAGAGAAGGAAGTCTGACGGAGCCATATCGAGTGAATAAGGCGGGTGTGGCAACAATTCATACCTTAGTTTGTGCAATTTTGCCCTGGCGACGGCACATGTGTGCGGGCCCATATTGTCTTGATGGAAGATGGCTTCCTTCCTTGCTGAACCTGGCCTTTTTTCGCGTACCTTTTGTTGCAATTTATTCAGGAGGTTTACATAGTATTCTCTAGTAATTGTTTTGCCCACTGGCGAAATAATCCACAAACAAAATCCCCTTCGCATCCCAGAACACTGATGCCATGACGTTTCCCAGCGAAGACATTGCCTTTGATTTCTTTGGTGGCGGAGAATCAGCATGTTTCCACTGCTTTGACTGTTGTTTTGTCTCTGGGGTATAGTAGTGCACCAAAGTGTCATCTGTGGTCACGAACATGAGCAAAAAATCTACTCCGTTTCTCCTAAAACGGGCCAAACATTGTACCGACATGTACATTCCCATGTGTTTTTGATCCAGCGTCAACAGTCGCGGCACTCATCTTGCAGATCATTTTTTCATTTCTAATTCTTCAGTTAAAATGTGATACACCCTTTCAGATGACATCTGGCAAACGTGAACAATTTCACACACTTTCAATCGGCGATCCTCCGTGACCATTTTGTGCGCTTTTGCAATGATTCCCGGAGTGGTGACACATTTTGGCCAACCACTGCGCGGATCATCATCTAAGCTCTCCCGACCAAATTTAAATTCATTTGTCCACTTGGAAACAATTGAATACGAAGTAGCAGAGTCCCCGAGTGTATTCTGGAAACCGGCATGAATGTCCTTTGCTTTGATATCTTTCTTTACGAAGAACTTAATCACTGCTCGAACGTCGATTTTTTCCATCTTCGCAAATCACTATGCGGGAACAACAACGGAACCGCCACAGCTCTCTTCCAAGAGCAGTGACGTGGCACGCGTTCACAGGCAACAGTCAAATAAATATCAGGTGAGCAACTCGTTCCGCTATCACTGACCTCTCGTCGTGATTCCGACAACTTTTGAAACCACCCTCGTAGATGCAAGATCCCACACGCTCCATCGACTAGCCTACTAGCGTCACGTTCATTGACAGGGGAAACCGCCGTCGAAAATTAGTTGAATCCTTTCCAACACGGTCCAAAAATTGCTGAGGCATGCAGTTATCCAAGAGTTCATAAGCACTGTTTCTTGTTTGTTCGGCTTTATGCACACATTTCATAGGCACATCCATCCCACCGCACACAGGCTCAGCCGCCACGTTGTCCACACCACCCGGTGACATCAGTCGGAGAACGATAAGTGCCGATTCTCCTTCTACTTTCTTGGTTTCAGCCAGAGTCCACTTTACCACTTACAATTAAGTAACGCAAGAATGCAAACAGGACATTTGTCAGACTTCATTACAAGATATGAAATATATTTGTGAGAGATAATTAGTCTACAACGTATATCTCTGTTAGTTGACAGCACTGCTATCCGTATGCGACACTGCACGTGTACATCGAACACGCAAGACAGCACCCTCTCCTGAAATATTGCTCTGGTGAAGCACGTTAAAGACGCAGAATTCCGGCGTGAACCTGTAGCTGAGCAAGATAACACTCAAATATAAACGTAGGCTTCCGCGGCCATTGTCAATTCAATAAAAGTAACCAAGTTTTCTCAGTGAGCAGTAAACAAAACCACCCTGAAGAAGGTCACTTGCAACAGCGACCCAAATGTCGGTAGTTTTATATATTGACAGTGCGGTCACAAACCCAAAAAAATGTATTGAGTATTCAATTTCTTATTTAAGCAGAGATTATTAAAATCATATCGTTCACTGTGTAGATTCTCAATTACTGATAACAGTAATATAACCATTTCATCTGGAAATATTTTCTTTAAAGGAGTATCACTGATTCATTGTACATGCAGATTAAGTGAATGTGAAATTTTCACTTAGAAAATAGATATTTACTTGTAAATTGGCAAAACATATCGTAGATCCCCGTAACAGCTATTTTGAACAAATGTTTTACTTTTTCCAAAACTGCATAGTTCGGAAGTTAGTAGTATTGTTGTGTCACATATAACAGGCAACGCAAACTTTTCTTAGTTTTCTCGAGCCAACGCCATGCCAAGTTAAACGGAGGCCATGCGTCACCTAGCAATCAGAACGACAAACAGGCAGAGAGCCAATACTGCAAATAATATGGCACATCCCGGGAGCTATTGCTTTACCTCACTCGAGTGATAATTCTGAATCGTTAATTCAGCAATATGACTTCACTGAGCATGGACCATAACGCCTTTCTGACAGCACAGCACGACGCCACAGAAACGAGAAAATGTTCCGCGAGAATACCTGTCAGCCCACTGACACTGCCGAAAAGCACCCAGCTCAAGACCTGAAAGCCACTGTTATGGTGCCGTGGTGTAGAGAAGGGCGCTGATAAGCCTAAAAAAAGAGGAAAAATGCGGTCACTTTCAGCCAGACATATCCTGTCGAGTTACAGTGAGCCAGCTATGACGCAAGCCTTGAGACGTGCTGCCTACCATTGGCCAGATGACTCCTAACTTCGAGGTTGCTGCCCGCCTGCTCTGCTGAAAGTGGTCACTGTGAGCTGCCAACATCTCATCCTCTGATGTGACGTCTTTTCTTCTATCTCCGGCTTGCTGAGAGCTGAAGTGATGCGCTTGGCGTACCGTCGCTGTATCTGGGAGGCGCGCAAAAAGCTGCTGCCCCCGACTTGCAGACACTACCTCTGCTAGGGAGGCGCGCCGTAACCGAGATCGGTGAGAAAGAAGGGGCATGGAGCGTATGTCACAGCACGTGATACTACAGGTGAGAAAGAAGGGGCATGGAGCGTATGTCACAGCACGTGATACTACAGGTGTTACGAGTGCCAGAGGCCGTTTCCGGCGGGGAGCAAGTATCTATTTCGGACGAGTTTAATAATTCTTGACTGCGCGTTCAAATGCATGAGAGTTCTCGATAGCACACGACAAATTTAAGACTTTAGAGAGGACCTTTCCAATGAAATATTGAATTCCCTTGGGCCGCGCACGGATACGCCCGTTCGCGAAGTGGGGCAGACGAGCCCACTAGTCTTATGTAACAAGTTCGCTTCAGAGCCTGCATATCTCCCTGGCTCCAGCGGTAACTCTGCGCTACCGTATACATCCCATGCAGAGCTGCTGGAGTCTTCTTGGATACTACCTTTGATCTCCACGAGAGTGACCTAGTTACGAGCTCTCTAGGATCTGGTGGCCGATGCGTCTGCCCCCCCCCCCCCCCCCCCCGCCTCCGCCACTACCCTGCACGACGTCGTGGAACTGCGTAAGCTACCACAATGGAGACGATGGCGCCGAGAGACAGCTGAATCTTGTCACTTTACTGGCAGCAGCAAAAGTAAGAGGCGACGCCCAGCAGAAGGCGGAATTCAGTAGCGTCTTAAGTGCAAGTTAATAACACCAAAGTGCTCCCAAGGACTGTATGCCAAACGCAAGACGAGGACTCTCAACACAAGGCGGAGTACAGTATCGTCTCTAATCGTACAGCTCTTCTGTGCGCTTGGGCGCAAAGACAAGAAAATGTTCCTGCTCTTTCGAGAGCTGCTACTTCCAGAGAACCCCGTAGCTAAAACTGCCGAGTCACCAGCTTTCCCCCCCCCCCCCCCCCCCCCCTAGGTACGGGTGAGCGAATCTCAGCTTATGAACCACATTTCATACTTCCTCTGTTCTTGTAGTAAAAGGCTCCGGTCACTCATACTCAAATCTTCGTCGAATTTTCCACAAGCCATCCTTCCCACCAACGTTTTAGGCAAATGTACTGATCCGGAACGCCCGACACAAAATTTCGCGGGGACGAGTCTGGTGTACGTGCCAAAATAGCTGAACGGCTCGAGGCGCCAACCTGTCACCTGGCCGCTTCCAATTCGTCAGAGTTCTATTCGAAAGTATTTGCGCCCGCGACTACACGGCACCGGCCGGCCTGCACCGGACACTGTCGAACAGTCTGGCCGTTCGTACTCCGCCTGCGCCACGCCCCTCAGCCGGGTCAGTGACCGCATTCGTACACCGTTCCGAGTTTCGTGGAGCGTCCCTCCAAGAACCAGCTACTGCCTCCCTGGGACACCCCGCTGAGCTCTGTCTGCCTCCGCCCGTGGCGTGAGGCCTCTAGCCCATGGCTCCATCATACTTACGCAGCCACTCTGTACAACAGCCCAAAACCCAACAAATAAGTGAACTGCAACTATTAGTATGTAGGGGTACTTGACGATGGTAGTCATATTCTTTACTTTTAATAAACGGTTCCAGGCCTCTCAACAGATGTCTAATCACCATATAACCACCTTTATACGAGGATGAGTTAAATGAAAACCTTAAATTTGTAATAACAAATCGAAATTTCGCGCCGTTATCCTGTAAGTTGGTAAGCGTCCTACAAACAGCATGCAGAATGGCCTGTAGGTGGCAGCATAGTGCAGATGCACACATACCGTCGCAGTATCAGTATAAAGATGGCCGCCCCATTTGCGACTTGCACCGAGAGTGAACAGCGTTCTGTTATTCGGTTTTTGCGTAGTGAAGGTTTGAAACCTATTGGAATTCATCGACGAATGAAGGTTCAGTACGGTGATGCATGTTTGTCACAGCAGCAAGTCTACGAATGGAGTAGGAAGTTTGCAAATGGTGTGACTTCAGTGGAAGATGCTCCTCGTCCAAGTCAGGCACAACGAGTTGTGACTCCACAGAACACTGCAGCAGTTGAAGCCGTAGTGAAGGAAAACCGCCGAGTGACACTGAATGGCATTGCAGCGTGTTTACAGTTTAGTCATGGGTCAGCACACCACGTTGTGCATGATGTGCTCCAGTTTCACAAAGTGTCTGCAAGATGGGTGCCACGGCAGCTGACTCCTGAAATGAGAAAACGACGTGTTGATACTTGTGAAGAACTTCTTCGGCGCTTTGAACGAGAAGGTGATGGTTTCCTTGCAAGAGTCGTTACGGGGGACGAAATCTGGGTTCACTTCCACCAACCGGAAACGAAGAGAGCGAGCAAGGAATGGCGCCATTCCTCATCGCCAAAACCAAAGAAGTTTCGAACAGAACCATCAGCAAGGAAGGTTATGCTGACTCTCTTTTGGGACGAAAAAGGCGTCATTTTGGAGCATTACATGCCTAGAGAGACCAGTGCATCATACACATATCTCCTAAAAAATCATCTTCGGCCAGCAATCAAATCAAAATGACGTCGATTGCTGTCAGCAAGTGTCCTTTTGCAACATGACAATGCAAGACCCCACACTGCCCGTACAACAGTTGCAACAATCACAGACCTGCATTTTGAGTCATCCATCGTGCTCACCAGACCTTGCCCCAAGTGATTTCCATATGTTTGGACCACTCAAAGATGCAATGAAGAGGTACGCCACGCGATGCATGAGTGGTTGCGCGGACTACCAAAATAATATTTTTCTAAAGGAATTTATGCACTTTGTAAGCACTGGACGACTTGCATCGAGCGTAGGGGAGATTATGTTGAAAAGTGATACAGTTTTGTACCGCTTCTGCACAATAAATAATATTTAAAAAGTATTTAAGATTTTCATTTGACTCACCCTCGTAGGATTGGGACAGAAACTTTTTAAGATGCCAAAAGATTGCCACCTTACACAGACGCCCGATGAGTCAACGCAGTCCTTCTCGGATGGAATCGGGCAGGTTAACGTACAAAGTATGAGCTCACGCCAAGTGCAGACGCTGATGCCGATATGTCACACAGGGGCAGGATGGAGAATCCGTCTGACCTGGCCGCAGCTATCAGGATCGCCAAACAGTAAGAGGAAACGGTGATTGCTGTAAAAGGACGTAATGACCATCTGGTCTTTCCCTCTCAAGGAAGTGCTGCATGTGTGGACGTAAGGGTCATCTGCAAAGGCAGTATTGTCAAACATAGCGCTATGAGTGTCATCGAATCTGTCATGAGGCACAAGAGTACAGGTTTAAGTACAGCAGCGTAAAAAGCGTCGTTAAATGAAACGGGAACGCACTACCCGTCGGAAAGCTTTCACAGTAGAATGAAATACTGCCCGTACGCATACATATGCAGAGATGCAATGCTGCTTGTTAGGCGTACTGCATTGTGAGGAACACAAGTTTGTAATGGACCAGGTGCACATGTGCCGGCTATTATACTGGATAGAAAGAGACTTAGGTCTCCAAAGTGCAATTTATGTGGGGTCGGTGACAATGACGTGACCTCATTAGTGATAACAGTGCTCCACTTAAGCACTGCAGCTAACAGTTTTCGGGAGTACGGGAAAGTGGTGCCACATGTAATGCTAAAATCGACCTTTTAGTGCTATACAGTTGAACTCATTGGAGCTTTGTTTCATCTGAGAACAACGACTGCAAGTGAAGCAGTGTCTCAAGGTACACTGATCCTGTACGTCTTGCAACTGAACTGCAAACTACGCTAAAGATTGCTTCCCATGATAACGTATCACCAGGTACAGGGAAGTTGCTTTGGATTCCTGTGGATACCAAGATGCCACAAGAAAAATTCTGTGAGGTAGAACTACTACAAAGTAATTAGGAGTTGGATAAAGTGCACTGTTTTGTGTGCAGAAATGTAGAGTACATTAGGAATGTAAATGCAGAGTTTATTGTTGCTCGATAATTTTGGCATGGATGCTGTCGGTTTGCCAAAGGGCTGAATGATTGCCACTTTAGATGTTCTGGACATCGAAAAGTCATGTGATGATCAGAGCCACAAGCAAACCGTTAGTGCACCTGCATTATATAACAAAGTTAATCACTGGCAAGGAAATGATGAACAAGTGATGGATCCTATTATTTCTAGATTTGTTTGACACAAATGTGCTGTTATCAACAACACCTTTTTCACATACCACATATCGATGGGTAACAATGTTCTAGTTTATAGGAAGTGTAATTGTGTTCCAAAGCATCTGCAATCACTGATGGGAGTATTCATTCATCAACAGCTGGCACAAGGAATAGTAGAGAACCGTGATAGTTCATGGAGTGCAAAGGTCATCATGATACCAAAAAAGTCGCTGGGCGATACTAGGAAGTACAGGGACTGTTGCTATTATCGATATCTGAACGCAAAAACTATGATACATATCCTGTCCCAATATTATTGAGGCGCTGGACAGTCTAGGGCAGTGCAGATATTTTTCAAGAATGGATCTACGAAGTGGATATCACTAGTTAGATGCAGTTTCAGAAGATAGGTCGAAAACTGGCTTCGTAACATCATCAGGTCATTATCAGTATTGTAGAAAGTCATTCGGACTAAAAACACACCAGGTGAATTAATAACATAAGAAATGCATGGTATACTTGAATGACATGTCTGTATTTTCGAAAGATATAGAAGAACACATAAAACATTTGGAAGAAGTATTTAACAGGCTATGAATAGCATGTCAAATACTGTGTTTATAAATTCCGTTTTGCACACACAGAAGTTAAGTACCTCTTGCATGTTATTAGCAGAAAGATGTGAAAACTGATTCCTGATAAATATAAGTAGTCCATTACTTCGAAACACCACAAATAACCAAAGGAATTCAATCATTTCTGAATTTATACAGTTATTACAGAAATTTCATCAAGGATTTTGCAAAAAAATTGCCAAATCATTAAACCAGTTATTAAGAAAAGACGAGAAATTGGAATGGACGGCAGAATACCAAAATGGATTTGTGATACTGAAAAAAAATTATTAATAATCAAATCCAGTACTGATATTTCCAGATTTCAGAAAAGAATTCTTCCTTGGTTGTGATACTAGCAACAGGACGATTGGGTGCATTCTCAGTCAAAATTTAGTTGGTGAAGAACGTCCAGCGGCTTATGCATGTAGACAACTCAATACGGCAGAACAGAATTACTCCATGGAAGAAAAGTACATGCTAGCAGTCATTTATGGAATTACTTACTTCTGCTGTTATTCGTATGGTGAGAAATTTAAAGCAGTGGCAGACCACAAATCATTAAAATGATTGTTAGGATTAAAGAATACTTCTACTAGATTGACAAGATGGCTGCTCAAACCAAGTGCATTTGACCACGTGGTAGTCCATAAACCAGGAAAGAAGCATATTAATACAGATATGTTAAGAAGGAAAGAAGTACTGCAACAAAGACTGGAGTACTGCAAACACTATGTAAGGGTGTGGCTCAGTGGAAGAAGGCACAAGCAATTGACAGGCATTCAGACTACAGGAACAGTTTTTGACGCATGATGGCTTACTCTGCAGACTGACAAAGTGTGGAATGTGCGTGGTGATCCTGGCAGGAATCAGATTTGAAGTTCTGCAACAAGTGCATGACCAAATATTAGCAGATGATGACGGTCACAGAACTACAGAGAGATGAGTCACTGAAAAATACTGGTTGAATACTAAGAGACATGATGTGTAGCAGCACGTAAAAACTGTATACCTCAAGCTTAGTCATCAGAAAATCCCATTCAAAAGGCTTCCAGAAGTGAAAAAACGATTTGAAATGAGTGGACTGAATATTTTAGGACAGTCTGATAGAATCCCTGTAGGAAATAAGGACAGAATATATTATTAATAATAAATAATTTTTCATGATACTTTGAAATGGTAGCAATTCCTTGCCAACAAGCTAACACAGTAGCAAAAGCCATGGCAAATACTTGAATCCTTAAATTCAGAGTACTGGATGCCACAATAATAGCAGATCAGGGTAACAATTTCATATCGGCCCTAATGAAGCAGTTGTGTAGCTTCATTTGCATTCAAAAGTTACGAACAAGCCCTTTTCATCTACAAGACAATGAACGTATGGAAAGAGTGCCTAGGACTGTTTCTAAAATGGTTAAGCTAATACGTCAACAGCCAATACAGCGTTTGGGATACATATATAGCATTCATAATTTCAGCAAAAAGCTGTAAAGTCTACACCAGTACCATCAAAACGTTTTACAGCAAAAAGATGCCATCCCCTTTTGACATGATAAAACATAAGCTTAGAGCTCATAGTGAGTCAGGAAAAAATTGGCAAAACGTTTATGAGAAGTGTGGCAAAGAGTGAAATGAGCCGACACTAAAGCCTTAGAACATCATGAACAGACAGTCAATGTGTAGGGAAACTGCCATAATACACAGCTGGTCAGTGGGTGTTGTGAACAAGCCCATATGAAGGGCTTGTTTCAATAGTGGTGCAAGTTCATTTTTGTTCATTTTGAGATAAAGAATCCTAAAGTTAAATGAGCGCTGAAAAATCTGCAGTTGAGATACCAGAAATATTCAAGTGTATGGCTTCTTGCTAGAGATGAACCTTTCTTTCTGTTTGTTCGGATCATTAATTTCAGAAGCATTATGGCAGAAAAGTGGAGGTAATGGACGTCTACCAATATTGAAATAAGCCCTTCATATATATCTTATGATAAAACCAAGAAGTTTTTAACCAGATACGACAGCCCATATCAAGTCATTCCAATGAATTCACCAGTAAACATTAAAATGCAGTTGCCGACAAGAACCTGTGTTGTGCGTGGGAGAAGGGGTACGCTATTGAAATGAGCTGTTGAATTATTACCACAAGTCCCAACAGCTACACAAGTATCGAAGAAAGCTTCTAGGCGAGTTGAAAAACGGTTTCTATCGACGATCAAGAAATATGCAAAATGGCTTAGGCTCTGAAGTTGCGAACTAGGTAACTATGTTCATGTTTTTTATATTATTTTTAGAGTTTGCTGTACATTCGTTACCTTTAAGTACTGCTACGAATATATTGGTGTATCATAATAGAGTTCAAAAATTTGTATTTGGTATAACTGGTCAATAAGTAGGGTGCAGTTTATTTTCTTTCTCTCTCTCTTTTTCTTAAAACGTATGTTTGAAAAGGGACAGCATTGGTAAAACGTTCCTTTCCCCTTGGAGGATTGCTAGATTGAATGTGCAGGAAGATTATCATATTCCTGATAACACCTCATTTAGTCAAGGGAGGAGTACTGAATACACTTCAGAATCTAACACTATTCTATCACTTAGCAACTGTTAAAGGCAGTTCAGATAGAGCAACACTGCATGCATCAATTCGATTTCCAATATTGGGCATGAACACATAATACAAGTGTTTTACCATTTACTCATATCTGATATGACAAAGTGGAAACAGGTACAAATGCAGGAAGTGTCATAGTCTCAGAACAGAGGGAGGCGTCCGTCATCACGCCACTATCAGAATTACAAGAGTGTCAAAGGGAAAGTATCGCGACTTGTCCGGCCAGAGTGACACAGACTAATGCACAGGCGCGTGCGGTACAGTTGTCCATAGGGAATGCCGAAGTAGCAGAGTGTCAGCCTCACGACCACATTTCCACAACGCTGGGAGCGCACTCGACTTACTCAGTTTCCTCACTGCGTGTTATCCTCTTAAACTGTTACAAAAATGGAAAATCCACAAGTATGCCCAAACTATAACTACGAAACAGTAGTACACTGATAAATGGTGCAACTCGCGGTAAAGCAGGAGCACAATTTCGCCTTCCGTCTACCATCGCTGGTCTGGTCACGATCAAGTTACCGCAACCTACGTTCTATTGGACAGAAAACCCGTTACAAGTGTTACTAGCACAAAATCTGAAGTTCCACAACAACACCTCAAACCTCGAACTACCACACTCACTGTACAAACTAACAGCGTCTTAAAAAGGAGGAATTTCTATGGAACAATTGTTCCAGGATATTCAGCAGTGAAGAGACAGGCAATAGTATGATGACTATAAGCGTTACCACTACTAGTATTTCCATACTTCTACTAACAGTTTTTGCACTGTACTTTTGCTTGAGATGTAAAACCACTCATCCCTCTGAATCATCAACACATCAAATACCTATCTAGTGGCTAAATAGTATTAATAAGGAACAAAAAAGTGTAACTTAAAATTAGATCTTCAACTTGTATGAGAACGTAAGGATTCAAAAGAGATAGTATGGGATTAAGAAGCAAAACTGAGACTTGGTGAATAAGCTTTTACAAACGTGTGAGTAAAAAGAAATTTTAAAGTGAGTGTGATTCATGTAACATGTACGTCATGAGATCGTTCCAGAGACAAACTAAAGGAAAAATCGGGAAGATTTTTTTAAAGGAGACGGGAACATTGTATCACAAGAAGATATCATCGACAAATGCAAAATTTTCTTACAGGTTTCTCCAGCCATTGCCAAGCCAAGTCAAACCACGCCCGTGTGCCATGTAGCAAACAGAATGACAAATAGGCAAAGAACCGAAACTGCAAATAATACGGCACACCCAGAAGGGAGAAACCTGAATCGTTAATCAGGAACATGACCTCACTGAGGAGGGATCGTAACGGTGTTTTGACAGCACAGCACAGCACAGCACAGCCACAATAAAGAGTGAATGTGTCACGAGAACACCTGTCAGTCTACTGACATGGTTGTAAGGCACCCAGCTGAAGACCTGAAAGCAACTGTTGTGGCGCTTAGGTGCAGACAAGTGTAGTTCCTTCTCTAGATTGTCGCACAGATGACAAAATGGTAGATATCAAAAATGGCTCTGAGCACTGCAGTGGTCATCAGTCCCCTAGAACTTAGAACTACTTAAGCCTAACTAACCTAAGGACATCACACATCCATGCCCGAGGCAGGATTCGAACCTGCGATCGTAGCGGTCACGCGGTTCCAGACTGTAGCGCCTAGAACCGCTCGGCCACTCCGGCCGGCCGGTAGATATCGAAATAGATGACAGAGGAATGGAAAAACAATTAAAATCGCTCAAAAGATGAAAGGTCGCTGGACCTGATGGGATACCAGTTCGATTTTACACAGAGTACGCGAAGGAACTTGCCCCACTTCTTGCAGCGGTGTACCGTAGGTCTCTAGAAGAGCGTAGCGTTCCAAAAGATTGGAAAAGGGCACAGGTCATTCCAGTTTTCAAGAAGGGACGTGGAACAGATGTGCAAAACTGTAGATCTATATCTCTAACGTCGATCAGTAGTAGAATTGTGGAACACGTATTATGTTCGAATGTAATGACTTTTCTGGAGACTAGATACAGGGTGTTTCAAAAATGACCAGTATATTTGTAACGGCAATAAAAACTAAACGAGTAGCGATAGAAATACACCGTTTGTTGCAATATGCTTGGGACAATAGTACATTTTCAGGCGGACAAACTTTCGAAATTACAGTAGTTACAATTTTCAACAACAGATGGCGCTGCAAGTGATGTGAAAGATATAGAAGACAACGCAGTCTGTGGGTGCGCCATTCTGTACGTCGTCTTTCTGCTGTAAGCGTGTGCTGTTCACAACGTGCAAGTGTGCTGTAGACAACATGGTTTATTCCTTAGAACAGAGGATTTTTCTGGTGTTGGAATTCCACCGCCTAGAACACAGTGTTGTTGCATCAAGACGAAGTTTTCAACGGAGGTTTAATGTAACCAAAGGACCGAAAAGCGATACCATAAAGGATCTGTTTGAAAAATGTCAACCGACTGGGAACGTGACGGATGAACGTGCTGGAAAGGTAGGGCGACCGCGTACGGCAACCACAGAGGGCAACGCGCAGCTAGTGCAGCAGGTGTTCCAACAGCGGCCTCGGGTTTCCGTTCGCCGTGTTGCAGCTGCGGTCCAAATGACGCCAACGTCCACGTATCGTCTCATGCGCCAGAGTTTACACCTCTATCCATACAAAATTCAAACGCGGCAACCCCTCAGCGCCGCTACCATTGCTGCACGAGAGACATTCGCTAACGATATAGTGCACAGGATTGATGACGGCGATATGCATGTGGGCAGCATTTGGTTTACTGACGAAGCTTATTTTTACCTGGACGGCTTCGTCAATAAACAGAACTGGCGCATATGGGGAACCGAAAAGCCCCATGTTGCAGTCCCATCGTCCCTGCATCCTCAAAAAGTACTGGTCTGGGCCGCCATTTCTTCCAAAGGAATCATTGGCCCATTTTTCAGATCCGAAACGATTACTGCATCACGCTATCTGGACATTCTTCGTGAATTTGTGGCGGTACAAACTGCCTTAGACGACACTGCGAACACCTCATGGTTTATGCAAGATGGTGCCCGGCCACATCGCACGGCCGACGTCTTTAATTTCCTGAATGAATATTTCGATGATCGTGTGATTGCTTTGGGCTATCCGAAACATACAGGAGGCGGCGTGGATTGGCCTCCCTATTCGCCAGACATGAACCCCTGTGACTTCTTTCTGTGGGGACACTTGAAAGACCAGGTGTACCGCCAGAATCCAGAAACAATTGAACAGCTGAAGCAGTACATCTCATCTGCATGTGAAGCCATTCCGCCAGACACGTTGTCAAAGGTTTCGGGTAATTTCATTCAGAGACTACGCCATATTATTGCTACGCATGGTGGATATGTGGAAAATATCGTACTATAGAGTTTCCCAGACCGCAGCGCCATCTGTTGTTGAAAATTGTAACTACTGTGATTTCGAAAGTTTGTCTGCCTGAAAATGTACTGTTGTCCCAAGCATATTGCAACAAACGGTGTATTTCTATCGCTGCTCGTTTAGTTTTTATTGCCGTTTCAAATATACCGGTCATTTTTGAAACACCCTGTATATACTCTGTAGGAATCAGCATGGATTTCGAAAAAATACAATCGTGTGAAACCCAGCTCGCGCTATTCGTCCACGGGACTGAGAGGGCCATACACACGGGTTGCCAGGTAGATGCCGTGTTTCTTGACTTCCGCAAGGCGTTTGATACAGTTCCCCACAGTCGTTTAATGAACAAAGTAAGAGCATATGGACTATCAGACCAATTGTGTGATTGGATTGAAGAGTTCCTACATAACAGAACACAGCATGTCATTCTCAATGGAGAGATGTCTTCCGAAAGTAAGAGTGATTTCAGGTGTGCCGCAGGGGAGTGTCGTAGGACCGTTGCTATTCACAATATATATAAATTACTTTGTGAATAACATCGTAAGTTCACTGAGGCTTTTTGCGGATGATGCTGTAGTATATCGAGAGGTTGTAACAACGGAAAATTGTACTGAAATGCAGGAGGATCTGCAACGAATTGACGCATGATACAGTGAATGGCAATTGAATCTCAATGTAGACAAGTGTAATTGCTGCGAATACATAGAAAGAAAGATCCTTTATCACTTAGCTACAACATAGCAGGTCAGCAGCTGCAAGCAGTTAATTCCGTAAATTATCTGCGAGTAGGCTTTAGGAGTGATTTAAAATGGAATGGCCATATAAAATTAATCGTCGGGAAAGCATATGCCAGCGTGCAGGAAATGCAGTCCGAAAACAAAGGAAGTAGGTTGCAGTCACTTGTTCACCCACTGCTTGAATACTGCTCACCTGTGTGGGATCCGTACCAGATAGGGTTGGTAGAAGAGATAGAGAAGATCCAACGGAGAGCAGTGCGCTTCGTTACAGGATCATTTAGTAATCGCGATAGCGTTACGGAGATGATAGATAAACTCTAGCGGAAGACTCTGCAAGAGAGGCGCTCAGCAGCTCGGTACGGGCTTTTGTTGAAGTTTCGAGAACATACCTTCACCGAGGAGTCAAGCAGTATATCTCGCCAAGAGATCATGAGAATAAAATCAGAGAGATTAGTGCCCACACAGAGGCATACCGACATTCTTTCTTTCCACGAACAATACGAGACTGGAATAGAAGGGAGAACCGATAGAGGTACTCAAGGTACCCTCCGCCACACACCGTCAGGTAGCCTGCGGAGTATGGATGTAGATGTAGAAAATGAGGGCAAATTTAGTAATCCTCAGTCAGACATAATATCGTTGCGTCAGACAGACCGTAATAAATACTCGGGCTACCAAGTCCGTATCCTGTTCAGTTACAGTGCAAGTCCTGTGACGTGCTGCCTACCATTCGCCAGGTGACTCCGAGGTTGCTGTCCGCCTGTTCTGTCAAATGTGGTTACCTCGAGCTGCCAACATCTCATGGGCTGATGTGGAGTCTTTGGGACCTTTGCCTCTGGCTTGCTGAGAGCCACAGTGATGGTGTCTGGCGCACCGTCGAGCTGCTGCTGTATCAGCTAAAGGCTGCTGCCCCTGACTTGCAGACACTATCACCCACGGGCTGCCTCTGATGGGGAGGCGCGCAGTAACGCTGCACTGCCATCTACCTCCCGTGCAGAGCTGCTGGAGTTTGGTCGCGCACCACCCTTCGATGTCCACGAGAGTGCCTTCGTAATAAGCCGTCTACGATCTGGTGGTCCGTGCCGCTGTACAAGCTGCGCCTGTCCCCCGCTACCCTGCACATCATCATCGTGTGAGCTGCCGCAATGAGAACAAGGGCGTCGCGTGGCTGCGCAGCTGGTGCGTCAGCTTGTCCTACATCGCTACTCTGAATGCTGTGTTTGCAGCCTTCCTTGTTGCTGCTGTGGAGAACATGGGTCAGTTGTGACACTCAACATGAATAAATGCAGCTGTTGCTAATGCTATTTCATTAGCGCACAGAAGAAAATTTGCGATTACTTTCAAAATTTTGTTCCAATATTTTCGTAGACCTGTTTTTCCTGATTCCAAAATGCTGACTTTCATTAACGTAAATTGTTAATTGACTGTTTGCTCAGACTAGAGAATTTCACTTTCTGTAAACTTTTTAATGGCCATTGGAAAACCCTGAGAGTCTTAAAATGCACCTATTTCTTAAATTACCTGCGTATACTCATTGTAGTTAAACAAGGTTATGTCATTGCCTATTCTGTAATTAACGTAATGAGTGCTGGAAATGAACATATAGTGCTTATGAATGGAGCTTTGTTGGTTCGAACATTTAGAATTCCGCTTGTTACAAAGCTGATCGTCAGATAGGGAACATTTAGTATAAACAAATACGAAGAGGTCTAAAATCAGTTGATCGCAGCTCGTGGTCGTGCGGTAGCGTTCTCGCTTCCCACGCCCGGGTTCCCGGGTTCGATTCCCGGCGGGGTCAGGGATTTTCTCTGCCTCGTGATGACTGGGTGTTGTGTGATGTCCTTAGGTTAGTTAGATTTAAGTAGTTCTAAGTTCTAGGGGACTGATGACCATAGATGTTAAGTCCCATAGTGCTCAGAGCCATTTGACCCATCTAAAATCAGTTATCGTACTTTGGTGTACCTTAGTTAATATACGTTTGTCAAATCAATTAACAGCTGGAGTTTTAATCAACCACGAGAGACTCAGAGAAGACGGAAACTGACTACCTACTAGTTAGTAAAGGTATAAAGTGTGTTCTATATGTGAACGGCACGATTCTGATTTTAATTTTTTCTACTGTCCGCCCCGTCAGTGAACAGAGGAAATAGGAAATATCATTAGGTCCTGTTTCCAATGAAATGATTTATTCGCCATTGTATCGCAGGAACGGAGGCCACAATACAGTATTCAGATATGTCAGGAAAAAAGATTTGTTTTAAAATTTCGATAATTTCGGTGAATGAATTAATAATCAGTTTAGCACTTGTTTGATTTTTAAAACAAGTTATTGTTGAAACCAACAACACAAAAAGAAACATTACTATTGACGGAATGCGTGTGGCTGTGAGCTACGTCAGTAAATACATTCGTACCCGACTGAGTTGTGACGCACCGTGGGGCTCTGTGGCATATCACACTTGCCCCGCCTGCAAGATAAGTTTTGTTCGTTTAGTTTTGTGCAACATTTTCATCTCTGTCTCTCTCGTCAGGTACCCTTTACCACCTATTAGACGCTCACTTGAACAATTTCATCTGCGCTGCCGCCTCACGTGCAACTATCTTAAAACGAATGATAAAAAGCAGATACAGATGTAACTTGTCTTCAGATGGTTGGCCAGTGAAGACAGCAGACGACAAAAGCATTTGCCCTTGCACGAAATCGAGAGTACAAGATACTATTTTAACACGTTTGAGGTCATGTGGTATGTGATTCGCAGTCAATCTTCTAGTTCAGTATTCGGCTGCGTTATTCGCGAGATGCTGATGATGTTTGGTTTGTGGGGCGGTCAACTGCGCGGTTATCAGCACCCGTACAATTTCCCAACCTTTGCTCAGCCAAATTTCGCAACTTTACTGCATGATGATGAAATGATGAGGACAACACAAACACCCAGTTATCTCGAGGCAGGTGAAAGTCCCTGACCCCACCGGGAATCGAACCCGGGACCCCCTGCTCGGGAAGCGATAACGCTTCCGCGAGACCACGAGCTGCGGACGACGCGTTATTCGGGAGTAACCCCTTCTCTCGCGTAAGCCTTGTCATCTCCTCACTAAATATTGGAAGCCAGATCCCTTTTATAATGGGTTAATATCCAGTGTCTGGGAGTACGAATCTGAGACCGGTTCACGTCTGGTATGAACACTCAGGTAAGAGTGGCAGGCTTCTCTTCTAGTGGTGGCCACCGCTGTCTCCTATAAGAACAAGGCGCACTTTGACAAAAATTGTGGTTGATAAAATCGCTCCGTTTATGCGAGCGCAGACTGATGTCACCGATTCTTCGTTTACCTAAAATAAATTTCAGTTAGCAGACGTGAAACGTAAACTAAAATTTGTTCCTTTTTAGTGTACTGCCGTCCACCTGGTCCAAATAGGACCTGTGTTGTGACCTCACACTTGACCGCTTTCACTCGAATTACTGTCGAGTGCCTCTCGACGCCGAACGTGTGCCCCCCCCCCCCCCCCTGAACCGCCTGCTGTGGTCTTGCGAGTCCCCAGTTCTCTGGAGGCCGCACTAAGCCTCCGAAAGTCAGTCTGCGACGCAGCGAGCCGAGGGAGGGCAGTGGCCTTTGCAGCCATCCCATCCTGAAACGTTGTCTTATCTCACAGTCTTATCTCACGTGCGCACTTGCCTACCAGCTGTTGCCACGTTATGTTCCACACAGTAGGCGCTGCACGTAGAGACACAGTTTTATTTTGTGACATACTTCCATTTGGACGCTTATTGATTTCTTTTATAGTATACAGAGTCTTCCACAGTATGTAAGCTTGGAATACTGATAACTCTGGAAATGTCTTTCTACATTCTCTTGTCAATTCCCTCGTTATCTGTTCTCCTCCAAGCCTTTACCTGCACACATGTGTGTATTGATGTGTTTTTATAATTTGGGACAATAATAAGTACGATCAAATAGACACACTGTCTTGTGCTTCCACGATTTGCTGACACAATGGTATATTTGTGTTTTAGCAGCCCATGCGTTGGAAGTGTAGGTGGGTTTGTTTCATTGGTAGAATTAGCCGGCCTGGACGTATCTGTATAGCTGCCAGTACGGCTGTCGAATTGAGGTAACTAACGATTGTGGTAAGTTTATAGAACCTGCTTTAAAAAAAAAGAAAAGTCCGATGCAACTGTGCGAACAATCCTGCAGACTTGAAATACGGTCGCAGAACAATTAAGGGGGATAGGACGCCAAACGGCCAGGACAGTCACGACACTTTTCTCCATAAGTAAAAGAGATTCTTGGATGAATTTTGCGCAGAATACAAACCATACTTACACGTGTATAAAACTCTAGAATTTTCCAAATCTATTAAAAACTGTGGTAAAAATTTGGATAATTAACTATAAAATTTGAGTTTTTCATACACATGAAGTTTAAAATGTAACAGCTCATTAATTTTTTCATAGATAGATTTTAAAGTTTCATACACCTGTAAGTATAGTTTGTATGCTGTGCAAAATTCATCGAAGAATCTCTCTTACTTATGAAGAAAAGTGTACCTACAGCAACAAATGCAGCCAATAGTAGGTGAAAACGTGATGAATCTTCACATGTAAAAATAAATTATTTTGGTATGCTTTTGAACTTCCACTGCTGTGAGTGTGAATTCTGAAGCCTTCCTGGTCATGCTGACAAAGTTTTATGAATTTGTTTGTAAAAGTTTAGGCAGTGGAAATTAAAATGTCCTGTGGTGCCTCTCCTGCTCCAAGTCGGCCCGTTTGACGTCCTACCCCCTTAAACAAGCCAGTCACTTCTAAAACGCAATATTTCGTGTTTTTCATTCAACACTGGATCTAGGCCGTCAATGTAACATTTCGTTACGTGCAATACTTCAGAGAGATGATGTTCAAATTCTTACTTTTGCTGATGACTGTATTTCTATCAGGAATGAGGAGTTGGAAGATCAGTTGAACCGGATGGATACTATCTTGAAAAGACGTTATAAGAGGAATATCAAGAAAAATAAAAACTGGAATGTAGTCGAAATCAATCAGATGATGAAAATAAGAAAAGTAGCTTTTCCAATTGTGGTGTTACAGAAGACTACAGTATATTGGATGAGTAGATCTGATCGTATAAATATGAGGAAGTACTTAACGGAGTTTAATGACACAACCTGGTAAATTAAGGATTTGTTGATAGTACAAATCCTTAGGCATCAAGGATTCGTGCGAAACGCGAAGGGTAAGAACTGTAGAGGGTGACCAGACACTGTTGGACTACAGTGGTCCAGTTCAAACGCTAGTCGGTCGCAGTAGTTGCGCTCAGATGACAAGCACTGCACAAGATGGTGAGCTGCGTCAAACCACTTTTCGTACTGAAGACGGCAGTAACAACAACAACAACAACAACAACAACATGTACTGCAGTCTGAAACGATTCACTCCTTACACCTTTCCCTCGTGTAGTCACAACCTAGTTAAAGAGTTCTTGTGGTAGGCGTTACATCACTTCACCGGTGTGGCTGACAACGGCTGCATGGTCGTTTGGGCACGTGGACGCGCTGCAGGAAGTCTTCCCAACGCATGCAACAGGTGCTCGACAGGATTTGAGTCTGGGCAGCTGACAGGCCAATCCGTTCGCCGAATATTTTCTCGTTCCGAGAACTCCTTCAACTGCCCTGTTCTATACGGTAGCGATTTGTCATCCATAAAAATTAAGTCAGAGCCGAGTGCACCACTGAAAATACGCACACAGAGAAGGAGTGCAATATCACAATAATGTCGAATGACTGCCCTGTTCTATACGGTAGCGATTTGTCATCCATAAAAATTAAGTCAGAGCCGAGTGCACCACTGAAAATACGCACACAGAGAAGGAGTGCAATATCACAATAATGTCGAATGACTGCCCTGTTCTATACGGTAGCGATTTGTCATCCATAAAAATTAAGTCAGAGCCGAGTGCACCACTGAAAATACGCACACAGAGAAGGAGTGCAATATCACAATAATGTCGAATGACTGCCCTGTTCTATACGGTAGCGATTTGTCATCCATAAAAATTAAGTCAGAGCCGAGCGCACCACTGAAAATACGCACACAGAGAAGGAGTGCAATATCACAATAATGTCGAATGACTGCCCTGTTCTATACGGTAGCGATTTGTCATCCATAAAAATTAAGTCAGAGCCGAGTGCACCACTGAAAATACGCACACAGAGAAGGAGTGCAATATCACAATAATGTCGAATGACTGCCCTGTTCTATACGGTAGCGATTTGTCATCCATAAAAATTAAGTCAGAGCCGAGTGCACCACTGAAAATACGCACACAGAGAAGGAGTGCAATATCACAATAATGTCGAATGACTGCCCTGTTCTATACGGTAGCGATTTGTCATCCATAAAAATTAAGTCAGAGCCGAGTGCACCACTGAAAATACGCACACAGAGAAGGAGTGCAATATCACAATAATGTCGAATGACTGCCCTGTTCTATACGGTAGCGATTTGTCATCCATAAAAATTAAGTCAGAGCCGAGTGCACCACTGAAAATACGCACACAGAGAAGGAGTGCAATATCACAATAATGTCGAATGACTGCCCTGTTCTATACGGTAGCGATTTGTCATCCATAAAAATTAAGTCAGAGCCGAGTGCACCACTGAAAATACGCACACAGAGAAGGAGTGCAATATCACAATAATGTCGAATGACTGCCCTGTTCTATACGGTAGCGATTTGTCATCCATAAAAATTAAGTCAGAGCCGAGTGCACCACTGAAAATACGCACACAGAGAAGGAGTGCAATATCACAATAATGTCGAATGACTGCCCTGTTCTATACGGTAGCGATTTGTCATCCATAAAAATTAAGTCAGAGCCGAGCGCAACACTGAAAATACGCACACAGAGAAGGACTGCAATATCACAATAATGTCGAATGACTGCCCTGTTCTATACGGTAGCGATTTGTCATCCATAAAAATTAAGTCAGAGCCGAGTGCACCACTGAAAATACGCACACAGAGAAGGAGTGCAATATCACAATAATGTCGAATGACTGCCCTGTTCTATACGGTAGCGATTTGTCATCCATAAAAATTAAGTCAGAGCCGAGCGCACCACTGAAAATACGCACACAGAGAAGGAGTGCAATATCACAATAATGTCGAATGACTGCCCTGTTCTATACGGTAGCGATTTGTCATCCATAAAAATTAAGTCAGAGCCGAGTGCACCACTGAAAATACGCACACAGAGAAGGAGTGCAATATCACAATAATGTCGAATGACTGCCCTGTTCTATACGGTAGCGATTTGTCATCCATAAAAATTAAGTCAGAGCCGAGCGCACCACTGAAAATACGCACACAGAGAAGGAGTGCAATATCACAATAATGTCGAATGACTGCCCTGTTCTATACGGTAGCGATTTGTCATCCATAAAAATTAAGTCAGAGCCGAGTGCACCACTGAAAATACGCACACAGAGAAGGAGTGCAATATCACAATAATGTCGAATGACTGCCCTGTTCTATACGGTAGCGATTTGTCATCCATAAAAATTAAGTCAGAGCCGAGTGCACCACTGAAAATACGCACACAGAGAAGGAGTGCAATATCACAATAATGTCGAATGACTGCCCTGTTCTATACGGTAGCGATTTGTCATCCATAAAAATTAAGTCAGAGCCGAGTGCACCACTGAAAATACGCACACAGTGAAGGAGTGCAATATCACAATAATGTCGAATGACTGTCCTGTTCTATACGGTAGCGATTTGTCATCCACAAAAATTAAGTCAGAGCCGAGTGCACCACTGAAAATACGCACACAGAGAAGGAGTGCAATATCACAATAATGTCGAATGACTGCCCTGTTCTATACGGTAGCGATTTGTCATCCATAAAAATTAAGTCAGAGCCGAGCGCACCACTGAAAATACGCACACAGAGAAGGAGTGCAATATCACAATACTGTCGAATGACTGCCCTGTTCTATACGGTAGCGATTTGTCATCCATAAAAATTAAGTCAGAGCCGAGTGCACCACTGAAAATACGCACACAGAGAAGGAGTGCAATATCACAATAATGTCGAATGACTGCCCTGTTCTATACGGTAGCGATTTGTCATCCATAAAAATTAAGTCAGAGCCGAGTGCACCACTGAAAATACGCACACAGAGAAGGAGTGCAATATCACAATAATGTCGAATGACTGCCCTGTTCTATACGGTAGCGATTTGTCATCCATAAAAATTAAGTCAGAGCCGAGTGCACCACTGAAAATACGCACACAGAGAAGGAGTGCAATATCACAATAATGTCGAATGACTGCCCTGTTCTATACGGTAGCGATTTGTCATCCATAAAAATTAAGTCAGAGCCGAGTGCACCACTGAAAATACGAACACAGAGAAGGAGTGCAATATCACAATAATGTCGAATGACTGCCCTGTTCTATACGGTAGCGATTTGTCATCCATAAAAATTAAGTCAGAGCCGAGCGCACCACTGAAAATACGCACACAGAGAAGGAGTGCAATATCACAATAATGTCGAATGACTGCCCTGTTCTATACGGTAGCGATTTGTCATCCATAAAAATTAAGTCAGAGCCGAGCGCACCACTGAAAATGCGCACACAGAGAAGGAGTGCAATATCACAATAATGTCGAATGACTGCCCTGTTCTATACGGTAGCGATGTGTCATCCATAAAAATTAAGTCAGAGCCGAGTGCACCACTGAAAATACGCACACAGAGAAGGAGTGCAATATCACAATAATGTCGAATGACTGCCCTGTTCTATACGGTAGCGATTTGTCATCCATAAAAATTAAGTCAGAGCCGAGCGCACCACTGAAAATACGCACACAGAGAAGGAGTGCAATATCACAATAATGTCGAATGACTGCCCTGTTCTATACGGTAGCGATTTGTCATCCATAAAAATTAAGTCAGAGCCGAGCGCACCACTGAAAATACGCACACAGAGAAGGAGTGCAATATCACAATAATGTCGAATGACTGCCCTGTTCTATACGGTAGCGATTTGTCATCCATAAAAATTAAGTCAGAGCCGAGCGCACCACTGAAAATACGCACACAGAGAAGGAGTGCAATATCACAATAATGTCGAATGACTGCCCTGTTCTATACGGTAGCGATTTGTCATCCATAAAAATTAAGTCAGAGCCGAGCGCACCACTGAAAATACGCACACAGAGAAGGAGTGCAATATCACAATAATGTCGAATGACTGCCCTGTTCTATACGGTAGCGATTTGTCATCCATAAAAATTAAGTCAGAGCCGAGTGCACCACTGAAAATACGCACACAGAGAAGGAGTGCGAATATCACAATAATGTCGAATGACTGCCCTGTTCTATACGGTAGCGATTTGTCATCCATAAAAATTAAGTCAGAGCCGAGTGCACCACTGAAAATACGCACACAGAGAAGGAGTGCAATATCACAATAATGTCGAATGACTGCCCTGTTCTATACGGTAGCGATTTGTCATCCATAAAAATTAAGTCAGAGCCGAGTGCACCACTGAAAATATGCACACAGAGAAGGAGTGCAATATCACAATAATGTCGAATGATTGCCCTGTTCTATACGGTAGCGATTTGTCATCCATAAAAATTAAGTCAGAGCCGAGTGCACCACTGAAAATACGCACACAGAGAAGGAGTGCAATATCACAATAATGTCGAATGACTGCCCTGTTCTATACGGTAGCGATTTGTCATCCATAAAAATTAAGTCAGAGCCGAGTGCACCACTGAAAATACGCACACAGAGAAGGAGTGCAATATCACAATAATGTCGAATGACTGCCCTGTTCTATACGGTAGCGATTTGTCATCCATAAAAATTAAGTCAGAGCCGAGTGCACCACTGAAAATACGCACACAGAGAAGGAGTGCAATATCACAATAATGTCGAATGACTGCCCTGTTCTATACGGTAGCGATTTGTCATCCATAAAAATTAAGTCAGAGCCGAGTGCACCACTGAAAATACGCACACAGAGAAGGAGTGCAATATCACAATAATGTCGAATGACTGCCCTGTTCTATACGGTAGCGATTTGTCATCCATAAAAATTAAGTCAGAGCCGAGTGCACCACTGAAAATACGCACACAGAGAAGGAGTGCAATATCACAATAATGTCGAATGACTGCCCTGTTCTATACGGTAGCGATTTGTCATCCATAAAAATTAAGTCAGAGCCGAGCGCACCACTGAAAATACGCACACAGAGAAGGAGTGCAATATCACAATAATGTCGAATGACTGCCCTGTTCTATACGGTAGCGATTTGTCATCCATAAAAATTAAGTCAGAGCCGAGCGCACCACTGAAAATACGCACACAGAGAAGGAGTGCAATATCACAATAATGTCGAATGACTGCCCTGTTCTATACGGTAGCGATTTGTCATCCATAAAAATTAAGTCAGAGCCGAGTGCACCACTGAAAATACGCACACAGAGAAGGAGTGCAATATCACAATAATGTCGAATGACTGCCCTGTTCTATACGGTAGCGATTTGTCATCCATAAAAATTAAGTTAGAGCCGAGCGCACCACTGAAAATACGCACACAGAGAAGGAGTGCAATATCACAATAATGTCGAATGACTGCCCTGTTCTATACGGTAGCGATTTGTCATCCATAAAAATTAAGTCAGAGCCGAGTGCACCACTGAAAATACGCACACAGAGAAGGAGTGCAATATCACAATAATGTCGAATGACTGTCCTGTTCTATACGGTAGCGATTTGTCATCCATAAAAATTAAGTCAGAGCCGAGTGCACCACTGAAAATACGCACACAGAGAAGGAGTGCAATATCACAATAATGTCGAATGACTGCCCTGTTCTATACGGTAGCGATTTGTCATCCATAAAAATTAAGTCAGAGCCGAGCGCACCACTGAAAATACGCACACAGAGAAGGAGTGCAATATCACAATAATGTCGAATGACTGCCCTGTTCTATACGGTAGCGATTTGTCATCCATAAAAATTAAGTCAGAGCCGAGTGCACCACTGAAAATACGCACACAGAGAAGGAGTGCAATATCACAATAATGTCGAATGACTGCCCTGTTCTATACGGTAGCGATTTGTCATCCATAAAAATTAAGTCAGAGCCGAGTGCACCACTGAAAATACGCACACAGAGAAGGAGTGCAATATCACAATAATGTCGAATGACTGCCCTGTTCTATACGGTAGCGATTTGTCATCCATAAAAATTAAGTCAGAGCCGAGTGCACCACTGAAAATACGCACACAGAGAAGGAGTGCAATATCACAATAATGTCGAATGACTGCCCTGTTCTATACGGTAGCGATTTGTCATCCATAAAAATTAAGTCAGAGCCGAGTGCACCACTGAAAATACGCACACAGAGAAGGAGTGCAATATCACAATAATGTCGAATGACTGCCCTGTTCTATACGGTAGCGATTTGTCATCCATAAAAATTAAGTCAGAGCCGAGCGCACCACTGAAAATACGCACACAGAGAAGGAGTGCAATATCACAATAATGTCGAATGACTGCCCTGTTCTATACGGTAGCGATTTGTCATCCATAAAAATTAAGTCAGAGCCGAGCGCACCACTGAAAATACGCACACAGAGAAGGAGTGCAATATCACAATAATGTCGAATGACTGCCCTGTTCTATACGGTAGCGATTTGTCATCCATAAAAATTAAGTCAGAGCCGAGTGCACCACTGAAAATACGCACACAGAGAAGGAGTGCAATATCACAATAATGTCGAATGACTGCCCTGTTCTATACGGTAGCGATTTGTCATCCATAAAAATTAAGTCAGAGCCGAGTGCACCACTGAAAATACGCACACAGAGAAGGAGTGCAATATCACAATAATGTCGAATGACTGCCCTGTTCTATACGGTAGCGATTTGTCATCCATAAAAATTAAGTCAGAGCCGAGTGCACCACTGAAAATACGCACACAGTGAAGGAGTGCAATATCACAATAATGTCGAATGACTGTCCTGTTCTATACGGTAGCGATTTGTCATCCACAAAAATTAAGTCAGAGCCGAGTGCACCACTGAAAATACGCACACAGAGAAGGAGTGCAATATCACAATAATGTCGAATGACTGCCCTGTTCTATACGGTAGCGATTTGTCATCCATAAAAATTAAGTCAGAGCCGAGCGCACCACTGAAAATACGCACACAGAGAAGGAGTGCAATATCACAATAATGTCGAATGACTGCCCTGTTCTATACGGTAGCGATTTGTCATCCATAAAAATTAAGTCAGAGCCGAGCGCACCACTGAAAATACGCACACAGAGAAGGAGTGCAATATCACAATAATGTCGAATGACTGCCCTGTTCTATACGGTAGCGATTTGTCATCCATAAAAATTAAGTCAGAGCCGAGTGCACCACTGAAAATACGCACACAGAGAAGGAGTGCAATATCACAATAATGTCGAATGACTGCCCTGTTCTATACGGTAGCGATTTGTCATCCATAAAAATTAAGTTAGAGCCGAGTGCACCACTGAAAATACGCACACAGAGAAGGAGTGCAATATCACAATAATGTCGAATGACTGCCCTGTTCTATACGGTAGCGATTTGTCATCCATAAAAATTAAGTCAGAGCCGAGTGCACCACTGAAAATACGCACACAGAGAAGGAGTGCAATATCACAATAATGTCGAATGACTGCCCTGTTCTATACGGTAGCGATTTGTCATCCATAAAAATTAAGTCAGAGCCGAGTGCACCACTGAAAATACGCACACAGAGAAGGAGTGCAATATCACAATAATGTCGAATGACTGCCCTGTTCTATACGGTAGCGATTTGTCATCCATAAAAATTAAGTCAGAGCCGAGCGCACCACTGAAAATACGCACACAGAGAAGGAGTGCAATATCACAATAATGTCGAATGACTGCCCTGTTCTATACGGTAGCGATTTGTCATCCATAAAAATTAAGTCAGAGCCGAGTGCACCACTGAAAATACGCACACAGAGAAGGAGTGCAATATCACAATAATGTCGAATGACTGCCCTGTTCTATACGGTAGCGATTTGTCATCCATAAAAATTAAGTCAGAGCCGAGCGCACCACTGAAAATACGCACACAGAGAAGGAGTGCAATATCACAATAATGTCGAATGACTGCCCTGTTCTATACGGTAGCGATTTGTCATCCATAAAAATTAAGTCAGAGCCGAGCGCACCACTGAAAATACGCACACAGAGAAGGAGTGCAATATCACAATAATGTCGAATGACTGCCCTGTTCTATACGGTAGCGATTTGTCATCCATAAAAATTAAGTCAGAGCCGAGCGCACCACTGAAAATACGCACACAGAGAAGGAGTGCAATATCACAATAATGTCGAATGACTGCCCTGTTCTATACGGTAGCGATTTGTCATCCATAAAAATTAAGTCAGAGCCGAGTGCACCACTGAAAATACGCACACAGAGAAGGAGTGCAATATCACAATAATGTCGAATGACTGCCCTGTTCTATACGGTAGCGATTTGTCATCCATAAAAATTAAGTCAGAGCCGAGCGCACCACTGAAAATACGCACACAGAGAAGGAGTGCAATATCACAATAATGTCGAATGACTGCCCTGTTCTATACGGTAGCGATTTGTCATCCATAAAAATTAAGTCAGAGCCGAGTGCACCACTGAAAATACGCACACAGAGAAGGAGTGCAATATCACAATAATGTCGAATGACTGCCCTGTTCTATACGGTAGCGATTTGTCATCCATAAAAATTAAGTCAGAGCCGAGTGCACCACTGAAAATACGCACACAGAGAAGGAGTGCAATATCACAATAATGTCGAATGACTGCCCTGTTCTATACGGTAGCGATTTGTCATCCATAAAAATTAAGTCAGAGCCGAGTGCACCACTGAAAATACGCACACAGAGAAGGAGTGCAATATCACAATAATGTCGAATGACTGCCCTGTTCTATACGGTAGCGATTTGTCATCCATAAAAATTAAGTCAGAGCCGAGTGCACCACTGAAAATACGCACACAGAGAAGGAGTGCAATATCACAATAATGTCGAATGACTGCCCTGTTCTATACGGTAGCGATTTGTCATCCATAAAAATTAAGTCAGAGCCGAGCGCACCACTGAAAATACGCACACAGAGAAGGAGTGCAATATCACAATAATGTCGAATGACTGCCCTGTTCTATACGGTAGCGATTTGTCATCCATAAAAATTAAGTCAGAGCCGAGCGCACCACTGAAAATACGCACACAGAGAAGGAGTGCAATATCACAATAATGTCGAATGACTGCCCTGTTCTATACGGTAGCGATTTGTCATCCATAAAAATTAAGTCAGAGCCGAGTGCACCACTGAAAATACGCACACAGAGAAGGAGTGCAATATCACAATAATGTCGAATGACTGCCCTGTTCTATACGGTAGCGATTTGTCATCCATAAAAATTAAGTCAGAGCCGAGTGCACCACTGAAAATACGCACACAGAGAAGGAGTGCAATATCACAATAATGTCGAATGACTGCCCTGTTCTATACGGTAGCGATTTGTCATCCATAAAAATTAAGTCAGAGCCGAGTGCACCACTGAAAATACGCACACAGTGAAGGAGTGCAATATCACAATAATGTCGAATGACTGTCCTGTTCTATACGGTAGCGATTTGTCATCCACAAAAATTAAGTCAGAGCCGAGTGCACCACTGAAAATACGCACACAGAGAAGGAGTGCAATATCACAATAATGTCGAATGACTGCCCTGTTCTATACGGTAGCGATTTGTCATCCATAAAAATTAAGTCAGAGCCGAGCGCACCACTGAAAATACGCACACAGAGAAGGAGTGCAATATCACAATAATGTCGAATGACTGCCCTGTTCTATACGGTAGCGATTTGTCATCCATAAAAATTAAGTCAGAGCCGAGCGCACCACTGAAAATACGCACACAGAGAAGGAGTGCAATATCACAATAATGTCGAATGACTGCCCTGTTCTATACGGTAGCGATTTGTCATCCATAAAAATTAAGTCAGAGCCGAGTGCACCACTGAAAATACGCACACAGAGAAGGAGTGCAATATCACAATAATGTCGAATGACTGCCCTGTTCTATACGGTAGCGATTTGTCATCCATAAAAATTAAGTTAGAGCCGAGTGCACCACTGAAAATACGCACACAGAGAAGGAGTGCAATATCACAATAATGTCGAATGACTGCCCTGTTCTATACGGTAGCGATTTGTCATCCATAAAAATTGAGTCAGAGCCGAGTGCACCACTGAAAATACGCACACAGAGAAGGAGTGCAATATCACAATAATGTCGAATGACTGTCCTGTTCTATACGGTAGCGATTTGTCATCCACAAAAATTAAGTCAGAGCCGAGTGCACCACTGAAAATACGCACACAGAGAAGGAGTGCAATATCACGATAATGTCGAATGACTGCCCTGTTCTATACGGTAGCGATTTGTCATCCATAAAAATTAAGTCAGAGCCGAGCGCACCACTGAAAATACGCACACAGAGAAGGAGTGCAATATCACAATAATGTCGAATGACTGCCCTGTTCTATACGGTAGCGATTTGTCATCCATAAAAATTAAGTCAGAGCCGAGTGCACCACTGAAAATACGCACACAGAGAAGGAGTGCAATATCACAATAATGTCGAATGACTGCCCTGTTCTATACGGTAGCGATTTGTCATCCATAAAAATTAAGTCAGAGCCGAGTGCACCACTGAAACTACGCACACAGAGAAGGAGTGCAATATCACAATAATGTCGAATGACTGCCCTGTTCTATACGGTAGCGATTTGTCATCCATAAAAATTAAGTCAGAGCCGAGTGCACCACTGAAAATACGCACACAGAGAAGGAGTGCAATATCACAATAATGTCGAATGACTGCCCTGTTCTATACGGTAGCGATTTGTCATCCATAAAAATTAAGTCAGAGCCGAGTGCACCACTGAAAATACGCACACAGAGAAGGAGTGCAATATCACAATAATGTCGAATGACTGCCCTGTTCTATACGGTAGCGATTTGTCATCCATAAAAATTAAGTCAGAGCCGAGCGCACCACTGAAAATACGCACACAGAGAAGGAGTGCAATATCACAATAATGTCGAATGACTGCCCTGTTCTATACGGTAGCGATTTGTCATCCATAAAAATTAAGTCAGAGCCGAGCGCACCACTGAAAATACGCACACAGAGAAGGAGTGCAATATCACAATAATGTCGAATGACTGCCCTGTTCTATACGGTAGCGATTTGTCATCCATAAAAATTAAGTCAGAGCCGAGTGCACCACTGAAAATACGCACACAGAGAAGGAGTGCAATATCACAATAATGTCGAATGACTGCCCTGTTCTATACGGTAGCGATTTGTCATCCATAAAAATTAAGTCAGAGCCGAGCGCACCACTGAAAATACGCACACAGAGAAGGAGTGCAATATCACAATAATGTCGAATGACTGCCCTGTTCTATACGGTAGCGATTTGTCATCCATAAAAATTAAGTCAGAGCCGAGCGCACCACTGAAAATACGCACACAGAGAAGGAGTGCAATATCACAATAATGTCGAATGACTGCCCTGTTCTATACGGTAGCGATTTGTCATCCATAAAAATTAAGTCAGAGCCGAGCGCACCACTGAAAATACGCACACAGAGAAGGAGTGCAATATCACAATAATGTCGAATGACTGCCCTGTTCTATACGGTAGCGATTTGTCATCCATAAAAATTAAGTCAGAGCCGAGCGCACCACTGAAAATACGCACACAGAGAAGGAGTGCAATATCACAATAATGTCGAATGACTGCCCTGTTCTATACGGTAGCGATTTGTCATCCATAAAAATTAAGTCAGAGCCGAGCGCACCACTGAAAATACGCACACAGAGAAGGAGTGCAATATCACAATAATGTCGAATGACTGCCCTGTTCTATACGGTAGCGATTTGTCATCCATAAAAATTAAGTCAGAGCCGAGCGCACCACTGAAAATACGCACACAGAGAAGGAGTGCAATATCACAGTAATGTCGAATGACTGCCCTGTTCTATACGGTAGCGATTTGTCATCCATAAAAATTACGTCAGAGCCGAGTGCACCACTGAAAATACGCACACAGTGAAGGAGTGCAATATCACAATAATGTCGAATGACTGTCCTGTTCTATACGGTAGCGATTTGTCATCCATAAAAATTAAGTCAGAGCCGAGTGCACCACTGAAAATACGCACACAGAGAAGGAGTGCAATATCACAATAATGTCGAATGACTGCCCTGTTCTATACGCTAGCGATTTGTCATCCATAAAAATTAAGTCAGAGCCGAGTGCACCACTGAAAATACGCACACAGAGAAGGAGTGCAATATCACAATAATGTCGAATGACTGCCCTGTTCTATACGGTAGCGATTTGTCATCCATAAAAATTAAGTCAGAGCCGAGCGCACCACTGAAAATACGCACACAGAGAAGGAGTGCAATATCACAATAATGTCGAATGACTGCCCTGTTCTATACGGTAGCGATTTGTCATCCATAAAAATTAAGTCAGAGCCGAGCGCACCACTGAAAATACGCACACAGAGAAGGAGTGCAATATCACAATAATGTCGAATGACTGCCCTGTTCTATACGGTAGCGATTTGTCATCCATAAAAATTAAGTCAGAGCCGAGTGCACCACTGAAAATACGCACACAGAGAAGGAGTGCAATATCACAATAATGTCGAATGACTGCCCTGTTCTATACGGTAGCGATTTGTCATCCAAAAAAATTAAGTCAGAGCCGAGCGCACCACTGAAAATACGCACACAGAGAAGGAGTGCAATATCACAATAATGTCGAATGACTGCCCTGTTCTATACGGTAGCGATTTGTCATCCATAAAAATTAAGTCAGAGCCGAGCGCACCACTGAAAATACGCACACAGAGAAGGAGTGCAATATCACAATAATGTCGAATGACTGCCCTGTTCTATACGGTAGCGATTTGTCATCCATAAAAATTAAGTCAGAGCCGAGTGCACCACTGAAAATACGCACACAGAGAAGGAGTGCAATATCACAATAATGTCGAATGACTGCCCTGTTCTATACGGTAGCGATTTGTCATCCATAAAAATTAAGTCAGAGCCGAGTGCACCACTGAAAATACGCACACAGAGAAGGAGTGCAATATCACGATAATGTCGAATGACTGCCCTGTTCTATACGGTAGCGATTTGTCATCCATAAAAATTAAGTCAGAGCCGAGTGCACCACTGAAAATACGCACACAGAGAAGGAGTGCAATATCACAATAATGTCGAATGACTGCCCTGTTCTATACGGTAGCGATTTGTCATCCATAAAAATTAAGTCAGAGCCGAGTGCACCACTGAAAATACGCACACAGAGAAGGAGTGCAATATCACAATAATGTCGAATGACTGCCCTGTTCTATACGGTAGCGATTTGTCATCCATAAAAGTTAAGTCAGAGCCGAGTGCACCACTGAAAATACGCACACAGAGAAGGAGTGCAATATCACAATAATGTCGAATGACTGCCCTGTTCTATACGGTAGCGATTTGTCATCCATAAAAATTAAGTCAGAGCCGAGCGCACCACTGAAAATACGCACACAGAGAAGGAGTGCAATATCACAATAATGTCGAATGACTGCCCTGTTCTATACGGTAGCGATTTGTCATCCATAAAAATTAAGTCAGAGCCGAGTGCACCACTGAAAATACGCACACAGAGAAGGAGTGCAATATCACAATAATGTCGAATGACGAGTGAACCGTGTTCAGAGATCTGGAGGCAACATTAGGCCTTCCCACACCATAATACCCGGACCATAAAAACTATCACATTCGACAATGTTTCTGGCTGTGTTACGTTTTCCCGCATCTCGTCATATGAGGGCATGTACAGAAACACTACTCAGACTCAATCCGCTGCGATACCAGTACAACAGACGACCCCATTCTGCATCGGTCCAGTCTCTGTGCTTTTGCCACCATCCCAGGCTGTGCCGCCGGAACACAACGCATCGGTCGTCGAGCAATGAGGCCACCCCCTCGCAGACACCGCGAGTTTCGGTGCCTTACAGTCGTGGTAAATGTGTTTGCAGCTCCACACGCAATGTGACGTGGGTCCTTTCTCGCCTGCTACACAACGCAGCGGTCACCTGGTCCTTGTATTCGACACTGATCGACCCCCTCCCCTACTGCGGGCAGCAGCGCCCATGGTTCGAGGAGCTCCCCGTGCAGGTGAAACAATGCTGTGAGCAATACCAAACTCCTGGGCTACACTCGTGACACTTCCCCCTGCTTCTAGTTTCCCAACGATTATTCCCGTGTGAAGTCATCCAGATATTGTCTCCAGGCCATGTTGCAATGAAGAGCACCAGTACAATGCACCGTAATTGCTCGCTAATTGACACACACAGCCTTTATCTGTTCTTTCTACATCTTCATAGATACTCTACAAATCACATTTAAGTGCCTGGCAGAGGGTTCATCGAACCACCTTCACACTTCTCTGTTATTCCAATCTCCTACAGCGCGCGGAAAGAACGTGTCAGACGTGTATATTTCTATTGTCAAACCACAATTTATTAAAGATGTTTATATTTTATTAATAGGATTAAGTAGGAATAATTAATATTTGTCATTTTTGAAATAATTGTGGTAGCAGGGAATGTCTGCACGAAAGTATTGTTGGCGGGAGAGTCCAGACATTGATATAATTTTAAAAAGGACGGGAGACACCGCGTGTGGATACATTTTAAAAAAAGAGCGGGAAAGACCGCGCATTGATACATTTTGTAATGGTAGCAGGGATTGTCTGCACCAGAAAGCATTGTTGGCGGAAGAGACCGCACTTTAGCGTACGTGGGAAGTCAGTAGTAAGCGAGATGTGAAGCGAGTCGGCAGCAGGTCTGAAGCGAGAGGTTGAGAGGAGCGGTGTGCCTGCCAGCCACCAGCTATGATTTATAAGAGATTATAAACGGATGTACAGAGACATCAGCTAACTATTATCATAAGAGGAACTCAAGACTACTGAAGGTATGTTTGCGCAATGCTAGTTGTAAGATTATTGTAAAAGGTAAGGCCCATTTGAACGTTTGTAACATCATTTCATTACCAACAGTAAATATTTGAAGAATCGTTTTCAGAATATAATTAATTATTGCCAGCAATATTGCATTACTGATTATAATCCATCCCAAAAACCATAAAAGTAAAACTTCCCAAAATTTTATTGTTGTCAAGAAAGAGTTTAACTATGAATTACACAACTTAAGTCAAATTAATTAAAGAATAACGTCAGCTTTGCTATTATAGAATAACGTCAGCTTTGGTAATAAATACAGCCACTTATTATGACAGCCCTCCAGCAGCTAATAGAGTATAGTGAACCAGAGTAAGTATATTCATGTCACAGTTCGATGTAGCAGTCAGATGGCGATCCAGTAATAGTAAAAAAGGTAAGGAACAGTTTTGGGTTATTGCAGATAACGACTGAGGGCCACGACGACGACACATTCTATGTTACGTCGAAATAATCAGAAAATAACTTTTAATAAGCAGCATTTAAATTTCTATGCGAAAATTGAGAAAGACAATTAATTTCAAGGGGAGATTTCATTTGTTATTATTAAGCAAGAGATATAAATCCTAAGGGAAGGTTTCATAGGTTATTGTGGAAGGGGAGGTTGCGTAACAAAAGGGATATAGAGGAGAGGGGAAGGTTTCAAACGACCACCTATATCTTTCCGTACGAGCTCTGATTTCCCTTATTTTGTCGTGGTGATCGTTTCTCCCTATGTAGGTCAGTGTCAACAAAATATTTTCGCATTCGGAGGAGAAAGTTGGTGATTCGAATTTCGTGAGAAGATTCCGTTGCAACGAAAAACGCCTTTCTTTTAATGATGTCCAGCCCAAATCCTGTATCATTTCTGTGACACTCTCTCCCATATTTCGCGATAATACAAAACGTGCCGCCCTTCTTTCAACTTTTTCGATGTACTCCGTCAGTCCTATCTGGTAAGGATCCCACATCGCGCAGCGTTATTGTAAAAGATGGCGGACAAGCGTAGTGTAGGCAGTCTCCTTAGTAGATCTGTTACATTTTCTAAGTGTCCTGCCAATAAAACGCAGTCTTTGGTTAGCTTTCCACACAACATTTTCTGTGTGTTCCTTCTAATTTCAGTTGTTCATAATTGTAATTCCTACTTATTTAGTTGAATTTACGGCTTTTAGATTTGACTGATTCATCGTGTAACCGAAGCTTAACGAATTCCTTTTAGCACTCATGTGGATGACGTCACACTTTTCCTTATTTACGGTCAACTGCCAATTCTCGCACCATTCAGATATCTTTTCTAAATCGTTTCACAATTTGTTTTGATCTTCTGACGACTTTATCAGTCAATAAACGACAGCGTCATCTGAAAACAACCTCCCAAATCGTTTATATAGATAAGGAACAGCGTAGGGTCTGCAACATTACCGTGGGCAACGCCAGAAATCACTTCCGTTTTACTCGATGTCTTTCCGTCAATTACTACGAACTGCGACCTCTCTGACATGAAATCACAAATCCAGTCACATAACTGAGACGATATTCCATAAGCACGCAATTTCACTACAAGTAGCTTATGTGGTACAGTGTCGAAAGCCTTCCGGAAAGCCAGAAATACGGATTCAATCTGAAATCCCTTGTCAATAGCACTCAATACTTCATGCGAATAAAGAGCTAGTTGTGTTTCACAGGAACAATGTTTTCGAAACCCAAGTTGACTGTGTTTCAATAGACCGTTTTCTTCGAGGTAATTCATAATGTTCGAACACAATATATGTTTCAAAATCCTGCTGCATATCGACGTTAATGATATGGGCCTGTAATTTAGTGGATTACTCCTACTACCTTTCTTGAGTATTGATGTGACCTGTACAACTTTCCAGTCTTTAGGTACGGATCTTTCGTGGAGCGAACGGTTGTATATGATTGTTAAGTATGCAGCTAATGCATCAGCATACTCTGAAAGGAACCTAATTGCTATAATATCTGGACCAGAAGACTTGTTTTTATTAAGAGATTTAAGTTGCTTCACTACTCCGAGGATATTTACTTCTGCGTTACTCATGTTGACAGCTGTTCTTGATTCCAATTCTGGAATATTTACTTCGTCTTCTTTTGTGAAGGCATTTCGGAAGGCTGCGTTTAGTAACTCTGCTTTGGCAGCACTGTCTTCGATAGTATCTCTATTGCTATGGCGCAGAGATGGCACTGATTGTTTCTTGCCGCTAACATACTTCACATACAACCAGAATCTCTTTAGATTTTCTGCCATGCTTCGAGACAAAGTTTCGTTGTGAAACTTTTATAAGCATCTCGCATTGAAGTCCGCGCTAAACTTCGAGCTTCTGTAAAAGATCGCCAATCTTGGGCATTTCACGTCTGTTTAAATTTGGCATATTTGTTTCGTTGTTTCTGCAACAGCGTTCTGACCTTTTTTGTGCACCAAGGAGGATCACCTCCGTCGTTTGTTGATTTATTTGGCATAAATCTCTCAATTTCTGCCGATATTATGTCTTTGAATTTAAGCCACATGTGGTCTACACTTATATTATTAAATTGGAATGAGTGGAGATTATCTCTCAGGAAGCCGTCAAGTGAATTTTTACCAGCTTTTTTGAATAAGTACATTTTTCGTTTATTTTTGGAGGATTTGGGGTTTACAATATTCAGTCTCGCTACGACAACCCTGTGTTCACTAATCCCTGTATCCATTTTGAGGCTTGTTATTAACTCAGGATTATTTGTTGCTAAGAGGTCAAGTGTGTTTTCACAACGGTTTACTATTCGCGTGGGTTCATGAACTATCTGCTCGAGATAATTTTCGGAGAATGTGTGTAGCACAATTTCGGATTATGTTTTAAGCGTACCTCCGGAATTGGACATGAATTTTCGCCAAAATATAGAGGGTAAATTAAAGCCACCACCGACTATAACCGTATGAGTCGGGTACGTGTTTGATATCAAACTCAAGTTTTCTTTGAACCTTTCAGCAACTGTATCATCTGAATTGGGAGGACGGTTAAAGGATCCAATTATTGTTTTATTCCTCTTGCCAACAATGACCTCTGCCCATACGAACTCACAGGAACTATCTACTTCAATTTCGCGACAAGATAAACTACTTCTAACAGCAACAAATACGCCACCGCCAACCGATTTTTGCCTATCCTTTCGGAACAGCATTAGGTTCTTCGCAAAAATTTCGGCTGAGGTTATATCCGGCTTTAGCCAGCTTTCAGTGCCTATAACGATTTGAGCATCAGTGCTTTCTATTAGCCATTGGAGCTCTGGTACTTTCCGAACACAGCTACGACAATTGACAACTGTTATACCTGACAAAAATGGGAAGCAAGCACGAGAGGGGGAGGAAACGGAATCAAACTTCAAGGATTGAGAGGATATGTGATGCTATTCCCCTGATTACAAAATCGAGTGCCGTCCGGGGTGGCCGAGCGGTTCTAGGCGCTACAGTCTGGAACCGCGCTACGGTCGCAGGTTCGAATCCTGCCTCCGGCATGGATGTGTGTGATGTCCTTAGATTACTTAGGTTTAAGTAGTTCTAAGTTCTAGGGGACTGATGACCTCAGAAGTTAAGTCCCATAGTGCTCAGAGCCATTTGAACCATTTTTGAATCAAAATCGAATCAGATTAACAAAAAGCTTGGCAGTATCAGCCCACTCATCAGTATGTGATTGCACCTTCTATGGTCTGGATGCATGGACTGATTTGGTTGGGAAGAGTGTCGTGAAGCCATCGATCTTCTACTGAGGCAAACTGCCCCCAAAACTGCTGTAACTGGTCGTCGGTGTCCTCCATACTCGCACTGCGACAGAGTTAATGTCCGAGCTGGTGCCACATGCACTGTATTCAGGACAGATCTGGGGATATTGCTGACAATGGGAGTTGAGCCGTGGCGGGGTTGCTGGTGTCGCCTTTGGAATCCTGTCACCACTAGCTCTATCTGTCGTGTGATGTCCCTCTGGTTTGAGGCCACTAACATCTTTGCCGGAAATTGTTGATGAGGACGGGGCGTGTTGTGGCGTGGGCAGTTGGGGAGTGGCAGCGGAGCGAGGAGCGAGGAGAGCGGTGCGGTAAGGCGGGCACTCGCGCCAGCGCCTCGGGCACGTAGGCCGGCGAGTGGCTGTTGGGCACACTCGTGGGACGATTTGAATCCGTGCCGTCTCCGTCCGTAGTCCGGCCAGCCAGCTCTGGCGCGCAGCGCACCGATGAGAGAGTGGAAGCCAGTTGTGCCCCCTTTGGAACCGGCAAGCTTCAGCTTCGATTCCTGAACTTCAAGTAAGCTTTGGATTTTGAGATCTTAACTGTCATCATCGTATTGATACCATTAAAATCCATGGAGAAGAAATAAAAACTTTGAGGCTCGCCGATGATGTTGTAATTCTGTCAGAAACAGCAAAGGACTTGGAAGAGCAGTTGAACGGAATGGACAGTGTCTTGAAAGGAGGATATAGGATGAACATCAACAAAAGCAAAACGAGGATAATGGAATGTAGTCGAATTGAATCGGGTGATGCTGAGGGAATTAGATTAGGAAATGAGACACTTAAAGTAGTAAAGGAGTTTTGCTATTTGGGGAGCAAAATAACTGATGATGGTCGAAGTAGAGAGGATATCAAATGTAGACTGGCAATGGCAAGGAAAGCGATTCTGAAGAAGAGAAATTTGTTAACATCGAGTATAGATTTAAGTGTCAGGAAGTCGTTTCTGAAAGTATTTGTATGGAGTGTAGCCATGTATGGAAGTGAAACGTGGACGATAAGTAGCTTAGACAAGAAGAGAATAGAAGCTTTCGAAATGTGGTGCTACAGAAGAATGCTGAAGATTAGATGGGTAGATCACATAACTAATGAGGAGGTATTGAATAGAGTTGGGGAGAAGAAGAGTTTGTGGCACAACTTGACTAGAAGAAGGGATCGGTTGGTAGGGCATATTCTGAGGCATCAAGGGATCACCGATTTAGTATTGGCGGGCAGCGTGCAGGGTAAAAATCGTAGAGGGAGACCAAGAGATGAATACACTAAACAGATACAGAAGAATGTAGGTTGCAGTAGGTACTGGGAGATGAAGAAGCTTGCACAGGATAGAGTAGCATGGAGAGCTGCATCAAACCAGTCTCTGGACTGAAGACCACAACAACAACAACGTATAGGTCTGTTGCGATCATTGCTATTTCTTAGCTGATCTGTTTCATTCGCCACCAGTAGGTTCTTTGTATTGTGCCCCCCCCCCCCCCTTCCTCCCCCTACCCTCTCGTCACGCACTACCTAGATCATTGGGTTTTAGCCGATCTCCCTGCCAAACGAACACCAGATTAGTGCCTTTCTCTTGTAATACAGGCGGGTTTCGGTTTCGAGATATCTTGGGACATTGCAGACGTGATCGCTCTGTTAATTATATTGGCGTAGTAACTGCCTGGGTCTCAAAATTTGCAATTGCTGAAGCTATGTAATTGGGTTTGGCAGCCTAGTTTTCTTTCGGGTGTTTCGCCGTCGTTGTAGGGGCGGTATCTTGCAGTGACGCGGCTGTACCGTTTGGCTAGTTATTGTTGCTTTCACGTAATTAACCTTGCTCTGTTAGGATTTCTTTTGCCGGTCTGTTCTCAACGAAAAGGGCCTTGGAAGGTCGATCCTCTCGTTGTAAACTTTCTTGCCCTTCCTATTCAAAAAATGTTCAAATGTGTGTGAAATCTTAGGGACTTAACTGCTTAGGTCAACAGTCCCTAAGCTTACACACTACTTAACCTAAATTGTCCTAAGGACAAACACACACACCCATGTCCGAGGGAGGACTCGAAACTCCGCCGGGACCAGCCGCACAGTCCATGACTGCAGCGCCCTAGACCGCGGCCTTCCTACTCGGTGTAGCCTCGTCCTCCTTGTGTATAAGACTTCTGGTGTTTCATTTGTGAGAAGGCAATTCAAACTCTTGGTTACGTAACTGAAGCTGTTATTATTGACGACCTGCCTGTTTTCTATTTGGTAATTTTACTTAACTGAAGCTGTTATTATTGAATGCCTGGGTCTTTCTTTTAATTAAATTAACACCTATTTCACAATTTTCTTTTGCTGAAACTCTTATTAATCAAGGCCTTCCTGGTTTTATTGCCCTATTATTGAGATCTCATTTTACTCAGTCTGTGTTGTGATTAACTGAAATTGTGATTGCCAAAGGCCTACCTGTTTCAGAGGTGTTTATCTCAGCAAGGAAGCAACAGGAAATGACACATGTTTTGACATGGGCCCTAACCTTTCGCTTTACATCCCTTTATACATAATTGTAGGTTTCAGGAGTACCTCAAGATCAGACAGAGAGTTCATAGCGACACGCGCTATTTGGAGGTGGACGAGTGTTATCTTGTTGAAAAATGACACCAGGTACTGTCAAGTGAAAGTTAACATATGAGAAGTTGTCTGTAACGTATTATTGTTCCACAGAGTTCCCTCGATCACGACTAGCCGTGACCTGAAATTATACTCGATGGCTCCCACAGTATGGCACCAGGAGTAACAGCACTGTACCTCTGCAAAACGTTGTTCACCAGGTCACCACCATGCTCGACGAGAGTGGTCATCTGGGGTACTGCAGAACTGTGACTCACTGCTGAACACAATGAGGTGCCACTTGTCAGCAGACCACCCTTTTTGGGCGTGGCATCACTGCAAACAGACGTTTCTGTGTGGCGGCAGTGGCAGCCTACGCATAGGAAACTAATTACCTAGCCCAGCTGCGGCTAGTCTCCAAGCGACAGCGCAGCGTGACACACGCAGGGAGTCCATTACTTCTTCTCGAATGGTGGGAGCAGGTGTCAAAGGATTACGGTGTACTTGTTGCACAGTATAGTAATCTTCCCTTGCAGTAGTCAGATGTGATCGACCAGAACACTGGTGACGAGTGTGATTTCCCTGACGTTCCCACGCAGTCCAACATGGAGCTACTGTCGCACCCGAATGCCCCACGATCCTGGATGCTACAAGACTCGACCAGCCGGCCACAACGAGACCCACAATAAGGGCCGCTTCGAGACTCTGTCAGATGCTGATAACGCTATCTCAGACGAGTACATGGCCACTTCGTGTCCTTCACAATGATCACACGACATCTCACTCTGTTCAATGCCATCTGACCAGGACTGGTAACAAAACTAAACGTGAACAACATTAATAGAGTGGTGGCCATTTTGCGTCTCTTAGAGAATATCACTTCTAATCATGCACATACTCGCCTATGGTGTGTGCATGTAGTCAGTTACATTGACAACCAACCATGTCACCTGGCAGCTTCACTTGCTTTGTCAGGCGGTGTATTGCATAGTTTTATGCAGCACTTTCGAAGCTGGCGAATTGGAGGAAGATGGCTGCCAGTCCTCATGTGTGTAGGAGGCGAATTGTGGACCCTGTGGGGCGGAACTAGTATTCTAAAATTGTCCTGAGCGGATGAAATCAGCAATGAGTGAGGAATAAATTCCTTACGTATGTATACATAAAACACCAAAAGACTTTGCAAGGATAGATGTGGGCGTCAGAGCTGTCCACTTCTCGGTTTTTCAGGCGAAAGCAGCAGTTCGGTGGGAGTATATGCTCTAGTAGGATGCGGCCGCGTATCAGGGTGTGCGGTCATAGGCTGGCTGCAGGCATTGGTCATTGAACGAGGCGGGCTCCGCGAGGTCTAACGAGAGACGAAGATTTCCGTGTGTTCCAGTGGTGGGCTGTTCTTGAGTGTGTTCCTGCACAGTTTTTGATTTTTAGGCTGTTATCGTGTTCTGTTTATGGAGGAGATTATGGGCGAAAATTTCTAAAAACCAGTCGGAGATGGTGTAGTGGCTGTTGCAGGTCTCGTTTCCCAGTGGAGTGGACGAATCAGAGTGTCTTCTGACAGTGGTTGAATTGTTATTGACCACTCGTCAGTGGCTCATGGCCTTGGTTAACCTGTATTCAAATGATTGCTATGTCCGGAGCTCGTGCTCTAGTGGCGACATGTGCTGTGACGGGCAGACGCTGGGATCTTGTACAACGTATGCTGGCGCTCCTGTTGCGACGGCAGCCAGAGTGTATCACGCCGGATGAACTCCTGCACCCAGGTGTACACAAAACGATTTAGAACACTGTTGCAGAAACAACGAAACATACACGCCAAATTTAAGCAGACGCAAAATCCCCAAGATTCGAGATCCTTTACACAAGCTTGGAACTTAGGACGGAGTTCAATGCGAGACGCCTATAACAGTTTCCACAACGAAACTTTGTTTCGGAACCTCGCAGAAAAACCAAAGACATTCTGGTCGTATGTGAAGTATGTTAGCGGCAAGAAACAATCAATGCCTTCTCTGAGAACAAACAATGGAGATACTATCGAAGACAGTGCTGCCAAAGCAGATTTACTAAACACAGCCTTCCGAAACGCCTTCACGAAAGAAGACCAAGTAAATATTCCAGAATCCGAATCGAGAACAGCTCCCAACACGAGTAACGTAGAAGTAAATATCCTCGGAGTAGTGAAGCAACTCAAATCACTTAATAAAAGCAAGTCTTCTGGTCCAGACTGTATACCAATTAGGTTCCTTTTGGAGTATGCTGATGCATTAGCTCCATACTCAACAATCATATACAACCGTTCGCTCGACGAAAGATCCGTACCCAAAGACTGGAAAGTTGCACAGGTCACACCAATATTCAAGAAAGGTAGTAGGGGTAATCCACTAAATTACAGACCCATATCGTTAACGTCGATATGCAGCAGGATTTTAGAACACATATTGTGTTCGAACATTATGAATTACCTCGAAGAAAACGGTCTCTTGACACACAGTCAACATGGATTTAGAAAACATCGTTCCTGTGAAACACAACTAGCTATTTATTCACATGAAGTGCTGAGTGCTATTGACAAGGGATTTCAGATCGATTCCGTATTCCTGGATTTCCGGAAGGCTTTTGACACTCTACCGCACAAGCGGCTCGTAGTAAAATTGCGTGCTTATGGAATGTCGTCTCAGTTATGTGACTGGATTTGCGATTTCCTGTCAGAGAGGTCACAGTTCGTAGTAATTGACGGAAAGTCATAGAGTAAAACGGAAGTGATTTCAGGCGTTCCCGAAGGTAGTGTTATAGGCCTTTTGCTGTTCCTTATCTATATGAACGATTTGGGAGACAATCTGAGTAGCCGTCTTCGGTTGTTTGCTGATGACGCTGTCGTTTATCGACTAATAAAGTCATCAGAAGATCAAAACAAACTGCAAAACGATTTAGAAAAAGCTATCTGAATGGTGCGAAAATCGGAAGTTGACTTTAAATAACGAAAAGTGTGAGGTCATCCATATGAGTGCTAAAAGGAATTGTTTAAACTTTGGTTACACGATGAATCAGTCAAATCTAAAGGCCGTAAATTCAACTAAATATCTAGGAATTACAATTATGAACAACTGAAATTGCAAGGAACACATAGAAAATGTTGTGGGTAAGGCTAACCAAAGACTGCGTTTATTGGCAGGACACTTAGAAAATGTAACAGATCTACTAAGGAGACTGCCTACACTACGCTTGTTCGTCCTCATTTAGAATACTGCTGCGCGATGTGGGATCCTTTCCAGATAAGAGTGATGGAGTACAGCGAAAAATTTCAAAGAAGGGCGGCACGTTTTGTATGGTCGCGAAATATGCGAGAGAGTGTCACTGAAACGATACAGGATTTGGGCTGGACATCATTAAAAGAAAGGTATTTTTCGTTGCAACGGAATCTACTCACGAAATTCCAATCACCAACTTTCTCCTCCGAATGCGAAAATATTTTGTTGACACAGACCTACATAGGGCGGAACGATCACCACGATAAAATAAGGGAAATCAGAGCTCGCTCGGAAAGATATAGGTGTTCATTCTTTCCGCGCGCGATACGAGATTGGAATAATAGAGAATTGTGAAGGTTGTTCGATGAACCCTGTGCCAGCCACTTAAATGTGATTTGCAGAGTATCCATGTAGTTGTAGGTGTAGATACCGCTTACTTTCCCACTACCAGAATGAACGCCGTCAACTGGCTGAAGGGCACGACGCTGTATTACATTTTGGAAGCCGCGCCAGAAAGCGCTCTTGTGGACTTGTGGGTCCACCTAACGACGACTCATGAGGCGTTATGCCCCCATGTATTGTACCGCACACGACTACCGAATTATTTAGGCGCATTATTCGAGGATCCTCCTGCCCATTGGGGCGTTGCGAGTACTAGAAGGGACACTTGAAAGTGATTCACGGCACACGATTGATCCCCAGAGCAAACGGCTTAGAGGGAGTCCCCCTTACATTCGTTACTCGAAGATGACTCGGAAGCTACTGGCGGCGTTTGTAGGATCCCGTTACAATATTAAAAATAACAAAAACGAGAAAATAAAAAAATATAAAACTAAATAAATACATGGATGATAACGTAAACCGGTGTAATATGCACTACTGGGCAACGGGAAATCCACGATGACTGCGACAAGTGGAACATCAGCGACCTTTGTGGGTTAATGTATGGTGCAGCATTATGGGAGGAAGGATAATTGGCCCCCATTTTATCGATGACAATCTAAATGGGGCAATGTATACTGATTTCCTACGTAATGTTCTACCGACTTTACTACAAGATGTTTCACTGCATGTACTTCCAACATGATGGATGTCCGGCATATAGCTCGCGTGCGGTTGAAGCGTATTGAATAGCATATTTCATGACAGGTGGATTGGTCGTCGAAGCACCATACCATGGCTCACACGTTCAACGGATCTGACATCCCCGGATTTCTTTCTGTGGGGAAAGTTGATTTGCTATCGTGATCCACCGACAACGCCTGACAACATGCGTCAGCGCATTGTCACTGCATGTGCGAACATTACGGAAGGCGTACTACTCGCTGTTCGAAATGGTTCAAATGGCTCTGAGCACTATGGCACTTAACATCTCAGGTCATCAGTCCCCTAGACTTAGAACTACTTAAACCTAACTAACCTAAGGACATCACACACATCCATGCCCGAGGCAGGATTCGAACCTGCGACCGTAGCGGCAACGCGGTTTCAGCCTGAAGCGCCTAGAACCGCACAGCCACACCGGCCGGCTACTCGCTGTTGAGAGGAATGTCGTTACACGCATTGCCAAATGCATTGAGGTTGACGGACATCATTTTTAGCATATATTGCATTAATGTGGTATGTACAGGTAATCACGCTGTAATAGCATGCGTTCTGAGAAATGATATGTTCACAAAGGTACATGTATCACAATGGAACAACCGAAATTAAATGTTCAAACGTAGCTACGTTCCGTATTTTAATTTAAAAAACCTACCCGTCACCAACTGTTCGTCTAAAATTGTGAGCCAAATGTTTGTGACTTACAGCGCCATCTATCACAAAGCGAAAAAAGGGGTTCAACTAAAACATTCATATTTCTTTACGTACTACACGAAAATGTAATAAAAAATGGGGGTTCCTATTTTTAAAAAAAACAAAATTTATATCCGTTTGATCTATGGCAGCGCCATGTAGCGGGCCAACCATTGCGCCATCTGGTTTCCCTTTTCTTTGTAGTTTTTTCGTTTGACGCTTATTTCGTGAGGTATTTGGCCCGGTCACGATCGGTGGACCACCCTGTAAATGAATTTGATCCAATAAAGTTCACTTGATTCTATCGAACCCCTTTCCTTCCTTAGTTCTGTGAGGGCTGGAACGGGACAGTGAGGCCAGGCCTCGGAAGACGATTCCTGCCCTCTTTGCCCCCGACCCTTCTCTCTGGTCCTAAAAAAAATAAAAAAATAAAAATTAAAAAATACATAAAAAAGGTGGCTAGCGTTGCTGTCTCTGGATTACGGGGTCCCGGGTTCGATTCCAGTCCGGGTTGGGGATTTACTCTGCCCTGTGTGAAAATTGGAACTTTGTAGTGGTGCTGATGACCGCGCAGTTGAGCGCCCCACAAACCAAACACCATCATCATCCTGGTGTAGGACTAGTGACAACTAGTTAACCCCCACGACCCCATTACTTCAAAGAATCAATCTCACAAATGTAACAGTTTTACCTTCAATTTTTACTGTGTGAACAGCGAAAATGTAGTAACCACTACCTTTCAGAATTTTGTAGGGCTGATGTCACACAGGAAATGTTTGGTGTAAAGTTTGGTGGAGGAAGCTACGTGCTCTCATTCTCAAATGGTGGACGAATACAGTCTGGGTAATTTGCACGTCACAAGCTGCGCTGTCTCGACACCTGTAGACAGCTCCTCACTGTAACACCTGACTCAGTGAGACAGACCTTTATCGCGAGGCTATACCTCTGTTGTGTGTCGAGCCAGAGACCGCCACCGCACAGTCGCGACCACCCACCTGGCGCCTCTCAGTTCTGGGCAGCAGCCGCCAGGTGGCGCTCACAATATCGGACCTCTCCCTGCTTCCGCGCGGCATCCTTCAGTGCGACATATGTGTCTGACAGTAGAGTGGAGAGCTACCAAAGACATTACTGAAAAATGGCTCTGAGCACTATGGGACTTAACTTCTAAGGTCATCAGTCCCGACAGTGCTGCAAACGGTGGACCATGATGTAAGTAAGAATTCCGCTAAGAGCTGGTAATACTGTTGTTGCAATGTTGTTGCTTTAATTTGCTATGAAAGCGGTACTGATAAACAATTAAAGCGGTTTAAAAGCTGTGAGCTATGTGGGGAAGTTAACCTGCAACTGTTTCACCAGGTATCCAGTCTAGCTTACCAAATTCCCAACCAGACTAACATTAATTATAATCTTTTAATAGCCATACGACAACCGGTGATATATATATATATATATATATATATATATATATATATATATATATATATATATATACCCTATCCGAGCCTCAGGTACAGGGCGGGTCGCAGGTGGCGGATAGCGAACGATCCATCAGATATGGTGGACAGCTGCGAATAAGGGGAAACCCAAATAAGCAGTCCCGGACCGAGGCGGCAGCATCACGAGGGTGTGGGAGTGTGACTTTTGGCAAGGGTCACACTCATTCAAAAACCACAGAACCCGAAGACGTTGCTGTGTCGTGGCGAGTAAGTGCCGCCATTACAATAAGCACCGTCAACACCCAAATCCAGGACGCGTCTGAAGTGGGAACCATCGGCATCCTGGTCAGCGTCTGTTCACACAATGTGCGGCTGGTCATAATGCTCCAGGAACTAACAATCCCTGGTTCTAAACACCCAGTGGAAACACTGGACCAACTTGATTACAAGCAAGTATGACTCGTGCAAGTAATAACAACATTACCCCAGGTGGTAACCAATCCACCCATCAACAGATGGCAACCAGGAATTCGGATTCTGGGGAACCTGGACTTACACGATTACATCAGAGAAAGTCGGAGCTCTCTGGCAAACTTCCACTTAAAACACCTACATACATTGGAACCTTTAACATAAATACATTAATCCAACCAGGAAAACTTCTAAACCTTACAACAGAACTTGAAAAGCAAAAGATAGTAATACTAGCTTTACAGGAGACACGTTTTACAGATGAAGAAACATCAGATTATGGCAACTATCGCATCTTTAAGAGCAAGACGGATAAACGAATCGGAAGAGGAGCCCCCCATCTCGGGATGGCGTTTATCATACACAAGAGCGTGCTCAGCTCCATCAAGGAAGTTACTCCCGTAAATAATAGGATAATGACGATGCGCTTACAATGTGCCAACAAAACATACACAATGGTTAATGTTCATGCTCCCACAAACGGAGACAACAAGAAAAACCCCATAGAAACAGAAAAGTTCTGGGAAAATTTGGAGAATATAATGGCCAAGATTCCAAAAGATGATACAAAAGTTCTACTCGGCGATTTTAATGCCCAAATTGGTAGAGAGAAAATCCACCAAAAAACCGTAGGCAAATATCCTGCACATAAATTTACCAATAAAAATGGTACAAGGCTCGTCGAACTATGTAAGCAGAATAACCTGAAGATAATGTCAACATCTCTAAGAAAATGTCCAAGAAAACAAAAGACATGGAGATCTCCTATACAACAAATTGGCGAGTTTCAAATAGATCATGTGGCGATTTCATACCCAGTACAAAAAGAAATTTACGACGTCCAAGTACGCAGAGGAGCAAACATTGATTCAGACCATTACCTAACTAGAATTAAAATCAAGTTTACAGCACGAAGAAGTCATCAGAAGAAAACAGAAATACAGAAATATGACACCAAGAAGATTAAAGAATCTAAAGTAAAAGAAGAATGGGAGAAGGAAAAGGCAAACACATGGGAAGAATTTCATTCTAAAATCACGCGAATAGCTAAGGAAACTATTCCCTTGAAAAAGATATTCAAACACCCTTGGTGGGATTCAGACTGTGAAAATGCATTGGAAAGGAGAAAAAAGGCATTTCAAGAATATAACAGTAAAAAATCACAAGAAAGTCTACATTTATTTAACGAGGTTAGAAAACAGGTTTCAAAATCTATTAGGCAAGCAAAAAGGAAGTACACAAAGGCACAACTGGATGCCATAGAAGAAAATTTCCAAAACTATAATACAAGAGACTTCTACAGAACTTTCGCAGATAAAATACGAGGATATATCCCTCAAAATTTATGTTTCAGAAAACCAGATGGTAAATTAGCCCTAACAAACCAGGAAAACTGTCAAGTATTGGCTCAATATTTTTCTAACCTACTAAATTGCCCAGAACCTAGTTTAAGGTTTCCCAAAGAAATCTGTGCCAACGCTCAACCGGATTCATTACCACCAACACAGGAAGAAATCAAATGTCACATTAAAAACTTAAAAAATAATAGAACATCTGGCGAAGATGGCATTGTTGCAGAGCTATTAAAAAACCTAGGACCAAAGACGTTGCAAGAGCTCACAAAAATAATAACAAAAATATGGGAAACAGAAAAATTACCAGAGGAGTGGAAATGTGCCCTTATTCACCCGTTACATAAAAAAGGAGACAGAACAAATGTCAATAACTACAGGGGAATCTCACTTTTACAAGTCACCTACAAAATTCTCTCAACATGCCTGCTGAAAAGAACACAAGAGCAGCTGGAATGCCAAATTGGTGATTATCAAGCAGGCTTCCGCCCCGGTCGCTCATGCATAGAACAAATATTTAATTTAAAGACAATATTAAAACACAAAGCAATTAGAAATGCCCCCATAATTTGTACATTTGTAGATTTTAAGAAAGCCTATGACTCAATTGACCGGCAATCTTTGTTTAACATTTTAGAGGAACTTGGACTTGACTCCAAAACACTAAGGCTTATCAAAGAATCACTGACAGACACTGTATCTAAAGTTAAATTCAGGGGAGAAATCTCTGAACCTTTTCTCATAAAAACTGGAGTACGTCAAGGTGACGGGCTATCTCCACTTTTGTTTAATATAGTCCTGGATAAAGTCATTAAGGAATGGGAAAAAGAATTAAAATATCAATCCTGCTGGAAACCAATCCATCTTGGTAGAACCAAAGACAACGTGGAGATATCTTGTTTAGCATTCGCGGACGACTTGGCCATACTTGCAGATGATGAAGAAATCGCCACCAAACAAATAGAGATCCTTAAGGAATGCGCGGATAAAGTAGGTTTACAAATTTCGTTTCAAAAGACAGAATTTTTCTGTACGAAATTCCATATACACAGTTTGAACACAAAATATGGAAAAATAAATAGAGTAAAACATTTTAAATACCTAGGTGAAATTTTGGAGCCAACCGGAGGAGAGAAAGTTGCACAGAAGATCAGACAACAGAAAATGAAGAGAGCATATGGTATGACACATGAAATATACAATAAAAAATGCATCTCCTCGAACACAAAAATCAGACACTACTGCGCAGTAATTAAGCCAGCAGCACTATATGCTAGTGAAACGCTCACACTCCACACAAAATGTGATTTAGAAAAAATACTAAAAGAAGAACGAAAAATTATGAGAAAGATTTTAGGTCCAAAATTAACAGAAGAAGGATACCGGATACAATCAAGAAGAACCACAGAAACTATATCAAACCTGGCAGCAGACATAAGAAGGCGAAGATTAAAATTTTATGGACATGTCACTAGACTTCCCCCCACACGACTCACCAACAGAATTCTCACTTACATAGAAAAAGTCAAATCAACAACACCATGGATTAGCCAAGTAAAATTAGATTTACAAAAAGCAAATATTGAACTTAAAGATGTCAAAGATAGAAAAACTTTTAGAAATAAGGTGGAAAAGTGGAATGTATTGTCGGAGAAGGAAGCACTAAAGAGACCAGGAACAAAATGGACAGAAGAAAGAAAAAGAAAACATGGAGAACGAATGAAAGAAGTATGGAAGAAACGACGTCAGAAAGCTTTGCGTGATCCTTCTGGGTCCATTCGCGATAAGTAAGTAAGTATATATATATATATATATATATATATATATATATATATATATATATATATATATATATATATAAAGAGAATAAAAAGAAATAAATCAGTTTATATTTGGAAATTTATTTTAACATTGATCGTTGAAATTTCAGCATATTAAACTTGATTCATAACTAAACTGGTGCCTTATTTAGGATTGTCAAAATGTGAGATTGTAATCTTATGGAACACATCAAATATGGAGCCAAGATTGGGAGACTGCATACAACACTGCATTCATAAAATAACACACGAAGAACGTTGAAACATATGCAAGAGGAAATTAACCACAACCAACCGATTCAATTTTCACCCAAAGAAGTTACGTTCGTAGTGCAATCCTGTCCGTCATGAAATTACCACACACTGGTATACTAAATTCATACTAACTCTCTGTGAAATCTTCCCGAAAAGAATAGCTGAGGGCTACTTTGATGCTTACACCACATGCTTCACGTGGTCAACTTGGTTTACACAAAGAGTGTAACTCCACAATAATTTTGATAATTAAAATAAATTACATCGAAACGCAATTTACTAAACAAAAACCTCGAACTGGTTACTATCGTCTTACTATTAACCTGATGGGTCAAACAATTGTATAAGCACGTGGCACTGGTCTCACAAAGTACACCCCACGTGGGTTGAACATAAAGAAAAGTTGCTATATTGAAAAACATTGTCAAGATGAGACGTTATAATCTCACGCACATTCGCATTTAAGATTGATGATCTTAGTTAGAGTTACTGATCAACACGTGGTTCCACTTTACTCACAAAGTAGTGACAAAGCAACTACCGGAAGATATTCTGAACTTCACTCTCGAATTACATTGCGTTGCAATTTAAGATAACATTAGATATTTTAATGCTAAACCTGAAATAAAGGTGATTAAATTTTCAGTTAGGCTGAACTTAAGAAATCCATTGTCCTACGGACTTAGCAGACACGCGCTTAGCTGGAGATCTTACCACTTCAGACGCTCGCCGCAGGCAGACTGACCTGGGCTCCTACCAAGGGTGCTTCCGTATACAAAACGGAAGTGACCAGAGAGGCAGCTTCCTATACCAACATGACAAGGGACGGACAGGACCATACTAGGGATAGAAACCTCTTTGCTTTTAGAAAGCGTAGCTACCTGTTCCGACGTTGGTCCTACTGTTCTCTAGCAGACAGGCTTGTCTGCTACCATCCAGCATGCAACTAGAAATACATTTGTTCATTCATCCTCTCACACAGAAGGGAAGGGGGATGACAGTATCTTATCATATACAGTATATAAAAGAAAGCGGATATAGGTTCCGTGTGATACTGTGTGACATGAATTACATATATCAACTGTGTTTTAAAGTGTAGTAGTGTGACAGATCGTTCTTGTTTATGTGTAAAAGTAACACGTTTCACTGCTCAGTCTCCTCCCAGATAGTCAGAAACACCACAGTAAATTTAGAAGAGGAATTTATGCCGTAAATGACAACAGATTTAAGAAATTAACATGAAAGGAATCGAACAGAGACCTTTCATAACCCCAACGCTCCAGGAAAAGACTCTGCAGGGAATTTTCTGGCCATGCTAGGACATTCCCAAGCAGGCTTCTCACACCCAACTTAAACCAAAAATGTAAAGAAAAGGCAAAAGGTCACCAGCTACTTGCTAAAACATAGTAATTTCAACACATCTTTAGAATCTACCAATTTCAAAGAGAAAAAAACAATCAGTGACACCTATTTAAATGATAGTGTAGACCTAATTCGGTCAGCAAGTAAAAACAATGGTCCCTGTGTCATTAATATGAAAACAATTTCTGGTTGTTACCCTTATGGAGTCCACCAGTATTTGCTCATTGCAAGAGCCAACTGATCAAAGGAAAATTTATCACTGTTTATTAACAAGTAAAATTTATGAAAATAGCAAAGGTGCCACAGCAATTAAAAAAGAACATGAAAATAACATCAGTATTAAAAAGCAGAACATTACAATGCACAATCCGCAAAAGCAAAAAAAATGATAAGAGAAAAAACATGTTTTACAAAGTGGTTATCGCAAAAAAAATTCTATATCTTATAAAACTAATAATTTGTAGATTTAAAATAACTTTGTGGCACTAATTTAATCACTCTACTATATTTCAGTTAGTTAGAAAACAATGAGCACTGTGTCATTATACTGAAACTACAATTAATTGATTGTTACACTTACGGGGTTCCTCATTATAAATATGTCCCATGCAAAGGCTAATCGATCACTGTCCAATGAGCATGAATAGCTATCTGACTGATAAACAAAGCAATGCCCCAGGAATGAATTTACGAAACAAAATATCACAAATCTAATACAACACACAAAAACAAACATTGAGAAATAAAACAGCTCTGAAAGTACAGTAGTCAATGTCTAAAAAAAAACACCAATAAATAAAACACCTGCAAAATACAAGAGTCAGTCTAATAAAAAAAACACCAATAAATCGAACCCCTGCAAAATACACGATCAAAGTTTCTCTGAAAGAACACACGTATATGCATTGGACTAAGAACCATATAATCACTGTTCACTGGCACACTCAGCAGTTCCACTGTTCCGAGGCACAATATAGGAGGGGGGAGGGGGGGGGGTTCGTCGCCGCAGCTGTCAGTAGGGATTTTTGTCCTTCTGTTGCGTGCAATCCCGTCGTCTCTGCCCTCTCATGAAGTTTCTCTTGGTGGCCCGTGTCACGTACATCTCGATTTGGTTCCATGTTTGTGTTGTCAAATTCGTGCGGTATCCTCGTTTGACACGCCAGGTTGATATTCCTGGGCAAGGACGACACTTAATGGCTCCTCTTTGTGCCATCCTTAGCTACCATCGAACTATGATTTACTGTTGCTTGACGGTGGGCATCCGCCAGGAAATGTTGATAGGCGTCGTTGAAGTCCGCCAGTTTCTCTGGACACTATGTGTCAAAAGGCTCCGCGCCCCTTGTGTTGTTACATTCTTGAGTTATCCTCAATTGGCTCGCCGGTTTGATATTCCTGGGCAAGGATGACACTTAATGGCTCTTCTTTATGCCACCATTAGCGACCAGAGAACATCGAACCATGATTTACTGTCGCTTGACAGTGGGCATCCGCCAGGAAATGTTGATAGTCGTCGTTGACGCCTGAAAGTTTCTCTGGACAGTACCTGTCAAAAGGCTCCACGCCCCTTTATCCCCTGTCTTCTACCGGTTCACCGCGGCCGTCTCGTCACGGTCGCGTGCGTGTGGTGCGTTGCCAGCAGATGGATTTCCGCGCGGTGGACCGCTCGGCCATCTCAGGTCATCGCCTCCACGGAGGGTCGCACTGGTGCGGCCGGCCATTAGCTCCGGGCGAAAGGGAAAGTGTTTGTCCCATACCCTTCTTTTGTTGTGACGGCGCTCCCGAAGTGGCCCGGCTGACAGTGTGTCCTGCTGGGAAACCCGCCTGTTTACAACTAGTCCTACTCCTCGCTGCTCCCGCTGTCTCATAAGAGTTTAGCCGGTTCGCTTTCACGTTCTCAACTGCATTCACAGAAATTGTTCATCATAGTTATGTGATTACACAATGTCATACATAATACCACTTACTATTGTCTTTCACAATTTTTAAGAACAAAAGTGAGACTTAATTTTTTTTAAATAAAAAAGTTAGATGAATCGACAATACAAAAATAAAAGTTAAATGACTTGACAATATAAAAAGTAAAAGTGAAATGACTTGACAGTATAAAAATAAAAATTAGATGAACTGACAATATAATATCTAAATTCACATCACTAATGTGGTTCACTTGCGTTTTAATAAATCAAATGCTACTTATTAACTCACTAAAATGAATAGGGTTATGCCTTGTGTAAGTATAGGTCAGGGCAGCATAGGGTTCAAATGTTATTTACACACACACATGCACACCTGTTGACTATTCTACAAACTAACTACCCATAAACATGAATTACTCAAAGTTCTGCTTCAATCCTCTACTAGTTAATCCAACAAGCTACTTCAGTGCTACTTCAACACAGTGTTTATACTTCTACAACATTGTTCTAATTCGTCCTCTTCTTGACGCTCGTGGCATATGTCTTGTCACATGATAAATATGGAGGAACTTTCCTTAAACGTACATAGTAAAAAGAACAATGGTTACTTACAAAAAAAAATGGTTCTGAGCACTATGGGACTTAACTTCTAAGGTCATCAGTCCCCTAGAACTTAGAACTACTTAAACCTAACTAACCTAAGGACATCACACACATCCATGCCCGAGGCAGGATTCGAACCTGCGACCGTAGAGGCCGCGCGGTTCCAGACTGTACCGCCTTTTTTTTTTTTTTTTTTTTTTTTTAATGAACCGCTGCAGGAGCAGGACGACGGGTAGGGCAGGGGTCGACTCCCGAAGCCTGGCCATCCCGCCGCCACGCCCAAGCAACGTGTTCGAGTTCGAGGATCGAAGGATCAGGAAGAGGATGGAGTGGGTTTGTCGATGTTGTTCTTTTTATTTATTTATTTATTTAATTTTTATAAATTTTTTTTGTATTATAGATTTATTTTTGTTTCATTACAAAGAAAGATCCTATAACTGCCGTAGCCGAGCGTCCGTGTCGTCTTCTCGTCTGTTGGGAGGGGTGTGCCGGCCGAAGTGGCCGTGCGGTTAAAGGCGCTGCAGTCTGGAACCGCAAGACCGCTACGGTCGCAGGTTCGAATCCTGCCTCGGGCATGGATGTTTGTGATGTCCTTAGGTTAGTTAGGTTTAACTAGTTCTAAGTTCTAGGGGACTAATGACCTCAGCAGTTGAGTCCCATAGTGCTCAGAGCCATTTGAACCATTTGTTGGGAGGGGTTCCCCCCTATTCCGTCCGTAGAGGATCAATATGCTCCAGGATTCTTCTTCATTTTCAGCGTCTCATACCCGGAACGCCCCAGTGAGCAGGAGGATCCGCAAATAATGAACCTAAATAATTTGCGAAACGAGTTCTGTACTTCGGGTGGCGGCTGAAAGCTGCATGTGTCGTCATCAATAGGGACCAAAAGTCGAGTGTGCCTTTGGGAGCATCGCGAAATATGTAGTAAACGGCCATGCCTTTTAGCCAGTTAACGGCGTTCGTTCTGGTTGATGGAAAGTATACGACGTCGGGGCGCAATACGTCATCAGGGGAGATAGACTCCGGCAATCGCCGCAAGAGTAATGCCAGCATCCGCTGCGTCAGTAGCCAGCACTCGCTGGTCGCGGCACACGTCAGACGGTGTGCATCCGAGTCAGCGACTGAGCATGTCGGACACAAGGGGTCGTCCGTCAGATGTATGGAATGTAACCTCTGACGAGTAGCGAACTTCCCGTTCACAACCACGTACCACAATGAACGCACCGTCGTAGGTAGAAAAGCCGTGTGTACCGCTCGCCACACCGTATTCCAGGCAACTTCAGGATGTCTGTGGGTGACCGTATTTACAGGTTGCCGCTGCTGATAGAGGCGATAATAGTCTTTTGTGCTGGGCTTCCGTGTCGTCGGAAGTTCTGACCGTAAGTAGCTGAAGTCAATAAAGAACTCTCTGATGTGGGCGAGTGCCGGTGAAATGTGTCCTACAGAAACCGGGGGATGCAGAGAGTGTGGTGCCACTTCCGCTATCAGGGTGCCCGTCAGAGTGGCGTGGGCAGAGGTCCACGTGCGACGCATAGTGTTGAGATAAAGCGATCGCGCACGGTTACATACGTGAATTAAACCGATACCGCCTGCCCGCTGCGGCAGTGTCAGAGTGGCGTATCGGACTTTAAAAACCAGACCGGTGCTTACGAAATGTCCATATGCTGCTTGAAATCTGTCGGCCATCGTAGCTGTCAAGGGAAGGATATGCGTAAAATAGTTCAGTTTTGAGACAAGATAGGTGTTGACATAACGTGTTCTGAGGAGCATATCCAAGCGACGCAGTTTGTTGTCCTGCAGCAGAGCACGTGTCTGGTGTAGGAGCCGGCGGTACGTAGCCGCCGCCGTGCGGCGGACATTGCTATAGAATTGCACTCCTAAACACTTGAGTACGGGCACCTTGTCAAAGGGCACCGCCGTTGTGTGGGAAATCCCCCCTCCGACATCCATGTATTTTGTCTTCTTCACGTTGATGACGCTCCCAGCGACCGCCCAGTACTGGCGTAGCCACTGTAGCGCCATATGCATTTCATCCTCTGATCTGGCCAGGAACACCACGTCATCGGCGAATGCACCGCAACAAAAGGTCACGTCCCGCAAGGAGATACCAGTTAATCGCTGCCGTAGACCATGTAAAGCTGGTTCAAGCGCTGCAGCAAATAATATGCCCGACAGGGGGCACCCTTGTCGCACTGACCGTCCAACAACAATGTGACCAGACTGATAACCGTTGACCATCATGCGGGAGCGCGCTCCGTGAACCAGTCGAAGGACCACCTGTGCAGACTCCGGAGAGAGACCCATGTGTTGCAAAACTGCGCGTAAGAAGCCGTGATCGACGCGGTCGAATGCGTGGTCAAAATCTACGGCGACAAGGGCGCCTCGAATTTTGCAGGCCGCCGTCAAAGCAATTACGTCGCGGTATGCTCCTAACGCCGTTTGAATGTTGCTGACACCACCTAAGCATGTCTGATCGGTGTGGATGGCTTTCCCGATAGCGGTGTGGAGACGCGCGCGGAGGATACGGGCGAAGATCTTGTAGTCGTTGTTGAGGAGTGTGAGTGGGCGAAAATCCTGCCACCTACAACCACCATTCGGTTTCGGAACTGGGATCAAGATGCCTTCTGTGAATTCTGTGGGGACAGTGAAATCAGGGCGGATCAGGTCTTGAAACATTTGGAGCCACTTGTCACCCATAAGGTGGTAAAAAGTGCGGTAGAATTCCAGGGGTAAACCGTCCGGTCCAGGCGACTTGTTCGGTGCTCCACGTGCCAAGGCCGATGTCAGCTCGTCGGGTGTAATGGGCAGCAGCAGACTATCATCGGGTGCCACGTCCCGAGGGGCGGGAAAAGCGTGCAACAGCTCGTCATAATCACGTACATTTCGCGGATCTTCCATGTACAAGGTCCCATAGTGTCTGGCGAACGTGTGCGCGATGTCCGTTTGTGTCACTGCGCGCCCGCCGTCCTCCGTGTTTACCGCCGTAATGAGCTGACGTTTGCGGTGGCGCCTCTCGCGCACAATGTGATACACTGACGCTGTTTCGTTGGGGATACAGTCTTGCACTCGCGCACGGATGCGGACACCGTCTAGCTGCTCTGTCCTGATGCGAAGTAGACGAGCTTTGATGCGTTGTACGGACATCTGACGTTCGGGAGACGGCGGTTGCGTCGCCAGCTCACGTAACGCTGTATAGTAAAATTCCGATGTTGCCCTTTGCCAGTTCGATCTGTCACGCCCGTAGGCCATCAAGGTCTTTCGGAGGGCAGGTTTGACACATCCCAGCCACCACAGCAACGTGGAAGCATACATAGGCAGGCGCCTGGTACATCGACGCCACGTGTCAGTGACTGCTCGCCGACACGCTTCCTCGCGAAGGAGGGAGACGTTCAGCGTCCACGGGCCCCTGCTGCGTCTTGTGAGTTGTCGGGGCAAGGTGACAGTGCAGATGTACGCGAGATGGTCCGTGAAGGCCGTCGGCCAGAGTTCTGCATCACGGGTTGCTGTGCGGAGGGCACGCGAGACGTATATCCGGTCCAGACGACTAGCAGAATGGCTGGTAAAGTGCGTATATCCACTCTGGGCCCCATGATGTAAGAGCCATGTGTCGTGGAGCGCGAGGTCACGTATCAATGCTTGTAGAGCCGGGCATGGGACGTAATGCGGTATCTGGTCCTCGGGCCGCAGAACACTGTTAAAATCGCCGCCCACAATGTAATGGTCCATATTTCCTTGCAAAACTGGGGCCAACTCCTCCGAATAGAAGACATGCCTGTCACCACGGTGCGAATTACCGGAGGGAGCGTAGACGTTAATGAGGCGCACTGCGCCAAGCGTGAGTGCGATGCCTCGCCCGTTCGGCAAGTACGTCGCGTCTGTCGCGTCTATGCCATCTCGGAGAAGGATGGCCGTTCCTCCTGCGCCATCACCTACGGGTAGGCTGTACGTGGTGTAGCCATATAGGTCTAAACACAGCTCGGGACGGACCTCCTGGAGAAGGGCAATGTCCAAGTCTGCCGCTCTGATCATGTCGTGCAACATGCGGGTCTTGACAGTGGAGTGGACACCATTTACGTTGACTGTTCCCACACGGTATGACTGAGACATATCAAGTGGCGGAGGCAGTGTGCCGGTGCAATCCCACAGTGATCTCACACACCACACACCACACAGCCATCCATCTGCATGCTGTGCATTACTGTGCCGTAGGAGTCCCTGACTGGCAGAGCCCTCCGGGCTCAATGTCAGCCATGGGCTCTGGTGGAGATATCGATGTTTGCTGTGCATCATCTGCCTCCATATCGTCTGCCCAATCACCAAGAGACGATTGTGATGTCATTGGGGGCTGGTCGCTTTCACAGGAGCCCACATTTTGGGAGTCGACGCAGTGCGCCTCGTTTTCTGGGCCACCAGATTTAGGAGAGTGTTCCCTGTCTTCAGGCACCTTCTGGTGAATGATGCCACTGGAGTCCGTTGCAATTGTGGGCGAGTCAACGAAGTCGATGTCTTCCGCCGGCTTCACATTCCTGTCCTGTTCGTCAGCTGACAATCGCCTCTTCTTGTGTCGCTTGGGTGATTTTTGCTTTCGGGTCCGAGATTCGACATCCACTGGAGGGCGGGGCTCGACACAGTCTCGGTCGCTAGGAACCCCTGTGTCTGATCCCGACAGTGACGGTGGCTGGGTGCCCACGACGCTGGGGTGGGCGGAGGCTGTAGGAACCTCTGCACCGTTGGGCTGCGGCGTCGTCGACAGCTCTGACTCTCCAACGGAGCTGGCAGCGGATTGAGGAGGGAGCAGGTTTTGATCATCCATCACATCATGTCGTGCCGCCTCCACATATGTTAGCGGGAGAGAGGTCATAGTGGATCGTTGGGGAAGTTCATTGTGGGGCACCTGAACGAGGCGGCGCTGCAGACACTCAGTTCTAACATGGCCCTCCTGGCCGCAGCCCGAGCAGGTCCTCGGTTGTCCATCATATATAACAATTGCGTGGCAGCCACCAACGAAAATATACGATGGAACGTGCTTCTTAAGTTCTATGCGCACTTGTCGTACCCCGTTAAGGACAGGGTACGTTTCGAATGTGTTCCATTTCTCCTCCGTGTGGCTCAGATCCGTGCCGTATGGCCGCAGCGCATCAACGACTAGGTTGGCAGGAACTTCGAACGGTAGTTCAAAGATGCGCACGGTACGCACCCCCAGACCAGCATGGTCAACTCCTACCACGCTCACGTTACCGTCTGCGTGACAGAAGCGAAAGCCGTTTGCAGATCGTTGGAGTAGTCTGTCGCAGGCCGCTTCGTCAATCAGTTTGAGGTACACTGTGCTGGTTACAATAGACAGATGAATTCCTATCAGTTCTTGTGGTTCGATGTGCATGATGTCTCGTAGAAACCGTTCAATTTCATGGGCCTTCGGTCTCGTGTACGATGCGTTGAACGTTAGTTTGATTGTAGCTTTTCGATATGAGAACGCCATGTCGGGTCGGTACAGGTACTATAAGGCAATACAACGACGCGACCGCGCGCTAGCGGGTAAGCAACAACACCTGCGGAGCACTGCCCGGCGCGCCGAGCCCGTCCGCACGGTAACACGGCTGAAAGCCGACGACCTTTAACCGCTTGGCCACCACGGCCGGCCGGTTATTTACACGCCAAAACATTTATACCAGTTGACACACCTGCTAAGAGACTCGCAATCATACATTTATCATACTCATATGTTTACACACAAAACAGTAAGACAATTTCATCTAAAATTACATTCAAATGGTTCAAATGGCTCTGAGCACTATGGGACTCAACTGCTGAGGTCATTAGTCCCCTAGAACTTAGAACTAGTTAAACCTAACTAACCTAAGGACATCACAAACATCCATGCCCGAGGCAGGATTCGAACCTGCGACCGTAGCGGTCTTGCGGTTCCAGACTGCAGCGCCTTTAACCGCACGGCCACTTCGGCCGGCAAAATTACATTATCACAAGAATTAATCACACAGATGACTCTGAGAAGGGTAAAAATATTTTCATTACACAGGTTATACTACATTTTCTTACCCATTTCGTTCCTTCTTTAAGTTACCTTTCGCTTCCAAATCAGTTATTTCGCCTGTGGTGGTCATTCTGGATTCATTTCTCATGAATGGCAAAATTGTGGTCACCTCTATTCTGTAAAACAGTTTCATCCTAACATCCTATCGAACTTACAACTGACACAAAAGATCCGAATCCTCCTGTAGTTTAAATGACAAATGTTTTGCTTCATCCTTATTACATTAAACCAAGCTTTCCTTCGGTCCGATAACCAAATTATTTAATCTTCCTCTACCTTCAAGAGGGAAATTTCTTCAGTTCAACTCATATAGGCTGCAGTGCATCTCGCACCAGCGAAAACAGTAAGCTGTAATGCTCACAGCCTCAGCAAAACAAATAAACGTCGCTTTTCTAGGACAAGTATTAACGCAGCATAATTTTTCAGGCTCTGGCTCAACATCAATGAAGACTACAGAAAGAATCCATATTTCTGTTCCATTCTCCATTTGCTGAAAAACTGCTCGTATTTGACTACCACAATAATATTTCAGGGCGACGTAAATTACACAAACCACAATTCTTCTTTCACCTTGAAGGGAATCAATCTACTTACGAAATTAGCAGACAGCACTTTACGTACTCAGCTATAAAGAACAAAAAAGATATATCATCAATATTAACATATTAGCGCATATTGGGAAGCCATTGGTTAAACAATCGTATTATCGCATCCTGTTTTCAAGATTCCAAACTTACTCATTCCTTTCTCAGAGTTCTCCTGTCTTAAAATATTCATACAGCACGTATACTATAGTAAGAGATCCTCATTTATACTGACAGATATAGAATAGTAATAGATAGATAGTAGCACTGAAAGCAGAAAATCGGAAACAAGGCTACTAACAGCTGGGGACCTGGGTTTGCCAGACCCATAATACCCACATATCGGATATTCCCCTGAGTTTTGCATTAATTCAACAAAGATCTTGCTTCTCTCAGAAGCGACTCTTCTCAATTTACACAAAAAACCATAAACAGCATTTCACTCGTTCACAAAGAAACCTTTTATCTTCACATTTGAACCAACCTAAATCCTAATTGCACAAGGAAAGAAAAAAAATTTAAAACATCACTTCAATCAATCACATAGAAACATCTTTATTATTATTTTTACCAACATATTATTCAAAATGCATTTATCACAAATGTAAACTAATCAATTGTTACTCTTCACCATCCTCTCTACTCCTCACTGTCCTTTCTACTCAATGTATGGTTTTACGTTTGACACATGGTGTAGCCATTTTGATTTCTTCGATCGAAGAGTTTCAACTTCTATGGCGTTTTCATGGGGAATCTTCCTTATCCGATACGGGCCATTAAAGAGATTAAAAAATTTCTTGCAGACACCTGACCGTTTGTTAGACAGCTTGTGTGACCTGATAAGAACTTTTTGTCCTACATGAAATACTGTTTTTCTCACGTTTTTCTCATACGCCTTGACTCTGGCTTCTGCTGCACGCTTGATGTTGCGTAAAGCTAAGTCAACAATTGCGTTCCGGCGTAGTCTCGGCTCTAGTGGCCAAGGCACCACCTCTTTGATTTTGCCCGGGGGCTCCTTGTTTTTTAGCACAGTGATTGGCGGAAGCTTTGTTGACGTATTAGGCAACTCATTAATTATGTTCTGAAATCCTTTTAGGTGTATGTCCCACGATCGGTGATCACGACTGCAGTATAACCTACATAATTTTCCTAATTCGCGCATAATACGCTCACTGGGGTTCGAGCTGGGGTGAAATAGAGATATATATATAGGTTTAATTCTTCGCCTTCGAAGCATCCGCTGCCAGCACTGCGATCTAAATTGTGGTCCATTATCCGAGATAACCCTTTTCACACGCCCAACTTCATGCAGAAACTGCTTTACAAATGCAGTTGCCACTGCCCTTCCTGTGGCTCGCCTCAACGGAGTCAGACACACAAACTTGGAGGTTAGCTCCACCGCTACGAAAACATATGCAAAACCTGCTTTAGATCGTATTAGTGGCCCAAATAGATCCACGGCCGCGAGGTCACAAAGTTTGCTTGGTATTATCGGGTGCAATGATGCAGCATACGTCACTGTGACCGACTTTGCTCGCTGACAAGGTCCGCACACAACGAATACGCCGTAGCATGTTATTAAAATAGCATGTCTCCTTCAGTTTTTCAGAACATTTCTGTGCTTGGAAGTGACCATAACTCAAATGTATGTACCATATAATTTTGTTTACGAGTTCCTCCGGAATTACCAACACCCATCTGCAGTCGTCCGGGGCTCGTTTCTTGAATAGTATTCTATTGCGCACTAAGTAGTACTGGCGTATTCGTACATTCTCCTTGTCCTCCCACTTCTTCTTTATATCTTTCAATACTGCGTCCTTATCCTGTTCGTCCGCTATACTCCCTAAAGAGGTGGTAACAAAATTCTCGAACGCTACATTCTGTAAGTATAGGATGCTAAAATTGTTTTCACCGAGTTCCCCTTCTTCTGTGTGAACCAAACCTATAGGAACGCGCGATAAAGCGTCAGCAATTACATTTTTCTGTCCCGGAATGTATTCTACAGTGAAATTATATTCCTGTAGGTATAGTGCCCAGCGTCCTTGTCTCCCATGCGTGATTTTTGTGCTCATAAGAAATACCTAAATTTTGAGAATGCCCAAACTATCGCGTGTGCTTCGAGTTCTGTCACGGAATAATTTTTTTCACATCGAGAGAGCACCCTGCTCCCAAACGAGATTGTTTTCCAAGTTGTAATGTCATCATTTCCTTCCGTTTGAAACAGTACCGCACCTAATCCTGACAAGGAACTGTCCGTCATTAAACAGAATTCTTGTGTCGGGTCGGGATGCACGAGGATGGGAGCCTCTACCAATGCCTTTTTCAATTTATAAAATTCATCCTGTGCCTCTTGATCCCAGACCCACAAAGCGTTCTTCCCTGTTAGTCCACATAGACGGGGTGTACCAAATACACTAAAATTTATAAATCGCTTATAAAAATTACACAGGCCTAAGAATGCTCGCAACTGTTTTTTATTTGTCGGCATTGCACACTCCGCTATCGCCGCAATTTTCTCCGAGTCAGGTTGTATTCCATTTGCTGAGACAATATGGCCTAAGAATTTTATGTTCTCTCGTCCGAACTGTGACTTATCTAGGTTGACTGTTACACCTGCCTGCTCTAAAACATCCAGTAGTCTGTTCAGAACGTCATTATGATCCTCTCACGACTTTTCCGCAATTAATATGTCATCCACGTAAATTGTCACTCGCTGTTTCAAATCATCAAGCAAAATGCTATTTAATCCCCTTATAAAAGCAGCTGATGAGACGTTTAGTCCGAACGGGAGACGCCGGAATTGGAAACAATTTCCATAACACAGGAACGCTGTATATAATCTGCAAGATGGGTGTAGCACGATTTGCCAAAAACTCGAACGGAGGTCGACAGATGATAGTACCTTTACTCCGTGGAAACGTTGTAAGTTCCTCAAGGCTCTCAGGCCTGTCCGTTCCCGACGTAATAATTGTGTTTATCTGTCTCGAGTCTAGTACCAAACGAACCGAGTTGTCGCGTTTTGGTACGACAAGCAAGGGTGAGTTGTACGAGCTTACTGCCCGCTCAATTATTCCTTATTCTAACATCTTGTTTATTTCCTTCTCCACCTGGGCTTTATACGCCACGGGAATTGGGTATGGTCTAACAGAAAACTTCTGATGGTCACGTACTCTGAATTGGTAAGTGAAACCCTTAACTGCCCCCGGCGTCTCAGAAAATACCCGTTCATGATTCCTAAGTAGGCAATACAATTTCTCCTTTTCCCTGTCCGTGGTTCTGACACCCGCGATGCTCTTTCTCAGTGCATCAGCAAAAACAACATCTTTCCCTGCTCACCAGACGTAGAGCACGACTCACTTACATAGTTCACGAGTAGCTCCAGTCTGGGTTGCGACTCGGTTTGAGCTTGAAATTTTAGGCAACTAATTTCTGACTCGGCACGTAATATGCATTCATCAAATACTAAATTAATTGGCTGATCCCCAACTTGAACTGTCTTTACTCCTCCACCCATGTCAATTACTGCATGGTGGGCATTCATGAAGTCATTTCCTAAAATCGTTGCCACATTCAGCATTGGGAGCACAAAGAAGTTGTACTCAAACTCTCTTCCCTGGCAGGTAAAATTAAGCCGAGTCTGCCTTCGGATTTCTACGCTCTTATCGTAGATTGCGCCCTTCGCCTTTATTCCTCGCACTTGAAAAACGGGCCAAGTCCCAGTCCCTTCGCATTTTTGAAATGCTGCCTCGCTCACTATGGAGAAAGGGCTTCCAGTGTCAATGACACACTTAAAACATATTTCGTTTACTGCAACTGTCACGACTGGATTGATTCCCGAAATTTTAGCACTCGTTTCTTGCAACAAATCCTCTCTAACATCTTCCCTCTCTATATACCGTATGCACTCATTTGCCATGTCGCTCATTTGTTCCGATTGGGCGCCTTCTGCGTTGATCGTTTGTCATTGCCAGTTTTGTTCATTTCCATTTGCTGGATTATGTCTGGGGTTAGCCGGCCGAATTTCAACATCATGAGGTGGAATGCTAGTGTTGGAGAAGAGAAAGTTGACGGAATTGTAGGGAAATATGGTCTAGGAGATAGGAACGAAAGAGGAAGCCGGCTAATTGAATTTTGTGCCAAAAACAAGTTGGTCATAGCGAACTCCCTTTTCAACCACCATAAAAGAAGAAGGTACACGTGGAAAGCCCCAGGAGATACTAGAAGACACCAAATCGACTATATATTAGTAAAATCGCGTTTTAAAAACCAAATCAAGGATTGCAGAAGCTACCCGTCTGCGGATATTAATAGTGATCACAACCTTGTAATGATGAAATGCTTACTCAAACTCAAGCGATTAGAGAGAAAAACGAACAAAGTATGGAACAGAGATAACCTAAAGTCTGAAGAACTAGTGATCCCTTATGCACGGAAAACTGATGAGATGGCATCAAACATTATTCCCGGGAGTACTAACGAGGAGTGGAAACAAATCAAAGAAGGCATACATAAAGCAGCAGAAGAATTTATTGGGAAAGCCAAACCTGTAAACAGGAAAGAGTGGATAACACCTGAAATAATTTGTCTAATGGAAGAAAGAAGACTATACAAAAATGCCTCTGACGAGCAAAGCGAAAACAAATATAGAAAGCTTAGAAACCAAATAAACAGAGAATCTAGGAAAGCAAAAGAAAATTACCTCAACAGCATTTGTAAAGAGGTGGAGGAAAACATGGTTAAAGGAAAAACTGACTTGGCCTACAGAACAATAAAACAAAACTTTGCTAAACGGAAAGTAAAATCTTCAGGAACTATAAAGAACAAAGAGGGCAAGGTACTATTTGGATATGACACGCTGAAGAGATGGCAAGAATACATTGAAGAGCTATATCAAGGAGACCCTCTAACAGATAATATGATAGAATTAAGCGAAGAAGTAGAGAAAGAAGAACTAGGGGACACAATTCTGAAAGATGAATTTGAAAAAGCACTAAAAGAACTACCAGATAAGAAAGCGGCAGGTGTTGATGATATACCTTCTGAACTAATTAAGAAATCAGGAGACAAAATGAAAGCTACATTACTGCAACTCATACAGAAAATATACAAAACAGGTGAAGTTCCTGAAGACTATCAGAAATGCATCATATTCCCCATACCTAAGAAAGCATCTACTATGGACTGTGAAAACCATCGAACACTCAGTCTTCTTTCACACGCATCAAAAATTCTAATAAGAATAATTTTGAAAAGAGTTGAAAACCAATTGAATAGCACTCTAAGTGAAGACCAATTCGGTTTTAGAAGCGGTGTAGGGACGAGGGAAGCAATCTTATCTTTAAGACTAATAATTGAGAAACAAATTTCCAAAAACAAACAAGTATTTATAGCCTTCGTAGACCTCGAAAAGGCATTTGACAATGTTGTATGGCCAGAAATGTTTAGAATTCTGAAGAAGGCTGGTCTGAAATATAATGATAGAAGGATAATCTTTAAAATATACCAAAATGAAACAGCCTTAGTTAAGAAGGAAAACAAAGAAGAAACAGCAAGAATAAGGAAAGGAGTGAGACAGGGATGCCCACTATCTCCAGTAATTTTCAACGCATATATCCAAGAAGCAATAGATAAAATAAGAGAGAATATTGAAGTAGGAATAAAACTTAACGGAATGAAAATAGATATGTTGCGATATGCAGATGATATCGCCATAATTACAGAAAGGAAAGAAGATTTAGAAGCCGCACTCAATGAAATGGAAAACACCTTAAAAGAACAGTATGGAATGAAAATAAATAAGAAAAAGACTAAAGTGATGGTGAGTGGCGCCCTGAACTACAATGAACCCATACGAATAACAATAAAGGGAGAGAAACTAGGGCAGGTTACAGAATTTAACTACTTAGGTAGCAAAATAACAGCAGATGGAAGGAGCAAAAGTGACATTAAAAACAGAATACAACTTGCCAAAATAGCATTCAATGGAAAAAGAAACTTACTGACGAGTAGAAATGTTAGTTTAGACGTAAGAAAGAGAGTCATGAAAACCTATGTGTGGAGTACAGCCCTTTACGGATGTGAAACTTGGACTAGTGGAAAAGAAGAAAAGAGAAGATTAGAGGCATTCGAAATGTGGTGCTACCGGAGAATGGAAAAAATCAGCTGGCGAGACAAGGCTACAAACGAAGATGTCCTCAGAAGAGTGAAAGAAAACAGATCTCTTTGGCGAAATATACAGAAAAGAAGAATAACCTTCATAGGTCACATTTTACGGCATAACAATTTCATTAAGAGAATATTAGAAGGAATCATTGAAGGAAGAACTCGCCGAGGACGACCTAGATTAAGCTACATTCAACAAGTAATAAATGACATCGGGTGCCAGACCTATGCAGATATGAAGAAGAAAGTTGACAAAAGAACGGAATGGCGTGCTGCTGCCAACCAACCTGTGGGTTGATAACCGAAGAAGAAGAAGAGGTGCTCCGCCTACAGTCCTATTCCCACCGTGTTCACCGTAATATCGATTCTGGTTGCCGTAACTGTTGCGTTCACGATCCTGTCCACGTCCTCGATCATTTCCGTTGTTCCACCTGTATTCGCGACTGTTACCCCAGTTTCTATACGGCCGGTCCCGATTATTGTTCCGTTCGCTTCGCGACGACCAGTCACGCCGTTGATTAGTACTACGGCCACGACTGCGATCGCGCTTCTGTGCCCCGTAATAACTTTGTGCCTGATTAGGCGGGCATTCTGCTGTATTATATTCCAACTCTTGGAGAAGTGTCTTAAACGTTTCCACGTCCTCTTTGCATCGTCCCGCAAGAATGACGTGGCGCAAGTGCATCGGCAATTTGGTGATGCATATCCTAATTAGTTCCGCAGGCCCGTATGGGTCGTATAGAAATTGATTTGCCTGCAGCATGTGGTCGAATAGGCGTGCTGGGGTGCCGAAACCAGACTGGTTCAAATTTGGCAGCATAATTATGCCATGCTTGACCCTATCTTGTGCCACTTCCGACCAATAGGCGGACAGAAAGGCTTGTCGAAAGTCCCGAGTGGAGTTACAGTGACGCGCTGCCGACCTCATGCGAATCGCCGGTTCGCCTTCCAAATAGCCACACATATATTCTATCTTATGTGAACTTGCCCAGTCGGGGGGAAGACAGAACTCAAATTGCTCGAGCCATGCTCGTGGATGTATTCCTTTTTGCGAATTTCGAAATATCTCAAACTTTCTCACCGTAAGCAAATGTTTGAAATCAAATCCCCGCATTTCCTCCCGGCGAGGCCCTTGAATGTTTCTATTTTTCTCATGTCTGCCCCTCAAAATACATTCTTCCCTGTCGTCAAAATCTCCCTCGTGGCCGGAGTCCCTCTCTGCACTGTTCGCAGGCGCTGCAGTCTGGAACCGCAAGACCGCTACGGTCGCAGGTTCGAATCCTGCCTCGGGCATGGATGTTTGTGATGTCCTTAGGTTAGTTAGGTTTAACTAGTTCTAAGTTCTAGGGGACTAATGACCTCAGCAGTTGAGTCCCATAGTGCTCAGAGCCATTTGAACCATTTTTTGCACTGTTCGTACAGCTATTTTTCGTGCTATTGGCGAGTTCGGAATCACACCCCATGCGGCTTTCCAGATGCGCCACGCGTTCTTGTAATTCACCTGTTACAGCTTTGTGCCGCCTGTTCACTTCGAACTGTCCCTTCTGAAATCTAAGAAGCGAACGCACTTCTTCGGTCTCTGCAACCGCTACCTGTGTAGTATAGTTATCGCTCTCCGTCACCTTCATCGTGCCTACGATGTGCGCTAATGCCGCAATCTTATCATGTATTTGTCTGTTGTCCTCCGCCCCAGTCTGCTTCAATTGTTCTACTTGCTGTTCGAGTGCGTGAATCGTTTGACTGTTGTCCGCTACTGTGTTGTTAACGGATGTGGGACAATGCGTTTCCACCTCCTGGACCCTCCAGAGTACCTGCTGGCGTTCCCTTTGGCATTCTTCTCTCAGCGCTTGGAAATTCCTAAGTAGCTGTTCTTCGCGCTCTTTCGATTCCGCATCGCAACCCCGCTTGCCCTGTTCTAAGGCTTGCAGACGATCATCGATTTGTTCAAATGTACGGCCTAATTCTTTCATAATATCACTTTTTATTTCACTTGCCAGATTTTTTATTCTTTGTGAGATATCATCGGACACTCTCTGCATCGACTTGTCGACTTTATTTGTCTGCTGAATTAGTTTTTCGTCTATTTGTTCGCCTAGCTCGCGGATCGATTTTTCTGATTTTTGCGTCATTTGATCGCCTAGCTCACGGATCGATTTTTCCGATTTCTGCGTCATTTGTTCGCCTAGCTCTCGGATCGATTTTTCAGATTTCTCTGCGTTTTCTTTATTTTGTTGCAATAAGGCTTTCATGAGTTCTGCCACATCAATTTGGTTAGTTGGAGGCAAATTAATTTCTGACTCTGATGTGAGCCCGTTCAACCTGTTTTGCATTTCCTCTGAAGTATTCCCCAATGCATTTTCGGAACCGTCCGACGCGTTAATATTCGACATCAAATTATCCCCTTGGTCCATGTTGCTTAAGTTGTTGGACCGCCTACTTTTAGCTTGGTTACGTATCCCAACCAGACTAACATTAATTATAATCTTTTAATAGTCATACGACAACTGGTGATATATATATATAAAAAAAGAGAATAAAAAGAAATAAATCTGTTTATATTTGGAAATTTATTTTAACATTGATCGTTGAAATTTCAGCATATTAAACTTGATTCATAACTAAACTGGTGCCTTATTTAGGATTGTGAAAATGTGAGATTGTAATCTTATGGAACACATCAAATATAGAGCCAAGATTGGGAGACTGCATACAACACTGCATTCATAAAATAACACACGAAGAACGTTGAAACATATGCAAGAGGAAATTAACCACAACCAACCGATTCAATTTTCACCCAAAGAAGTTACGTTCGTAGTGCAATCCTGTCCGTCATGAAATTACCACACACTGGTATACTAAATTCATTCTAACTCTCTGTGAAATCTTCCCGAAAAGAATAGCTGAGGGCTACTTTGATGCTTACACTACATGCTTCACGTGGTCAACTTCGTTTACACAAAGAGTGTAACTCCACAATAATTTTGATAATTAAAATAAATTACATCGAAACGCAATTTACTAAAGAAAAACCTCGAACTGGTTACTATCGTCTTACTATTAACCTGATGGGTCAAACAATTGTATAAGCACGTGGCACTGGTCTCACAAAGTACACCCCACGTGGGTTGAACATAAAGAAAAGTTGCTATATTGAAAAATATTGTCAAGACAAGACGTTATAATCTCACGCACATTCGCATTTAAGATTGATGATCTTAGTTAGAGTTACTGATCAACACGTGGTTCCACTTTACTCACAAAGTAGTGACAAAGCAACTACCGGAAGATATTCTGATCTTCACTCTCGAATTACATTGCGTTGCAATTTAAGATAACATTAGATATTTTAGAGCTAAACCTGAAGTAAAGGTGATTAAATTTTCAGTTAGGCTGAACTTAAGAAATCCATTGTCCTATGGACTTAGCAGACACGCGCTTAGCCGGAGATCTTACCACTTCAGACGCTTGCCGCAGGCAGACTGACCTGGGCTCCTACCAAGGGTGCTTCCGTATACAAAACGGAAGTGACCAGAGAGGCAGCTTCCTATACCAACATGACAAGGGACGGACAGGACCATACTAAGGATAGAAACCTCTTTGCTTTTAGAAAGCGTAGCTACCCGTTCCGACATTGGTCCTACTGTTCTCTAGCAGACAGGCTTGTCTGCTACCATCCAGCATGCAACTAGAAATACATTTGTTCATTCATCCTCTCTCACAGAAGGGAAGGGGGATGAGAGTATCTTATCATATACAGTATATAAAAGAAAGCGGATATAGGTTCCGTATGATACTGTGTGACATGAATTACATATATGAACTGTGTTTTAAAGTGTAGTAGTGTGACAGATCGTTCTTGTTTATGTGTAAAAGTAACACGTTTCACTGCTCAGTCTCCTCCCAGATAGTCAGAAACACCACAGTAAATTTAGAAGAGGAATTTATGCCGTAAATGACAAGAGATTTAAGGAATTAACATGAAAGGAATCGAACAGAGACTTTTCATTGTTTATTGAAACAAAACTGGTTTCGTGGCCTGAAGCCTCATCATCAGATGCAACAATGTTAAAAGGTTAATGGCACACCCATGGGTCGTAGTCAAAATTTATTATTGACTGAATATTGTCAGTACTATGGCGAGTGAAAGGTAACGAAGATGTGTTCCACTCATTTAGGACAAATAGGCGATAGGCGAAACTTGCGGTTAATGATCTCTCATCAGTTACACTGCCAGAAGCAGAGTTCGTTTTGTTTGCAGATGACACAAGTATTGCAATAAATAGTATGCCGAGTGTAGTTCTAGAAAGATCTGCTAAAGATATTTTCATGGATATTAATAAATGGTTTAAAGCCAATTCACTGGAATTAAACTTCCAAAAGACTCACTATATGCAGTTCAGAACCTGTAAGATGTTTCCACCCAGCATATGCATAAAGTATGAAGAAGAGCAGATAGAAGAGGTTGACAGTCTTAAATTCCTGGGATTAGAACTTGATAATAAATTCAGTTGGGAGGATGACACCACAGAACTACAGAAACGCATTAACAAATCTGTATTTCCAATTCGTGTGTTAGCAGACATAGGCGTCATAAAAATGAAAAAGCTTGCATACTTTGTCTACTTTCATTCGATAATGTCACATGGTATAATATTTTCGGGTAACTCTTGAAGTAAAACAAAAATTTTCAGAGTCCAAAAGCGTGTAATACGTACTATTTGTGGAGTAAATTCACGGACGTCGTGTAGAAACCTCTTCAAAGAACTGGGTATACTAACTACTGCCTCTCAGTATATTTACTCATTAATGAAATTTCTCCTACATAATATATCTCTTTTTCCAACAAACAGCTCAGTTCATACATACAATACCAGGAACAAAAACGATCTGCAGAAGGACTTAAAAGCACTTACTATAGTTCAGAAAGGGGTCCACCACTCAGGAACACTCATCTTCAATAATTTGTCAGCAAACATAAAAAATTTAGTTACAAATAAAGATCAGTTTAAAGGGAGCCTGAAAGACTTACTAGTAGCCAACTCCTTATACTCCATTAACGAATTTTTTCATAGAAACAAATGATGTATTGTATATATATTCGCACTATTAGTATTGTTATTTCAGCTTTAAAAAAAATTGACATGTTCCACATCCACGGGGATCCCCTCAGCACGGATATATGGAACGAAAAACTAATCTAATGTAATCTAATCTAAGAGTGTCACGTGATAAAATTTGCGTGCATCAGTGTGATGGCAGCGCGACCCTGTCCGTGTGTGCCACTTACACTTTGCCCAACACTGGAGCGCCTTGCCAACACACCGACGGAGGCAAATTTTAACGAGTGGCTCTGCAACTGCAAGTTTCACCTATCAACAATTTGTCCTGAATGAATGGAGCACGTCTTGACTACCTTCCACTCGCCACAGTACTAACAATTTCAGTGAATAGTAAATTTTGATTAGGAGCGATGGGTATGCCTATGACGCTTTAATGTTGTTGCACGTGACGATGCGGCTTTAGGCCGCGAAACTAGTTGTGTTTCAGTAAACAATAATTTTACCAGCTGTTAGCGGAATTCTGTCTAACATCATCATGCATTTCAACAGCTGCATGTGCCCAGAATATAAAATAGTTTGGGAACCGGGGACTACGCTGCTTCCGCCTTGCACTGGCAGTAACGGAAATCCTTCCGCCAACTGGCAGAAAAGACGACGTGTAGCAACACTCTCACAGTTACACAGTACAAGTTGGACATTTCAGTTCACTTCCTGCTTTCTCGAAATACTGCCTTCTGACCAAGCAGTCGCTATTTACAGAGTAATAGGCCAATCAAGAGTGCCTGCAGTATCACATTTAGTCACAGTGACAATATTTGCCAAAAGACACTAACTTTTAATTGCATTACTCATAGGACATCAAGTGTGACGTACCGACTGTACCAAAGTTAAGTACCATTTTGTAACACACTCAATAAATATTACTGCTTATTTTTTATTGTGTTTCCGCGTTTCTGATGTAGCGTCGCCCTGTCGAGCAAGAGTTTAGGCAGCAAACATGCAATCCGCCACCTTTCAAGAACTGTACCAGTAAATCGTTTTCCTGCTACCATGGATGTTTGTCCAGCATTGATACTAGCATTCATCTGAAACACTCACAATACCCTCTTAATGATGGCACCTTAAATTGTTAAATTCGATCAATAATTGTATGAAATACTGAAAATCAAATTTTTGTTACCCCTGAAAGTGATCAGACAGGCAACCTGCAACTGAGGCCGTTGGTGTTTTATCCATTTTTTTAATACAGACCTTGACCCTGCCTCGAGGATAAATGTGGTGCTGACGGCAGTTACATACACGATCTAACAGTGCAGGGTATATTGCCGGTCCAGCGAATAAATGTTTCTCAGAATTCTACTGAGCAATGCGTCGCGTAATTCCTCTCCTCGCAAAGATTGCGTAATCTGATACTAGGGCTGCGAACGGGCTTTAGAGCGACGTCGAGCAAGCTCTCAAGGCGGACGAAAGGAACAAAAATGGTTCAAATGGCTCTAAGCACTATGGGGCTTAACATCTGAGGTCACCAGTCCCCTAGAACTTAGAACTACTTAAACCTAACTAAGGACATCACACACATCCATGCCCGAAGCACGATTTGAACATGCGACCGTAGCGGTAACGCGGTTCCCGACTGTAGCGCCTAGAACCGCACGGCCACACCGGCCGGCCGGACGAAAGGAACGTCTCACATCAGGTTATTACAAACGGGGAAGGGGGCGTAAGAAGATGAGGAAGAAAGTCGGCCGCGTCCATTCTGAAGAATCCACCCGGGCAGCCGGCTGCAGCGATTTGTGGAAGTCATAGAAAACCTAGGTTTCGATGGCTCGACTTGGACTTGAACCGAAGTCCTCCCGAATGCGCCTCCCGTGCGCTAACCATTGCGCCACCTCCCTTGTTACTGCCGGCTGTCAAAGCACTGACAGGTATCAGACACCACAGAACACATTAAAATATAGAATACCGTACAGCTCGCACGGAGAATTAACTCGAGGAAAAATTAAATAAGGACTGTGTGGCATTTATTGAATTTCGGACATGATCAATCGCGAATGGAACTTTCTGAACACTGTTTGTACTGTTTCAGATTAGCCCAACTGCATCCGAGCATAGGCAGCTTTTGTGGGCGTCCTCTAATGTGCCCACTTGCCTTTTGGTTGTCGGCTGGTGACCTGCACAAAAAAGACCAATCCATGCTGTTCTGCAGCACGGGGCACTTGCAGGGTCAGCTGGGAATCAGGGGGGATTCGCGAATGTGGCGCTGGTGGCATTAGCGTGGCATGGACTCGACTAATGTCTGAAGTAGTGCTGGAGGGGACTGACACCGTGAATCATGCAGGACTCTCCATAAATCCGGAAGAGTACGTGGTGATGGAGATCTCTTCTTAACAATCAGACGTTGCAAGGCATCGTAGATATGCCCAGTAATGTTCATGTGTGGGGAGTTTGGTGGCCAGAGGAAGTGTTTAAACTGAGAACCGTGCTCTTAGAGCCACTCTGTAGTAATTCTGGACGTCTGGTGGGTCACATTGTCCTGCTGGTACTGACCAAGTCCGTCGGAAAGCACAATGGGCATTAATGGATGCAGGTGATCAGACAGGATGCTTACGTACGTGACACCTGTCAGAGTCGTATCTAGACGTATCATTGGTCCCATATCACTCCAACTGCACCCGCCCCACACTATTACAGAGCCTCCACCGGCTTGAACAGTGCCCTGCTGAGATGCAGGGTCCACGGATTCATGAGGTTGTCTCCATACCCGTACACGTCCATCCACTCGATACAATTTGAAACAAGACTCGTCCGACCAGGCAACATGTTTCCAGTCATCAGCAGTCCAATGTCGGTGTTGACGGACCGAGGCGAGGCGTAAAACTTTGTGTCGTCCAGGCGTCAAAGGAACACGAGTGAGCCTTCGGCTCCGAAATGGTTCGCACGCCGACACTTGTTGATGGCCCAGCATTGAAATCTACAGCAATATGCGGAAGGGTTGCACTTCAACCACGTTGAACGATTCTCTTCAGTCGTCGTCGGTCCCGTTCTTGCAGAATCTTTTTCCAGCAACAGCGATGTCGGAGATTTGATGTTTTACCGGATACCTGATATACACGGTACACTTGTGGAACGGTCGTTTGTAAAAATCCCCATGTCATCGCTACCTCGGAGAGGCTGTGTCCCATCGCTCGTGCGTCGACTATAATATCGCGTTCAGACTCACTTAAATCTTGATAAACTGCCATTGTAGCGGCAGCAACCGATCTTACAACTGCGCCAGACACGTGTTGTCTTATACAGGCGTTGCCGACCGCAGCGCCGTATTCTGCCTGTTTCCGTATCTCTGTATTTGAATACGCATATCTATACCAGTTTCTTTGGGTAACTAAAGAACAGCTAAAAGAGTGCAACAGAGAACTGTGCCTGTTTTATCGACGGGAAGATGACAGACGGGGTTAGGACTTCCTCCAGCTGAAACCAAATCCAGCAAAAACACAGATTTGTGCGGTCCATCTTAGAAATAGACATGCAGCAAGGAAATTGCAGGTGTTCTGGGAAGGTAAGCAACTGGAACACTGCTTCACCCCCAAATATCTTCGAGTAACTCTTGATCGAGCACTTACCTACAGAATACATTTCTTGAACACCAAACGGAAGGTACCTGCAAGGAACGACATTCTCCGGAAATTATCGGGTACAACCTGGGGGACGCATCCTCGCATCTTAAGAACTTCTGCTGTAACTCTTTGTTCTTCGGGTGCAGAATATGCTTGGCCTATCTGGTGCAGATATAATCACGTTAAACAAGTGGCCGGCCGGGGTGGCCGAGCGGTTCTAGGCGCTACAGTTTGGAACGGCGCGACCGCTACGGTCGCAGGTTCGAATCCTGCGTCGGGCATGGATGTGTGTGATGTCCTTAGGTTACTTAGATTTAAGTGGTTCTAAGTTCTAGGGGAGTGATGACCTCAGATGTTAACTCCCATAGTGCTCAGAGCCATTTGAACCATTTTGGAGCTCGACCCTAACCCCTGCTCCGGCCACAGACGCGTGATCGTGCGAGGTGACTACGCGTGCAGAAGTAGCGCGCTGCCACACTGTACTTCACTAGCGGGCTTCTTCAGTTATTTCGTTGCCCAGAATTCCCGCGAGCCATCGTAGTTAGCAGAGAGACACCTACTTGCTTTGCGCCTGTAAGCAGAGGTGGCCCTCTCGGATAATCCGAATACATTTTTCTTCTGGATGCATACGATGAGTAGCCTGGAGGGAGATGAGAAATCTGCTCGCACGGTTGCACTGCACCTGCTCCACTCGGCTACTGGGTTGATAACTGTCAGACAGCCGAATTAACGTTGTCCAATGGGTGGTGAGCCTTGCAACCGAGGCACAAAAATTAATAAAGTACACTGCACTAAAAGGGATTCACTAAATACTAAATTAAAATATTGACCCAAGGAAATCTAAAATTTATTCCGATCATATTGTATGTGTATACGTCAGTCAATGACATAATGTAAGATTTGATACAGCACACAATAAAACTGAGTTATACAAGCGTTAATTAACTTGGAAAAGTTTTGGAAATCGAAGCAGTCCACATGCTAGAACATTACTTGTATGAAACATAGCCGCTATGGACACGCAGTGAGTGTAGGTCGTACCATAAAATGAAGTGAAAATAACACTCCTGCTCGCTCGGTGATGGATGGGCCTTCACGAAATTAAATAAGCATCACGGAACGCCTAACTTCGGTCCTTCGTAACCCGGCCGGCGCAGCTGGATTCTGTTAGCATAGCTGCAGATGGCGCTCACCGCCTTCCACACGCAGCCGGAATCGTGCTCGCTGTCGCACTGCGGCCTTTCCGACAGAAAAGTCTGCTCCAAGTCTGGCATCGAAGTTCGCTGGTCTAAACTTGAGAAACAAGTGACGTCTGAAAATCGTGTCACCTGTACCTGCATTTCGCCGTTCACGCCAAAAAATATCGATCACCAGTGCAAAGAACTCTGCCCACCACTGCCCAGTGCCGTAGTTGTAAAGTTGCTGTTAATGTGCCACCGAACAACTGTGTAAAACGTGTTCCCCAATGCGCCAGCTTTCTGCCCACTCTATTTGGAGAACATTCTGGGCCACGAACCGACGTCATCGATTATCTTCTTTGGCCACCAGTCGGTGGTCTGCTCTCTAGTACTTTGGTGGAAGATCCTAGCAGGGTCTTGTGTCATGCTTGTGCAATGTACTTTTACGCGGTGGCACAAAAGCACAGGAAATGAAAATGAATGTCTCGGATTTCTTTGCACCTAGCAGGGAGGCAAGAGTCTATTCAGATAGATCCTTCACCCGACCTGCCTTCCAAGAAATCACCAAACAGTGCGCAGTGCCAATTGCAGAGCACTTTGGCACCCTTGAGCCTAGTTGTAAAAGTGGTCATCTATTCCTTGTGGGAGAGTCCCCACGGTTCATCATTTTAACGATTTAGTCGAACTCGTGCATTCTGCTTTGCATTTCTATAGCTCACAGAAAAAAATTGCAGCGGTCGCCAGATAGGTCCCGAACAAAACATTAAGGAACTGCAGCTTATCTGGAGCGTGCGGCCAGGACTGTTACCCCTCCCCTTGTCGGTGTGGGTTCGCAGGTTCACGTGTGTTCCTCAGGAGTCCGACCGTGGGAATCTCGTCCTGTCGTCCCTGCTGCCATTAACTGCTGGCCTTCTAGACATCAGCTCATAACAAAACAAGATTTAATATTACGCATGTACACATTCCCATTCAGAATACATACGGTTAATAAATAAAAAAGATGGCTTGACGCTTACAATCGCTGTTATCATTACTATATTTAGTATCGAATGAAATCGATCGGTCGAAACATGACTGTAATAGTGACTGATTGAATTACCTGCATAAAAATGAGATGTGTCAGGCCGGAAAGAGAATGATTCCTTTCAAATTCTCCTGCTTAGATACACAATCCCAATAACAGTGCTCGGATAATGTTCTGAATCGTAAAACAATAACCGGGGAATATTAAAAAAGTCTTTTTGACGGCTGCGATCAAAGAATGCTCTTCAGTAGTTCGGCATTGCGAAACAGAAGAATCAACATTGATCGAGGAACAGTGCCCGCTAACAGATGTGCTTTCTCCGTCCAGAAACTGAGGTACGGTTTCTTGGAACATTCAACCTTCCCACCTTATTTGCCGCTTATTCTACTTACTCCCACTCGTAAACAGATGTTCTTTCAAATCGTTCAAATGGCTCTGAGCACTATGTGACTTAACTTCTGAGGTCATCAGTCGCCCAGAACTTAGAACTAATTAAACCTAACTAACCTAAGGACTTCACACACATCCATGCCCGAGGCAGGATTCGAACCTGCGACCGTAGCGGTCGCTCTGCTCCAGACTGTAGCGCCTAGAACCGCACGGCCACTCCGGCCGGCACTTGTTCTTTCAAAATGATGTGAGGTTATTGAAGAGGTTATGGCATTCACGGAAATTTTTATTACACATTCCAGAATCTCCCTTCGGAGATGGGATATACCGAATGGTTTAGAGAAAGTGTACTGTTTTAACCTTCTCAGACCTGAGCTCAGATACTAAAAATGAAAAATTTATATCGGTAGTCGATGTGTTCTTGTGGGACAAAGCGAGACTAAAACACTAAACTTGAAAAAAAAAAACTAGAGTAATTTGCGAATATTTTAGGCCATATAGAATAGACCAGTACTAAAATACCTTTGTTATCGCAGCAATAAAATGTTTTCTGGGATTCCTTTGATGGATTTTTTTTACCCCAGAATTTGGCCAATTATTATTCTTATCTTTCCAGAACTTCATGCGTTGGTTGACGGCCTGACTGTGTTCATTTGACATCATCCTCCTAGGTTGTGAATTTTGTTTTTGTTAGACAGGAAATTTTGCAGTATTGATCAGTAGGCTGAGACGTTCCCTGTTCTGTATGGTATCTTCTGTGACATGAAGTTTCCTCAAGTCCCTTCTCGCCTCGTTTCTTAACTTGTAACTGAAATTAAAAATTTTCTTCATTAGATTGTTTTATTCATTCTGTAAATATGACTGTAAAACTTAAATCTCCTGCTTCTTATAGTGTCTTTGTTTCTGTATAGATCTTGGTTTCTCCTCTTCGTGCAGTTGTTATCTTTGTTCTTTTATGATCCTAAAATTTTCCTGAGTAGTTTCCTTTCTTTCTTCTGCAGTTTTTCTTGTTAATCGCGTTTATTCAGTATTATTCATTCAGATCCCTAAAATGCATCCGATTTAATTACTTTTACTTTGTGTTTAATTTTTGGCTGGAATGATACTGGACCGATATGATTTTTGTCCATTCTCCCAAATACTTAAACTTATCAACTCTTTCGATGTTTTCGTGTTGTATTTGTATATATTTTTCTCTGTTCTGTTTATGTTCAATGTATTCCGTTTTCTCATATGATATTTGTCATTCCGTCTTACCTATAATTACGTGAAATGTTTCTATGAGTATCTTTACATGTGTTTTGTCCTCAAAAATTACTGCAGTATCGTCTGCAAAAGCGACAAATTTCATCTCAAATCTTCCTTTTCCTTGTCGTAGATGGGTTGCTTCGATGGTTTTCTGTTGTACGTCTTTATCCCATTCTCCCATGACCTTGTCTAAGACTAGACTGAAGAGAATCGGTGAGAGCCCATCGCCCTGCCGAACATGTGTGTTAATTCTGAACGGTCCAGAAACTTCTAGAAATTTAACTGTTGAAGTTGTGTCTTTGAGCGTGCGTTCGACTTTGATGGTTTTGTCGATATCTGCTTCTTCCAGTGCTAGGTACACTGCCTGTCTGTCGCAGGCTTTTTTGAAATTAATGAACGTAGCAACTGTATTAAGGTTCCGCATTTTTCTAATCCTGAGGATAGTTTTCAAGTTAAAGATTCCCTCTGGGCACGATCTATTTCTTCTGAGGCCGCTTGGCACTCGTCCGTTCTGTGTTCTGCTTGCTCTTTTATCTTATTTAGTAGATCTTAGAATATAATTTTGTAGGTGACTGGAAGTAGAAATATGCCTCGGTAATTGTTGATGTCTGTCCCCTCACTATTCTTATGTAGCGGATGGATCATGGCTTGTTTCCAGTCGCCCGGTATTCTTCCTTTCTCCCAGCAATCTTTAAGAACCCCATAAATGGTTTCTGCTTCCCGCTTCCCTCCCAGTTTTCACATCTCAGCTAATATGCCGTCTTCACCTGGCGCTCTGTGGCTTTTCAGCTGGCCAGTGTATTGTTCAATTTGATGCAGTGACGGTGGTTCTGAAGACGTGTTTTCACTTTGCGGCTGTGTTGGTTCCTCGCAGTTTAGAAGATTTTTGAAGTATTATAGAATTTGATTTTCTATGTTGAAATTTGGCTTTGATTTCTGTTAAAACGTGGTGTGAAAGTATGCCTAATCCTCTTCTGATCCGTTCGTTCATGACTTCACTATGGTTTTCTTTGGTTATTGCCACATGATCCAGTTGACATGAGTCTAAGTAATCAGTTTGCCTGTTAAATCTTTGAAGTGTAGGCTCATCAGCTTGTACGCTGTTATTTCTTTTTTTGAAAGATTGTAGAAGTCCCTAGTGTTGTTCTGCCTGAAATTTGTATCTATTTCCTCTAATCGTTTTTTGTCATATTCCAGTTTCTCTGTTCGAATAATTTTTTTGTCTATTTTCTGATCTCAGTCTCTTCCCTTTTTGCTGGAGTTCCATTTTCTCCAAGCTGTTAGTCTATGTTCTATCGCTTCCTCACGTGTCTTATTCCACCACTTACGTTTCCTTCTTCTTCGACATTGTTCTAGTTCTTTCACCATTTCTATCATTCCTTCTCTGATACTATCACAATTCTCCGTCTTCTTTGAGTGAAGCTTTTTAAGCAAATAGTTCCTGTTGTCTGACAGAAATTTTGGGTCAATTCTATAGACTTTTTTAACTATAGAGTTTGATTTTCTATGTTGAAATAAGGCTTTGTTTTCTGTTAGAAAGTGGTCCGAATGTATGCCTAGTCCTCTTCTGATCCGTTCGTTCATGACTTCTCTGTGGTTTTGTTTAGTTATTGCCACATGCTCCAGTTGATATGAGTCTAAGTATGTATTAGAAGAAAGCCAAGTCTTCTTCTTCCCTGCTAATTTTCTGAAAAAGGTTGACATTAGCATTAAGTTTAATTGTCTGCAGAAACTGATGAATTTTTTTCCATTCTTATTGCTACGCTTGTGTGCGGGAAAATTTCCTTCCATTGCCTTGTATTTCTCTTCTCTGCCAATCTGTGCACTGAAGACTCCTACGGGTATTTGATGTGGAGCTCTGGTTCTTCCGTTGTCCCATTATCTAGAGTTTCCAAAACCTGTTCGACTCTTTCTGGGTATTTTCCGTTGTGATTTTTGGTAGGTGCATGTGCATTTATGATAGTATGACGCTTGTTTGCTGATATACGCGAAAGAAGTGATATTCGCTCCGTTGGGGACGCAACATTTGTTATGAATTCTGTTCCAAAATGGTTCAAATGGCTCTGAGCACTATGGGACTTAACACCCGTGGTCATCAGTCCCCTAGATCTTAGAACTACTTAAACCTAACTAACCTAAAGACATCACACACATCCATACCCAAGGCAGGATTCGAACCTGCGATCGTAGCGGTCACGCGGTTCCAGACTGAAGCGCCTAGAACCGCACGGCCAAACCGGCCGGCGCATGAATTCTGTTAAGATTTCCTTTGGCCACGAAAGCTGTTATTTCCATAGTGACTTTCTGTTTATTCTTTATGGCAGGTTTGCCTTTATAAAGCCCGTAGCCCCCTGATTCAGGCCGGCCGGGGTGACCGCGCGGTTCTAGGCGCTACAGTCTGGAACGGCGCGACCGCTACGGTCGCAGGTTCGAATCCTGCCTCGGGCATGGATGTGTGTGATGTTCTTAGGTTTGTTAGGTTTAAGTAGTTCTAAGTTGTAGGGGACTGATGACCTCAGAAGTTAAGTCTCATAGTGCTCAGAGCAATTTGAACCACTTTGTACCTCGGATTCAAATGCGTCCTCGCCACCGTGTCTGGTTTTCTGAAGTTCTATAATGAGTATTTTGCGTCTGTTTAACACATCCGTCAATTGTTTAAGTTTCGCAGTCTTTAGTAAAGTGGTGATGTTTAATGTTTCTAGCAGATGCTTTTTCTTAGGCCGTATACGAGAAGTTATAGTAAGCTCCGACTCTTCCTTACATGATGTTCTCGGCTCTCCAGAATCCGACGCCCTAGTTGCATCACTGTTCCCAGTAATGGACTAGTTACCTCCTCGAGTACTTTTCTGTTCAGTGTCTACCACCATGCCTTGGGTGAAAGTAAAATAGGAAGGAGTGTTACATATGCGAGATGTTACATCTGTGATCGAATCGCCAAATGGGACTTACCACGTCGCCCAGTATGGGGACAGACACCTTTCGTAGCCGACCGCTTTGGTAAGAGACGCTACTGATCTTTACAGCAGCCATCAACATGTAGAGAGACGCTGACCACGTAGTTGCTTGTTGCACGTAATACACGACGTGGGTTTTAGTTCTGCTTGCTGGGTTGCCTCTTCTGCTAGATCCGCCGTACGGAGCTCCATCCTGCCTGCCATTACTACTGTCGAGGTATTACTGTCAGGAGAAAATGGCTCATCCGCCTTCTTTTCCGTTGAGATTCATCCGCGTCAGAAGTCGTTGATCCCCTTTACCTCGTCTCACACGTTGCTGACTAACTTCCTCTTCCAAGAAATTAGAAATCTATTAGAAATAGGCCGTCCCACGTTCTTCGTCTGGATCATTGATTACTGAGCTGAGTCCCCCTCCGCGTCAAGGCTAAGTCCTCGGAGGGCGGTTGGTGAGGGAAGGGGAATACATTTTATTTGTAACTGTTAATTGAATACGTTAACAGTTATCGAAGTATTACAAGACTAAATACGTAAATATAGTCATTATAGGATCTAATTTTATTATATATGTGAAAATATAGTCAGAATTTTTTTATGAGTCTGCTATTTTTTTATGTAGCTGTGAAAAGTTGTTCTTGTTCTTTGAAACATAAACATATTTCGTTTTTAGTGCACCGCACAAATATTAAAGGCACAGCCAGGGCAAAAGCACCACAGGGGCAAAGATGGGAGCTGGTGCCAGTGGCATAGAGACTCGACACTTGCGCCAGTTCGACCAGCGGCACCAGCGGCGCTGAAGATGAACATATCGACTTCGCGTCGGCCAATTGCGGACCGGGTACACTCCGCCAACGACCGGACGACAACGGACAGATACCGACTCGGAAGACAGAAGAGCAGCTGTCGCCCACTTGGTTACAGATCATTGTCCAGGGCAGACTTACACAGGGAACGTCGTTTATTGAACTCTTAGAAGTGAGCAGACAGTTGCTGTAAAATGCATTTACTATGTACTGTGAAATTTTTATTAGCAGTTAGCCATTGAGAACCTGTTTTGTGTTACGTTACAAGCAGCATTGTTGACATCATAATTCAACTAGTCTCAAAGATAAGCAACACTTTTAACTCATTTGTGTGAATTTGTTACTAATTTGTTGTAGAACCTACGTTCTCCTATCCTATTACTCTACCTTGGGGCATAGCTGTGCAATAGTGGGAGGGACAAATTGTCTTAGCTGCGTACTGCACCAGATGCCGTTTCACAAACTCACGATCTCGGCCTACCGTAACAACAGTGGCAACTGGGCCTCCACAGCAGTAGCGACGAGGCCTTTACAAAACTGGGGACGAGGGTTTACAGAATTAAATTACATCAAGGCAACCTACATACGAAACGACTTTTCTAAGTCTCATTCATCGTCTCAGTTAGACGCACGGCATGAAACGCCCTTCCTGTTGGTGATGTCACAGGGTTTGGTGTTCTGGGACCTTTTCTCGTTGGAAGTGCATCATCTTTGCCACCAAATTCATCCTTTTCTTCTTCAATCTCTCGATCTTCTCAGATTCTCTCTTGTGCAGGTGAAAGTATAGGTCGTTGCCGAATGTAGATACAGAACTACATCGAAAAAGAGTTGTGCCGATGAGAGAATCAGTATAATCAATTCTAGTTAAAAATACTAAAAAAAACATAAATTACCTTTATACGTCGAAGCCATGCAGACACCCCGATAAGGAGTTTTGTTCAGGCAGATGCTGAAACCTACAGGTTGCTTGCAGAAACTAAATCAAGTGATGTCAGGGAAGCACATGGCACAAGTTACACTACTGGCCGCCGGCCGCGGTGGCCGAGCGGTTCTAGGCGCTGTAGTCCGGAACCGCGGGACTGCTACGGTCGCAGGTTCGAATCCTGCCTGGGGCACTGATGTGTGTGATGTCCTTAGGTTAGTTAGATTTAAGTAGTTCTAAGTTCTAGGGGACTGATGACCTCAGATGTTAAAAGTCCCATAGTGCTCAGAGCCATTTGAACCACTTTGAACACTACTGTCCATTAAAATTGCTGCACCAAGAAGATGACGTGCTACAGACGCGAAATTTAACCGACAGGAAGAAGATGCTGTGATATGCAAATGATTAGCTTTTCAGAGCATTCACACAAGTTTGCCGGCGGTGGCGATACCTACAACCTGCAGACATGAGTAAAGTTTCCAACCGATTTCTCATACACAAACAGCAGTTGACCGGCCTTGCCTGGTGAAACGTTGTTGTGATGCCTCGTGTAAGGAGGAGAAATGCGTACCATCACGTTTCCTACTTTGATAAAGGTCGGATTGTAGCCTATCGCGATTGCGGTTTATCGTGTCGCGACATTGCTGCTCGCGTTGGTCGAAATCCAATGACTGTTAGCAGAATATGGAATCGATAGGTTCAGGAGGGTAATACGGAACGCCGTGCTCGACCCCAACGGCCTTGTATCACTAGCAGTCGAGATGACAGGCATCTTATCCGCATGGCTGTAACGGATCGTGCAGCCACGTCTCGATCCCTGAGTCAACAGATGCGGACGTTTGCAAGACAACAACCATCTGCACGAACAGTTCGACGACGTTTGCAGCAGCATGGACTATCTGCTCCGTGACTATGGCTGCGGTTACCCTTGACGCTGCATCACAGACAGGAGCGCCTGCGATGGTGTACTCAACGACGAACCTGGGTGCACGAAGCAAAACGTCGTTTCTTCGGATGAATCCAGGTTCTGTTTACAGCATCATGATGGTCGCATCCGTGTTTGGCTACATCGCGGTGAGCGCACATTGGAAGCCTGTATTCGTCAGCGCCATACTGGCGTATCATCCGGCGTGATGGTATGGGATGCCATTGGTTACACGTCTCGGTCATCTCTTTTTCGCACTGATGGCACTTTGAACAGTGGACGTTACATTTCAGATGCAGAACCTGCAGGATAATGCATGACCGCATGTTGCAGGTCCTGTACGGGCGTTTCTGGATACACAAAATGTTCGACTGTTGCCCTGGCTAGCACATTCTCCAGATCTCTGACCAACTGAAAACGTCTGGTCAATGGTGGCCGAGCAACTGGCTCGTCACAATACGACAGTCACTACTCTTGATCAACAGTGGTATCGTGTTGAAGCTGCATGGGCAGCTGCACCTGTACACACCATCCAATCTCTGTTTGACTCAATGCCCAGGCGTATCAAGGCCGTTATTACGACCAGAGGTGGTTGTTCTGGGTACTGATTTCTCAGGATCTATGCACCCAAACTGCGTGAAAATGTAATCACATGTCAGTTCTAGTATAATATATTTGTCCAGTGAATGGATTTTTTCTTGGTGTAGCAATTTTAGTGGCCAGTAGTGTATACACGACACCCAGACACAGCAAATCTAATTAATTCCTCGAAATAGAAGAAAACGTTTGTTCTAGGATATATGTTAAAATAAAGACTGAGGAGGTTAAACGGCGTATAGGTGGAAAAACAGTCAGCCGCTGACTTGAGAAACACGCAGTCTTTCCCCTCCGACCGGTGAAATTATCCTCTCGCAGCCGTTGGCGCTGGAGACACAGACATAACGATTGCACAGCCTGTGTGTGTGCGAGCAGCACGCCGACAATGGCCGATGCGCCCAACTTTGACCTCTACATGTACATCTACGTGATTACTTTGCTATTCACAATCAAGTGCCTGGCAGAGGGTTCAATGAATCACCTTCATGCTGTCTCTCTGCCGTTCCATCCTCGAACGGCACGCGGAAAATGCGGGCACTTAAATTTTTCTGTGCGATCCCTGATTTCTCTTATTTTTTCGTGATCATCATTTCTCCCTATGTGGGTGCCAACAGAATGTTTTCGAAATCGGTGAATTTCATGAGAAGATTCACGTATCATGTCTGTGACACTATCTCCCCTATTTCGCGATAATACAAAACGAGCTGCCCTTCTTTGTACTTCGATGTCATCCGTCAGTCCTACCTGATGCGGATCCCACACCGCACAGCAATACTCCAGAATAGGGCGGATAAGCTTAGTGTAAGCAGTCTCTTTGGTAGATCTGTTGCACCTTCTAAGTGTTCTGGCAATGAATCGCAGTCTTTGGTTTGCTGTATCCACAATATTATCTATGCGATCGTTCCAAATTAGGTTATTTGTAATTGTAATCCCTAAGTATTTACTTGAATTTACAGCCCTCAAATTTGTGTGACTTATCGCGTAATCGAAGTTTTGCTGATTTCTTTTAGTACTCATGTGAATAACTTGACACTTTTCTTTATTCAGGGTCAATTGCCACTTTTCGCACCATACAGATATCTTAACTAAATCGTTTTGCAAGTCGTTTTGATCAACTGATGACTTTACAAGACGGTAAACGACAGCATCATCTGCAAACAATCTAAGACGGCAACTGAGACTGTCTCGTATGTCGTTAATATAGATGAGGAACAATAGAGGGCCTATAACACTTCTTTGGGGAACGCCGGATATTACTTCTGTTTTACTCCACGACTTTCCGTCTATTACTACGAACTGTGACATTTCTGACAGGAAATCACGAATCGAGTCGCACAACTGAGGCGATTCTCCGTAGGCACGCAGTTTGGTTAGAAGACGCTTGTGAGGAACGGTGTCGAAAGCCTTCAGGAAATCTAAAAATAAGGAATCAATTAGACATCCCCTGTAGATAGCACTTATTACTTGATGAGCATAAAGAGCTAGTAGTGTTTCACAAGAACGATATTTTCTGAATCCGTGGTGACTATATGTCAATAAATAGTTTTCTTCGAGGTACTTCATAATGTTCGAATACAGTATATGTTCTTAAACACTACTGCAAATCGACGTTAGTGATATAGACCTGTAAATCAGCGGATTACTCCTACTTCCCTTTTTGGGTATTGGTGTGACTTGAGCAATTTTCTAGTCTTTAGGTACGTATCTTTCTGTGAGCAACTGGTTGTATATAATTGCTAAATGTTGTTGTTGTTGTGGTCTTCAGTCCTGAGACTGGTTTGATGCAGCTCTCCATGCTACTCTATCCTGTGCAAGCTTCTTCATCTCCCAGTACCTACCGCAACGTACATCTTGCTGAATTTGCTTAGTGTGTTCATCTCTTGGTCTCCCTCTACGATTTTTATCCTCCACGCTGCCCTCCAATGCTAAATTTGTGATCCCTTGATTCCTCAGAATATGTCCCACCAACCGGTCGCTTCTTCTTGTCAAGTTGTGCCACAAACTCCTCTTCTCCCCAATTCTATTCAATACCTCCTCATTAGTTATGTGATCTACCCATATAATCTTCAGCATTCTTCTGCAGCACCACATTTCGAAAGCTTCTATTCTCTTTTTGTCTAAACTATTTATCGTCCACGTTTCGCTTCCATACATGGCTACACTCCATACAAATACTTTCAGAAACGTCTTCCTAACACTTAAATGAATACTCGACGTTAACAATTCTCTCTTCTTCAGAAACGCTTTCCTTGCCATTGCCAGTCTACATTTGATATCCTCTCTACTTCGACCATCATCAGTTATTTTGCTCCCCAAATAGCAACACTCCTTTACTACTTTAAGTGTCTCATTTCCTAATCTAATCCCCTCAGCATCACCCGACTTAATTCGACTACATTCCATTATCCTCGTTTTGCTTTTGTTGATGTTCATCTTATATCCTCCTTTCAAGACACTGTCCATTCCGTTCAACTGCTCTTCCAAGTCCTTTGCTGTTTCTGACAGAATTACAATGTCATCGGCGAACCTCAAAGTTTTTATTTCTTCTCCATGGATTTTAATACCTACTCCGAATTTTTCTTTTGTTTCCTTTACTGCTTGCTCAATATACAGATTGAATAACATCGGGGAGAGGCTACAATCCTGTCTCACTCCCTTCCCAACCACTGTTTCCCTTTCATGCCCCTCGACTCTTATAACTGCCATCTGCTTTCTGTACAAATTGTAAATAGCCTTTCGCTCCTTGTATTTTACCTCTGCTTCCTTCAGAATTTGAAAGAGAGTATTCCAGTCAACATTGTCAAAAGCTTTCTCTAAGTCTACAAATGCTAGAAACGTAGGTTTGCCTTTCCTTAATCTTTCTTGTAAGATAAGTCGTAGGGTCAGTATTGCCTCACGTGTTCCAACATTTCTACGGAATCCAAACTGACCTTCCCCGAGGTCGGCTTCTACCAGTTTTTCCATTCGTCTGTAAAGAATAATTGCTAAATATGGAGCTATTTTATCAGCATACTCTGAGAGGAACCTGACTGGTACACAATCTGGACCGGAGACCTTGCCTTTATTAAGCGATTTAAGCTGCTTTGTTACACCGAGGATATCCACTTCTATGTTTCTCATCCTGGCAGTTGTTCTTGATTGGAATTCAGGAATATTTACTTCGTCTTCTTTGGTGAAGGAGTTTCTGAAAGCCGTGTTTAATAGCTCTGCTTTAGTGGCACTGTCATCAGTGGCTCCACTGTTGTTATCGCGCAGTGAAGGTCCTCGGTCCTCGTGCGGAGGCAGGCAGCAGGCACTGCCTCCCGATGAAGCCAGCAGCCGTGGGGTGGTCTCCCTAATCCGGACCCCGTCACGGGAGCGAAGTGTCGGCTCGGCCCGGACGTCGCGGCCCGCCTCGGTGGCGTGACGCGGCCGGCGCAGTCGGTGCGAACAGTACAGCTTGTCGGCCAGCTGCCTCGCCGGGCAGTTAGCCTCCGTACCGCGCCGCAGTTGAGCGCAGCGGGGCTCGCGCTACGGGCGGCCGCTCTGCGCCGGAGGACGCGACAGTCGGCGCCAGCTCACACTGGCAACGAATCCTGCTGGCGGGCCTAAAACAGCTTCAGACTTATTTAAGTCTGCAGGCTTTCGTGGCCGTCGTCACTGAAGTTAATATCTTCTGAGTTATTACGCCGCGTCATGTTTCTTCTAAAAAGTTCGGCGTTATGACCCATCTGCTGGGATCTTCCTCAGGATCTTTTGGTGTCCCCTACTGCTAGAACACTGTCAGAGACGAGTGTCGCGTCAATCCGTCAGGTTACCGTTCGTTTCTGGGGTCACTGACCGCATAAGAAAAATGTTATTCCGACATCTTTTTTTAGTCAAAACAAAATAAAAGGAAACGGATGCACCTGATTACCTCCACAACGCAGGCGTCTATCAAGTGTCATGTGGTTGCGGCAAAGTAAATGTAGGTGAAACTGGAAGAACTGATAAAGAACGCGTTAAGGAACACAAACGGCACATGCGACCAAAACAAAGTGCAAAATCGGCAGTAGCGGAACATCGCGAGAACTGCGGCTCTGACATTGATTTTAATAACGTATGTGTACTGGCTAAAGAAACAAACATTTATAGAAGAAATGACCTAGAAGCGGTTGAAATTCCTAAGAATGCATCTAATTTCAATAGAGAGGACGGCTATAGGCTTCCGGGATTGTCGCTCCACGCCATCAAGGAAGTAAATACGCGGCCGCGATGTGTGAGCTGCATACGCAACGCGCTGCAAGTCACCTCCGCGGACAATAATATTTTGGGTAAACATTCCCCCTCTCTTGCTCTGTCCGTTTCCAATCTAGCCACTGACGACGACCAACCAATAGCGGTAGCAGGCATTTGAAAAAAAAAAAATGGTTCAAATGGCTCTGAGCACTATGGGACTTAACTTCTGAGGTCATCAGTCTCCTAGAACTTAGAACTACTTAAACCTAACTAACCTAAGGACATCACACACATCCATGCCCGAGGCAGGATTCGAACCTGCGACCGTAGCGGTCTCACGGTTCTAGACTGCAGCGCCAGAACCGCGCGGCCACTTCGGCCGGCGTAGCTCTATTACAAGGCCTGTTTCACACTCAGTGAGACGTTGATAGCTTTGTAGCATTAATGCCACTCTTGACAATCATCAATTCACCTCATCCAACCGCAAAGGTAACTAACGCTCATGAGCGTTACAGTTCGTATTTAAAGCAAAACTGATTTGATTCCTCATAGCGCCACTCATATGCGACTGACGCGAAATTTGAATGACATTATGTCGCACATCTCCTTCTTGGTGTTGTAATTTTCTTTCCGTCAGTTTATACGTCTCCGCAAGAGCCCTGATCTTATCTCCGTGCCCCTATGCGAAATATACTTTACTAGCAGCAGGATCATTCTAAGCTCAGCTTCAAATACCGATTCTCTAAGTTTTTTCAACAATGTTCTTCGAAAAGAACGTCATCTTCCCTCCAGGGATTCCCCTTTGAGTGCCCAAAGCATCCCCGTAACAATTGCGTGTTGATCAGACCTACCGTTAACAAATCTAGCACCCTGCCTCTGAATTGCTTCGATGTCTTCCTTCAGTAGCCGGCCGGGGTGGCCGAGCGGTTCTAGGCGCTACAGTCTGGACCCACGCGACCGCTACGGTCGCAGGTTCGAATCCTGCCTCGGGCATGGGTGTGTGTGATGTCCTTAGGTTAGTTAGGTTTAAGTAGTTCTAAGTCCTAGGGGACTGAAGACCTTAGAAATTAAGTCCCACAGTGCTCAGAGCCATTTGAAGCCATCTTCCTGCAGTCGTGAGTGCTGTGTGAGGAGCTGAGTCGGCAGTCGGCCTTTGGCTGTGGAGCGGTGCGGTACGACCCGGCCGCTGCGTGCCGCGTTTGCGGAAGTGTTGTTTACCGCGCCGTCACGCTAGCGTCCAGTGTCACAGCTGCGTTCCTGACTTCCGATGGCTGCCTCGTATCGCAAAGCCACGATCCAGATGCAGTCTGACGCAACGTACTCCAGGTCCAAGGCCCACGAAGTAGAGATTTTTACGAGACGTTACACACATTGATCCGAAGGAAGTGATAGGTGTCTGTCGTCTCCAGCATGTATATCTCAGGTTCACTGACGCCTTTGACAAACTTCTCCGCCGCTCGACGGAAGGTTACTGATTCTGCCACTCTGACGGAAACGTGGGTGTGGTAACACTCGAACTTGCTAGAGTGAGAATACAAAATGTGCCCGTGTTTGAGCTACCACGTGAAGTCTGTAGCGTCTCCTGGCCAATCGTCATAAAAAGCGTGTGACAGAATTTTTTCCGTGTGTGTGAGACCAGTTAACACATATCGATATAGTGCCACGCACGCGGCGAAAGAGAAATAATTTAAACACGAATAAACATGACCAAGTGAAGTAATAAAGCAAGACTGTGTAAACATTTCACGAATATATTATGTGTGTATGTAGAACATTCATAATTATTTGACGTTTTTGGCAATTTTTAACTTTGAATCCATGATGTGTTATTATCTTTGACAATCGTATTCTTGTTAAATGGATTAGTGATTATGATCTGTGCCTCAGATAAAAAGGACAATTCAGTACATGTATAAATAGTAAAAAGCATTGTAATAATTTCTCTGTTCTCTTTGGGTTTCGTTACGAGTAACACTTGCGTGTTAAGCAAATGTATATGCTGGCCGTGAATATTTTGTTCATGAAGCTTGAGATCCGCCATTAGGCGAGTTGTAAAAAGGTGTGTAAAATTAATGCATTTTTGTTTGAATATATTGAGTTTGAGCAAATATGTTTTGAAAATAATTTGTAAAGTTGGCAGCCATTCGTCCCGTAGATAATTTAGACATTTTCATCATTTAATTTAGCGGAAGCCGCTGTACCAATCTGCGAGGGCAACGGCCGCACACGCGGCACTTTTAGAAAATGTTTATTTCAGGCATCGCAGTCGTCTCGCCGCTAAAGCGAGGTAACATAATAATATTTAACATTTTATTACAGCCTCCAGCAGTGCCGGCAGACTATATTATATTATTCGGTGCATTTGTCAGTTTGATTGGAAGGTACTGTGCGACATGTTCTATGCGATCACAAAAATATAACGAATAACTGCGTTATGACTTTATCATTTTCACATTTTGTGGCAAGGTCTGCTCTGTGAAACTAAAGCAATATTTTATATTTTCTCCCTGAGATTAAGAGAAGGCGGGCTAGCCGCGCGACCGTTCTAATTAACAGTATTCAAAAATCCACTCCATAACGTAACCAACATTCAGTGCTGTCACGATCATTTGAATTTCGTTACTGACTTTTCTGAATACGATGCAAGGTAGTGAGTTCAGATACAGTTTTCTTACTTTCTTGATTACGTTACAGTAGCAAGTGAATGTTTCCTACATGATTATCCAGAGCAGATGTGGAAGAGCAATAATATGATCCACGGTGTGCCAGATTTATGATAAAAGTGTTTATTCCCTCTTCCACTCCATGTCTGAACTTAACATACGTGTCCTAGTGTGACTCATACAGCCAAAGTGAAATATTTACTCAACATTACTCAAAGTTACTTGCTTTTATGAAGAAAAAATTACTAAGTAAAGACAGTGTAATAACATTGAATCAAAACCACAGCAACTTGTTACAAATAATTTTGTGTACTGCCATCAGCTCTCAGTTACAGTTTTATATCAGTCTGAACATTGCAAATCCAAACTTTAATATCGTAAAGCAAAGTTACTAGTTACCATGTACCAACTTACTTGCTGCTACACACATATATAATCATATCTAAATAAATAAAACCACAAGCCGAATAAAATTAACTCCAGCAGTAAAAAAGTGAGAGGAGGAGTAAGGGAGACGGAATAGTCATCATGCTCTCCGACCATATGGCACAACCCTCGACCATACGGTCGAAAAATGGAAGACTTTCGGAATATACCCCATCGTTAACACTGTGCGGCAGGACCGCTTTGAGCTGCGGTACCATATACCTTCACGTCTCACGATCGCTGGTTAGTTATTTAGCACGGTCAACCGAGCACTTGCTCCGGATGTGAACTGGTAGGCTATGTTCGTACGAAATGACTGTAACGCCGTCTCTTGTAGACGCCCTCTACCGATCGGATTCGACCATCGATGGCGACCTCTATTCCGATTACGTATGCTGCGGCGGCGAGACGGGAGACGCCAGCAGTCTATGACCACCCTATGACCACCCTTCTGTATTGGTGTAAGCCTTGGAGGCCCCTACAACAGCGCCTGAGGAGCCCCCAGCGCTGAAGAACGCGACACCGCTTTCACCCCCTGCTTTGCTCCGGGCGCAGAGGCGAGGCAGCGTAAACAGAAATCGCCGAAGCGCCAGAAGAAACGGCGAGTAACGACCGAGGCAGTGGGCCAGCCCGAGGCAGTGACGATGGATAATGAGGTACGTCAGCCGATACACCGGCCCGACGCGGCCGAACCTAACGTACCACATGGTTCGACGTCTTCCCAGCTACCGGCGGGAGCACGCACTGTGGGGATGCGGGAGATCACCGAAGCCCCACCCCCGGGGATGCAGCCGCGACTACGTCCGCCTCTCGGGATCCAGTGTTGTCGACCTCCCTGGGAGACTGGCCGCAAGAGATGGAGATGCAGGATGCGGTTCAGGTTGTAATATTAGTATCTCTTTCGATAGCTTAAATAAACATACATTCGATTATCTAACCATGCAGGCTCATAAAAGCCATACAATTTGTGTAAAAATTTCTTAGATCGTCGCTGAGCAGCGACCACCTGATATTTCAAAGGATATCTTACGAGCCACGGCGCAGAATACGAATTGTTCATAAATTGTTTCGATAGCGATATTTTGTGATTCTTATTTTTTGACAGCTAAGGAACTGTAATCCTCTTCTGTTACCACAGTCCTGATATATTTTTTTAAAGACGGCGGACGTGTATGCGGCGCGGTTCGCAATCACTAATTAGTTATCATAAAATTTTACTATTATTCAGTGCTATGTAAGAATTTATGTGTGCACCTATGATGAAATATCGAAGATAGAAAAATGGTTCAAATGGCTCTGAGCACTATGCGACTTAACTTCTGAGGTCATCAGTCGCCTAGAACTTAGAACTAATTAAACCTAACTAACCTAAGGACATCACAAACATCCATGCCCCAGGCAGGATTCGAACCTGCGACCGTAGCGGTCGCTCGGTTCCAGACTGTAGTGCCTAGAACCGCACGGCCACTCTAGCCGGCTATCGAAGATGGAACATTAAAACTGTACGGAGCCTATTGTTAGACATACTGACTAAGGTAATTAAATTGGTTATTGTGCTCTCAAATGCTGTAGTGGCTGCCTATTACTTAAAGTATTTCTATGCTATCCATCTCCTATTAATGGCAACAAAAATAACGGTGTTTTTATAGTTTTCGTACAGCAACTAGGGACCGACTGCATGTCGGCAAACGTAGTAGTTGAGGCAGAAGGCTCATTGCTATTTACCTTGTTTGTGATTTAAAGCCAACTTCTTTTAATGTGTGGTGTAGTATAGCAAAGAAAATTTCCAGCTCTGTCTGGTGCCTTAGGTTTCTCTGTTCGTAGTTGCTATGTCTCATATCCGGTCGTGGTCGAACATGATCACGACACAATTAAATTAAGTGGCAATGCGAACTCTGTTCTTAATCTTGAGAATGCTACACGCTCTGCAAACGATTTCACGTGACATATAAATATCACACACAGTACTTAATTTTTGAAAACTCTGCTCTTCCCGCCAACAAGTGGTGCAAACCTCACAAAAGATTTCCGAATCTTCACAACAGAATAATAATTTAATCAAAATATAAACATTAAAAAAACACCACAAAGTCCCTGATGATACACTGGTGCCGTTGACCGCGTCGACGTTGACGACGTCTGACGCCTAGGCAAGCATGACGTTCACCCGCCGATTCCTATCTCTTCACCCTGAAGGTATGCCACACCGCGAACACTGCCCGTCTGTAATAACCAAGGACAGCCCCCACGACTTCATGGAACAGGCATACTGTTCGACACGATCAGTGTCAACGCCAGAACTCTGTCTCGATACCTACTGATATGACGCCAACGCCCTGTTTTGAGATGTGGGCGGAGGAGGTACGGCTGTCTGCTCAGAGAAAGGATTATGGCAACTGATGTATTCTATTTATCGTTGGTCCATGGGGCCGCACTCACGGTTGGTGCAGTTCGTCTGGTGAACCTATAGGCTCCTTCCGGAACCAATAGAAGGAGAGAACGCCGCACCTTTTATGCCGAGGACATAGCACTGCTCTTCCAGGCCAGTACCGACCACTTCTTCATCTACATCCATACTCCGCAAGCCACCTGACGGTGTGTGGCGGAGGGTACCCTTGACGCTGCATCACAGACAGGAGCGCCTGCGATGGTGTACTCAACGACGAACCTGGGTGCACGAATGGAAAAACGTCATTTTTTCGGATGAATCCAGGTTCTGTTTACAGCATCATGATGGTCGATCCGTGATTGGCGACATCGCGGTGAACGCACATTGGAAGCGTGTATTCGTCATCGCCATACTGGCGTATCATCCAGCGTGATGGTATGGGGTGCCATTGGTTACACGTCTGGGTCACCTCTCGTTCGCATTAACGGCACATTGAACACTGGACGTTACATTTCAGATGTGTTATGACCCGTGGCTCTACACTTCGTTCGACCCCTGCGAAACCCTACATTTCAGGAGGATAATGCACGACCGCATGTTGCAGGTCCTGTACGGGACTTTGTGGATACAGAAAATGTTCGACTGCTGCCCTGGCCAGCACATTCTCCAGATCTCTCACGAATTGAAAACGTCTGGTCAATGGTGGGCGAGCAACTCGCTCGTCACAATACGCCAGTCACTACTCTTGATGAACTGTGGTATCGTGTTGAAACTGCATGGGCAGCTGTACCTGTACACTCCATCCAAGCTCTGTTTGACTCACTGCCTAGGCGTATCAAGGCCGTTATTACGGCCAGAGGTGGTTGTTCTGGGTACTGATTTCTCAGGATGTATGCACTCAGATTGCGTGAAAATGTAATGACATGTCAGTTCTAGTGTAATATATTTGTCCAATGGATAGCCGTTTATCATCTGCATTACTTCCTGGTGTGGCAATTTTAATGGCCAGTAGTGTATGTAGTTGTGATACCTATTGCATCTTACCTCGAACGTCGTCCGTCGGGGGTTGGTATGGGGCTTCAAGTGCCACCGCCACACCTTCAACGTGCACTCCAATGATGTCATTGGCATGACGTCACTGTAGGACAACCTAATCTACCCTCACACCGAGACAGTAACACAGAGATCCACCGGTGACGCTGTACCTCAACCTACCGCAAAAAAAAAAGGAACTACGGCGGACAATTCTATTCAGTGGGCCGAGTCTACGAGCTGCAGTATTCGTCCGTAGTCTCCGACACTTTGGCTCTGTAGGTCAGCTGTGGGCACTACGTAGGCGTCACTCACAGGCCCTTTAATATTTCAGAGGACTTTTAGTATTTTCAAACGTCTAATAAGTATCGTTTGAGTATTTCTTAATATCTAACAAATATCATTTTATTGTTAATTGCTGGGAATCTTCCTGATTAAGATAAGCTATGCCGCCGTCCTGCTTTCCCAAGACTTTCAACCTCGCGGTGGGCAGTGGTCATAATGTTTTGACTCATTGGTGTAAGGTCACAAACAGATTTTACGAAGAAAAACCAGGCTCGCACACTACTTGACATCAACCGTTTAAACACTATTAACATTAATTCAGCTTTATCTCAATTTTTACCACTTATGCTACCGCAAAAGTAACTGTTAATATTATGGATGTTAAACGAGTTGCAAATTTGAGTCAGTGTTAACTACGGAAAACTGAATGAAAAAATCTATCAACGATAACTGAAATACGCTCTACAAATTGCGATCGCTCCGAGTCGTATCGCGTCTCACTGTTGCGCCGCCAACCAGAGACGCGCGCTCGCCTGCCGTGTTGCGTGCGTGCAGTCCGCTACGTTGCGAGGTGCCGGGGCTAGCAGTGTATTTATCACTAAATTCTACTAGAATCCACATATGTAAATCATGCTCTAAGCCCCCCCTATTCTAACTCCGACTTTTGCTGTTGCACAAGGATAAAAAAATACGCGAACTGACTCTAATCAACCCTGCCAGTGGAGTAGAAGAGAGTTTGGCACCTGCAATAATTTAATTTGATAAATAAGTTAAATAAACAAAGGTTTCATTAGCATAGTGAGGAGTGATAGGGTTGCTCTATCGATTAACAGAATGAAAGTTCTGTCCAAAATAACAATATGATTTATTAAGACAAAACACAAATTAATAAACAAAAACACATGAATTCTAATTTATGATACATTAAATTGGCTCGAATTGGAGACTCATACAAACACTGTAAAGGTGAAGTTGTCCCTAAACTAGATCGTGAGGTTTAAGACGAAGTGGTATGTGGAGCCAATTCCTTGCCACTCAAATCTCAAGAGAGACACACCGCTAACCCAACAGTAATTGCTGCTACTCAAGACAGAACAAAGTTAGAAAAAGACGAACAGGCGCGCTCTGCTGAGCTCTGATTATCACCTAGGAAAATCCCTATCTGCCGGTGCTGCGGACATACGTTACCAAAACTGTCTTCTTGACTGCCAGAACACGATCTGGCGTACCGGAGCCGTTGGCTGGTTGCTTCTACGTCCTCGACCGAAAGGCGACCGCCGACTCCCTAGAGCACCCGTACAGGCCGAACACACAACATTCCCGCCCCCACGACAGTGGCCGTGGTTACGTTCCAATCAGCAACTCGAAAACCGGCGGAAATTCCACTCCATTGCCGTAGCACTACCATTCCACCAATGGAGATTCTTGGCGCCAATTTCTGTGCTGATTTTGCTACGTCACGGCGCTATGCCCTGAGCAAACCAATCACCGTTACTATTTTGCAGAAAGTGCGGGAATTTTCCCGCCACAACTGCCTGGGTACATAAGTTATTCCCACGCCTCGCTGGTAGCCCGCCAGAAAGTGTTTTCGCTAAGTTTCTCCGAAGTAACGGAACCTCTAGCCCAGCCGCTACTTCACACCCTAGCGGGCGTGTCTCTTGACAATGTCGGCGTCTGCAAAGCATTCATTCGACTGCCTCACACACGTCGGCTTAACCCGCCTGTCACCGGACCACCCGGGTGACGAGAGACGCTGCGTGGGAAGTCCGCGTGTGAAGGAATAGCAACTTCCCACCGCATGCAACTAGAGAGGAGAATCGTAAGATAGAAATATGAGAGGGGGCTCATGCCACCTCTCATAGCCCCTACGCCATTTTAGATTGTAATTGGTGAGCGGTTGGCTCACTTAGGAGCAAGGTAGTGAGTCAATCGCCCAAGAACAATCTCGCAAGCTGGCTCCACATGCCGCACTCTATAAAGAAAATCACTGCAACTGAAAAAATCAGTTCATAGAGGGAGGATTATTTATGATCTAGCCAACTTCACCTTCTTAATATGGAACACTAACACTCACATCACACATCCATACCCAGGGAGCCCCTTCCAAACACCGATTCACGCAGACATTCACGCTCTAAATATGGCCCGGGCATCTGAGCCAAATATGGAGCAGTTTATTCTTTACAATCAGAGTTGGAGTGCTCCGCAATTAAATGCCCAAGATGTTACAACAAGTTTAATCATTAAACTAACCTGAACTCACTCACACATGATACTATATAAGTTAACAATCTCTTTGTGAGCTTTCAGAATCTAGTTACAACCTCCGATTCATTCTGTCTCCCTGCAGCAAGAATAACCTTTACAAAATGTTCCCTGAACTGATGGTCCATTCACAATGACAGTGGTGGTATCTGCTTCAGTTTATGGGGACTTCAGGCACACTGTTTGCATACACACAACAATAAACACAAAATACAAAAAAAACATGGTGTGGAGAACAATACAGTAATCTGTAATAAGAATTACAATGTAAAACACAAACGCATACAAGGTATAACATACATTACAAAAACAACATAAGAGAAAGAAATTTAAGAAAAAAACAAGGTTCATGGGGCATCAAATTGTGCGTGCACATTGCACAAAGTTCACGACTGTGCTGAGAATGAGGCACTAAATCACATTGTTAGAAATATCCGTGGCACTTCACTAATTCCACAGTACTGACATCACATAAGGCTAAACGTCGGGTGTTGTTGCTACGTTGTTGCAACGGCAATAGGGTAGGAAGACACAGTGATAGGCTCTCCTCACGTCGATTAAATGTCTCTGAGGTCTATTTGTTGGGATACATCACTAGTCTAGGTCTCTTCTCTCGCTGGACAGTACTTTACGTTTCCCAATATTGCAGTTCGACGAGGGATGATGGCACGTGGAGTGACTCCACAAGTGTGTGAGGTCATCCATACAGGATCGAACTAGGAGTGACGATTGCTAAAACTGCTCTCTAAAAGAGAGGAGAAGTTAGAAATGAGACCATACATTTGTTAGTGTGGCACGATACTGCTTTGTGTATGCAGATCGGCCAATGCTAGTGAGTTGTAAAAACCCAAACAGGTGAGTATATAACGTCCCTTTCTGTCCTGAGGCACATGGGCGCAGGTTCTGACACGATATGTGATCTTCTTCGTGTACTCACGACAGCGTGGTCTGCCGCAGGGAATCCCTCCAAACGGCTGCCGCGTCTGGAGAGCTAGCAGGCTGTCGCGTGTGGGTCGCGTGTCAGTGTCAACGGCCAGCCTCACTTTCGCTTGTGGCCCGGCGAGGACCCCACTTAATCCCTAAGGTACACGGCCCGGTGACTGTCAGCTTGCAGGAACGGACGCTCGCCCTCTAGCAGGTAGCCGAAGACCTCTTGTTTTTGCGCTGGCTGGCCTCTGTATTGCCACGATACCCGTCATCTGCACAGTTCTGACAAAAATCTTAAGCCTAACTTTTTCCCATGACCTTCTATGTTATAATAAATTTACATAATGACACATTGATGGTCTGTCATTTCAGACACTCTTATTTTACTTTTATAGTTATTTATCTGTAGCTATCATTATAACATCTAATCTAGACATGGAAATAATTTATTTTGATATATGTGTAGAGACCGATCTCAGTATTGTACATGGTGTGTGATAACTGATGCTATATAACGGATGAACAACTAAATGTGCGGGCCCGCACTAATATTACTATTAATTACATAGATCGACAGTAGACATGCTCAAGAATTAACTACCATTTGCCAACGATCTACATTCTATGTCTATTAATTCAATTATGTTGTTATGCAGGTCTAAGTTTTACTGTGCTATAAAGAACATGCAACTTCGCTCGCCGGTCGTCCCTCCATCTCGGCCCTGTGATTTGATGACCTGAAAAATAGCATCCCAACAGGCGCGCGCCACACTTGTGGTAGAAAACCCCCAAAATATTAATCTAGTTATTGTTAAATCCTACAGTTTAACTTATCCTAGTATCGTACTTTCCCTTTTATTTATTTATTTTTTTTTATTTACCTTATATAATACTCTTACATAATTCCTGTTACGCTGAGATGTCTCGCTGCTCGCCGCTATTGACGACAGTGATGTGCGCGCCGTACGACATGGCCTCCGAGTTCTCACTATGCCTCACTGAAACTCCAGAGACTGGGTTAGCCATGGCTATACAAGACAATAAATTTATAGTTGCAACTTCTTTTTCTATGTTATGCAGTATTCGCGATCAAAGCACACCTTTCCAGAAGCAATGTAATATGACCAAGCCAGGGGTGGTTCCTGTCGAGCATTCAGTCGCCCAACACACGCCAGCTACACAGTATGTCACGAATATCCAAGTATAAGTCCCTGGTTATTCATCTGTGACAGTCACGAGCAGCACGCTAAATCCCCAACCAGCACATTGGCATGGTAGGCTTTATGCTCGCATTTCTCTCGTCTAGGGCACCATTGGAGTCAAACGCTCACAGGATCACCCCGACTTGCAAGACAACGATGCTGGCGCAGCTCTGCAAAAAAAACTATACTGCCCATATTCATCCTCGAAATCACGCAATATACCACAATCTTGCCGTGCACTGACGCGTCCCTGCAAGCATTGGTATGAACGTTTCACGAACTGGTTGTGGCCGCTATTGAGCGTAACACGACTTCTCAGAACGCTTCTAAGAGCACGTTCTTGTATGCGCCCGTTTGTGCGACGTCTCGTCACTCATCTTTATCCCTTAACATGGACACCAGATAGGAAATGACAAAAACATTGCTCATGGAAAGGTAGTCCCTCTTATCGCAACGACAGAGGAGATCCCGAACATAGACAAAAAGTTAACAGCAGTAAATTCTTATGCGAGAAAACGCAGCGTGTTAATACTTTAACAATCTTAATCTTATAATGCAACGATTATTGTTCCCCGAAGAAAGGTTCATATCTTTGCCTATTCTACTATGTACACCACTTAAACTACTATTATTCCACGAACTTCTTTGTGTGAGAGAAGTGGTGGAGTCCTATGGACTAGCGTGAATCTCTTCTTAGACTCCCCCTCCTCTGATGTGCATTAGGATTTGGAGGTCTAATTTCAATCTCCTGGTTCTCCTGTTGTCCTTGATTTCGCTCTCTCCAATTACGGTCGCTTTGCCGTTCGTCATTCCTCCTGTCCCAGATTGCTTGTCTAGATTGACCCTGTTCCCTGACGTTCTGGTTTCCGTGTCTCTGGTTTCCATAACCTTGAACAGCGTAACCTTGATTTCAGTAATCCTGGTTTCCTAACTGACCAGTGCGATTATGCGATCTGTTGTCGTCTTCCCTTGCTGGCCCGTGGTATTTGTTATTTTGCGCCTTCTTCCTGTCCTTTGCGTCTTGTTTATCGAAGACTACTTCGAGTTCGCGCAGTAGACTCTTGAATGCATCTATGTCAGATCCACACTTCCCGACAAGTGTCTGTTGATACCTAACTGGCAATTTCGAAAAGCAAAATTTAATGATTTCTCCGTTGCTATATGGACTATCTAAAAACTGATTCTTCTTGAGTAAATCATCAAAAAATTTGGTTGCGCTCCTATGCCCGGACACTTCCAGTTCAGGACAAAATATTATTTCCTCTTTAATCCTGTCTTGCGTTTCCTTTGACCAGTAGGTCCGCAGGAATGCACCAACAAATTCCTGATAAGTCCGACATGTCGCTGCCACGCCCCGCATCTTTTCCGCTGCTTGGCCTTCGATGTGTCCACACATGAATTCTAATTTTGCCTGGGTTGGCCACGATGCCGGTAATGAATTTGTAAACTGCATCACCCAGCTCTTCGGATGCATCGACCCTCCATTTTCTTTGAATTTCTGGAATTTTAGTATCGACAGGAAGTGATTGTGATCAAAATCCTGTCTGATCCTCGCACTGGTGTTGTCACTCGCTTCCGATACTTGCACGTCTGCTGAGTGTCCTGTTCTATCTTGCTGATAACTGTGATGTGCTACGTCTGTATCACAGTGGAAGTGGCATTCAGCATTCACTCTTCTAAGTGGGCTGCAATTATTGGAGCTATTACTCGCTGTTTCTGCGTGTGCATTGTTCGTTCCGCACGCTGTCACTGGGCTAGAGCACGGCGGGCTTTTCCTCGGAGACACAATCCTGTGTACTCCATCATTGGTATCCGAACGCGCAGTGCTCGTGTGCCCGTTTCGCTCTAGTTTTGCTATCCGACTCTCTACTTCTTTCATTCGTTTCGTGATGTTCGTAACCGCAATATTACCTTGAGTCTTTAAGGCCGCCAGGGATTTTGAGTGGACTTGTGTCGCACGTCGCAAGCGCTCTGCGAGTTGAGAAGTTACTCTTGCGATTTTCATTGCCCCTGTTGCTGCAGTTATGGCTAGGCCTGCTACTTTTTGTGCTACCATTGACATTTGTTTTGCTTCTCCACATTCTTTCTTTATTGTTAATAATTCCCCACGAATTTCCCCTATATGCGAAATTATTGCCTCCGTGTCCTTCTTACGCTGTTCATCAGCTTCTTCCTTCTCCTGCTTACGTTGTTTCTCCTCTTCTTCCTTCTCCTTCTTACGTTGTTTCTCCTCTTCTTCCTTCTCCCTCTTACGCTGTTCGTCAGCTTCTTCCTTCTCCTTCTTACGTTGTTTCTCCTCTTCTTTCTTCTCCCTCTTACGCTGTTCGTCAGCTTCTTCTTTCATTGATCGTAGGAAGCTAAGTATTGGGTTTACGTCATCTTTTTGATCCTCTTCAAACGTGGGAGATGTAACTCTGGACACCTGGGCGCTAGAGCTCTGACGTGACCGAGCTGGCCCCTGTCTGCTCTCGTTCGTTTGATTATAAACTTCTGCTACCGTCTCGACCTGTGTGCCTGTCTCTGTTTCATCCTCTACCTCACTATCATAATCACGGCCGCAACGCTGCTCTGAGATCGCGTCCAAATCACCTTCCTCATCAATGACCCTGTCGTCCTGTGCTGCTAAAAATGTGCCCATCTCATCTCTGAACCTATCCTCGTCAGTAACCTGCCTCTTATCCATTATGCTATTCTCTTTTGTTTTAGTTTCGCTCGCTAATAGTCGTGCCTTACTTCTCGTGATCATTCATGAAAAAACAAATTTATCTAAAATATACAGTAAAAATTATCTACTCACTGTAGTTTTACACATAGACATAAAATTTCAACAACGCTGTTCCAACGCTGTAATTAACAACACAATTTGATGTGGTACAGAAACCGCACACAAATCCGACAAAGTGCGATGTGGTACGGACACCACATCAACGAAACACAAAAAAAACAATGAACAAAAAAAAATATATACACTGAAAACAAGAACTGTAATAATGCGCCGCTACTTAAAACTAAACGCGGAACTACAAGAAAAACAAGTTGGGTATTACTCATTAAAAAAAAGAGAAAAACAATTGAATGTTCCTACTAAGAATCCTGTTGGCTTATCAGTGATTCACAGGAAAGATCCGAGGCTAAGGGTCGCCATATTATGCGAGGTGCCGGGGCTAGCAGTGTATTTATCACTAAATTCTACTAGAATCCACATATATAAATCATGCTCTAAGCCCCCCCTATTCTAACTCCGACTTTTGCTGTTGCACAAGGATAAAAAAATACGCGAACTGACTCTAATCAACCCTGCCAGTGGAGTAGAAGAGAGTTTGGCACCTGCAATAATTTAATTTGATAAATAAGTTAAATAAACAAAGGTTTCATTAGCATAGTGAGGAGTGATAGGGTTGCTCTATCGATTAACAGAATGAAAGTTCTGTCCAAAATAACAATATGATTTATTAAGACAAAACACAAATTAATAAACAAAAACACATGAATTCTAATTTATGATACATTAAATTGGCTCGAATTGGAGACTCATACAAACACTGTAAAGGTGAAGTTGTCCCTAAACTAGATCGTGAGGTTTAAGACGAAGTGGTATGTGGAGCCAATTCCTTGCCACTCAAATCTCAAGAGAGACACACCGCTAACCCAACAGTAATTGCTGCTACTCAAGACAGAACAAAGTTAGAAAAAGACGAACAGGCGCGCTCTGCTGAGCTCTGATTATCACCTAGGAAAATCCCTATCTGCCGGTGCTGCGGACATACGTTACCAAAACTGTCTTCTTGACTGCCAGAACACGATCTGGCGTACCGGAGCCGTTGGCTGGTTGCTTCTACGTCCTCGACCGAAAGGCGACCGCCGACTCCCTAGAGCACCCGTACAGGCCGAACACACAACATTCCCGCCCCCACGACAGTGGCCGTGGTTACGTTCCAATCAGCAACTCGAAAACCGGCGGAAATTCCACTCCATTGCCGGAGCACTACCATTCCACCAATGGAGATTCTTGGCGCCAATTTCTGTGCTGATTTTGCTACGTCACGGCGCTATGCCCTGAGCAAACCAATCACCGTTACTATTTTGCAGAAAGTGCGGGAATTTTCCCGCCACAACTGCCTGGGTACATAAGTCATTCCCACGCCTCGCTGGTAGTCCGCCAGAAAGTGTTTTCGCTAAGTTTCTCCGAAGTAACGGAACCTCTAGCCCAGCCGCTACTTCACACCCTAGCGGGCGTGTCTCTTGACAATGTCGGCGTCTGCAAAGCATTCACTCGACTGCCTCACACACGTCGGCTTAACCCGCCTGTCACCGGACCACCTGGGTGACGAGAGACGCTGCGTGGGAAGTCCGCGTGTGAAGGAATAGCAACTTCCCACCGCATGCAACTAGAGAGGAGAATCGTAAGATAGAAATATGAGAGGGGGCTCATGCCACCTCTCAACATGTTTGGCAATTTTCATCATTTTCAAAAATTACTTGCAATGCGTCTTAGCAGCTAAAATTTTGGCGTATCTTTCTTTCAGTGTATTCTTCCTGTATAAAAAATTACAGGACGTGTTTCGAAATGTCAAGATGCACCATCCCCTTGCGAGTTCAAGTTAAATTACGGCAAACATGGTATCTAGTGAATTCAGGGTAATTACCGTGTTGATACATTCGTCTATAAAAATTACGCTCCACTCTCTGATCGTTGAATAGTACATTCATTTTATCGTAAAAATTCTTTCTTACATACTTCAAAATTCCAAATGGTTCTCGTTTCATGAATTACACTCGACAGGGAGCAAGTTGCTTTTTATGCTAGCAATGGCTAGCTCTCATTGTTTTTGATTTTTATCTCTCTCTTTCTCTCTCTCTCTCTCAGTCACACACACACATTCTTTTTTTATTTTTATTTGTTTGTTGTGCTCCACTATCAGCGAGGCACGAAAATATCTGTGAATGAGTTCTTAGTTTTGAGTACACTTACGAAAGAAATACGAGGCCGGTTCAGAAAGTTACCTCCGATTGGTCACAGTGCTGGACTGATGATAGGTTCATATACCTACGGTCTGGGTTCGATTCCAACTTCTGTCAGTGATTTTATATAGGGAGAGGCAGATTCCATTCTCTTCTGGCTACACCAAGAGAAGAAGATATAATGGAATTGTGGTCTGAAATTCACATTAAAAATGATATTCCTTCTCTACCAAGTACACGTCAGTTTGAACCACAATAAAATCTGGAGTGGCGACATGTAGAAACTCTATCACCAGTAACGTTTCTTATACTAGTTATTTATTGCTAGTGGTGAAAGAAACGTTATGTAGGGTCACAGGACACTTATTCCATCTTTTATTTGAGCTTCTGTATGTCGATAAAATTGGTTCTGAACTAAAAAATGGCTCTGAGCACTATGGGACTCAACTGCTGTGGTCATAAGTCCCCTAGAACTTAGAACTACTTAAACCTAACTAACCTAAGGACAGCACACAACACCCAGCCATCACGAGGCAGAGAAAATCCCTGACCCCGCCGGGAATCGAACCCGGGAACCCGGGCGTGGGAAGCGAGAACGCTACCGCACGACCACGGTTCTGAACTGGGAATGCAACTCAGACCACCCTTAACACGGAATTTGATCCCTTCGTGACAATACAGCTCGGCTAAAATTTGTTGTTTGTTGAAAACTGCAGATTCCTCAACATCTCCACATGTTGCGCGTGAATGGGTTCGAATCCTGGCCCGGCACTAAAGATTTCATTATGTGTTATCAAGCTCTAGCATGAGAACCCCTATCTGCTGGTGGATAATAATTTTGATGTTTAATGTATTTTCATTCGTTGTCAACACTAACGATATTTGACGTTTTTGACTCCCAGTGAGACACAGAACTATTTGCGAGATCACTGTAAGTTCAAGATGTTATTCCGAGCTGCTGGTGAAGAAAAATTCGGTAGCTGACGTCTCTTTGTGTGTAGTCAACAACGATAGGTGTGGGGCTCTATTCCCAGTCAGCACTGAACTCTTCGTCATATTATTTCTAGTTCAAACATGCTCACATGTCGCTGCTGTTGCAACAAACCCACATTTAACGTTGTTTTTCTCTAGAATATAACAGCGATAGGTGCCGGGTTGAAGTCCTGGGAAGGAAAAAGTTAATGTTTCGTCTCGTCATTTCAGTTAAAACATCTAGCTACTGCCGAGAAAATCCGATTGTCACAGTTGATTGTGCTTCGATATCAATCCGATTAGGTTCTGGTTTCGAATCCCTGTCCAACACAAAGCTTTACCTCACGGCATTTCAAGTAAGTTACATGTGAAGAAGCAATATTTAACATCTCTCGTAGTTCGTTAACAGGGACAGTAGATGCTGGGTAGGAATTCGCTTCCGTTAAAAATGTCTGCGTTATGCAATTTAAAGTTGATATTTGTTAACTGATACTGTCTAAAATCGAGGTATATCACTCTCTGTATGCCTAATCAGGAATGACAGTTTCCGTCAGTCACGAAATCTTTGCTTAGTCTGCATGACCTCGGTTTGAATCCATATGCAGAACGAGACGGTTCGTCGTGTCATTTGAAGTTCATACGTAAACTCAACTAGCTGCTCGTGAATAACTTAAAATTTTAATGTCAAAAAATGATTCAAATGGCTCTGAGCACTATGGGACTCAACTGCTGTGGTCATCAGTCCCCTAGAACTTAGAACTACTTAAACCTAACTAACCTAAGGCCATTACACACATCCATGCCCGAGGCAGGATTCGAACCTGCGACCGTAGCGGTCGCACGGTTCCGGACTGCGTGCCTAGAACCGCGAGACCACCGCGGCCGGCAAAATTTTAGTGTCATTTTGTGTTAAATAATAAGAACGGTATGTTACTTCCAAGAGTATATCATGAATACGACGAACTTACCACGTGCATTACCTATCTGACGTAATAATGAGAGTGGTACCATTTCAGGTATGTCATTTATTGCAATAAATGTGAGATTACAAGCCTTAAGGACAGTCTTATCTGTGATAAGGTGTTCCTTGATATTTGTAGTATCGTGGTATTACTTTACATCTTGAGTTATTGCGATACAGAGCAGTGTTTTGTAGTGGTGATATGTTGGAACCATTTTCAATAGTCAAACGACTGTACCAAGGAGCGATTAGAGGATCTGCTAGACAGTTGCGTTATGCCGGTTGCATGCGAATCAGGCGAAATGCAATTCAGGTCGTTCGGATACTTTTGAGCACGACTGTACATGTATCTTATACCCCTTTGTAAATTTCTGAGTTTTATTTCTGCAGGAAATGGCAACAATTCTTTCTTGAAACAATTTGGGGCCGCGCGGGATTAGCCGAGCGATGTTAGGTGCTGCAGTCATGGACTGTGTGGCTGGTCCCGGCGCAGGTTCGAGTCCTCCCTCGGGCATGGGTGTGTGAGTTTGTCCTTAGGATAATTTAGGTTAAGTAGTGTGTAAGCTTAGGGACTGATGACTTTAGCAGTTAAGTCCCATAAGATTTCACTCACATTTGAACATTTGAACAATTTGGGTGACTTGTTTTTTAAAAGAATTCTGCGCATTACAAGCATGTTATCACACAGCATTCCCTTACCATTTATCAGCCGGCGTTTGTTTCAACATCATGTCGACTATGATTTTCTGTTTCTTGCCGAGTTTAGGATGATGCGGGAGGTCTGACTGAGTCGTCTTCCGGTTTCCACCTGCGAGGTGTTTACTCAGTCGGTTGATTTCGGCATTGCAATCCTCAGTTTATTGCGTAGTAACACGGTTTCCAGTTTCTTACATTTCACTGTCCTTGTTAATGAAACTAGCCACGTTGTCGCCCAAAACGCTGGCACAAATTGCAACTTTACCGTCCTCTGTACTACAGCTTCTCTTTTACCAGAGTTCCCCTGGCAAATTTCTTTTGTCTAATAGTTTTGATAGCTATTACGGGAAACAAGGAAATAAACGAAGAACAAATGGTTCAAATGGCTCTGAGCACTATGGGACTCAACATCTGTGGTCATTAGTCCCCTAGAACGTAGAACTAGTTAAACCTAACTAACCTAAGGACATCACACACATCCATGCCCGAGGCAGGATTCGAACCTGCGACCGTAGCGGTCTCACGGTTCCAGACTGCAGCGCCTAGAACCGCACGGCCACTTCGACCGGCTAAACGAAGAACAACTCCACCTTTTAGAGACGAACTTGATCCTGGAAATTCAACTTCTTTACCAAGTCAGTTTCTGTAATAAGCTCCTTGCAAAATAAATGTGACACAATAAACAGTTTTGAGTCAGTTTTCTGTATTTTGGAGGAACTACTCTCACAGAATTTCAAAATTCTACTCCGTTTTTGGGGGTCTAAAAATAGTTTACCTCCGCTTTCTCTGTAGACGCACCGGATCGCTGGAACTGGCACGTCGTTGCTTTTTTTTTTTTTTTCCTCTTCTCGGCCACCATTCCTCGCTTCTCCTCCTGAAACAGTCGTACGGTTCAATTAGCAAGTTTTGCAATTGTGCACAACATTACCCAGCATATCACAATCCCATCCTGAAGTTTCGCAGTGACTGAACGTGACTGTGCGACAATGACCTGATGTAGTCAAGCCGTTTACTCACAAATCAGAGCTAAGAAAAACACGGTTTCCACAGCAAAATGAAATGCAAATTCTGAACTAGACAAGCTTATTACTCTTACTCGGATCTCGTTGCCCCCAAAGATCTTTCGTTTAAAAAACTACTGCTACTCCATCTGAGGGTTCAGGGTGACATGAGCAAAATTAAACAACGTTTTCTACCAACATAGGCTGGTGAAGGCACAGATACGACACAGAGGAAGACGCATCTCCTAACACAAGTGTGGTCAGGATCCCTCGGCTTTCTACTGGTAAAAGCTTGCGTCTGGAAATCCTCAAAACAACTCGACGAACAGCCCAGAGCGTAATTTGCAGATGACAACAGACCGAAAAGGAATTCTGATTATAACGGCTGCAGTGCGTTCACTGACCACGCAGCACACAGAACATAAATGCTCCTCACGTCGCACACCAAAGTTACCCCTCACTTTACAGCACGGCTCGCTCCACCCTTTGGAAATTACTGGTTTCCGCAAAGAAAGATATGCCGTCTCACAACAAAACTTATTGCACACATCATAGCCAAAAAGCCGAAAAAAAATAATGTAAGGCATCAGGAGAAAAAATATAATTTTAGAGCAACAATACATCACAAACATATGGCGAGAATCCACCAACGATTCTCGCTAACTATAGCTTCACTTCATTATCTAAAACATTTGCAAAGCAGGCATTATGCTCATGCAAGATGGGACCATTGCACCATGCTATCCTGAGACCGGCCGGAGTGGCCGAGCGGTTCTAGGCGCTACAGTCTGGAACCGCGCGACCGCGACGGTCGCAGGTTCGAATCCTGCCTAGGGTATGGATGTGTGTGATATCCTTAGGTTAGTTAGGTTTAAGTAGTTCTAAGTTCTAGGGGACTGATGACCACAGCAGTTAGGTCCCATATTGCTCAGAGCGATTTGAACCAATTTTTTTTAGAAACAATTTAAACAATACAGAATGTAAACAACTGCAACACGCATAATAGTAAACGAAAATGTTCTTCGTTTTTTCCAATTTAACAGATTTGCACACAATTTCCGACAACTGTTAATGTTCTCACTATGGGGTGTGACCATCTGTGGCACCAATACAGGGCTCATAACGACGGAGCATGCTGCGAATAACTTCATCAATGTCTGTTGAAGCAATAACACCCATTCGTCCTGCCGAGCCCTTCGCAAGTCTTGGATAGCGATTGATGGATACTGACGTGATGCAGCCCGTCTCCTTGGTGCATCCTAGACATGGTGGGGGGGATTCAAATAGGGAGAGCGAGCAGGCCACGCCATACGGTCGGTATCTTCCGTTTCCAAGAAAACATCTGTTGTGGATTGGCAGGAGAGCCAACCCACGAATTCTAGAGGAAGCCGAAAGGCACGCGTTTTAGCTCACGCAGGCTGGCGTGAGGTCTGGAACAGGACAAGGAATTTAGACTTCAGAAAAAAGGAGGTAGCTTGTGGAATACTTAACTTTAATCCATTAAAGTTGAACGTAGCTCTTGTCTGTACATTATTTACAATATCAACAGTAACTGAACATGGCACCTTGCTAGGTCGTAGCAAATGACGTAGCTGAAGGCTATGCTAACTATCGTCTCGGCAATTGAGAGCGTAATTTGTCAGTGAACCATCGCTAGCAAAGTCGGTTGTACAACTGGGGCGAGTGCTAGGAAGTCTATCTAAACGTGCCGTGTGGCGGCGCTCGGTCTGCAATCACTGATAGTGGCGACACGCGGGTCCGACGTATACTAACGGACCGCGGCCGATTTAAAGGCTACCACCTAGCAAGTGTGGTGTCTGGCGGTGACACCACATCAACCACTCGTGCTCTGTGAGGTCGAGAATTATCGTCCATCAGTAGGGATACTGGCAACGCCGCAGTGGATACACCGGTTCCCATCAGATCACCGAAGTTAAGCGCTATCAAGCATGACCGGCACTTGGATGGGTGACCATCCGGCCGCCATGCGCTGTTGCCATTTTTCGGGGTGCACTCAGCCTCGAGATGCCAATAGAGGAGCTACTCGAGCGAATAGTAGCGGCTTCCGTCAAGAATACCGTCATAACAACTGGGAGAGCGGTTGCTGACCACACGACCCTCCTATTCGCATCCTCAGCTGGGGATGACACGGCGGTCGGATGGGCCACTTGTGGCCTGAGGACGGAGTGCCTGCCTGCCTGCCAATACGAAGTCTGGGCACACAGCACCCCACAACAACTGTATGTGAGGCCCCAAGCCCTCGTCACGGTGCCTGACAGTAGTTAAACCTTTTCAATTCACCCGTACAATTTCATGAAGAGCTGTTAGAGTGGTCAACATAATGCCTGCCCGCACAGTTAGGCATCCTCCGTGACATCGGTCTCTTTCCACAATGTTCGAGTGTCCAAATCATGTTCCACGTTCCCTTCATATGCAAATTCGTCGAGAATCAGTCTCCAGACCAAACCGGGACTCATCTGTGAAAACAACATTGGACCACTGGTCGACTGTCCAGGTGGCATGTTGACGACTCCTGTCTAGACGCTTCCTTCTGCGAGGACGCGTCAGACGCACACACACAGCAGGTTTCCGACAGTAGAGGCCACTCTGTCCAAGCCTTCTCTACACCGTTTGCCTCGATACAACACGTCCAGTGGATGCTGCGAGGTCAGATGCCAGCTGCCGTGCAGTACAAAGGCGGTACCTCTCTTTCTAATGTCACTCGTGGTGGGCCCTGCCCTGGTCTTCCGTGTACAGTCTCGGTCTCCATAAACTGTTAGCACACCCGAGAAACAACAGAAGGATCCACATGAAGCCATCGGGCCACATCAGTTTGCGACTGTCCTGATTCCATTGTTCCTCCACCACAGAGAGTCTGGTGGACGTCTTCTCTCTGTCATACTACACTTTCTGAGACTGTGTACACAGCGATTGTGGATGTGGCACTTCCGGCAAAAACTACTCCGTTTGATAGGTGTCCTGACGTCATCGTTCCCGTAGTTTTCTGTTGACCGAAATGCCATCATCCTTGCAAAACACGATCGTACGGACATCTGTTGACAATTTGTATGATTATATGGTCAATTAGACAAGGGATCGTGAAGTAGGGGTTTTTTGCTTTAATGTTGGATACCAGTGTATTTACCGAAAATTACGAACAAAATATAATAGAATATAAAAATATCGGCACTCCATATCACCAATTCTACATCGATAAATCGCTGGAAGAATTATCGCCGATATAGACCGACATTTTTGGAAAATTATCGTTCTATCCATATATCGATATTTATTAAACAGCCCTAATAAAGATATGCTGGAGGCTCTGTCCTGCATTCAGATCATATTGCAGAGATGCAGTCACGTGAACAGTGAAATGTGTACCTGTTTACTAATTATCAAAAGCTTTTTGATGGGGTAGCATTATAAGTATCGAGGTGTTAAAAAGTAGTGGGATGGATGAAAAAGACATCCGGGCCCTAACTAATCTACACTGGAATCAATATCCCGCTGTGAGAGTAAGAATTGAGAAATGTGATACAATAAATACGTTGAAGCGCCAAAGAAACTAGTATAGGCATGCGTACTCAAACACAGAGACATGTAAACAAGCAGAATACGGTTCTGCAGTCGGCAACGCCCATATTAGACAACACGTGTTTGACGTATTTGTTAGATCGGTTAGGCGTTTCCGGACACATGTCCACATAACATCTTTTCTTTATTTATGTGTGAGGAATGTTTCCTGAAAGTTTGGCCGTACCTTTCTGTACCCACCGAGAAGATCGATACCTCATCCGAATGGCATTGCACGACAGATCTGAGTCCTCCTCGGCTCTGGCGTAACAGTGGAACGGTGTAACACATCGTACACTACCTGGGATGACAGTCGGTCGCCGTATATTACGGCACGGGCTACGTGCGCGCCTTCACTTCTCCGCCTACCTTTCTACGAATGTGCGGAAACAAGCTACACAGCAACTGTGTACTGAACAACGTCACTGCAGACAGGAATGGCATCAGACAGGGTTTTCGGAATAACGGATGTTCTGTTTGCTTGAAAATGATGACCGCATTTTGGTTCTCCTTACAGGGTGGAAGGGGCATTCGCACAAGACATACAGCTCCAACTCGAGGTCTTATGGTCTGGAGTGCTATTGGGTGCAACCACAAATCGCAGTTGGTGTGTGTCCAAGGCAGTGTGTCTAGTGTACCCTATGTTAATAACGTCCTGCGACCTGTAGCCATACCCTTTCTGCACAATACCCCGAATGGAATTTTTCAGCAAGATAATGCACGACCACATGTTGCAGCACGGTTACACAGGATGTCAGCCTTTTCCCCTGGTCCGCCAGATCTGCCGACTGGTCGTCAACCTAAAAAGTGCGGGATACGGTGAAACGAAGGGTGCATTGTTGTGACCCAGAGCCAACCACCACAGATGAAGGTTGGAATCAGGTGAATGGAGCGTGGACGGTTGTACCCCAGGACACCATTCGCGCCTTATACGCGTCGGAACAAGTTATCAGAGCCCACGTCGGACCCTGTGCCTACTAGGCAACAGCACACGTGTTGAACCGAGGTGACTGAAATGCTAATTATTTCAGCAGATCATACTAATGTACACGAATGTAATGAATACGAACGTCCAATCTCTAGTCGTTCAAGGTATTCTGTTTACTTGTGAACACGAGTGCAGACACGAGCAACGTTATGTACATTCCGTGTATCAAACAAGATCGCGCAGTGGGTTTCTCATCAGACAACGCATTTGAACGTCGGTTGTTTGCGGCAAGTTCGTGTTACGCGTCTAGTGAGGAGCGGGAACGTTTACCTGCACGTGTCGGAGCTGGACGGCGCCTGGAAAATCGTCTACCTGGACCGCCGCTCTGCTGGCGGCACCGCCATTGGCACGAGAATGTTGGATCGATGGTGAGGTTTCACCGGGACACACTCGCCGTCACGAAGGACGTCGACGGTGTCTCCCGTCTCTAATGACCTCGTGGTCGACGGAACGTGCAACCGTAACCCTCCTCCTTTCTTTCCTTCCTTCAACGGCCCCACGCGACTATCGCCCGAGAGAGCAGACACGCTGTTCAGTGGGCCGTGCAGAAGCGCGCGGCCACGTGGCCCAGCGAGTGTCGGGAAGTGCACTCCGCGAGTACGCATCTGCCGCATCTTCCTGCGTCGGCGGCGTTGTCGTCGTTGCCGTGAGGCACCGTTGTACCAAGTGGACAGGGGCGTCCATCTTAGAGCATGAGATACGATGACCTTAAGCCATTGACAACACACAACGGTCACGGTAGCACCTAATTCCAGAATAGCTGCAGTAGTTATTGTGGTGTCACCGCCAGACACCACACTTGCTAGATGGTAGCCTTTAAATCGGCCGCGGTCCGTTAGTATACGTCGGACCCGCGTGTCGCCACTATCAGTGATTGCAGACCGAGCGCCGCCACACCGCAGGTCTGGAGAGACTCCCTAGCACTCGGCCCAGTGGTACAGCCGACTTTGCTAGCGATGGTTTACTGTCTACATACGCTCTCATTTGGAGAGACGACAGGTCAGCATAGCCTTCAGCTACGTCATTTGCTACGACCTAGCAAGGCGCCATATTCAGTTACTATAAGTATTCTGAAGAGATAATATTGTGAATCTTGTACCGTCAAGAGCGACGTTCCCCATTAATGCATTAAAGTTAAGTATCAAAGGAATTACGACCGCTTTGTGAATTCTAATTCCTTGTCATGTTCCAGACCTCACGTCAGTATAGTCCTTCCCTCCTCACGTCAGCCTGCGTGAGCTAAAACGCGTGCATTTCGGCCTCTGCTAGTAACACAGTGTTGGCTCTTCTGCCAACACAACAGTTAGGATCTACGAAATACCCCCTCTTGACCAGGTCCCCAAAACTTAACTCGTAACGAGATCCCTTTGAAGCAAATTGTCATGAAGATTGTCTATAAAGGCTTCGTATTATGATAAGAAATTTTACAGTTTATGGAATAATAACAGATACGACCAAACTGTTTTGTTTCTTCTGTTTTATTTAACGTAACTTGGTTCACAGTTTCATTTCACGTTCACCACTCATTCACACTCTGATGTGGAGTACAGGCGACTGCCTGAACCCTAACTCGCAAGTTCCATCCAAACCCTTTGATTAACAGTTTTGTCTGCTCGACACCAACAGTCATTGATAATGATACAGTATTTTGCAATTGACTCTTCTAGGTTAGCCACCGCCCTCCACGAATGTTTGTTAGGCGTAAGACAATTACACACTTTTCTCTCCGGTCCGCCATTATTAAGGGTTCGCGTAAAAGTTAACGTTTTTCTCTTTTTCATAAATTGCAGCCAGCTCTGCGCGATATAATTTTAAAAAAACGATCTCAATACCGCGTCCCTCGTGAGATGTGTATACATTTATCCCGGAATTGGCCGCCCTGTAGGTGTACTTAATTTAATGACCACATTTCGCTATCCGCGATATCGTGTAACTAAATGTCCCTTTGCTACTCTGATCGTATACCGCAGTTATTTAAAACTCGCCCCTATATTTTTTCACAACGCACAATTAGCACTTCTTTACTTGTTTATTTGTAAGAGTAAACGAAAAAATGACGCCGTATCATCAGCTTCGTCGATATAAAGCAAAACACCTCAATGTGCCCAATTTTACCTCTTCTTATAGGATCGGCTACCTTACTCAATAATTTACCACATATTATTTCCAACAACACTAAACAGGTATCGCCGTTATATTTTAATTGCATTCAAAAGCATGTTATTATTATTATGACCGACCAAATCGTAACAAAACGCGCGGCGTGCGTTTTTAACGATAGCTTTACATTCGCCCAGCCTTTATTCATGCAATATTATATATAAATATACAGACAGGACCGAGAGATCGATCTCTCTACCGTAACCAATAGAGGCAAATACGCTATTCAAGTTCCGTTACATCTGTCTTGAGTCGTATTGTTACACGCAGACGTGTCTTTGTGGGTAGGCTCTGGGGAGAGTGAACTCTGCGAGGTTGCTCCCTTCTTCGTCACTGGGCCCTCCAACGTGGCCCTACGGTGAGGGCCGCCATCGGGTACACGACGCAGTCACCTCTCCTTCGCGCAGGCAGTAGCTTGAATAGCAGCTATTACATTTGCGACACGGCAAGGCCGCTGGTTGTTGCCTACCTTCGAAGTCTGCACGACGTCATCTCCAAACGAGATAATGTTGGACCCCGGGTCCGCCGATGCTTCCTCGACTTCCCTTCGTGTCGCCAGCATATTCCACACAAATCTCTCCCTTACTGGAAACGTGTGGCGACGGGCTGCTGAGAGACCGCCACTCCCCCACTCGCCAGCCACTGCGGTTCACGAACCGTGGAAGAGAGCTGAAGCCGAATGACGTCACACACCCGTTTCTGTCAGCCGAGCACGGTTTGACTGCGCGCTCAGCTCAGTTGAGCCATTGTTGCCAGCAGAGTTGGAAACTGTTCACGTCATGTGTACCCCCCACCCCCCACCATCCCCCGCCCGCAAATATAACTACAGACTAAACCACGCATTATTCCTGCCATACTTCACACTAGGGGCTACACACGGCACCACACCAGTCTGATAGCGGATCGCCACTCACCGTTTGTTCTTGCGACTTTTTTTCCTCGTCTTTAAAAAAACTGAAATGATAACGCGGCACTGACGGCCAGGAGGCCCCATCAGAGAAAGTTCGACTGCCGGGTGCAAATCTTGTTTCACTGGGCGACACGCGAGCCGGAGATGACGAGGACATCACAACCCCACCCACTCCACGAGCGGAGAAAATCTCCAACCCGGCTGGGAATCGAACCCAGACCCGAAACATGGTAGGTAAACATGTTACCACTCAGCTAAGCAGGCGGACTCTTTGTCTTTAATTCCCTGTAGATGAGGAGGTAACGTTTAGGTAAAAAAAAATACACTCTTGCAATTATATTTGTTAAACAAAATTAAAATCTGCGAAAGAAATATGATCGATCGTTTTTTCATTTCATTTTGTGGACCCTACATAGTCACAGACAGTCCTGCGGTACTAGCAACTCTATACAAGCCTGCTGTACAAACACAATAACTGAAATTTAATTTTTTTTCTTCAATTTTAAAGGCTGGCAGTTTGGAAGAGAACGTCACTCGTTCTTGGTAATGCGCTACGGTTGGTAGTCTGCCAGAGACCTTCTTCCAATGGACTTTCCAAACCTTAGACACAGGACCAAATTTCGAGCGTAACCATGGCAGTGAAAATTGTGACATTTAGCTAAAAATCCACTCATTTCTCGTCATAAGTAACTTTTCAGTGATGTATTCAGTTCAGTACATTTTCTCCCTTCATTAGCACACTCCCTCAGATTGCCATCACGGAATGCCTGTAAAATGTCCATATTTTGCTCCCATAATCTCTTAATTGGACTCCAAACGCATTCCATCCACAAACACCGTTAAATGTGAGAATAGGCGAAAGTCAGAGAGTTCTCTTTTAACAATTAGTGAGTCAGAGGTGCTTGCGCACACTGGAGTAATATTGTCTCATAAACGGCATTTTTCGTCCAGACCTCGCCGAGAACTTTCTTACATCCAGTTCATACAGAACACTTGATAATAATCACAAGTCATTACTTTACCCTGAAGTACAGAGTGTTCGCAACGATACATGGTGACACAGAAACTGAGTCGATATAAAAAAGGCTGTGCGCATATTTCCAATATATGCGTATATATAATGTATGCGAGCGTGGGTGTGAGACTCATACTAATGTGTGATATGCATCTTACTACTCCAATCGAAACTCTACATTTAACTTTAGAAACATGATAACGAACAATCATATAACCAAGTTGAACAAAATTTTAAAATGTATCTCTATCAGAAAGTCATTCATTATTTTGTTGTTCAGCAGTATGACCGATTCCTGCAAAAGAGCTTAGGTTCAAAATTTTCGACGTCATTGGTAAATAAACTATTACCATCATTTCACTTGGTTCATCTTCGATTTTTATTTTTGATTATGGCTTCGTTCATACTGACATAAAATTACGCACTGCAGCCACCCTCAGTAATATTACAACTGTATGCAAAAACTTCGATGCAAAACGTACTTGTCTTTATCATAATGAGTCTAGAAACCAATTACCATTTGGAATTCATACACTGAAGGAGCTTAAAAAGTAGTGCTCTTGAACATATGGGTGTTTTATTGTTTTTGAGTTTTACATTTTAATTTATTCAGTAATAAGTACTTTTCTACAGTGGTATGTTTGATTATAAAATTTTCCGGAATTCCTTCATCAGGGAAGACGAATGGAATATTCCAGAATTTGAAACACGAACAGCTGCTAGCATGAGTTTCTTAGAAGTAGATACCTTAGGGGTTGCGAAGCAACTCAAATCGCTTGATACGGGCAAGTCTTCAGGTCCAGATTGTATACCGATTAGGTTCCTTTCAGATTACGCTGATACAATAGCTCCCTACTTAGCAATCATATACAACCGCTCGCTCACCGATAGACCTCTGCCTACAGATTGGAAAATTGCGGCGGTCGTACCAGTGTTTAAGAAGGGTAGTAGGAGTAATCCATCGAACTACAGACCTATATCATTGACGTCGGTTTGCAGTAGGGTTTCGGAGCATATACTGTATTCAAACATTATGAATCACCTAGAAGGGAACGATCTATTGATACATAATCGGCATGGTTTCAGAAAACATCGTTCATGTGCAACGCAGCTAGCTCATTATACGCACGAAGTAATGGCCGCTATCGACAGGGGATCTCAAGTTGATTCCGTATTTCTAGATTTCCGGAAAGCTTTTGACACCGTTCCTCACAAGCGACATCTAATCAAGCTGCGGGCCTATGGGGTATCGTCTCAGTTGTCCGACTGGATTCGTGATTTCCTGTCAGGAAGGTCGCAGTTCGTAGTAATAGACGGCAAATCATCGAGTAAAACTGAAGTGATATCAGGTGTTCCCCAGGGAAGCGTCCTGGGACCTCTACTGTTCCTGATCTATATAAATGACCTGGGTGACAATCTGAGCAGTTCTATTAGGTTGTTCGCAGATGGTGCTGTAATTTACCGTCTAGCAAGGTCATCCGAAGACCAGTATCAGTTGCAAAGCGATTTAGAAAAGATTGCTGCATGGTGTGGCAGGTGGCAGTTGACGCTAAATAACGAAAAGTGTGAGGTGATCCACATGCGTTCCAAAAGAAATCCGTTGGAATTCGATTACTCGATAAATAGTACAATACTCAAGGCTGTCAATTCAACTAAGTACCTTGGTGTAAAAATTACGAACAACTTCAGTTGGAAAGACCACATCGATAATATTGTGCGGAAGGCGAGCCAAAGGTTGCGTTTCATTGGCAGGACACTTAGAAGATGCAACAAGTCCACTAAAGCGACAGCTTACACTACACTCGTTCGTACGCTGTTAGAATACTCCTGCACGATGTGGGATCCTTACCATGTGGGATTGACGGAGGACATCGAAAGAGTGCAAAAAAGGGCAGCTCGTTTTGTATTATCACGTAATAGTGGAGAGACTGTGGCAGATATGATACGCGAGTTGGGATGGAAGTCATTAAAGCAAAGACGTTTTTCGTCGCGGAGAGATCTATTTACGAAATTTCAGTTACCAGCTTTCTCTTCCGAATGCGAAAATATTTTGTTGAGCCCAACCTACATAGTTAGGAATGATCATCAAAATAAAATAAGACAAAACAGAGCTCAAACAGAAAGGTTTAGGTGTTCGTTTTTCCCGCGGGCTGTTCGGGAGTGGAATGGTAGGGAGATAATATGATTCTGGTTCGATGAACCCTCTGCCAAGCACTTAAATGTGAATTGCAGAGTAATCATGTAGATGTAGATGTAGATGTAGTCTTATTGAGGTAATTTTAAGATACATGCAATTTCAAGTACAGTTTACTGATTTGACTTCAGTGAGACATTTGCCTACTTTTTTGTTGTTGTTGTTGTTGTGGTCTTCAGTCCTGAGACTGGTTTGATGCAGCTCTCCATGCTACTCTATCCTGTGCAAGCTTCTTCATCTCCCAGTACCTATTGCAACCTACATCCTTCTGAATCTGCTTAGTGTATTCATCTCTTGGTCTCCCTCTACGATTTTTACCCTCCACGCTGCCCTCCAATGCTAAATTTGTGATCCCTTGATGCCTCAAAACATGTCCTACCAACCGATCCCTTCTTCTAGTCAAGTTGTGCCACAAACTTCTCTTCTCCCCAATCCTATTCAATACTCATTAGTTACGTGATCTACCCACCTTATCTTCAGCATTCTTCTGTAGCACCACATTTCGAAAGCTTCTATTCTCTTCTTGTCCAAACTGGTTATCGTCCATGTTTCACTTCCATACATGGCTACACTCCATACAAATACTTTCAGAAACGACTTCCTGACACTTAAATCTATACTCGATGTTAGCAAATTTCTCTTCTTCAGAAACGATTTCCTTGCCATTGCCAGTCTACATTTTATATCCTCTCTACTTCGACCATCATCAGTTATTTTACTCCCTAAATAGCAAAACTCCTTTACTACTTTAAGTGTCTCATTTCCTACTCTAATCCCCTCAGCATCACCCGATTTAATTTGACTACATTCCATTATCCTCGTTTTGCTTTTGTTGATGTTCATCTTATATCCTTCTTTCAAGACACTGTCCATTCCGTTCAACTGCTCTTCCAAGTCCTTTGCTGTCTCTGACAGAATTACAATGTCATCGGCGAACCTCAAAGTTTTTACTTCTTCTCCATGAATTTTAATACCTACTCCGAATTTTTCTTTTGTTTCCTTTACTGCTTGCTCAATATACAGATTGAATAACATCGGGGAGAGGCTACAACCCTGTCTCACTCCTTTCCCAACCACTGCTTCCCTTTCATGCCCCTCGACTCTTATAACTGCCATGTGGTTGCTGTACAAATTGTAAATAGCCTTTCGCTCCCTGTATTTTACCCCTGCCACCTTCAGAATTTGAAAGAGAGTATTCCACTTAACGTTGTCTAAAGCTTTCTCTAAGTCTACAAATGCTAGAAACGTAGGTTTGCCTTTTCTTAATCTTTCTTCTAAGATAAGTCGTAAGGTTAGTATTGCCTCACGTGTTCCAACATTTCTACGGAATCCAAACTGATCTTCCCCGAGGTCCGCTTCTACCAGTTTTTCCATTCGTCTGTAAAGAATTCGCGTTAGTATTTTGCAGCTGTGACTTATTAAACTGATAGTTCGGTAATTTTCACATCTGTCAACACCTGCTTTCTTTGGGATTGGAATTATTATATTCTTCTTGAAGTCTGTGGGTATTTCGCCTGTCTCATACATCTTGCTCACCAGATGGTAGAGTTTTGTCATGACTGGCTCTCCCAAGGCCATCAGTAGTTCTAATGGAATGTTGTCTACTCCCGGGGCCTTGTTTCGACTCAGGTCTTTCAGTGCTCTGTCAAACTCTTCACGCAGTTTCTTATCTCCCATTTCATCTTCATCTACATCCTCTTCCATTTCCATAATACTGTCCTCAAGTACATCGCCCTTGTATAAACCCTCTATATACTCCTTCCACCTTTCTGCCTTCCCTTCTTTGCTTAGAACTGGGTTTCCATCTGAGCTCTTGATATTCATACAAGTGGTTCTCTTCTCTCCAAAGGTCTCTTTAATTTTCCTGTAGGCAGTATCTATCTTACGCCTAGTGAGACAAGCCTCTACATCCTTACATTTGTCCTCTAGCCATCCCTGCTTAGCCATTTTGCACTTCCTGTCGATCTCATTTTTGAGACGTTTGTATTCCCTTTTGCCTGCTTCGTTTACTGCATTTTTATATTTTCTCCTTTCATCAATTAAATTCAATATTTCTTCTGTTACCCAAGGATTTCTATTAGCCCTCGTCTTTTTACCTACTTGATCCTCTGCTGCCTTCACTACTTCATCCCTCAGAGCTACCCATTCTTCTTCTACTGTATTTCTTTCCCCCATTCCTGTCAATTGTTCCCTTATGCTCTCCCTGAAACTCTGTACAACCTCTGGTTCTTTCAGTTTATCCAGGTCCCATCTCCTTAAATTCCCACCTTTTTGCAGTTTCTTCAGTTTCAATCTGCAGTTCATAACCAATAGATTGTGGTCAGAATCCACATCTGCCCCTGGAAATGTCTTACAATTTAAAACCTGGTTCCTAAATCTCTGTCTTACCATTATATAATCTATCTGGTACCTATTAGCATCTCCAGGATTCTTCCAGGTATACAACCTTCTTTTATGATTCTTGAACCAAGTGTTAGCTATGATTAAGTTATGCTCTGTGCAAAATTCTACAAGGCGGCTTCCTCTTTCATTTCTTCCCCCCAATCCATATTCACCTACTATGTTTCCTTCTCTCCCTTTTCCTACTGACGAATTCCAGTCACCCATGACTATTAAATTTTCGTCTCCCTTCACTACCTGAATAATTTCTTTTATCTCGTCATACATTTCATCAATTTCTTCATCATCTGCAGAGCTAGTTGGCATATAAACTTGTACTACTGTAGTAGGCATGGGCTTTGTGTCTATCTTGGCCACAATAATGCGTTCACTATGCTGTTTGTAGTGGCTAACCCGCACTCCTATTTTTTTATTCATTATTAAACCTACTCCTGCATTACCCCTATTTGATTTTGTATTTATAACCCTGTAATCACCTGACCAAAAGTCTTGTTCCTCCTGCCACCGAACTTCACTAATTCCCACTATATCTAACTTTAACCTATCCATTTCCCTTTTTAAATTTTCTAACCTACCTGCCCGATTAAGGGATCTGACATTCCACGCTCAGATCCGTAGAATGCCAGTTTTCTTTCTCCTGATAACGACATCCTCTTGAGTAGTCCCCGCCCGGAGATCCGAAAGGGGGACTATTTTACCTCCGGAAGGACGCCATCATCATTTAATCATACAGTAAAGCTGCATGTCCTCGGGAAAAATTACGGCTGTAGTTTCCCCTTGCTTTCAGCCGTTCGCAGTACCAGCACAGCAAGGCCGTTTTGGTTAATGTTACAATGCCAGATCAGTCAATCATCCAGACTGTTGCCCCTGCAACTACTGAAAAGGCTGCTGCCCCTCTTCAGGAACCACATGTTTGTCTGGCCTCTCAACAGATACCCCTCCGTTGTGGTTGCACCTACGGTACGGCCATCTGTATCGCTGAGGCACGCAAGCCTCCCCACCAACGGCAAGGTCCATGGTTCATGGGGGAAGACTTTTTTGTTAGAATTGTGAAATTAATCATATTTTAATTATCCTGTTTTACAGACAAATCTTAGTGCTAACAGTTCTCAAAATGTACAAAAAAGATAGGTATAAAATTATTTTGCATCAAATGCTCAGAATTTTAAGTTCAGCAACATGTAGAAAAATGACAATAGTGAACTTATTTTCAGATGAAAAAAATTGAAAATAACAAACGGGGAAATAATAATTATTACAATATGGTTCTAATAGCCTCTGGAATAACTAGAAACCGGCCGATGTGGCCGAGCGTTTATAGGCACTCCAGTCTGGAACCGCGCGACCGCTACAGTCGCAGGTTCGAATCCTGCCTCGGTCATGGATGTGTATGATGTCCTTATGTTAGTTAGGCTTAAGTAGTTCTAAGTTATAGGGGACTGATGACCTCAGATGTTAAGTCCCATAGTGCTCAGAGCCATTTGAACCATTTGAATAACTAGAAACATCACTGAACTTCAAAATACATTTACAACGTTCACTTGGTGTAATATGAAGTCATTATTGTTGAAATATTCGTAGAGAAAAGTTATATTAACATATTTTCGGTTGTAGATGAATATTGTGTCTCTGAATAATTGGAAATAACAAAATGAGAAATGATGATAAAATGTATCATAGGACAGTGAAATTGCAGAATAATAATAAATAATTCAAAATCGTAACCGTTTTTATCATTACTTAATAGTCTGCACTATGTGTATCAATAAACCCATTCCAGTATGTAAATTATACACCTTCAGATGTTAAATTTCTGACAGCAATAAGGAATTTACTATAAACTACATTTTTGCAGCTAAAAAAGGAGGCACGAAGCCCAGTGCGATTACAGGGACTAACTGGGTTGGTGCTTACAATATTTATACATAGAAGTTTTATACGTATTTTGATATGATACAGCTGATAATGTAGAACCAGTATTGTAAGTACTTGTACCTAGTATGTACTTCCGTTACTGATGTTACTTTGGCATCGTAATTATTATGTATTAGCTTTCATAATTAGTCTTTTGTGTAAATTTTGCCACTGTTATATGATGATGACTCGAAACCCGCCATAAATGAACTTTTTAGCGATCAAGACGTTTCCGTGAAATTACTACAAACCAAGTCTGGATGGTCACATACCTTATAAATGGAAGACTTCATCAGTCAAATGGAAGTCACGGGATTTTATTTCATGATCGCCATCTTGGTAAGTATGTTCCGCTACGGCCGATTTATCAGTACTCGTATGTCCCAGCCGAGTGTTAACAGTTCTTTTCGTGATGCAAATATAAACCAGTGCACAATAACAAGGAATTTTATTACATCCAGTGTAGCCAAAGGATGTCGTATACCTTTTGCAGGTCTTAAACTTCCTATCTTACTGGTGGTCTGAAGATAGTTTCGACATCATACTTGTTCAATATTCTCCCAGCGCGATCTTTGATCTTACTAATGAACGGAAGAAAAACTTTCCCCATGGGCGGCCGTTGTCCCTCCCTAGGGCGAAGTGCCCCCTATCTTCTTGTTAGAATAACCATTCTTCCTACATGTCTAGCATAGATGTACAACCTCATCTTTCAAATAAGGCTATTCACAAATTTCGTATGCCCTGCCTACAATGGTTTTAATCACACGTCTTTTTTTTCTGGGATGGTGGTTAGAATCTTTACGTAGATAACATGGCCTAACATCTCGTCCCCTCATTTGATAACAGACTCATCCAAAAAATTCAGTTGGATATTATTCTCCGTCTCCATGGTCAATTGGATCTTCGGACTGATACTGTTAACATGTATCACGAAGGTATCCAACTCCTCTGCATCATGAGTCCATACAGCGAAAGTATCTCGACATAACGACACCAGCTGTCAGTCTGCAACGCCCATTGTTCAAAGTTGTCCATAAACAAATTGGCCGAGGCCGGAATAAGAGGACTACCCATAGCCACCCCGTCAATTTGTTCATAAAAATCATTATTTTATTGAAAATAGGTTGTGGTAAGGCAGTGTCCGAATAATCCACAATATATGCTGGAACAATTTCCGCTATGCATGAGATAGTTTCGTTCATCGGAATCATGATAAATAACAACACAACATCAAAACTAACAAGGATACCACCTGGACCTTAAAAAAGAATGGTTATTCTAGCAAGGAGGAACTGATGAGCGATCATAAAATTTTACTAGTAACAAATTTACGAATGAGAGCTGTAGGTAAAAAGTATTGACTTCCACTGCTCTAGAGAAGTGATTACTCGCAATGTGTTTATCCATCAGAATATTTCTAGACACTGTAAGTGGCCAAAGTGTTCGGTTACAATAAAGTTAAATCAGTGATCACTTCGCAGTTAGTTCCACAAGAAAGAGCGCGCTATAATGTTAAATGTAACGTTCACAGCGACGTCTCTGCTAGTGATCTCGAATCTGTACGCAATTCGCTTTTGCACAGTGTATAAATAAACAGTGCGAGAGTTTAATGTTTAGTTTTGTCGGCTGCAGTTTAAAATATCTGAAGCATTTTCACAACTATCTAATCTCGTGAATACTTATGTTATTGGACTAATTATCAGTCATACATATTAGTCAGCCATTGATTTAACCAACATTGACAGAAAAACTGTACATAAATCAAATTAGTGTTTACATGTTCTACACAATATATAGTGTAGTTTGACACCAAGAAAGAATATTTTTGTATAAACATATGAACATATATTGATTCATTTTAATGTTCTGGTTACTTGTAAACGTGTGCACCAAACTACGAGAAACTCTGACCCAAACCAACTTTGGTGAACCACATATGCATCTCCATCGCTAGAACAAAGAAAGAGACCACTGACGTTATAATACTGGGACTATTTTATTTATCAATTGTAAATCTGTCCATATGGTGTGTCCAGCATTGTATCTAACTTGTGTCTACACGTACTTACTAAATTTTTTCACGAGCACCAACTGTTGTATAATCTTGTCTGTCATATCTGTTCCGTGTTCTGCTTGAAAATTGTGTATTTCCAGAAACTACACAATGAACTGAGTCGGCATGTTCCTGATCGCTATAAACAAAAATGGGACACTTGATAGTGAAGTATGTCGTTTTCAACCAAGGACACGGCCAGGTGACCGCAAGGAAGGCAGAAGGAGTTCTGAGATGCATCATGGAAAACTTACGTACTAATACAAATGTATTTTCTAATATATATAAATGAAACATCTTAATAAATGTAACTCTTATCTCAGTGACACTCACTCATTAAGTTGTTGACACACGAAAATAATATTTTTAAGAATTTTCATTGTCGCTAGCAGCACTTCACTTAATGTACAGATAGTAGCTTTATTATAATTGTCAGGAGACACATTGGCAGAACCATACCTCGAAGATACCATTATCTCAAACGTTAAAAGATGCAACACACTGCTTAATTCTGCTCGGTGCATGGCTGCAAGAGTCTTGCACATAAATTGTATGTGCAATATTCTGTTGGGGGGGGGGGGGAGGGGGGAGGAGGGGGGAGGCGTGTAAAACGTGGCAGAATGGAGTTAGACAAAACGAATCTATCAATACCTCTTTCAACCACAGTTTACGGTATTCATATCGCATATCGTATTTATTCACAGGGAACAACTTTTAGCTTTATATACAAACATACGAGTTACATAAAAACATTTGTCCTCTTGCAGAATTGTGTTTAATCATTTTGTGATTTAAACTGCTAAAACATTTACGGAAGTATCCAGTGCAATTGTCAGAACATAAACAGACTCCAGAATCTAGATTTTACGACCTACCGAAGTAAAAATCATTAGCTCAGTAAAAAGTATTTCTGATGATATTGCTGAAAACACGTTATCAATTTTTAATTCACGAAGTGCCATTGTAATTCCTGCTTTCATAGCTGCCATTGTTATTGTCATTATCTTTATGTAATTCCACATCATAATGTTAATTGAGTCACAAAATTTTTAACTTGTGAAAACCTCTGAGTCCTATCAATGTTTCTTTCACCAATAAACTGATTAAATTAATAAAAGTTTAATTGTAATTTGTCAAAAAATAAGTGTGTAATAATACTATTAAATACGTTAATTGCTGGTATATATTTATACCGTGGCAACTGTGCCAGTGGGGACAGAGCAGTGAGCTGCGTTGAGAAGGTCAGTTTGGTGTCTGTTGACGCAAAATCACGCTGTCTTGTACACAGTTGTAAAACAGTTCTAGAAAATATGAGAATATTTTTTACCCAAAAATTATTGTGCCAAGCCTTATTTCAAAACTGGATACAGATCTTCTTGCAGCCAACAGAACCACAGGAAATCGTCGTTTCCCGAGTCAGAAGATTAAGCTACACCCACGAACACACAAGATGAGACCAGTGTTACAACGTTAAATGTACTGACTACGATCGTGGTTTAAGTACGTATGTCTTAAAGAAAATGGTTAATTGGTTACAGTACTGCTACAACATTGGTTAATAGTTCTAGTTGTTACAGTATGGCTGCAACATGGGTTAATTTTTACAGGTTTATTGTTAAAGTTTTGTTTGTTAATTGCTACAGTATTTTTTTATTTTCCTACAAATATTTGCATTTCTTACATTCAGAAACATGATGACATCATAAAAAAAAGGCATGGTCATATTGTCATCATTGTGACATCTTAAAAACGGGGCGTGTGCGATAAGCATGTAAACTAAAGGTCGGTGACACCCAACAGGGTCAGTGACTTGGTCAAGGTCAATTCAGAAATGTAAACAAAATGGTATGGAATCTAGGTCACTCCCTTATTTCATGATGTCACAATGGTGACATCACAAGTCACAACACTTTTTATGACGTCATCAAGAGCTGAGTAAGGGGAGTTTAAAAATAGAAGGAATTTTAAAAAAATACTAAAAAAGCTCCAATAATTTATCCATAACAATTAACCCATGTGACAGCTTTACTACACAGCTGTAACATTAATCCACGTTGCAGCAATAGTGTAACAACTGCAACAGTAGCTCTCCTATTTTTAAGATATAGTAGCTGACGCACTAGTAGCTAACACCACCAGTAACTGACATCCCAGTAGCTAATATCTCTACAGCTACATACATACTCCGCAACTCCCCGTGCGGTTCGTAGTTCTAAGTCTAGGGGACTGATGACCTCAGATGTTAAGTCCCATAGTGCTCAGAGCCATTTGAAGCATCCTACAGTTTCTCAATGACACCACGTTCCTGCACACCAGAGAATCGTCAGCAAACAGCCGCAGATTGCTGCCCATCCTGTTCGCCAGATCATTTGCGTCTACAGAAAACAACTGCAATCCTGTCACACTTCCCTGGGCCACTCCTGACGATAACTTCGTCTCCGATGAACGCTCATTGTCGAGGACAACGTACTGGGTTCTGTTACATACGAGGCGCATTTGAAAAGTCCGTGCAAAAATAAAAACTACTTACGTGTTTGGGGTAAACCTTTTTTATTTTCCGACATAAGTCTTCTTTTCGACTTATACACTTCATCCAACGCTGTTCTAATTTGTTGATCCCTTCCGAATAATATGAAATGTCCAAGTCTGCAAAATAGCTATTAGTTGCTGCAATCACCTCCTCGTTTGAATAAAATCTTTGTCCTGCCAGCCATTTCTTCAAATTGGGGAACAAATAGTAGTCTGAGGGAGCCAAGTCTGGAGAAAAGGGGGGATGTGAAACGAGTTGGAATCCTATTTCCATTAATTTTGCGACCAAAACTGCTTGAGGTGTGTGCTGGTGCATTGTCGTGATGGAAAAAGACTTTTAGCAGTCCAATCGCCGGCGGTTTTCTTGCAGCTCGGTTTTCAAACGGTCCAATAACGATTAATAATATTCACCTGTAATAATTTTACCCTTTTCCAGATAGTCGATGAGGATTATCCCTTGCGAGTCCCAAAAGAGTCGCCATAACTTTTCCGGACGAAGGAATGGTCTTCGCCTTTTTTGGTGCAGATTCTCCCTTGGTAATCCATTGTTTAGATGGTTGTTTGGTCTCAGGAGTATAATAATGTATCCATGTTTCATCCACAATGACGAAACGACGCTTAAAGTCCTGCGGATTCTTCCTGAACAGCTGCAAACCATCCTTGCAACACTTCACACGATTCCGTTTCTGATCAAGTGTGAGCAATTGCGGAACCCATCTTGCGGATAGCTTTCTCATGTCCAAATGTGTATGCAAAATATTATGTACCCGTTCATTCGAGATGCCCACAGCACTAGCAATCTCACACACGTTGACTCCTCTGTCATCCATCATCTTATCATGGATTTTATCAATGATTTCGGGAGTCGTAACCTCCACAGGGCGTCCAGAACGTTCAGCATCACTTGTGCCCATATGGCCACTCCGAAAATTTTGAAACCACTTATAAAGTGCTCTAATCGAAGGTGCAGAGTCACGGTAATGTTTATCAAGCTTCTCTTTAGTCTTCTGAGGCGTTTTGCCTGTCATTAACTAATGTTTAATCACCAGACGTATTTCTTTTTCGTCCATTTTTTGACAATCAGTCGATTTCCTTGATTCACACGAATTCCAAACACAAAGAAATAGACCAATATGGCTGAAACTTGGTGTGCATTCTGTGCAAAGATGTTACTAACTAAACATGACCTCGATACCCGCCGGTGGTGCCATCTCTTGGACTTTGCACGGTCTTTTCAAACGCCCCTAGTTAGAAGTCTTCGGTCACTCACGTATGTGGGGACCTATTCCACATGCGCTACGTTCCTTATCAGTCTACAGTGGGGCACTTCACCGAATGCTTTTCAGAAATCTAGAAATATGGAATCTGGCTGTGACCCTTCACCCACAGTCCGCGGTACATCGTGTGAGAAAAGGGCAAGCTGAGTTTCGCACGAGCGATGCTTTGTAAAACCGTGCTGAACCGTGGTCAGAAGCTTTGCAGTTACAAGGAAATTTATTATATTCTCTGCCAGTAGTTCACACACTCAATAGCTTTCACATCCCCCAGTATCTGACAGATCCAGTATTTAATACCACCACTGCAAATACACATTAATTTTAATAAGTTATACAGTATTTCCTGTGTCTGTAATGAGGCATCAATATTATGATATATCGGGTATGTTTAGTAAGTTTAGATACTATTTGTATGGAAGGCATACTAAAATCTATACTGACCACAAGTCACTACAGTTTCTGATGTCGGCCAAACTTAACCATAGACGACTCGCTAGGTGGGCACTCTATTTACAGGAGTTTCAGTTTTCGGTCATGTATATTCCTGGGCCACAGAATATAGTGGCAGATGCGTTGTCAAGGAACCCAGTAGGTCATGGTCAATGCTTTGATGAGGAGGTAAACGAGAACAGATATGATATATTGTATATGCAGGGCGTGCCGTTCGAGAAATACATAGTGGCGGTACTCACAAATATCGCGAAAGAGCAGGATAAAGACGCGTCATGGAGAATGGTGAAAGACAGAGTTAGAGCGAACTTAGATGCCAATATAGCGCGCTTTTATACAATTCAGAACGGGGTCCTTTTCTACCGTAGAAATCCGAACACACAGGACTGGGTGTTGTGTATACCAAATGAAATAGTCAACAAGCTGATCTGGTACACTCACCTAAGTTACGGGCATTACGGGGCAAGGAAATGCTGTAAGAAGTTAAGGGAATCAGTTTATTTCATTAGTATGGAGAGGAGGATCAAGAACGTGCTTGGTAGTTGCAAATTGTGCCAGAAGGCAAAATCGTTAACTATCTCATGCAAAGCACCGCTTTTTCCGATAGTGCCAGGTAGATTGAGGGAATTCGGAGCAACAGATTTGTTTGGCCCGCTACCTAAGTCAGTGCAGGGATATAGATATGTTTTAGTAGCAGTGGAATTGGTGTCAAAGTATGTGACTTTTACCGCATTGAAACGTGCGACGGGAAGGACAGTGGCAGCAGCGATCGTTAAAAACTTTTTGCGAGAAGTAGGAACTGTAGAAAAGTTCATAGCTGACAATGGACCACAATATAGATCCAGACAATGGCTAACCACACTGAAGAGAAGAAGGATAAAACCGGTGTTCATATCCCGATACCATGCTGCAAGTAACCCCAGTGAAAGAGTGGTAAAAGAACTGGGAAAATTGTGTAAGATCTATTGCCATAGGCAACACAGAAGTTGGAGTATTTTTCTCAAAGATTTTCAGGACATCCTCAATGAGCTACCACATGGAGCAACTGGTTTATCACCAATTACGGCACTAAAGAATGAACCACCACCAGATCGAGTCAGGGAGCTGGTAGATTTTCCGCGATCAGGAAAGCAGAGGCACACAGAAATTGTCAAGTTTGCGATAGAGCGTATTAAGAAAGCAGCTAAGGATAGGCAGGAGAAGCAGAAAGGAAAGATCCGTAAGATCGAATTGGCAGTAGGAGACAAGGTTCTAATTAAAACTCATCGATTATCAAAGAAGCACAGATTCCTAACTAGCAAATTCTTTACGGTGTATAGTGGACCATTCAGAGTGAGGCGGATTGTCCATGAAAATGCTGTACTGATTGAGACGATCAAGGGAAAACAATCTCGTGGGCTTCATCACATTTCTAACATCAAATTATGGAAAAGTTAAGGATAGATCTAAAGTAGGCAATTTATGGTAGATAGTCAGTGTAATTATTTGTGGTGTGTAACGTTATGCGGGGTCAAATCGAACATAACAATTTTCAGGCGGGATGTCAGGAAGTATGACGGAATAGACTGGTCGAATGAGTCATGAACAGGAGTCAACAGAGTGGTGTATGTACGTATTTTTGTCATATGAATAAGGATCAAGCAGAAACGACGTGATGATTAATGAGTGGATAAAGATGGTAGATAGAGAAGCGACGTGATAAATAGTAGTGGATAAAGGTGATATTTAAGGAGAGAAGCGAAGTGAAGCAATGTGATTAATAAAGAGAGATTCGACGTGATGAAACAGTGGTAAATAAAGGTGAGTAGAATTGAATCATGTGGAGATGTCTTAGATGTATGTTACAGAGAGGCCGGTGTATGCTGCAATCGAGATAGATGCGAATGGCGAAGGAAGACCAGGAAATGATGGAGTAATGGACGGACGGAGAGCCGAAATACGAATGAAGAGATGAGGACAACTGCACAACGTGGAAGGACATAAAGGGAGTATGAGATCCAGATGGTGAACGTTGTGGAATACTGACGTAAGATGTAATATAAGTGTAAATCTAATTCTTACCATAACAGTTGCTATGTGAAAAAAATAATTTTTGTTATTGTTGTTGTTGAAGCCTGGTACCAGTATAACTAATCAAAACGCTACCAAGAATGTGTACAGTTATTTTGCAGGATGAATAATTCGTGTATTTTTTGTTCTTAGATGAAATGTCGCAATTCTAAGTTGATATTTAGCTGGATAAATAACCGATAAAGTGAATGCAGAGGTAAGCCGATGGAGATAGGTGCCAGAGTGAAAGGACGAATTCGGAGACTGGAAAGCTATCTCCGAAGCAGCTTCATGTGTTATGTGGTTGAGTATAAGGGAGCAAAGGTATGGTATGTTGTCGTGAGTGTGGTGGTGTTAAGGTTAGCTGACTTCTACACCTATTCTGTTAGTGTATTAATGGATTGAATGAGAAGGAAAATGTGATGTCTGGTGAGTGAGAGTCGTAGAGTAGTGTGATCAATGCGCACACTCCTGTAAAGGGGATGCTACCGATCGGTAACTAAAACATTATTGTGTATTGTTTGATTTGGATGAACCTCGATGGCAGGTCAGGATCTGACATCATGTGGATGGTTCATACATGTCCTAGAAATGTTGTTATATATAATAAAAAGGTAAAATATATAAAAAGATACTAATTTCAGTCTGTCACAAGCACAAAGGTGCATTGTACGTTGTAGATTTAGAGTCATCAGTTTCAAAAATGTTTATTGTGTTAGGATGTTAAAGTAGTTTACTATTTAACAACATGTGGTAGGTAATTGTGAGCTGTGTAGATTATTTCTTATTTTTTTGTTAGAACACTTTCAAGGGGTATTAATTTCAGTCTGTCACAAGCACAAGGGTTCACTGTATATTGTAGTTTTAGAATAAACAGTTTCTAATATTTTCACTGTGATAGGATGTTAGAGTAGCCTACTATTTGATATTGTAATTATGAGCTGTATAGATTGTTTATTTTTCCTTTTGTTTTTTTTTTATACTTTCATGTTTTGTATGAGGGACGACAAGTACAATCAATAGCACAAGTGTGGGCTGTATATAGAAAAGGGATAAGTGTTGAGCCGGCCGAAGTGGCCGTGCGGTTAAAGGCGCTGCAGTCTGGAACCGCAAGACCGCTACGGTCGCAGGTTCGAATCCTGCCTCGGGCATGGATGTTTGTGATGTCCTTAGATTAGTTAGGTTTAACTAGTTCTAAGTTCTAGGGGACTAATGACCTCAGCAGTTGAGTCCCATAGTGCTCAGAGCCATTTTTGATAAGTGTTGATGTTGTATGTGTAGAAAACTAGGGTGTATGATTTTATGTTTTTTTAGAACGAAGATTCTTTTATTACCAATGTATCTAATAGATCATACATGTAATCAATGAGTATTTAAATACTGTAAGAATATCCTTTTGTCTGTAATGTTGCGAGATGCACGGAAGGGTCTGACTGATTGGGTGTCGTAGTGCTCAGGGGCTACACCGAACGCGCCCGTACCACATAAGCCAAGCAGACGTCGGCAACAGAACCGGTGCACTCCCCACTCCACTGCCGGTCGGGGTACACTCCACGCGCCCGCTACAGCAGGTCAACGGCCTGGGGCGACACGCACGTACCACTGGCCATTCATAAGTTCCGCCACCCTTACGACTGGGGAAAGTATCCCGCGGAGGCAAAAGCGGGTGGTTTCTTCTGCTCAACGGCTCACGCGGCGGCGCCATGGCAGAATGAACGACGCGGGGCAGAGTCCAGCGGGCATTTGTTACCAGCAACTATTAACTAGTACTGGACTGTGGAGCCGTGAAGCAAGATGACTGCTCGTATGTCTCCATAAGGTGGAAAGTGAAGGACTGGTGTTTCCACGTTGTGAGTGGTGGAAAAGGTTTTGTCTTTAGCAGACAGGACGATCGTTTTGTTCTGTCTTGACCACTGAATGGTGGGATCCATAGACTTTTGGCAGTGACTTGTTAAGTGTGCTTTGTGAATTGCATATGGGACGCTTGGTATTCTTGAAGAGGACAGTTGTCGTTTGGTGACTAATTATTGTATGAACGCAAGAAACTAGAGTGGGACATTGACATTTGCGTCTGTAGTAGGAGACATTACTTGAATTGGTGCGGGAATAAGTGCTGTTTGTTGGAACTTACGACTTTTGATTACACCATGAACTGAAAGGACAGAACCGTGGGTAATAGTAGTTGTAGGGCCATTTCTGGACGACCAGATTCGTGTGGATGGTACTCTGAGAGTGACTATGACATTTGTGCTTAGTGTGAGATACAGTTTACGGTTCAGTGCGTGTTCAAAATGCCGATTTGAGTGACCTAAAGACTTTCGTCCGGGTAACCATGGGAGAGCTTTGACATCAAGACAGTGTTTCTGGGGAACCTCTCAGCAACTTTTTTTACCCCAAGAAAATCACAGAATGAAATGATTCCGTGTGACTCGCAAGATAGGGAATAATGTATTTGTACTTGTAATTGTGTAAATTTTTTTTATGTTTCATTCCTGAAGGGACAGCAAGTGTAATTGTATTTCATTAACTAACAGAATAGTTAGTGTTTTTGTTTTTGTTTGTTCTGGGTTATCACGTTCACGTAGCATGTTTATTAGAATTGGTACAATGATGGTTTAATTATTAGCCAGTGGCGTAAAACTAACGTAGCGGATCTTGTTGCATTGGTCAGTAAGGTTGTCACAGGGGACAAGAGTTTGCATTGCACAACAAATATCGGAATTAACTGATGCATTTTGATGTCGTGGACAGTAATGATCTTGTTGGTGTGTTGACTGAAGCCACTTATTTTCATTATCACAGTGGTGATATTTCACATTAAAGTGTAACGAAGGCTAGTCGAAATGCAAGTTCTTGTCGTCTAAATGTGTAACAACAGAGAAATGAGCAGTAGAGTAAGATACGAGAGCTACTGGTGGATTCAAGCACTTATTGCTAAACTATTTACCACGTGTATTGATCAAAGTTGATGGACTGACTGGCTCAGCAGCAGGTATTTGTACTGGTGGACAAGGATAAGGTTAAACTCACAGTCGTGTAGTGGTGGCAATTGCTTAAGTGATGATAGTTAACGAGGTATGACATGATGTCTTAGATTGACTATATTACGTAACCAGTATGTAACTTGTGGTATATTTCATTGTTTTTTTCTTTGTCTCAGTTTAATTTGTCCGTAGGTTTGATGTACATTTTAGAGTAATGGTATGGAGCCTGATATTCTACATGTAACTAGTGTACGCAATCTTTTTTCTTGTGTTGACTTTGTTTTGTATTTAGACATTGCCATGTAAAGATTATTACAATGCAATTTATGAATGTCAGATTACTTGTTCTGTGTTTGGACGGTGAGCTATTTAAAATTTCATGAGTACAATCAGTATTTTTTTATTTGTCATAGAGTTAGTGAAGTTTGGATTACTCGTAAAAATAACGAAGATCCCAGTAACTAAGCAAATTTATCTCAACATTATTTTTTATTTTTTGTATGATGTAATGTTTTATTTGTCATTTAGAGTGATGTAAATTTGTATGTGTACATTACTCCGGATTGTGGAGAGTACAATAATGCAACAACTGTGTCAATAATTTGGTAAAGTAACAGCATTTGGTCGTCTATTTGAGGTCACCAGGGGCTAAGGTCTCCTCCTGGTTATTTTGATGACTTGCTATGTTTGTTCTAATACAGTTTTCTTAAAAAAATGTTCAGAACTACCCTCACATTGCAAGGATAGTACCGTGCCATTTTTTTCTGCATGGGTAGCCGGTGGTGAAAGGGTACAGTACCGCCCGACATTGAAAATAGGTACAACATACTTCATTATTTTTGTCAGAACAACACATTTTTTTGTAAAAGAACTCAATTTCAATTAATACAGCGAAGCTGGATACCAGTGTGGGAAAGAATGACAATTTATTTATTTAATTGATCACATGTGCACTCCCACAAAGTAAATCCCTACATCCAGTTTGGTGAGATCTGTGAAATGAATGAATGTCTGGTCGTCTGCTAACCGCAGATAGTGAATGTGAATATATGATCATCTTTTGGACGATCCTTTGGCCACCTTTGGTGGGATCAAAGAGATGAAATTTACCTGAGCTTTGAGCGCCTGAAATGTGGCTGACCAATACGGTAGCAAGGTGCTCCCCCACTTCGACAGAGGTGTGAGAGGACCTGGAGAACGGCCATGTTTCGGCACTCTGCCGCTGGATCTTGTGCTGTTAAGACCTTTTTTAGTTGTGCTCCGTAATGACAAAAGAGTGGAGACATGGTATGCATGTGGAATATTTAAGAGTAGTTTGAAATAATAATTTCCCTATTTCAGGAACTATTGTGGGGAGAATTAAATGTCAGGCAGGTAATATTAATGGGATTGTAGTAATCTTCGGAAGTGGCCAACGGTCACAATGAAACCACGTGTAGCAATAAGTTGAAATACTTTCGTGTGCTTAAGTTAAGCTGAATTACTAGCGTGTGTACAATAAGTTGAAATATTTAAGAAATAGCGTGTGTACCATAAGTTGAAATATTTAAGAAATGGCGTGTGCAGGACTTGAAATTAGAGACGAGTACTTCCACGTGGCGAGTACTGTGTGAGTCTCAATCTGTGTATGAGACAAAGGATAAAGAGAAGTACTCGTCCATGGTATCAGTTGAGGACTCGCGTGTGTGATGAATACGTTCTTAATATTACTTTGCGTGATAAGATTCCGTGTGACGCTAGATTCAAACTCTGAGAGAGAATCAAGGTGAGTCAGCCGTCTATCCAGCAACGCCACTTGGCTTGCATTGCACTGGAAGACGTGCAAATATCTCCAGAGTTCATAGTAGGAAAGTAGAATTACAAAGTGGGGCAGCGTCGTGTGAAACTGGGATAAATATTAATTGAAGTGGGAAAGCTGAAAGTGATAAATGTTGTGACTATTCTCTATGTAGTATTTCATACTGTAGTGTGGTGTATGTCATGTAATTTGGGTATGTGTGGTTTGCATGGGAGAGTAGCAAGGTAGTTGCAAAAGATTAGTGGGTTATGCTTGTTCCTTCTGTACTGCTCGGTCTGGAGGATAGTTTCGTGATGATGATTGTGAGAGTCGAAGTGAGAGAAATAATAAAAGATCCACCATCCTATCCAGAAAGTGCACTGTAGCGTTAAATAATTACGAGACCATAATATAGAGATTCACGATTGTAAAGCCATGCCCACTGGGCGGAATTTCTCATGTGTTATTGTTGTAGGTTATAGAATTTGTGTGTTTAGGTTAGAGAATTTATCGGAATAAATAAGATAATGAAAAGAAAAAGATTGGTGGACTTTTCCTTCGAATTGTATGTTGTCATAATGTCCCGAATTTATAATGTGTGCGCCATTCATATTCAGTGCGGTGGCCACGTGTTGACAAAAGCCGTTAAATAAAAAAAGAAAGAAAATGTGGTATTGCCAGTGCGTAGTGTACAGTCAGAGTTCTGTAAATTACTGATAGTCAGATGCGTGTTTCCGTTGAGTATTAATCATATAGGAGGATAACTTGTAACTTAAGTGTGAGTACTAGAGTTCATGTTACTCGATAAATAAGAATGAATCCACTCGCTTGGCAGACCACTCATCTTGCAGGCCTGACTGCTTGATGCCACAGTATGAGCAAGGCATGTGGGTGCCTCTCAATAGCAGACTAGCCTCTCAGTGGTGTGTCTCAGATAATGCAACTGAATGACGACTAAATACTCTACAGATACAGGCTACTGGACATTGGTAATTCATAATCATCTCAGTATATCATAGCTAATGGAGGATACATAGCAATGAACGAAAATAGTTCTCCACTGAACTATCTGAGAAAGGACTTAAGGAATACCCTCTGGCTCTTACAACTAAACATATAGGGAATAAGCAGAGTAAAAAGTAATTATCTCACTGAAATATTGACTGAAATAATACGGATGTCGCTTTACTACAGGAAACTCACTGCTCAGATGAAACTCAGCTTCACACCAGGTGTAAGATATCTGGCTATACGCTAGTTGCTGCTACATATCACACAATATATGGATCTGAAACATACATCAGGAATGACACACAAAAGGCAACAGATGCGCAGACAAAAGCGGAAAGTAGCATGTATACGATCTGGCTGAAAGTCGCCAACACAGGGATTGTGAACATTCACAAGCTCCCGCACAACCATGGGTAGAAAAAGTGCTCAACACCCAGGAGTAGTAATTGGAGACTTCAACAGCCATACAACACAACGGGACAACAGAAACACGAACGTAGATACTGACAAGGCATCGAAATGGGCTGAAATGGGACGTCTTTCCTTATTGTTCGACGGGAAGGACAAGGGATATTCCACTCGGGTAGATGCGCTCAATACTACAAACCAGACCTCTGTTTTGTTACCATCGGCAATAAAGCATCACACTTGCAGGGCAACAGGAACGTGCTCAGTGATTTTCCTAGAAGCCAACTCCGACCTCTTGGATTCCAAATCCCAACAGTAAAGTATATACCAAACACACGATGTAACTTTAAAAAAGCCAACTAAGAAATGTTCTCTCAAGAGGCTGAGTGTACTATACAGTTTTTATTCCACCTAAAATTAGGCATTATGACTGCTTTGTCAGCCTAATTCATTGCATTGCCAGGAAGCATATTCCAAGGGGCTATAGGGAGGACTACATCCCCGGATGGAGTCCTAGATGCCAGAAATTGTACGAAGTATTTAAGACGACTCAAAACACCGAGGTAGCAGATAAGCTGAACTCGGCTCTAGACTCAGCTACGGAAAAGAAATGGAGGGATCCAACCGAAAACATGTCCTTCCGACACTCGAGAAAGAAAGCACGAAACATACTAAGAAAGCTACATTGTGCCACTTGAACTAATAGCATCTTACCAGACAAGTAAATCCTAAGGAAATAGCAGCTAGGACTGTCAGTGTAAGAGGAACGTCAACAAACAACGACAAACAGAAAGTCAATGGAATGAAACATCACTTAAAGTCTAAGACGTCTCAAACACTGCCTTTCGAATTTCCACCAAAAATCTCTACAGCCGAAGTTTTTTCAACCTTAGACACCTTGAAACGTATTAAATCAGCTGGTTTCGATGGCATATATCCTGAGTTCCTTAAACATGCTGATCAGACTGCCAAATCTTTTTAAGAGAACGAAGATAACTGCCATCCTGAAACTAAATGCTCAGGTGAGCAAAATTTACAGTTTAAATGACGGACTGCCATACGAACCGGTATTGGCCCCACTACGTTTCAATTTATATTTTGTCGACTTACCAAAAACAAAAGCAAGAACATTTATCTACGCAGATGATACAGCCTTGGCGACCCAGACTAATGATTTGGCAACTTCGGAAACGACTCTCTCTCAGAATTTACGAAGTGTAGATGAGTTGTTTAACGTATGGTGACTCAAAGTATATGAAAACAACATTGATTGTTCCACCTTCCATCTGAGTAATAGGCACGATGGCTATAAACCGAAAATTGCATGTCACATAACCCATTCCCAGAATGTATTGGCGTGGCCTTGGATCGCTCCCTAACGTAGAAAACAGCTAACTGCAACAGCCTAAAAAATAAGAACCAGAAATAACATATTACACAAACTGTCTGGAACAAGTTGGGGAGCTGAGGCGTTAGTTCTGAAAAGAACTGCCCTCTCAGGTGTGTATTCTGTTGGTGAATATCGCTGCCCAGTATGGTGGAATAGCGCTCATTCAGGCACGGCTGGTACACAACTGAATGTCGCCATGAGAATTACATCTGGCTCCATAAAACCGATACCCGCAAAATGGTTACCTGTTCTGTCTAATATCGAACCACTGAAGATACACCGAGCGAGGTGGCGCAGTGGTTAGCACACTGGACTCGCATTCTGGAGGACGACGGTTCAATCCCGTCTCCGGCCATCCTGATTTAGGTTTTCCGTGATTTCCCTAAATCGTTTCAGGCAAATACCGGGATGGTTCCTTTGAAAGGGCACGGCCGATTTCCTTCCCAATCCTTCCCTAACCCGAGCTTGCGCTCCGTCTCTAATGACCTCGTTGTCGACGGGACGTTAAACACTAACCACCACCACCACAACCACCACTGAAGATACAACGTCAAGCTGAGCTGAAAGGGGCATGGAAGAAATGTTCCAGAAATCCCGAGCTGCCACCACGTCAGGACTATGACGCACTCCAAAGGTAACGACCGAAGTCTAGGAACCCCTCCTGGAGACCTGAAAAATGGCTCATTTCTGAAGGATTCCAGCCAAAAAGAGTATGGCGGGACGACTGACCAGTCCTGACTCTGAAGGTCTCACTATCGACTCTACTCAAGCCCCTGCTGGATTACACCTACCTAGGTCGTTGTGCGCCGCCTTAAATCGCATAAGCATCGAGCACTGAAGGTGCCAGGGCTTGAAATACGAGGGTCACTCCAAAAGAAATGCGCACTGTTTTTGTAAAAATACAGTTTTCATTCTGCATGTTTGAAAGCTTTACAGTGTGTAGATACATCCTTCCCGCTTGTTTTCAAACTTAGTTCAATCTGTTCCCGTGAGTGGCGCCGTCACAGCATGTCTTCAAGATGGCTGCTACACTTGACGTACGTCAGAAGCAACGTGCTGTCATAGAATTCCTGTGCTGTGAAAACGAGACAGTGGGAAACATCCACAAGAGGTTGGAAAAGGTGTATGGAGATGCTGCTGTCGATCGCAGTACAGTTAGTCGGTGGGCAAGCAGGTTACGTGATGAAAGCGGGCACGGCAATATTGAGGATTGTCCTCGCAGCGGCAGACCTCGTACTGCACACACTCCAGACAATGTGCAGAGAGTTAACGAATTGGTAACTGCTGACAGACACATCACACTGAACGAATTGTCACGCTACGTTGGGATAGAGGAAGTGTTTGCAGAATACTGAAAGTGTTGGCGTTAAAAAAGGTTTGTGCCCGGTGGGTTTCCAGGATGTTGACAGTGGCTCACAAAGAAACAAGAAAAACGGTATCCAGAGAACTTTTGGAACAGTACGATAATGGTGGAGATGAATTTCTTGGAATAATTGTGACAGGTGATGAAACATGGCTCCGTCATATTTCACCAGAGACGAAGAGGTAATCAATGGAGTGGCATCATGCAAATTCACCCAAGAAAAAGAATTGAAAACCACATCTTCTGCTGGAAACGTTATGGCTTCGGTGTTTTTCGATTTCGAAAGACTCTTGCTTGTGGACATCATGTCAAGTGGAACCACCATAAATTCTGACGACACTGAAGAAACTTCAAGTTCGACTGAGTCGTGTTCGACCACATCGGCAAAAGCAGGATGTTTTGCTGTTGCACGATAATGTACGGCCACATATCAGTCAAAAAACCATGAGACCGATCACAAAAGTCGGATGGACAACACTGAGACACCCGCCTTAGAGCCCTGACCTGGCTCCATGTGACTATCATCTCTTTGGGAAACTGAAAGACTCTCTTCGTGGAACAAGGTTTGAAGATGATGACTCCCTTGTGTACGCTGCCAAACAGTGGCTCCAACAAGTTCGTCCAGAATTTTACCGTGCGGGTATACAGGCGCTGGTTCCAAGATGGCAAAAGGCAGTTGAGAGCGATGGAAATTATGTGGATAAATGAAAATATTGTTCCTAAAGGATGTATCTACACACTGTAAAACTTTCAAACATGTAGAAAAAAAGATGGATTTTTTAAAAAAATAGTGTGCATTTCTTTTGGAGTGACCCTCGTACAAGTGGGTAATCGCTGAAAGTGCGAAGTGTGGCTGCGGACATCTGCAGGAAACAATACACCACGTGGTCACAGAATGTCATCTATTGACCTGTGCTAGAACTCTGTCTGGATAAATGAGATCTGTGAGGATGCATTCTCCTGGATGGAAACATCAGATATCCAGCTATAACCAGCGGCTTGCAAATATATAACGAATTTCCTTATTTATTACAATCTTAAACTTGGTATACGTATTCTGTTTATAAAAATTACCTTTTTTTCGGTCCGCCTGCTTAGCTGGGTGGTAACGTGCTCGCCTCCCTTGCAAGTGGGCCCGGGTTCGATTCCCGGACGGATTGGTGATTTCTCCGCTTGTGGACTGGGCGTTGTGTTGTCCTCATCATCATTTCCTCTTCGTCACCGGCGTGAAAGCCGCCCAATGTGGCGCCGAGTGAAATAAGACTTGCACTTGGCAGTCCCCGAATAGGGGCCTCCCGGCCAAACATACCATACGCTCATTTAATTTTTACCGTTTTTCCTTTATAAGTAATTTATCCAAGTGTTTTTTTTTTTTAAATTTTGTGCTATTCACATGGATAATATTATCTTATAAACTTAATTTAAGGCTTTCCTAATCAGGAACGAATGTAATTTATTTTATTTGTGCTCTATTTATACAGCATTAACATTAACACCATTGCTGTTCAATCTAAGTAATGTGTCCTTGATGGCATACGAAATAAATAAAAAAATGATAATATACAATTGCCGGTCCCAAGTCCGGGGCCTCATCTCGCAAGTGGAGAGGAACGAGGAGGGGGAGCAGTCACAAACTCGTTTAAAAAAAAACCCTGGGTCCATCCGGGTCCCTGTCTAGGGCTGCAGGTGAATCGCGGTCAACGGCCTCGAAGGCGGAGGCGGAATCCCAGCTCCCAACGGCAGAGTGGAAGAACGTAATGGAGGGAACCATGAAAAATAATCATTCCGGACTAACAATTCGATTTTATCACGCAATTTATTTCCTAACGTGTACAATATGTTGTTGTTGTGGTCTTCAGTCCTGAGACTGGTTTGATGCAGCTCTCCATGCTACTCTATCCTGTGCAAGCTTCTTCATCTCCCAGTACCTACTGCAGCCTACATCCTTCTGAATCTGCTTAGTGTATTCATCTCTTGGTCTCCCTCAACGATTTTTACCCTCCACGCTGCCCTCCAATGCTAAATTTGTGATCCCTTGATGCCTCAAAACATGTCTTACCAACCGATCCCTTCTTCTAGTCAATGTGTGCCACAAACTTCTCTTCTCCCCAATCCTATTCAATACCTCCTCATTAGTTACGTGATCTACCCACCTTATCTTCAGCATTCTTCTGTAGCACCACATTTCGAAAGCTTCTATTCTCTTCTTGTCCAAACTGGTTATCGTCCATGTTTCACTTCCATACATGGCTACACTCCATACAAATACTTTCAGAAACGACTTCCTGACACTTAAATCTATACTCGATGTTAACAAATTTCTCTTCTTCAGAAACGATTTCCTTGCCATTGCCAGTCTACATTTTATATCCTCTCTACTTCGACCATCATCAGTTATTTTACTCCCTAAATAGCAAAACTCCTTTACTACTTTAAGTGTCTCATTTCCTAATCTAATCCCCTCAGCATCACCCGATTTAATTTGACTACATTCCATTATCCTCGTTTTGATTTTGTTGATGTTCATCTTATATCCTCCTTTCAAGACACTGTCCATTCCGTTCAACTGCTCTTCCAAGTCCTTTGCTGTCTCTGACAGAATTACAATGTCATCGGCGAACCTCAAAGTTTTTACTTCTTCTCCATGAATTATAATACCTACTCCGAATTTTTCTTTTGTTTCCTTTACTGCTTGCTCAATATACAGATTGAATAACATCGGGGAGAGGCTACAACCCTGTCTCACTCCTTTCCCAACCACTGCTTCCCTTTCATGCCCCTCGACTCATAACTGCCATCCGGTTTCTGTACAAATTGTAAATAGCCTTTCGCTCCCTGTATTTTACCCCTGCCACCTTCAGAATTTGAAAGAGAGTATTCCAGTTAACGTTGTCAAAAGCTTTCTCTAAGTCTACAAATGCTAGAAACGTAGGTTTGCCTTTTCTTAATCTTTCTTCTAAGATAAGTCGTAAGGTCAGTATTGCCTCACGTGTTCCAACATTTCTACGGAATCCAAACTGATCTTCCCCGAAGTCCGCTTCTACCAGTTTTTCCATTCGTCTGTAAAGAATTCGCGTTAGTATTTTGCAGCTGTGACTTATTAAACTGATAGTTCGGTAATTTTCACATCTGTCAACACCTGCTTTCTTTGGTATTGGAATTATTATATTCTTCTTGAAGTCTGTGGGTATTTCGCCTGTCTCATACATCTTGCTCACCAGATGGTAGAGTTTTACCATGACTGGCTCTCCCAAGGTCATCAGTAGTTCTAATGGAATGTTGTCTACTCCCGGGCCCTTGTTTCGACTCAGGTCTTTCAGTGCTCTGTCAAACTCTTCACGCAGTATCTTATCTCCCATTTCATCTTCATCTACATCCTCTTCCATTTCCATAATACTGTCCTCAAGTACATCGCCCTTGTATAAACCCTCTATATACTCCTTCCACCTTTCTGCCTTCCCTTCTTTGCTTAGAACTGGGTTTCCATCTGAGCTCTTGATATTCATACAAGTGGTTCTCTTCTCTCCAAAGGTCTCTTTAATTTTCCTGTAGGCAGTATCTATCTTACGCCTAGTGAGACAAGCCTCTACATCCTTACATTTGTCCTCTAGCCATCCCTGCTTAGCCATTTTGCACTTCCTGTCGATCTCATTTTTGAGACGTTTGTATTCCCTTTTGCCTGCTTCGTTTACTGCATTTTTATATTTTCTCCTTTCATCAATTAAATTCAATATTTCTTCTGTTACCCAAGGATTTCTATTAGGCCTCGTCTTTTTACCTACTTGATCCTCTGCTGCCTTCACTACTTCATCCCTCAGAGCTACCCATTCTTCTTCTACTGTATTTCTTTCCCCCATTCCTGTCAATTGTTCCCTTATGTTCTCCCTGAAACTCTGTACAACCTCTGGTTCTTTCAGTTTATCCAGGTCCCATCTCCTTAAATTCCCACCTTTTTGCAGTTTCTTCAGTTTCAATCTGCAGTTCATAACCAATAGATTGTGGTCAGAATCCACATCTGCCCCTGGAAATGTCTTACAATTTAAAACCTGGTTCCTAAATCTCTGTCTTACCATTATATAATCTATCTGATACCTATTAGTATCTCCAGGATTCTTCCAGGTATACAACCTTCTTTTACGATTCTTGAACCAAGTGTTAGCTATGACTAAGTTATGCTCTGTGCAAAATTCTATAAGGCGGCTTCCTCTTTCATTTCTTAGCCCCAATCCATATCCACCTACTATGTTTCCTTCTCTCCCTTTTCCTACTGACGAATTCCAGTCACCCATAACTATTAAATTTTCGTCTCCCTTCACTACCTGAATAATTTCTTTTATCTCGTCATACATTTCATCAATTTCTTCATCATCTGCAGAGCTAGTTGGCATATAAACTTGTACTACTGTAGTAGGCATGGACTTTGTGTCTATCTTGGCCACAATAATGCGTTCACTATGCTGTTTGTAGTAGCTAACCCGCACTCCTATTTTTTTATTCATTATTAAACCTACTCCTGCATTACCCCTATTTGATTTTGTATTTATAACCCTGTAATCACCTGACCAAAAGTCTTGTTCCTCCTGCCACCGAACTTCACTAATTCCCACTATATCTTACTTTAACCTATCCATTTCCCTTTTTAAATTTTCTAACCTACCTGCCCGATTAAGGGATCTGACATTCCACGCTCCGATCCGTAGAATGCCAGTTTTCTTTCTCCTGATAACGACGTCCTCTTGAGTAGTCCCCGCCCGGAGATCCGAATGGGGGACTATTTTACCTCCGGAATATTTTACCCAAGAGGACGCCATCATCTTAATCATACAGTAGAGCTGCATGTCCTCGGGAAAAATTACGGCTGTAGTTTCCCCTTGCTTTCAGCCGTTCGCAGTACCAGCACAGCAAGGCCGTTTTGGTTAATGTTACAAGGGCAGATCAGTCAATCATCCAGACTGTTGCCCCTACAACTACTGAAAAGGCTGCTGCCCCTCTTCAGGAACCACATGTTTGTCTGGCCTCTCAACAGATACCCCTCCGTTGTGGTTGCACCTACAGTACGGCCATCTGTATCGCTGAGGCACGCAAGCCTTCCCACCAACGGCAAGGTCCATGGTTCATGGGGGAAGGTGTACAATATACAATTTCAATTGCAGAACGCAAAGTCCGCTAAAAGTAACTACTATCCCAGGTGGCAACTCGAAAGAGGAATCCGCCATTGCTTTATGCAGTGCATCGGGACATAAGAGTTCTGGGGAGGCCCAACATCTGCGGTAAGGATGAGACGGAGCATCGTTGGTATCCTTCCAAACTCAAGGTCATTACTAAAAATTGGTAAACAGAAAGAACTTGAAATTCTCTTAGGTAAGCATGTAATACAAATTTAACAGTACAAGAAACAAGATTTTTGGACGAAAATGTTACAGAAACCAAAAGCCACAGAATTTTTAAGGGTAAACCAGCAATAAAAATTATGAAAGACATCCCAGTACTTGGTATCGCCTCCTGTACTCATAGAAATTTAGTAGATAACGTTACAGAATTTTAACCCAGTTCAGAAAGACTCTCTCCCCTAAAATGTCAAAATAAGCAGTGTACCTTTGTTAACTGCCACACTCCAATTAACGATGGCGTAAGTTAGTTGAGTTAGATTAAGCAGTGTGTAAGTTTAGGGACCGAAGACCTCAGCAGTTTGGTCCTATAGGACCTGACCACCACCATTCTGGGAACTTTGGGATGGCGAAATATAGTATCACAAATTCCAAAATCAAATATTGTAATACTTCTTGGGGATTTTAACGCACAAGTAGGGCAGGGGGATAAACTTTTGGAAAAATAGTAGGAGAATGTACAGCCCAGAAAAGAACGAACAAAAATGGCACAAGACTATTTAACCTTTGCAAAACATATCAATTGAATGAATGTCAACTTCCTTCAAAAACCATTCAACAGCCAAGATCGCATAAAATACCGGTTTCTACAGACTATGCTGTCATCTTCAGGTCTTAAAATTGTACAACATGTGTGTGTGTGTGTGTGTTTGTATTCGATAAATGCTAAATAATTTCATCAAAGAGCTTAGTTTCGAGATATTGAGTCTGTCTTCTTACAGAATTTGGCTGTCAGAGTAAAGAAATAACAATGACCTTACAGCATCTTCTTTGGAGATGTCTCAACTCAGCGTTTTTGGCTATGATACAGTATGTGTCTAGACATAAGAGAAGCTGTCGTTATGTATTACGAAAAATGTGAACTTTTAAGTGCTACGTCGCAATAAAATCGTCAAAACATCTTCTTCTTTACTTCCTAACATACTGTATGCTCAGTTTTGTCTTTTGGCTATGTAGTGTATGTGAGTGTGTGCCTTCACAGCACGTATTTTTATTAGATTTTGATGTTATTTAATAGTTGATTACAAGAAATACAGTCTGGAAACAAAACGATTTAGAAAAGATATATGTATGGTGCGAAAATTGGCAATTGACCCGAAATAACGAAAAGTGTGAGGTCATCCACATGAGTGTTAAAAGGAATGCGTTAGACTTAGGTTACACAATAAATCAGTCAAATCCAAAGGCTGTAAATTCAGCTAAATACCTAGGAATTACAATTACGAACAACTTAAATTGCAAGGAACACAGAGAAAATGTTGTGGGGAAGACTAACCAAAGACTGCGTTTGATTGGCAGGACACTAAGGAAATGTAACGCATCTAATAAGGAGACTGCCTACATTAAGCTTGTCCGTCCTCTTTTAGAATACTGCTGCGCGGTGTGGGATCCTTACCAGATAGGACTGACGGAGTACTTCGAAAAAGTTCAAAGAAGGGCACCACTTTTTGTATAATCCCGAAACAGGGGAGAGAGTGTCACTGAAATGATACAGGATTTGGGATGGACGTCAGTAAAACAAAGGCGTTTTTCGTTACGGAGGAATCTTCTCAGGAAATTCCAATCATCAGCTTCCTCCTCCGAATGCGAAAATACACTTCTGGAAATGGAAAAAAGAACACATTGACACCGGTGTGTCAGACCCACCATACTTGCTCCGGACACTGCGAGAGGGCTGTACAAGCAATGATCACACGCACGGCACAGCGGACACACCAGGAACCGCGGTGTTGGCCGTCGAATGGCGCTAGCTGCGCAGAATTTGTGCACCGCCGCCGTCAGTGTCAGCCAGTTTGCCGTGGCATACGGAGCTCCATCGCAGTCTTTAACACTGGTAGCATGCCGCGACAGCGTGGACGTGAACCGTATGTGCAGTTGACGGACTTTGAGCGAGGGCGTATAGTGGGCATGCGGGAGGCCGGGTGGACGTACCGCCGAATTGCTCAACACGTGGGGCGTGAGGTCTCCACAGTACATCGATGTTGTCGCCAGTGGTCGGCGGAAGGTGCACGTGCCCGTCGACCTGGGACCGGACCGCAGTGACGCACGGATGCACGCCAAGACCGTAGGATCCTACGCAGTGCCGTAGGGGACCGCACCGCCACTTCCCAGCAAATTAGGGACACTGTTGCTCCTGGGGTATCGGCGAGGACCATTCGCAACCGTCTCCATGAAGCTGGGCTACGGTCCCGCACACCGTTAGGCCGTCTTCCGCTCACGCCCCAACATCGTGCAGCCCGCCTCCAGTGGTGTCGCGACAGGCGTGAATGGAGGGACGAATGGAGACGTGTCGTCTTCAGCGATGAGAGTCGCTTCTGCCTTGGTGCCAATGATGGTCGTATGCGTGTTTGGCGCCGTGCAGGTGAGCGCCACAATCAGGACTGCATACGACCGAGGCACACAGGGCCAACACCCGGCATCATGGTGTGGGGAGCGATCTCCTACACTGGCCGTACACCACTGGTGATCGTCGAGGGGACACTGAATAGTGCACGGTACATCCAAACCGTCATCGAACCCATCGTTCTACCATTCCTAGACCGGCAAGGGAACTTGCTGTTCCAACAGGACAATGCACGCCCGCATGTATCCCGTGCCACCCAACGTGTTCTAGAAGGTGTAAGTCAACTACCCTGGCCAGAAAGATCTCCGGGTCTGTCCCCCATTGAGCATGTTTGGGACTGGATGAAGCGTCGTCTCACGCGGTCTGCACGTCCAGCACGAACGCTGGTCCAACTGAGGCGCCAGGTGGAAATGGCATGGCAAGCCGTTCCACAGGACTACATCCAGCATCTCTACGATCGTCTCCATGGGAGAACAGCAGTCTGCATTGCTGCGAAAGGTGGATATACACTGTACTAGTGCCGACATTGTGCATGCTCTGTTGCCTGTGTCTATGTGCCTGTGGTTCTGTCAGTGTGATCATGTGATGTATCTGACCCCAGGAATGTGTCAATAAAGTTTCCCCTTCCTGGGACAATGAATTCACGGTGTTCTTATTTCAATTTCCAGGAGTGTATTTTGTCGACGCCGACCTACATAGAGAGAAACGATCACCATGATAAAATAAGGGAAATCAGAGCTCGTACGGAAAGATATAGGTGTTCGTTCTTTCCGCGCGCTATATGAGACTGAAATAGTAGAGAATTGTGAAGGTGATCCGATGAACCCTCTGCCAGGCACTTAAATGTGATTTGCAGAGTATACATGTAGATGTAGATTTAGATGGTCTTGCCTCCATGGTCTCGATTCGAAAATGTTGCAATTTTCATAAAAAGTCGTTAGTGCACGTAACATCTAGTAGTGCTACCTCATCTACATAAATAAAAATGTAAATGTTTCTTTGTTCAAAATAGTAAATCTCAGAAAGTTGTTCACAAATTGTTTGGAAATTTTAACACAGCGTTGCAATGGAATATGCACATACTTTTATATAGTTACTGGGGCGTTATATGGGATAAAATATATAATGGTGATATGTTGTTAAAAATTATCATTTTCATTTGTTCAAAATCTTAGTTGTTCTTCACTGATTCCTTTGAAATTTTGACATAAGTTTGCTTCCCAATATGCGTTGCGGTTTTATATACCTACTGGAGCGCCATATGGTACGTGTAATAAATAAAAATTCAATATGTTATACATTATAGTGTTATATACCATATGGCGCTCCAGATGGTATATAAAAATGCGCTTATTCCAATGCAGCGTTGTGTCAGAAGATCAAAGGAATCGGTGAGGAACTTCCGCAGATTTTCTGCTAAAGATGTATCCCCCTTGTTAGATATATAGAAACACTCGCTTATCCGAATGCATTGTTGTGTCAAAAATTCAAAGCACTTGCTGAAAAAAAAACTTTTGGAGATTTCAGACTTTGAACAAACAAACATTTACATCTATATAAAATAAAAAGTAATTATTTGCTTGTTCAAAATCTTGTATCTCCTAAAGTTATTCACCAATCATTTTGAAATTTCATACAACGTTGTATTCATTTTGGCATGTGTTTTTATATACCTACTAGAGCACCACGTATAGTGTATATATATGCGACAATTATACGGGAAATATATACAAAAATGTACAAGTTCGTTTGTTCAGAATCTTAAATCTCCGAAATTTCTTCAGTTATTGTTGCGAAATTTTGACACAACGTTGCAATCGAATCCGTGCATGTTTTTATGCACCTATTTTTTTATATATATACATAAATGGAAAACATTATTACCAAAAATATCGAAAAGTTCTTGACCGATTTACTTGAAATTTTTCCACAATAATATAATGAATATTCGGATGGACAGAAGGTGCATATTTTTATTATATGTAATACGAAACAACATGAAGGGGAGGGAGGAAGAGGAGATGGACAAGGAGGTAGGAGGAAATGGACACAGAAAGCGGAAAGGAGACAGACAGAGAGAGGGGGCAGGAGGGGCTGGAGAGAGAGGGGGGAGGAAAAGATGGATATGGGACAGAGGCGAGGAAATGTGGGAACTGGACACACGCCCTAGTCTCTTTCTCCCACCTGTCTCTGTCCACCTCTTCCTCCGTCTCTCTCTCCTTCTATCTCCTTCAGCCACCTCTCTATCCCCCTCCTTCTGCCCCTTTCTCTGGTCGTCTTTCTTCTCTTTGTCCAGAGACAGAGAGAGGCGTTCGGAGAAGACAGAGAGAGAGGAGGGAGGAAAAGATGGACAGAGAGATGGCAGGGGGTGATGAACAGAGACAGAGAGAGAGAGAGAGGAGATAGACAGGGACAAAAGAGGAGGAGGAGGTGATGGACAGTCAAAGGGGGAAACAGAGGCGGATATAGAGGGGCAGAAGGAGATAAATGTAAAGAGAGGGATGAGGAGAAGGAGGCAAGGATGCATATCCAGTTCCCATAGATATTAGAAACGTGTGCTTTCTCTTTTCTTTATTTTCTATTTAACCACACTGAATCACAGCAACATGTGGCCGGAACAGTCAGTTTGTAATAAAAGTAATAACTAAATGTAGCTCCATCCTGGGCTCAGAAGGACAGGGCAGCGGCTGGTCGATCAAATGTAATAATACTGTATCAGCAGCCGTCATTTTGATATTGTTTTATTAGACAACCACCTTCGACGTTCCAACCACATCACCTTCAGGCGTGTCGCATGAATGACACCGAGTGCCACTGGTGCATGTATAAGACAAAACACCACTATTCGTGTCTACGGAGCACACTATATCAGACTGGCTATTTTTTGTGTGCTTGCCTGCTTTGCTAAGTATTTTAGGTAACAAGTCTTGTCTGCAGTTACAAGGCTGGTCAGGTTAGTTTTACGATGTCTTAGGTCTAACATCTGCTGTCAACTGTTAATTATGTTATTTGTAACGGTTGAGCCGTGTGTTATTTGTAACAATTGAGGCCTGGAAATAGTATTAGAGCACTTATTTTAAAGTTGACAATAATGTTTTAGGCACTGATCTGAGGATTGTGTGTGTCTGTGTGTGTGTGTGTGTGTGTGTGTGACAAATAACATTTCAATACTTGATGTAACCAATCCGTTGCATCTTACACTACGGCGCGCCTATCAAACTTCGTACGTTTATCAGTGCAGCCGTACGTTGACGAAAACAAGCAACAGGGACATAAAAGTAGTAATTGATTTTATTTTGCGTTTTTGAACTTTTGTGGAATAGTACTTAAAGTAAAACTTACGTTTGACAACTACATATTACTCATATATCAGTTACAATAGATAAGCAAATGTTTGATTTGAACTATGTACGGAGAGAATGTTACACACTCCTAATATTCCATACCGAGTGATATAGAGAAACAACTGAAAGCGTTAAAACAAATAAATCACAAGGTCCAGAGAGAATCCTAATTTCGTCTTACAAAGAGTACTCAATGGCACTGGTCTCTCAATTACCTTGCATTTATCACAATTTGTCGTTCAAGCGACTGTAAATAGCACAAGAGATTCGTATACTTAGAACGGTAACAGAACGGCCCCGAAAATTTACGGACCAATATCCCTAACATCGGTTTGCTGCGGAATCCTTAAACGTATTCTCAGTTCCAGTACAATAAATTTTCTTCAGATTGAAAGTTTCTGTCCACAAATCAGCACAGTTTTAGAAAGCATCACACGTGCGAAACTCGGCTTTCCCTTTTCTCACATGATATATTGCGAACTATGAATGAAGGACAACAGGCAGGTTCCATAATTCTAGATTTCGGGAAATCATTTTACATTGTGCTCCACCGTAGACTGTTAACGAAGACACAAGCATATGGAATTGGTTCGCAGGTATGTAAGTGGTTCGAAGACTTCTTAAGTAATACAACCGAGTATGTTATCCTCGATGGCGAGTGTTCAGCACAGACAAGCGTATCGGCAGGAGTGCCCCAGAGAAGTGTGATAGGACTTCTACTATTTTCTACGGACATAAATAATAAGGTAGACAGGTTGGCCAGCAAACTGCTGTTGTTCGCTGATGATGCTGTAGTCTACGGAAAGGTGTCGAATTTGGCGACTGTAGGAGGATACAAGCTGACTTAGACAAAATTTCTAATCGGTGTGGTGAATGGTAGCTAGCTCTGAATGTAGCAAAATAAAAGTTAATGCGGATGAGTGAGAAAATAAACCCGTAATGTTCGGGTGTATCATTAGTAGTATCCTGAATGACACAGCCACATCGTTTAAACATCTAGGCGTAACACTGCAAAGCTAAACGAAACGGAAAGAACATCTAAAGATTGCGCTAAGGAAGGTGAATGGTCGACTTTAGTTTATTCAGAGAATTCTAGTACAGTGTGGTTCACATGTAGGACGCTATTGAGAAATATCCTTGAGTACTGCTCGAGTGTTTGGGATCTGTACAAGGTCATATTAAAGGAAGACATCGAATCAGTTCGTAGGCGGGCTGCTAGATTTGTTACCAGCGGACACCACGAAAGTGTTACGGAGATGCTTCTGGAACTCAAATGGGAAGCCCTGGAGGGAAGGCGGCTTTCTTTCCGAGCGACACTATAGAGAAAATTTAGAGAAGCAGCATTTGAAGCTGACTGCAGAACGATTCTACCGCCACCATTGTACATTTCACGTACGGCACACGAGGAAAAGAATCGAGAAATTAGGGCTCATTGGGAGGCATATATACAACCGTTTTTGCCTCCTCCTGTTTGCCGACAGAATAGGAAAGGGAATGACTAGTAATGGTATAGGGTACTCTCGGCCCCTCATCATACATTGGCTTGCACAGTATACATGTAGATGTATACTACCGGCCATTAAAATTGCTACACCACGAAGATGACGTGCTACAAACGCGAAATTTAGCCGACAGGAAGAAGATGCTGTGATATGCAAATTATTAGCTGGTCAGAACATTCACACAAGGTTGGCGCCGGTGACGACACCTACAACGTGGCGACATAAGGAAACTTTCCATTCGATTTCTCACACACAAACAGCAGTTGACCGGCGTTGCCTGGCGAAACGTTGTTGTGATGCCTCGTGTAAGGAGGAGAAATGCGTACCATCACGTTTCCGACTTTGATAAAGGTCGGATTGTAGCCTATCGTGATTGCGGTTTATCGTATCGCGACATTGCTGCTCGCGTTGGTCGAGATCCAATGACTGTTAGCAGAATATGGAATCGGTGGGTTCAGGAAGGTAATACGGAACGCCCTGCTGGATCCCAACGGCCTCGTATCACTAGCAGTCGAGATGACAGGCATGTTATCCGCATGGCTGTAACGGATCGTGCAGCCACCTGTCGATCCCTGAGTCAACAGATGGGGGCGTTTGCAAGACAACAACCATCTGCACGAACAGTTCGATGACGTTTGCAGCAGCACGGACTATCAGCTCGGAGACCATGCCTGCGGTTACCCTTGACACTGCATCACAGACAGGAGTGCTTGCGATGGTGTACTCAACGACGAACCTGGGTGTACGAATGGCAAAACGTCATTTTTTCGGATGAATCCAGGTTCTGTTTACAGCATTGCATCCGTGTCTGGCAACATCGCGGTGAACGCACATTGGAAGCGTGTATTCGTCATCGCCATACTGGCGTATCACCCGGCTTGATGGCACAGGGTGCTGTTGGTTAAACGTCTAGGTCACCTCTTGTTCGCACTGACGGCACTTTGAACAGTGGACGTTACATTTCCGATGTGTTACGACCCGTGGCTCTACCCTTCATTCGATCCCTGCGAAACCCTACATTTCAGCACGATATTACACGACCGCATGTTGCAGGTCCTGCACGGGCCTTTCTGGATACAGAAAATGTTCGACTGCTGCCCTGGCCAGTTCATTCTGCATATCTCTCACCAACTGAAAACGCCTGGTCAATGGTGGCCGAGCAACTGGCTCGTCACAATATGCCAGTCAGTACTCTTGATGAACTGTGGTATCGTGTTGAAGCTGCATGGGCAGCTGTACCTGTACACGCCATCCAAGCTATGTTTGCCTCAATGCTCAAAAATGGCTCTGAGCACTATGGGACTTAACAGCTGTGGTCATCAGTCCCCTAGAACTTAGAACTACTTAAACCTAACTAACCTAAGGACATCACACACATCCATGCCCGAGGCAGGATTCGAACCTGCGACCGTAGCAGTCGCGCGGTTCCGGACTGGGCGCCTAGAACCGCTAGACCACCGCGGCCGGCCTGCCTCAATGCCCAGGCGTATCAAGGCCGTTATTACGGCCAGAGGTGGTTGTTCTGGGTACTGATATCTCAGGATCTGTGCACCTAAATTGCGTGAAAATGTCAGTTCTAGTATAATATATTTGTCGAATCAATAGTCGTTTATCATCTGCATTTGTTCTTGGTGTAGCAATTTTAATGGCCAGTAGTGTGGATAGAATTATAAATGAAATTTACCAATGCGACTGGTGAGCCAGACATGAACGATTTTTTGGAAATCACTAATGCTAACATGTTTGACAATATTTTTGTCATTATACGCAATTCAGAAACTTTATTAAGAGCGTGACGTATTTTTGGAAAATAATTCAGGTCGTTCGGATGCTTCTGAGTACATCTCAAAATATCCTACCATCCTGCATAAAGATTAAGAAGACACAAAAGCAAAAATCCAGTACTATATCAGGGCACAGGACGTCAGCAGACGGCGGCCGCCGCGCTCCCTGTTTCTGCGCTCGCGCAGTCAGCAGCGAACTCGAGATTTTAGGATGCCATACTCAGCACTGACGTCATACACATCTGTGACGTGGCTCACATGCAAGCGTTTAGGCAGTTGATCTTGATCAGAAAGCTGTTCGTGTAAGACCGGCTTCTTAATGACGTCGAAAACCTGACGCTGGAAGCTGACGTTTATGTATTTATTTTAGCTCATTTTCTCACATTTCGTGGTGTCACCTCGGCCAAAGCTCCCCCGTCATGAAACGACTCGCAGTGAGCATAATTCACACACTGCATTCCGATCTTGTGTTGTCTCTCTCAACAACCTCAACGTGCGTACTTTTCTCTTTTTTATAATTTGAGGTTTATCGCTGACGTGTTTCGATTCTGCTGGATGCCTAATGAAGACGTAACAAGTAGAGCCACGTACGTCTTTCTGCGCGATGGTCCCTCCCACAGGTCAGACAAACTGATGAGAATTCGTGCTACCGTTGTCGGTATACGTTCGGTATTCCCTATTAGTCGCATTTGGTACGGGTCCCACATACTTGAGCAATATTCTAATATGAGTCACACCTGTGATTTTCAAGCAATCTATTTTGTAGACTGGCTGCATTTTCCTCATTTTCTACCAATGAACTGAAGTTTTGCACTTACGGCTGAGTATGTGTGATCATTCCATTTCATAACCCTTCAAACTGTTACACCCAACTATTTGTATAAATTGACTAACTCTACCTGTAATCGATAATATTGTACTCATTGGGTAACTACATTTTATGATTTGAGATAATGTAAAATTTTACACTTCTGAACAAGTAATGCTTCTCTCAGAAGTTTCGTCATCGAAAGCTGTGAAACCATACCACGTAATTCCAATGCAATATTAATGTTAAAATGTCGGCTCGAGCACCTATTTGTAGCGAAAAAAATACTAGAATTTACGCGTTTCGAAATTCAGACGTTCATCGTCAGAGGTAATGTGCAAGAACCTTTAAAAGCGACCAATATAAGACTCAAAAAAGAGCAATAAAAATAAAATAACGTGGCTACTTCCGTTGCAGCTGTGTCTTCTTAATATGTACATGCACATCATCGTAAACTGACTAAATTGACTAAAATGGGGCGGAATATGTTGTCCGTGGTTATTGGTAGCGTCACAATAAGAGCCAAATGTGTACACAGCCCGTGTATCTTCCCGAAAGCCGCATCACGTGGACAAACACAGAAGTAATGCGTCTTTAACCGCGCGACCGCTACGGTCGCAGGTTCGCATCCTGCCTCTGACATGGATGTGTCTGATGTCCTTCGGTTACTTAGGTTTAAGTAGTTCTAAGTTCTAGGGGACTGATGACCTCAGCTGTTAAACCCCATAGAGCTCAGAGCCATTTGAACCATTTGAACAGAAGTAATGCGATGGAGCTCTCTGCAAATGTAAACATGAAATGAAAACTATACCGGAGAAGAAATGGTTCAAATGGCTCTGAGCACTATGGGACTTAACATCTGAGGTCATCAGTCCCCTAGACTTAGAACTACTTAAACCTAACCAACCTAAGGACATCACATACATCCATGCCCGAGGCAGGATTCGAACCTGCGACCACAGCAGCAGCGCGTTTCCGGACTGAAGCGTCTAGAACCGCTCGGCCACAGCGGCTGGCTATACCGAAGAAACAAAGATGATGTATAACCACCCTGGGTAACCTGGATATTCAAATCCCTTCTTGAACACAAAGCTAACAGCATACTGTAATGTAGCTAAATAATTACAGATAGTACAGAAGATTTGTTAATTACAGATAGTACAGAAGATTTGTAAATTTTCAGGAAAGTTATTTGTCTCACCTGTAAGCTGTTCATTTACTGTACAGAGCTACTGTAAATGATACATCCGTTCTCAAACTTCAGTGTTTTCCGAAGTATTTATTTACATGTATAAATATGACTGATACACGAGCAGAATCGCAAACTAACGGAGTTGCATTGTGCCCACCAGTTAGCATTACAAGCGCAGTGCCTTCACAAAATGGCGACAAAGCAAGAAAAGAATTTTTGTATGTTGCAGTATGCGAGATTTTTATCTGTTACAACAGTTCAGTATGCATTTAGAAGGACTTCTGGAAAAGAACCGTCATGTAAATGAAGCATTGTGCGTTTGTACTGTTACGCCCCAGGATAGCGTCCCTGGCAGACACTAAAAATTCGTCCAAGTTTTACCTCGACAGCTTCCGGCAGCATAACCGCCTGTTTCGATGACCAGTAATCTGCCAGCTAGAGGGAACGCTGAGCGAGTTGCGGCATACACGGAAGCTATAGCAGAATGGGGGAAACGAACGAGCTCCCAAGTCTGCAAGCGAACCATCGTGGAAGCCGCGAGATACCGACACACTACGAGGGTCACTACAAAAGAAATGTACACTATTTTTTTAAATCCTTCTTTTATTCTACATGTCTGAAAGTTTTACAGTGTGTAGATACATCCTTTAGGAACAATATTTTCATTTCTCCACATAATTTCCATCCCTCTGAACCGCCTTACGCCATCTTGGATACAGCGCCTGTATACCCGCCGGGTAAAATTCTGGACCACCTGTTGGAGCCACTGTTTGGCAGCGTGCACAAGGGAGTCATCATCTTCAAACTTTGTTCCAGGAAGTGAGTCTTTCAGTTTTCCAAAGAGATGATAGTCACATGGAGCCAGGTCAGGACTATAAGGCGGGTGTTTCAGTGTTGTCCATCCGAGTTTTGTGATCGCTCCCATGGTTTTTTGACTGACATGTGGCCGTGCATTGTCGTGCAACAGCAAAGCATCCTCCTTTTGCCAGTGTGGTCAAACACGACTGAGTCGAGCTTGAAGTTTCTTCAGTGTCGTCACATATGCGTCAGAATTTATGGTCGTTCCACTTGGCATGATGTCCACAAGCAAGGGTCCTTCTAAATCGAAAAACACCGTAGCCATAACTTTTCCAGCAGAAGGTGTGGTTTTCAATTCTTTTTCTTGGGTGAATTTGCATGATCCTCTGAAAGGTGAAGTTGCGGAAGTCTGAAGTCACTAGAAATCAAATGAAATGATCGTATGGCATTGTTGGCCGGGAGGCCCCATTCGGGGGAGTTCGTGCGCCGTATTGCAAGTCCTTTTTAGTTGACGCCCCTTCGGCGACTTGCGAGTTAATGATAATGAAAATGATGATGGAGGACACGTAACACCCAGTCCCCTGCCGGATATCGAACCCAGGCCCCCTGCGTGGTAGGCGGTAACGCTACCGCTACGATACGGTGGCGGACAAGTCACTAGAAGAGCTGACAGTGAGCGAAAACCAGGACACGTGAAGCCACAGCCATCCCCACCACCGCAGAGCGCACTGGAAAGCGCCAGCATAAATTCTCCACAAATGGCTAATTTCTGAGTGTTGACTGTCGATGGCGAGTACGTAGTCTGAGCCCTTGTGCCAGTCGCGGCTATCCAGCGTGAGGGGAGGCTGCGGAGGTCGACCCCTGGCGCGCCTGGCTGCCTTCGATCGTCTACGGAGCCACGAGTGCTTCCAGAAGGGCGCAGCTGCCGCGAAACGGGGACTCGGAGCCGACTCCTGCGAGGCAGAGAGTACATCAGGTGAACCTGAAGCGTGACTGTCGAGTGCAAATCTTCGACATCAACGAGAGCACTTTGAAGATCGATATATAGAGCTGGAGGCCGTCCCGTGACGTAACAGGCGCCACACTGGCGCGACTGGGAGTGGAGCGGGTGCCGGCGGCCACTGCTGACGGAGCGCTCTTCCACCGGCCCATCTGAGGTGTGGTGCCTTGGAAGACAGTCCTGTACTGTTGCTTAATAAATGTGTTATTGTTAACGGTGTTTCATTCACGCTATCGAGCGTTACTAGGTCCTCAGCAGCACACGCCAGCGGCTCTCTCCTGGCGAATTGACGCATGGTGCTGGAAATGCCAATTGAATCTCAATGTAGACAAGTGTAATGTGCTGCGAATACATAGAAAGATAGATCCCTTATCATTTAGCTACAAAATAGCAGGTCATCAACTGGAAGCAGTTAATTCCATAAATTATCTGGGAGTACGCATTAGGGTGATTTAAAATGGAATGATCATATAAAGTTGATCGTCGGTAAAGCAGATGCCAGACTGAGATTTATTGAAAGAATCCTAAGGAAATGCAATCCGAAAACAAAGCAAGTAGGTTACAGTACGCTTGTTCGCCCACTGCTTGAATACTGCTCAGCAGTGTGGGATCCGTACCATATTGGGTGGATAGAAGACATAGAGAAAATCCAACGGAGAGCAGCACGCTTCGTTACAGGATCATTTAGTAATCGCGAAAGCGTTACGGAGATGATAGATAAACTCCAGTGGAAGACTCTGCAGGAGAGATGCTCAGTAGCTCGGTACGGGCTTTTGTTAAAGTTTCGAGAACATACCTTCACCGAAGAGTCAAGCAGTATATTGCTCCCTACTAAGTATATCTCGCGAAGAGACCATGAGGATAAAATCAGAGAGATTAGAGCCCACACAGAAGCATACCGACAATCCTTCTTTCCACGAACGATACGAGACTGGAATAGAAGGGAGAACCGATAGACGTACTCAGGATACCCTCCGACACACACCGTCAGGTGGCTTGCGGAGTATGGATGTAGATGTAGATGTAGATATAGACTACAGGGGTCTCAGGGGTCTCAGCAAGTGATTGCCCGTGGTAGTGGCGTCTAGGCTTGCTGCAACACTCAACCATCTACAGTAGTGGCCATCAAAATTGCTGCACCAATAAGAAATGCAGATGATAAACGGGTATTCATTGGACAAATGTATTATACTAGAACTGACATATGATTACATTTGCACGCAATTTGGATGCATACATCCTGAGAAATCAGTACCCAGAACAACCACCTCTGGCCGTAATAACGGCCTTGATACGCCTGGGCATTGAGTCAAACAGAGCTTGGATGGCGTGTACAGGTAAAGTGTGGTCCCAACGTGGCGTAACCCATAGACAGTGTCCCGCAAGGCATCCACTTTCTCACAGAGCCGCGGCGCGTTGTTGCGTATGGTTGTCTTTGGGGCGACGAAATCCGCTTCCTTGTGGAGACTGACAATTCTCGTGAGTGGCGGGGCGTGCAGGCTCCACCTAAGCACCTTCTTCTGCAGGCGCTGCAACGTCCGCATCCTGGTGACATTGGCGTATTGTGACGAGTCAGTTGCTCGGTCACCATTGACCAGACGTTTTCAATTGGTGAGAGATCTGGAGAATGTGCTGGCCAGGGCAGCAGTCGAACATTTTCTGTATCCAGAAAGGCCCGTACAGCACCTGCAACATGCGGTCGTGCATTATCATGCTGAAATGTAGGGTTTCGCAGGGATCGAATGAAGGGTAGAGCCACGGGTCGTAACACATCGGAAATGTAACGTCCACCGTTCAAAGTGCCGTCAGTGTGAATAAGAGGTGACCGAGACGTGTAATCACTGGCACCCCATACCATCACGCCGGGTGATACGCCAGTATGGCGATGACGAATACACGCTTCCAATTTGCGTTCACCGCGATGTCGCCAAACACGGATGCGACCATCATGACGCTGTAAACAGAACCTGGATTCATCGGAAAAAATGACGTTTCGCCATCCGTGCACGCAGGTTCGTCGTTGAGTACACCATCGCAGGCGCTCCTGTCTGTTATGCAGCGTCAAGGGTAACCTCAGCCACGGTCTCCGAGTTGATAGTCCGTGCTGGTGCAAACGTCGTCGAACTGTTGGTGCAGATGGTTGTTGTCTTGCAAACGTCCCCATCTGTTGACTCAGGGATCGAGACGTGGCTGCACGATCCGTTACAGCCATGCGGATAAGATGCCTGTCATCTCGACTGCTAGTGATACGAGGCCGTTGGGATCCAGCAGGGCGTTCCGTATTTCCCTCCTGAACCAACCGGTTCCTTATTCCGCTAACAGTCACTAGATCTCGACCAACGCGAGCAGCAGTGTCACGATACGATAAATCGCAATCGTGATAGGCTACAATCCGACCTTTATCAAAGTCGGAAACGTGATGGTGCGCATTTCTCCTCCTTACCCGAGGCATCGCAACAACGTTTCACCAGGCAACGCCTGTCAACTTCTGTTTGTGTATGAGAAATCGGTTGGAAAGTTTCCTCATCTCAGTACGTTTGTTGGTGTCGCCACCGGTGCCAACCTTGTGTGAATGCTCTGAAAAGCTAATAATTTGCATATCACAGCATCTTCTTCCTGTCAGTTAAATTTCGCGTCTGTAGCACGTCATCTTGGTGGTGTAACAATTTTAATGGCCAGTAGTGTAGGATAACAACAGCCGACCGTCTATGCAGCTCTGACGTGAGGTCAGCAGCTACAAGCAGAAGTCCGTAACAGTGTGCTGCGGTGAGTGACTGAATTTGTTGGGTCTCTTGTTCTGTATTTTCTTACGGTCGTGTTGAGCCATAGGGATCTTCACAGTAAGTTAAAAGCGTGACTTGTTGGACCGCACGTTACACTGTTACAAGGTTCGCCAATCATGAAGGTCGTACCCAGGTGCTAAAGATCGATTCGCGTGGCAGAGAAGTTGATATGGGTGAGGTGAGCATAGGTACGAACCAAACACTCTGGGACGGCTCAGTGAATGCATCTTTGCCACTGTGAGGACTTGTGATCGGCGCTTGTAAATGCACCGTGTGAACAGAGGGGCACTCATAGAACATCTGTGGAGTGCAAAATCCAAACATGGTGGATATTATGGTTCTATTTTTTGTGTTAGCAGAAGAGCCAACACCGTGTTACTAGGGGAGGCCGAAATGCACACGTTTTAGCTCATGCAGGCTGGCGTGAGGAGGGAAGAACTATACTGACGTGAGGTCTGGAACACGACAAGGACTGAGAATTCAGAAAGCGGACGTAATTAGTTTCATACTTAACTTTAATCCATTAATGATGAACGTCGCTCTTGACGGAACATGATTCACAATATTATCTGTTCAGAATACATTCTTGAAGTAATTATAGTAACTGAATATGGCGCCTCGCTAGGTCGTAGCAAATGATGTAGCTGAAGGCTATGCTAAACTGTCGTCTCTGCAAATGAGAGCGTATGTAGACAGTGAACCATCGCTAGCAAAGTCGGCTGTACATCTGGGGCGAGTGCTAGGGAGTCTCTCGAGCTGCCGTGTGGCGGCGCTCGGTCTGCATTCACTGATAGTGGCGACACGCGGGTCCGACGTATACTAACGGACCGCGGCCGATTTAAAGGCTACCACCTAGCAAGTGTGGTGTCTGGCGGTGACACCACACTATTCATGGATCAACCATATTTGTATACATAATGCTTTCAAAAACATAGTGCCTTGAAACGAATTACTCACACTGTATCATTATTTCCCACGCTATGCATAATGATCCTCAATTGTTCTAGTAGATCCAGTTCCTTGCCTTTATCTTACATGCAAAATTGCGAGATCCTCATCGATTCCCAAGACAGGGCGGCCAGTTTCATGAATATGCACGACTACGGCTTGACTTCTCGAAACTGTTTACCAGAAAAATGGTTCAAATGGCTCTGAGCACTATGGGACTTAACTTCTGAGGTCATCTGTCCCCTAGAACTTACAACTACTTAAACCTAAGTAACCTAAGGACATCACACACATCCATGCCCAAGGCACGATTCAAACCTGCGACCGTAGCGGTCTCACGGTTCCAGACTGCAGCGCCTAGAACCACACGGCCACTTCAGCCGGCTTACCAGAAAAGTGTCCATATGTTCACTGTACCTAACATAAAAGATCGACCCATTTGGCCAATGTAGTTCGCATTGCTGATGCTACAATTATGAAATGATCGTATTTCATTGATAGGTGAGTCCCCACCTGTGGAAATTCGGCCACAGACTTTCAAGTCTTTCCAGTTGACGCCACATTGGACGTCGATGATGATGGAAAGGAGGTGATGACAACACAAAGCTCAGTGCCTGAGTGAAATAAATTTCCGACGCTACCGGTGCTCGAACCCGGGACCACTGCACGGCAGTGAGACGCGCTGACCACGTCGCTAAGGAGACACACGATGTCATATTGCGTTTGGCAGGCATCAACTCTCCACATTTGTCGATTTCGTATTATATATTGTGCCCCCCAAGAACCATGTTCCTTGCCGTTGGTGGTGAGGCTTGCGTGCCTCAGCGATACAGATAGCCGTACCGTAGGTGCAATCACAACGGAGGGGTATCTGTTGAGAGGCCAGACAAACGTGTGGTTCCTGAAGAGGGGCAGCAGCCTTTTCAGTAGTTGCAAGGGCAACAGTCTGGATTATTGACTGATCTGGCCTTGTAACATTAATCAAAACGGCCTCGCTGTGCTGGTACTGCGAACGGCTGAAAGCAAGGGGAAACTATAGCCGTAATTTTTCCCGAGGGCATGTAGCTTTACTGTATGGTTAAATGATGATAGCGTCCTCTGGGTAAAATATTCCGGAGGTAAAATAGTCCCCCATTCGGATCTCCGGGCGGGGACTACTCAGGAGGACGTCGTTATCAGGAGAAAGAAAACTGGCGTTCTACGGATCGGAGCATGGAATGTCAGATCCCTTAATCGGGCAGGTAGGTTAGAAAATTTAAAAAGCGAAATGGATAGGGTGAAGTTAGAAGTAGTGGGAATTAGTGAAGTTCAGTGGCAGGAGGAACAAGACTTCCGGTCAGGTGACTACAGGGTTATAAATACAAAGTCAAATAGGGGTAATGCAGGAGTTGGTTTAATAATGAATAGGAAAATAGAAATGCGGGTAAGCTACTACAAACAGTATAGTGAACGCGTTACTGTGGCCAAGATAGATACGAAGCCCACACCTACCACAGTAGTACAAGTATATATGGCGACTAGCTCCGCAAAAGAGAGTGATGAAATGTATGATGAGATAAAAGAAATTATTGAGGTAGTGAAGGGAGACGAAAATTTAATAGTCATGGGTGATTGGAATTCGATAGTAGGAAAAGGAAGAAAAGGAAACGTAGTAGGTGAATATGGAATGGGGGTAAGGAATGAAAGAGGAAGCCGCCTGGTAGAATTTTGCACAGAGCATTAGTTAATCATAGCTAACACTTGGTTCAAGAATCATAAAAGAAGGTTCTATACATGGAAGAATCCTGGAGATACTGACAGGTTTCAGACAGATTATATAATAGTAAGACAGAGATTTAGGAACCAGGTTTTAAATTGTAACACAATTCCAGGGGCCGATGAGGACTCTGACCACAATCTATTGGTTATGAACTGGAGATTAAAACTGAAGAAACTGCAAAAAGGTGGGAATTTAAGGAGATGGGACCTGGATAAACAGACAGAACCTGAGGTTGTAGAGAGTTTCAGGGAGAACATTAGGGAATGATTGACAAGAACGGGGGAAAGAAATACAGTAGAAGTAGAATGGGTAGCTTTGAGAGATGCAATAGTGAAGGCAGCAGAGGATCAAATACGTAAAAAGACGAGGGCTAATAGAAATCCTTGGGTAACAGAAGAGATATCGAATTTTATTGATGAAAGGAGAAAATACAAATATGCAGTAAATGAAGCAGGCAAAAAGGAATACTAGCGTCTCAAAAATGAGATCGAAGTACAAAATGGCTAAGCAGGGATGGCTAGAGGACAAATGTAATGATGTAGAGGCGTATATCACTAGGGGTAACATAGATACTGCCTACAGAAGAATTAAAGAGACCTTTCGAGAAAAGAGAATCACTTGCAAGAATATCAAGAGCTCAGATGGAAACCCGGTTCTAAGCAAAGAAGGGAAAGCAGAAAGGTGGAATGAGTATATAGAGGGTCTATACAGGGGCGATGTTCTTGAGGACAATGTTATAGAAATGGAAGAGGATGTAGATGAAGATGAAATGGGAGATATGATACTGCGTGAAGAGTTTGACAGAACACTGGAAGACCTAAGCCGAAACAAAGCCCCGGGAGTGGACAACATTTCATTAGAACTACTGATAGCCTTGGGAGAGCAACCCCTGACAAAACCCTACCATCTGGTGAGTAAGATGTATGAGACAGGCGAAATACCCTCAGACTTCAAGAAGAATATAATAATTCCAATTCCAAAGAAAGCAGGTGTTGACAGACGTGAAAATTACCGAACTATCAGTTTAATAATCCACGGCTGCAAAATACTAACGCGAATTCTTTACAGACGAATGGAAAAACTGGTAGAAGCCGACCTCGGGGAAGATCAGTTTGGATTCCGTAGAAATGTTGGAACACGTGAGTCAATACTGACCCTACGCCTTATCTTAGAAAACAGACTAAGGAATTTCTAGCATTTGTAGACTTAGAGAAAGCTTTTGACAATCTTGACTGTAATACTCTCTTTCAAATTCTGAAGGTGGCAGGGGTAAAATACAAGGAGCGAAAGGCTATTTACAATTTGTACAGAAACCAGATGGCAGTTATAAGAGTCGAGGCTCATGAAAGGGAAGCAGTGGTTGGGAAGAGAATGAGACAGGGTTGTAGCCTCTCCCCGAGGTTATTCAATCTGTATATTGAGCAAGCAGTAAAGGAAACAAAAGAAAAATTCGTAGTACGAATTAAAATCCATGCAGAAGAAATTAAAATTTTGAGGTTCGCCGATGACACTGTAATTCTGTCAGAGGCAGCAAAGAACTTAGAAGAGCAGCTGAACGGAATGGACAGTGTCTTGAAAGGAGGATATAAGATTAACATCAACAAAAGCAAAACGAGGATAATGGAATGTAGTCGAATTAAGTGAGGTGATGCTGAGGGAATTAGATTAGGAAATGAGACGCTTAAATTAGTAAATGAGTTTTGCTATTTGGGGAGCAAAATAAGTGATGCTGGCTGAAGTAGGGAGGATATAAAATTTAGACTGGCAATGGCAAGGAAAGCGTTTCTGAAGGAGAGAAATTTGTTAACATCGAGTATAGATTTAAGTGTCAGGAAGTCGTTTCTTGAAGTATTTGTATGGAGTGTAGCCATGTATGGAAGTGAAACATGGACGATAAATAGTTTGGACAAAAAGAGAATAGAAGCTTTCGAAATGTGGTGCTACAGAAGAATGCTGAAGTTTAGATGGGTACATCACACAACTAATGAGGAGGTACTGAATAGAATTGGGGACAAGGGAAATTTGTGGCATAACTTGACTAGAAGAAGGGATAGGTTGGTAGGACATGTTCTGAGGCATCAAGGGATCATCAATTTAGTACTGGAGGACAGCGTGGAGGGTAAAAATCGTAGAGGGACACCAAGAGATGAATACACTAAACATATTCAGAAGGATGTAGGTTGCAGTAGGTACTGGGAGATGAAGAAGCTTGCACAGGATAGAGTAGCATGGAGAGCTGCATCAAACCAGTCTCTAGACTGTGCTTTAGCTTAGACCGAAGCAGATTCTAGTGTTTCTGCGCTGTAAACAGGTAGATGAGCTGACATTTTAACATTGACTTCTACAATCTATACTCGCCTACTATATAAAGGCAAGTCGTTAATTATCGTTGCTACCGAAACTCTCGAACACTACTTGAGCGTTTTACTTCAAACTTTATACGATACTCAGATGATCACTCGGGCGGACATTTTTGAATTCATACACTCCTGGAAATTGAAATAAGAACACCGTGAATTCATTGTCCCAGGACGGGGAAACTTTATTGACACATTCCTGGGGTCAGATACATCACATGATCACACTGACAGAACCACAGGCACATAGACACAGGCAACAGAGCATGCACAATGTCGGCACTAGTGCAGTGTATATCCACCTTTCGCAGCAATGCAGGCTGCTATTCTCCCATGGAGACGATCGTAGAGATGCTGGATGTAGTCCTGTGGAACGGCTTGCCATGCCATTTCCACCTGGCGCCTCAGTTGGACCAGCGTTCGTGCTGGACGTGCAGACCGCGTGAGACGACGCTTCATCCAGTCCCAAACATGCTCAATGGGGGACAGATCCGGAGATCTTGCTGGCCAGGGTAGTTGACTTACACCTTCTAGAGCACGTAGGGTGGCACGGGATACATGCGGACGTGCATTGTCCTGTTGGAACAGCAAGTTCCCTTGCCGGTCTAGGAATGGTAGAACGATGGGTTCGATGACGGTTTGGATGTACCGTGCACTATTCAGTGTCCCCTCGACGATCACCAGTGGTGTACGGCCAGTGTAGGAGATCGCTCCCCACACTATGATGCCGGGTGTTGGCCCTGTGTGCCTCGGTCGTATGCAGTCCTGATTGTGGCGCTCACCTGCACGGCGCCAAACACGCATACGACCATCATTGGCACCAAGGCAGAAGCGACTCTCATCGCTGAAGACGACACGTCTCCATTCGTCCCTCCATTCACGCCTGTCGCGACACCACTGGAGGCGGGCTGCACGATGTTGGGGCGTGAGCGGAAGACGGCCTAACGGTGTGCGGGACCGTAGCCCAGCTTCATGGAGACGGTTGCGAATGGTCCTCGCCGATACCCCAGGAGCAACAGTGTCCCTAATTTGCTGGGAAGTGGCGGTGCGGTCCCCTACGGCACTGCGTAGGATCCTACGGTCTTGGCGTGCATCCGTGCGTCGCTGCGGTCCGGTCCCAGGTCGACGGGCACGTGCACCTTCCGCCGACCACTGGCGACAACATCGATGTACTGTGGAGACCTCACGCCCCACGTGTTGAGCAATTCGGCGGTACGTCCACCCGGCCTCCCGCATGCCCACTATACGCCCTCGCTCAAAGTCCGTCAACTGCACATACGGTTCACGTCCACGCTGTCGCGGCATGCTACCAGTGTTAAAGACTGCGATGGAGCTCCGTATGCCACGGCAAACTGGCTGACACTGACGGCGGCGGTGCACAAATGCTGCGCAGCTAGCGCCATTCGACGGCCAACACCGCGGTTCCTGGTGTGTCCGCTGTGCCGTGCGTGTGATCATTGCTTGTACAGCCCTCTCGCAGTGTCCGGAGCAAGTATGGTGGGTCTGACACACCGGTGTCAATGTGTTCTTTTTTCCATTTCCAGGAGTGTATAATGTGTAAACATATATTTAATATACAGTGTGAAAAGTATTTAAACCGACAAACTCTGGGAGGTTGTAGGGACATCAAAACAAAATATTTTTTCCTAATGTCATTTTTTTCCTATGACGATTATTTAAACCGGTGGAGGGAGATTTCTCTGGTGGCAATTTAATTAAACCCACAAACACTTTTACATTTTTTATGACCAAGAGACAACACGTTAACACAAACCAATTTCACGTACAGTAGATTTTCAAAAATGCCTCCATTGACACGTAAACAAAGGCTACACCGTCGTATCATGTTGTCTGACACGGGTAAAAACCCCAGGAGTAACCTGAATTGTTCCTGCTGCTGCTACTATCCGGGCAACCAGATCCTCTTCTGATGCAACAGGGGCTGCGTAAACAAGGTTGCGCATCTCTCCCCACACAACAGAGTCCAGAGGGGACATATCTGGGGATCGAGCAGGCCGTGGTACAGGACCACCTCTGCCAATCCACGTTTCTGGGAACCGTCGTTTCAGGAATCGACGCACACGACGACTGAAATGTGCCGGCGCCGCCTCATGTTGGAACCACATGCGTTGTCTTGTAGGGAGCGGGACGTCTTCCAGCAATTCTGGCAATGCTCTGGAGAGAAAATTGTAATAGCGCTTGCCATTTAATGGCCTAGGTAGTAGATACGGCCCAATTAAACAGTCCCCAAGAACACCGACCCACACATTAACGAAGAACCGCACTTGATGAGCGCTAGTAACTGTGGCATGTGGGTTATCCTCAATCCACAGATGCGATTTGTGCATGTTGAAGACTCCATCACGCCTGAACTTCGCTTCACCGGTAAACAACACAGAGGACGGAAATGTAGGATGCATTTCACACTGTTCCAGGTACCACTGCGAAAACTGTGCTCTGGGTGGATAATCAACTGGTTCCAGGTTGTGGACACGCTGCAAGTGAAATACACGTAACAATTGCTCTCGAGGCTGATTGAAGGATCCCGCTCCACATGAAGCAAGACAGCTTCCTCAAATCGCAGCGTTCTTACCGTGAGACGGCGTCCCTGTCCAGGTAATCTGCTAAATGACCCGGTCTCACGCAGAAGTTGGTACACTGCAGCAAAGGTCGTATGATGCGGGATACGACGATTAGGATATTGTTGTTGATAAACCCGCTGTGCAGCTCGTCCGTTGTGGTGCGCTACGTAGTACGCACCAACAATATCAGTGTACTCACTCCAGGTGTATCGCTCCATTAGTAAACAGAGACGAAGCTCTACTACACTGGTGGACAGCAGTTGCCTGCAACTGAAGAGCGTAATACGCCCTCTAACAACTGAAGAGCGTAATACGGCTTCCATCGGTTTAAATAATCCTGATAGGAAAAAATAACATTAGGGAAAATATTTGTTTTGATATCCTCTACAACCTCCCAGAGTTTGTCGGTTGAAATACTTTTCACCCCGCACACTGGCCTCCGAAATTAAAGCAACAAAAGTAAATTTTGCAAGGTTGCGTTTATTTTGCCACGAAACAGTATAAACAGGTGATAGTAAAGTAGAAACAATGTAAAGAATGCAGAACACAAACAATTGCAACATGCGTAACGTTAGACAAAAATGTTCCTCGTTTCTTCCAACTTAACGGATTTACACACACAATTCGACAACCGGTCATTGTGCTCGGTATGGGGCGTGTCCACGTCTGGCAGCAATACAAGCATGACAACAACTGGGGATGTTGTAAATTATGTCACCACTTTCATGTTGTGGCAATAACGCCCATTCTTCCTGCAGAGCCGCTCGCAAGTCTAGGAGAATGGTTGGTTGATGCTGCCGTGTTGCAGCCTGTCTCCCTAGTGCATCACAGGCATTCTCTACGGGATTCAGATCGGGAGAGGGAACAGGCCACGCCCTGCATCCAGTATTTTCCGTTTCCAAGAAAACATCAACCACACGAACTCTATGAAGTCGAGCATTATCGTGCATCAATACGAAGTCTAGGCCCACAGCACCTCGGAAAAAAAGAATATGATGTCCTAAGAGCTCGTCACGATGCCTTACAGCAGATAAACATTGCCAGTTCACCTGCACAATTTCACGAAGAGGTGTTCGAGTGGTCAACGTAATGCCTGCCCACACCATTAGGGATCCTCCTCGATATCGGACTCTTCCCACAATGTCTGGATCCCAAAACCATGTTCCACCCCTCTAGATGCGAATCCGTCGGGAATCACTCTCCAGACCAAATTGTGTCTCATCTGTGAAAAGAACATTTGCCCTTTGTTCGCCCATTCAGGTGGCATGTTGACGATTCTACTCTAGACATTCCCTTCTATGAAAACGAGTCAGAGGTAAGCAGGCAACAGGTCTCCGACAGTAAAAGTCACCTTGCCGAAGCCTTCTGCACACACCGAGCGAGGTGGCGCAGTGGTTAGCACACTGGACTCGCATTCGGGAGGACGACGGTTCAATCCCGCGTCCGACCACCCTGATTTAGGTTTTCCGCGATTTCCCTAAATCGCTTCGGGCAAATGCCACGATGGTTCATTTGAAAGGGCACGACCGACTTCGTTCCTCATCCTTCCCTAATCCGATGAGACTGATGACCTCGCAGTTTGGTCTCCTCCCCCCAAATCAACCAACCTTCTGCACACCGTGTGCCTCGATACAAAGCGTCCAGTGGAAGCTGCGAGGTCAGACGCCAGTTGCCGTGCAGTACTAATGCAGTAGTGTCGTACCCTTACAGCCAAATAACGGTTACATCTTTCTGATGTCACGTGGTCGGCACTGCCCTGGTCTTCGGGATACAGTTTCGGTCTCTATAAACTGTCACCGCATACGAGAAGCAACAGAAAGATCCACATGTTGCTATCAGGCCACAACAGTTTGCTTTCATTCTTCCCATGGCCCTCTAGCGCAGGGAGTCTGGCAGGCGTCTTCTCTGCACCATGCTGCACCACGTGTCACTGTGTACACAATGATTCTGCATGTGGGACCACCCAGCAAACACTGCTCCGTTTGACAGGGGACTGACATCATCGTCTGCGTGGTTGTGCGTTGATCGAAGTGCCATCTTCCGTCAAGAACACGATCATATGGACATCTGTTGACAGTTTGTATGACTACATCGTGAGTTACACTCAGGACGGGGAAATACCGGTTTGTTGCTTTAATTTTGGACACCAGTGTATAAATGGGAAATATCGTTAGCAATCATATCGAAATGTTCTTGAATAATTTACTTCAGATTTTTTACACGATACCCTTATAAAAATTCGGACATATTGGCTATATATTCTTTAACGACAATGTACAGATTTGTGTGATAAACGCAACTACAAGAAAGAAAATGCTGTACTGCGGAATTGTGCGGTTTCGGTATCTATCTCGATAGGAGGGTATGTAAAGCATTAGACAAATTGTTTCTCCTATATACGCACATCAAAAAAAGTTTTGCATCACCTCGGTTCCGAGAGTGCCGGAACCTGTACATAAAATTGGAATAGAGATCAACATAAATACCATTTCCGCCCTTTTTATTGCTCATGAAAACCACACATTGCATGTTGTACCACTATAGAGCGAGACCTTCAAAGGTGGTGGTCAAGACTGATGTACACACCAGTACCTCTAATACCCAGCAGCACGTCCTCTTGCATTGATTCACGCCTATATCAGTCGTGGCATACTATCCACAAGTTCACCAAGCCACTATTGATCCAGACTGTCCCACTCCTCAACGGCGAAGATCCCTCATAGTGATTGGTGGGTCACGTCGTCCATACACAGCCCTTTTCAGTCTATCCCAGGCATGTTCGATAGGGTTCGTGTCTGGAGAACATGCTGGCCACTCTACTCGAACGATGTCGTTATCCTGAAGGAAGTCATTCACAAGATGTGCACGATGGGGGCGCGAATTGTCGTCGATCAAGACGAATGCCTCGCCAATATGCTCCCGATATGGTTACAGTATCGGACGGAGTATGACATTAGCGTATCGTACAGCCGTTACGGCGCCTTCCGTGACCAACAGCGGCGAATGTCGGCCCCACATAATGCCACCCCAAAACATCAGGGAACCTCCACCTTACTGCACTCGCTGGACATTGTCTCTAAGGTGTTCAGCCCGAGCCGGCCGGAGTGGCCGTGCGGTTCTAGGCGCTACAGTCTGGAGCCGAGCGACCGCTACCGTCGCAGGTTCGAATCCTGCCTCGGGCATGGATGTGGGTGATGTCCTTAGGTTAGTTAGGTTTAATTAGTTCTAAGTTCTAGGCGACTGATGACCTCAGAAGTTAAGTCGCATAGTGCTCAGAGACATTTGAACCATTTTTTGTTCAGCCCGACCGGGTTGCCTCCAAACACGTCTCCGACGATTGTCTGGTTTAAGGCATATGCGACACTCATCGGTGAAGAGAACGTGATGCCAGTCCCGAGCGGTCCATTCGGCATGTTGTTGGGCCCGTCTGTACCGCACTGCATGGTGTCGTGGTTGCAAAGATGGACCTTTCCATGAACGTCCGAAGTAAAGTTGCGCATCATGCAGCCTATTGCACAAAGTTTGAGTCGTAACACGACATCCTGTGGCTGCACGAAAAGCATTATTCAACATGGTGGCGTTGCTGTCAGGATTCCTCCGAGGCATAATCCGTAGGTAGCGGTCATCCACTGCAGTAGTAGCCCTTGGACGGTCTGAGCGAGGCATGTCATCGACAGTTCCAATCTCTCTGTATCTCCTCCGTGTCCGAACAACAACGTTTTGGTTCACTCCGAGACGCCTGGACACTTCCCTTGTTGATAGTCATTCCTGGCACAAAGTAACAACGCAGACGCGATCGAAGCGCGGTATTTACCGTCTAGGCATGGTTGAACTACAGACAACACGAGGCGTGTACCTCCTTCCTGGCGGAATGACGAACTGATCGGCTGTCTGACCCCACCGGTCTAATAGGTGCTGCTCATGCATGGTTGTTTACGTCTTTGTGCGGGTTTAGTGACATCTCTGAACAGTCAAAGGGACTGTGTCTGTGATACAATAGTCAACGTCTGTCTTCAGGAGTTCTGGGAGCCAAACCTTTTTTTGATGTGTGTAATTATATTCTGTTTTCAAGAAGAAATTGCACACAGAACAATATGTTGTTTCGACTTCTTCCTTCATAGCAGCAGTATAGGAAATTTTTGTATAAGGCTTATCGGCTAATGATTAGATTGCTGCGAGTACTGCGGAATCTGAATCGTTCGAAACTTTGTAATCCGACCCGTTTACAAATTAAAACAATGCGAAATACTGTCCTTGTAGCTACTAGGCTCACAGATCAAGCAGTTGGAGAGGTGTCTCTCATACTCTGCATACCAATGATTATAACCGAATTTCCCATTCACTTTAATCAACTTCAGTTCCCAATCAAGGTTTCGTTTGCAAAAGGAATAAACAACACTCAGGGTAGAGGGTGGGGTAAGAAGACAGAGGGGAGGGAGGAAGGAAGCTGACGGAGGAAGAGGAGGAGATGAGCTGAGAGAAAGAGGGAGATGTTTAGGACGTATCTGCAGTTTCCGCCCATATTTAGCAATTGTGAAGCATCGCTGGGTTCGATAGTTATGTATAAAATCAAATCATGCAGCTGACTTCTTTGATTTTAAAGATACTGCTTAAACATTGCCCTCAATGCAGATGCTTAAGATCTACAAACGGAGCGTGATCAACGCGTTTCATAGTCATCCGTCTCAAATAGCTATTAAAAACTCTCACTCTGAAACAGAAAAATGGAAAAATGTTAATGCATGAAAGAGAGTTGAGACGGTGTTAGCTGTATGCCATGCCTACTTCATCTGAAAGACCAGTCCTGTTTTTCAGTTGAGAAACAGGAAGACCTGTTGGCGATGTTGCCATTTCTTGTTCAACAGCACGGGGAGTTTTACAGTAAACTTCGCAATATCGGAAACTCGTAGAATGGATTTGTGTAAGAAACAGAAGTCAACACTCAGGGTTTTTTTTATCACAAAGGTAATTTATCATTCATGAGACATGGTTTTGTTGACTACAGTTCTACTAATTAAAATATTACTGCTGTATTTCGGTTCTTTTATTGACACAGATAAAAAGTAGTGACGCTGTATTAATGACACTTGGAACAAAAACTGGCACTTATAACTTTCTAAATAAATTATTTATTTTCTAATCTGTCTCATTATTTTTGTAGTGGTGAAGTAAGCAGCATAATTCTGTGGTGTCGGAATACCGTCTCAATTTTTTGGATGCAAATAAGTTATGTACAAAAAGAGATTCGTTGGTTTTTAACTCTCCTGACTGATACAAGATTCGGCTCTTTGCAGTTTACACTCCAATCATCCGTTGATTGATGGATGATTATAGCCTCCTCCGCTAACGACAGAATGATACTTGCCAGTGAACTTTGGATCTCTCGAAAGCTTTTCGGATACATCCGGTGGTGATCCTGCCAGTCGATAGAAGGATCCGTTCTGTGGCCACCCAAGATACTGACTCGCGCACAGACAATCTCGCACGCTGTTTCAGTTATCATCTCGGAGGAGCTGAGTGTCTTGTCTACTGCATTTACCATTAGCCAACCCTTTCGATATGATTTGCACTTGGATTTCCCCCAAAAATCTCACTGATGTCAATTTTGGGTTTTAACCAGCCTTCCATGTCTGTTAGTATGTGAGCTCCACTGCTTTTTGTGAGCGCTTCAGACTCCGGCAGTTTCTTGTGAATGCATCGACAGTTCGCTACTATGACTTTCGTGCGCGCTACAGCTATCGTTATCCGAAATGGAAGGGGAAAAAAAAACAGGAGAAATGTGAGTAGGACTCGCCTGCGAGTACCACTCGTGTTCTGGGTTTCCGTACGAGCTTAAGTATTTGTATAGTCAATAATAATAATTTCCCGTAGCTCAATGGCCTGGTGCCAGTCCTTCTATCGGACACTACTTCGGCAACTTACGTGCCCCTATCCCACCCCAGTTATCCAACCGCGGAAAGAGGACATCCAGTTGGAATCCGAACCATGTGTTGTGTCAGGCGACTTCTGACGTCTTTGAAACGCTACGGCTAGGTTTAAACGAAGGCTAAAAAATCCGTGGTCCGACAGAGATTCAATCCTGCGACCTCTCAGCTTCCAGGCACGCCCTTACCGATAGATCACCAGGTCCGATATGCATAAAGATACCGGTAGTTCATCTGTAGATTTTGATGAGTGACTTTACGCGTATCAAAATATGTGACTTAAATTGCCTTATCTTTTGACTGCATTGACTTAAAAGTTTAAATTTACACCGCAATGGGACAGTAGACGTTAGTATGTGACATAAATTTCAACGGAATAGCGTTCCTGAGAAAAATGAGACTTAGCAATCGAAAAAAAAAGAAGGCACCAGCTTCTGATGTTTAGTGCACAGCTGACGCATTTAGGGGGACCCCAAAGTCCTCAGTTCTGTGGCCCAAGTCCCGATAGTCGCAGTCCAACTTGCACACTGTCTTCGAATTCTCTGATTCAGTCCCTCCAGTCGACTCAGTTCTCGTGATAATTCTGCAAATTGTGAGCCTCATCACGACCCCATAATTGAGTCTTGTCTTTTAAACCTTCTCTACTAGTCGCTGGAAGGATCGAAATATGGCTGCAGAGTCCATACGGCAAGTACCGTTTGCCCGAAAGTGTGCCACAATTCGCAGATGATTACACCCTGTTTTCTTAACGGCATCTACAGCATGCCCCCAGGCGCACACACTAAGCGCACACTATCCCATGCCTCTTCCATTTACTTCACTTTGCTTAAGAACTTTAAGTAGCTGCGTAAATCACCGCGCATGAGGACCAAATTCAAACGAACCTCTTGTACTGAGCCTTTACATATTTCGAGAAAATAAAGGCACGTAAAAATACTCCATGTTAGACAAGAACACTAAAATTCCGTTTTTATTAGAGTATGCATGACGGATGACATCACATGATATAGGAGTACAGAGCTGCATTTTAACTGGAGAATTCCAGACAAAGCACTTAAACGCGGTAGACATAAAATTCAGTTTTCTGATTTTTGTGTGTTATACGTAGCAAATCATTAAAAAATGTTCGTTTCTATGTACTGATGTGTAATCTAGGAATGAATTCCAAAACGCAGCTGAACCAATCTTAGATGAGTACTGTCAGCTACCTTATTCGAAAATTGTTTTGGTAGTGCATACACTTACCACTGGAGGCAAGCCAAAGTGTAGCGAGACACTCACTGCACAATCATTGTGTTTACAGTCTTTTATTATAAATACACAAATACATCACAAGGTCTTGCAAAGTAGGCATATTCGTATCGCTTATAAAAAAATTAAGAAAAACCAAGAAAATGGCTCTATTTAACATGCATTCACTGACACTAAGAGGAATGATTTTTATGACATACACTTCGGTACATTTGTTATGCGAAATAAAATTGCATGCCATATTTTGGCTAAGTACTAAATTAACATTAAGACTTACGTCGTTTGAGACCTTGTGATTTCGGTGCTTGGGTACTGCCAATGACGTTCTGTGTTTCATTCCCATTCAGTGAATGTATTCACAAGTCCCGCGCAGACGTTGCCGCGTAACCGCTCCATTGAAGAAACGAGTGACGTCGGAATTTATCGCGGCGCGCTAGTCAGTTGTTAGCGCACGTTGCCGACTAGCGCTGCGGTACGGCAGTCCCTGAAAGCTGCCGTCAGTTAACAGTCGACTACAGATGGAGAAAAAGTGAAAATGGAATCTGTGCGGAGTCTGGGTGCTCCTTCGAGCACACCAAATTGTAGTGTGGACAGATTAGTGCGTGTGGGATATTACGAACTAGAACGAACAATTGGGAAAGGAAACTTTGCCGTTGTGAAACTGGCGACACATGTTGTGACGAAAACGAAGGTGAGTCAAGCACATTTCTGCAGTAACCACTGTTTAACATATTATAAATCTTATTTGAGCCACGCAATCGACAACGAAGTGTCATATAGTATATATTGCATGTAAATAGGCATTAATTTACAGAGTTCAATGTTGAAATTACCCTTGTGCGTATACAGTATTTCTTGCTGTGTAGCAGGACGTTGTGCTGGCCAAGTTATCACAACGGGCCTGTCATTGATAAAGACTTATCACAATGTTTAGAATTAGGCAGGTAGAGCGTAGTTATAAAGACTACTAGGCTGGCACACAGTCACACACTAATGTAACGCCTTAAACGTCCGTTTGTTGACAAAAATATGGCTTTGGTGTTTCTTTGGTAAGAATGTAAGCAGAAGAAAGTGCCTTTTTAGCTGTCGTGGATGATTGATTCTGGTTAAGATAAAGTCTTTTTATGAAAAGAAAGTACTCAACGTTCAGTTAATAGCGCAACTCCATAATATCAGTTTCGAACAGCTGTGTCATGTTTGTTTACAACAGGCATGATTTTATTTTGGTACCAAAATTATGGAACATTTGAGACATTCTTGGAGTTTAATTTCGAGATAGTAAAGCTGAAACTAGTGGTATGTAAGGATTTCCATAATGTACACAAATGTAAACCACATACCAACCACAAAACCTGCTTCCCATCGATTCTTAAAATCGTATTTGTTTATCTATCGCTGTGGAAAATGTATGCATGTGCCATTTTCGAAATTTTCTCTTGACATTGCTAAAGCAAACATTTGTGTTAATTTGATATGAACAAATGTTCGACATACGTTATCAGAAAAATACAAAACTGTGACCAGGATAAACTTGTAAACTAATAGTTTATTTCCTGAAAATAAGCAGACAACCCATTCGTCTATATCATTAACAATAAATAGTTTTTAAGTTTAATCCTTTTTTTTTAAATGTGCCGCCTAAATTGGTTCCTTCGTCATTGCAGACAAAGCGAGAGATTTAATTTCTGATAGACTGTAGATAACAGCGATGTCAGACACTGGTCGATTTGCGTTACGTATTGGGAAATTGTCGTAAGTGGTTCCACAGGTTATCAGCAATAACCTTGGAATGTGTCAAGCAGCGATAAGAGGATGGGCGCCAGGCTGTTGCCGTAGCATCCACGGAATACACGCCGTTCCAACAAGCGCGATCTCTCGTGTACTACTCGTGATCAGACCGTGCAGTATACAAACTATACGGGGCGTAACGTGAGCGTACGCCAGAAACCGTTATAAATTTCCGTAATTTAAATTATATAATGTAAATTTGTAACTGACAGTTGTCAAATGTGTGTGAGAATGTTTTGTATGATGCTATCTGTTATAATCGCAAAGGTCATTTATCTGTCGGTATCGAACTAAATTGTGATAACCATTGTGTTCATTACCTCACTTCAGATTAAAAATCAAAACAGTTATATTTGTTTTAAGCCTTTGATGAACTGCAGAAATTCGATCAGATTGATCAATTTATTATTGTTTATTGACGCTAGAAAACTTGTAACTGCAATACAACTGCAAGAACTATTTCTTATATACAGCAATAGCCACAAGTAATGTTTAAATATTATATTTCAAAGTTACACCACCCAGTATCGGCGTTGAAAAATCCGTCTTCAGTTTTGAGACCCTGCCTTGAAGCGCACCGATGTTTTGAGATAAATAATTTATTTTACATTCTAAATTCACAAATAAAATAATAGTGTCTTCCTACCCCGAAGCATTGGTTGTTGACAGACTGCAGTGTAGCGTCGCCGGAGGTTGAGGGTTGGTGAAGCCAAAGCTAATGAATTCGAAATAAATGTTGTGGTAACAAATTTATCTGAGGCTAACCCGATGTCTATGTTCGCACAATATGTAATGCTTTTTCGCGTTATGGAAATTAAGGCTGCAAGGTAAATTCAGGAAAACTGTGTTAATACACAAATCTCCAACAACTATTGTTGTGAAACTTCCTGGCAGATTAAAACTGTGTGCCCGACCGAGACTCGAACTCGGGACCTTTGCCTTTCGCGGGCAAGTGCTCTACCATCTGAGCTACCGAAGCACGACTCACGCCCGGTACTCACAGCTTTACTTCTGCCAGTATCCTGTCTCCTACCTCCCAAACTTTACAGCAGCTCTTCTGCGAACCATGCAGAACTAGCACTCCTGAAAGAAAGGATATTGCGGAGACATGGCTTAGCCACAGCCTGGGGGATGTTTCCAGAATGAGGCAAAGGTCCCGAGTTCGAGTCTCGGTCGGGCACACAGTTTTAATCTGCCAGGAAGTTTCATATCAGCGCACACTCCGCTGCAGAGTGAAAATCTCATTCTGGGAACTATTGTTGTGTATATTACGCCCATAATGTCGTACAGAGACTACAAGAAATGCAAGGGAGCCCCTGCTACTTGATTAACGCAGGTTCCGCACATGGCAACGCGTTTCCAACAAATTTTAAATTTTTAGTGAAAAAAAAAGGCCTCGTGTTATTTTACTGTTAGGTCATCACAAATACATAAATAAATAACTCCCGTAGGAGCGATCCAAAGGAGAATATTTCAAACCCGAAAACGGGTCTGACGACTTTTATTTAAAAAGTTTACGTTGTATATGTGGTCGAATTGCGTTTCTAACTTATACTTTACTAATCATCATTGACGTTGTGATTAGAGCTGCATATTTCCTTCCTCCTTTTCGAACTCTTAACATTTCACGCCACAATGTCTGTTGCCTTATCTGCCATTCAGCACTGAGTCAAAGATACGTGTAATCAGTGCGTTATGTAATGGTCTGTTCACGAGATACTTCATACAGAGAGTTGATTGTGCTTCACGGAGCCGATGTAGCTTCGCCTGAGACGTCTTTAGACAACCGCCGGGCCTCAGATGTACTGATCAAATGAAGAAACGTCCTCTTCATGTTGCTCTTTTTCGCATGCTGGTTTGACTACCGTTTCACGCTTATTGCAGCGTTTAAGACAGGTGGCAACTGCTGGGTGTGCACTCTTTGCTCTTTTCTTCATCAGCTGCCATTAAATCCTCTTTACATCATTTTGTTAGAGCTGATGTTACAATACTGTTGAGGTATACTTGAGTGTGGGTACCGACCATTCGTCGTAACCTCCCCCGATATTCCGAAGTGTATGATAGTTGTTTGTGAAGAGGCTTGCACAGGATAGAGTAGCGTAGAGAGCTGTACCAAACCAGCTTTCTGACAACAACCTGTTTTCTGTTATAACGCGTTTAGGAGATTGTCTTATTTGCTACGGAATTGTGGCAAACGAACGCCAGCTGACACTGGAATAATTGTTAAATATGTAACCTCATTTCCTGGCGTTGTTATATGGTTGTTCGTTGAGCAGTGTGCATTATGAAAGACGCATTAACCAGGTGACTTAAGCAGAATCCTGTGTCTCGCTGCGACTTTCCATGTCAACAACAACATGTTTTGAGATTTGATGTCGGTGCTATGTTTTGTTACGAAAACGATTGTTTATCTTTGATTCCAGGCATTAGGAAAACTTATCTATAAGAATTTTACAGTTTGATGTTTGGAGTTTGCGTCTGTATCAGATTTATCATCACAGACTCGTAAAATTACGAGTATTTGTTTTATAGAGCGAACTGTTAACTTTGTGATATAGACAGAAGCGAATGCTAAGCGCTTATCTGCACTTTTTATATGCACTGTTTTCATATTGCCGCGAGTCTGAATCGACGAGCTGCCGGCTGTGACATCTGGCGGCGAGAGCGGGCACTTTCTGCATGTTGCCTCGTGCGGGCGCGCTTTTCCTAGACGCTGCGCGGTAAAACGTTCTACACAGCGAGAGGTTAGGAAATGGCTCAAGGCGCTAGACTAGAGTGACAGTTCGTGCTTCCCTTAGAACTATTTTCTACATCTTTGTCCCACGTGTGCTAGCTCTGTTACTTGTTTCTGATAAAACACGTGATTGCTTTTTTTCAGTTCGAAGTATTTAATTTACTCTATGATATCTATTTTTCTAAGGTTTCTTTCTGTTTCGAATAGTCAATTGTTCTTAACTTTCAACGAGAGGGAAATACTGAGAATTACCTTGAATTATTAACTTTCAAAATATGGCCTTAAATTTTCAGTACACGTTTGCTGCCGATGTCAGAGATTATCATGCCAGATCACAGTTTCCCTCCGTGCAGAGTGGGTCGAAAGTTTGTCATAGGATTTCTGTTTTTGCGTTTTTAAATACTCAGCGACGATCAAAATTTGTGGTGCATATGAGTCAGACATAGTTTCACTTTTCTAGTATAAAGGTTTTATGTTCTGTGATTTTAATTTTTTATATTACTTGCTTCAGGTGATTCAAGAGATTTTTTTAAATTCGTGTTTAAATGTTGTTAGATTTTTTCATGGTTACATGAATTTAGGTACTAGAGCTTCCGAATTGAGTTACCTAACTATGGAGATGATGTGGGAATCTTACGATAGATTGTACATTTGAGAATTGGTGTCTGACTTTGGCTACAATCTAATTTTTCAAGGGAGTGGGTCAAATCACTGCTGGAAGAAACTGCTAAATCATCTTCAAAGACAAGGCGACAAATACAGAACCGTACTTCTTTCCAGGTGAATTAGCTTCGTGCAGCCCAAACAATAAAGGTCTCTGAGCAAAAGAGAGAACCCAGTGCTTCAGAGACGATGCTGCACGTAAAACTGTCTGTGGCCGGTTTGACGAGAAGCGATAATTAGTTTTGTTATTTTGACAAGAACAATACTGTTTTTGGCCGGAGATAATTTGCGTCTAATGGGACTGGGTGATTGACATAAATAAAATTTAGCAGTTAAAATGTGTTCGAGATATTTGATTTTCAGAGGTACTTGATCGGTCTTGTATCGGAGGAAGTGAATGAAGTGCTGTGGAACAACTGATTCCATATGTTACAACAGTTTGTACGTGAAGTTTTCGTGGGTCGTCACTAAGCTGGTGAGAGACAGGACAAGACAGCCACTTCGAAATAGGTTCTTGCCCTGTACTTTTTCTGCGTTGTCTGAACCCAGGCGGGGAGACCGTTATTCATCAGAATCGTCGTCAGCAGCATTTTGGCATCCGCTGTGGGATAATTGTATCCTCTAGACCAGTGGTGGTCGACCTGGCCCATTACCGGCCGCCTGTTGCCGTTCAGCTTTCTTGGTAGGCGGAAGTCGGGCGAGGTTTTAAAATCATTTTTATTAGGTTTTTCTAAAAATTTTGCCATAACGTATATGGAAAGTAAATAATATTATATGCTTTCACTTGCTTTAACTCTGCTTTCGAAATCTTATGAAGTAAAGTTACTTCTGTACTTTATAAATCACCATTACTGTGGAACCTGTGGGCGGTTGGAAAATGTCGCTACTAACAGACATAAATGGACGGTAGGTGAAAAAAGGTTGACTACCCCTGCTCTAGGGTCTAGACCAGTGGTTCCCAATCCTCCTGATGATTCTCGTCGGGGTGCCCCAAGAAAGCGTGGTAGGACCTTTACTGTTTACAATCCAGTAGAAACCGTCGGAAGCTCTGTAAGACCATTCGCAGATGATGTCTGTAAAAAAGTAGCCGTGCCTGCAGATATTATAGATTTCCAGACTAGCCTACAGAGGAATGATGAATGCTGCAGGCTCCAGCATTTGGCCTTGAGCGTAAATAACTGTAGCTTATTGTGCATACACTGGAAAAGAAATCTACTGCTGCACAACTACACTATTGACGACAAATTTTCTGGAACAGTATCACAGTAAATTGTCTAGAAATAACTATCCAGAGTGACCTTAAGTGGAGTGACTAAATAAAACAATACGAAAAGCAGATGCCACACTAGAATCATAGGAAGAATCTCAAGGAAATTTAACTCATTCACGAAGATACTGGCTTACAAGGCGCTTGTTCGACCGATTCTTCGAGTGTTGTTCATCAGTCTAAAACTCCTACCGGGTAGGACTGATAGAAGAGATAGAGAAGATTCGACGAAGAGCGGTGCGCTTCGTCAAGGGGTCGTTTGAGGGGCGCGCGAGGGCGTTACAGAGATGCACTTTACAAGAGAGGCGTTGTGCATCACGGAGACTAGAAATTTCGAGAGAGTATTTTCTGAGGAGCGTCGGACGTCATATCTTTGCCGCCAACAAAGTTTAGCTGCTAAGTACTGTATACTTCATACTGAAACGTTTATATCTTTTTTTTTTTTTGAACAACCCTGTTTTTAAAATGACGAAAGGTAAACAATATTTACCCATTGTGAACTTAGTTTTTTTCCCTAACATAATCGAAAATTCGATTTCACCTCTTCCCGACAATAATTAATCGTCCCGAACGTATAAAAGGAATGTTACCATTTCTGTTTTTACCAAAATTTCAATTTGTATACTGCCTTCGCGGAAGCGAGTAACATGTTCTGTGGCTTGAATTCCAGCATCGGAGAATATGTTTTTATTCACAGAAAGTGGTCAGAACAAGGGAAATTCCCTTTCTGGTTTCCAAGTAGGCAAAGTAATTCCGCATGGAATTTTTTACTAATGACAAGTACTGATTTAATTGTCTGATAATGAGCATCTTCTGTAGCTTACACAGAGCGTAATTATTGTTCCTTGAAACCTAAAAAAGTCATGTCAACTTCGACCCGGCGAGGGTGAACGACAACATTGCTAAGAAAATTAACATGTTGTGTTGTTGTGGTCTTCTGTCCTGAGACTGGTTTGATGCAGCTCTCCATGCTACTCTATCCCGTGCAAGCTTCATCATCTCCCAGTACCTACTGCAACCTACATCCTTCTGAATCTACTTAGTGTATTCATCTCTTGGTTTCCCTCTACGATTTTTACCCACCACGCTGCCCTCCAGTACTAAATTGCTGATCCCTTGATGCCTGAGAACATGTCCTACCAACCGATCCCTTCTTCTAGTCAAGTTGTGCCACAAACTTCTCCCCAATCCAATACCTCCTCATTAGTTATGTGATCTACCCTTATGTGATCTACCCATATAATCTTCAGCATTCTTTTGTAGCACCACATTTCGAAAGCTTCTATTCTCTTCTTGTCCAAATTATTTATCGTCCATGTTTTACTTCCATACATGGCTACACTCCATACAAATACTTTCAGAAATGACTTCCTGACACTTAAATCTATACTGAATGTTAACAAATTTCTCTTCTCCAGAAACGCTTTCCTCGCCACTGCCAGTCTACAGTTTATACCCTCTCTACCTCGACCATCATCAGTTATTTTACTCCCTAAATAGCAAAACTCCTTTACTACTTTAAGTGTCTCATTTCCTAATCTAATTCCCTCAGCATCACCCGACTTAATTCGGACTACATTCCATTATCCTCCTTTTGCTTTTGTTGATGTTCATCTTATATCCTCCTTTCAAGACACTGTCCATTCCGCTCAACAGCTCTTCCAAGTCCTTTGCTGTCTCTGACAGAATTACAATGTCATCGGTGAACCTCAAGGTTTTTATTTCTTCTCCATGGATTTTAATACCTACTCCGACTTTTTCTTCTGTTTCCTTTACTGCTTGCTCAATATACAGATTGAATAGCATCGGGGAGAGGCTACAACCCTGTCTCACTCCCTTCCCAACCACTGCTTCCCTTTCATGCCCCTCGACTCTTATAACTGCCATCTGGTTTCCGTACAAATTGTAAATAGCCTTTCGCTCCCTGTATTTTACCCCTGCCTCCTTTAGTCTTTGAATATGCACCATAAATGTCTAAAGTCATGCAGCAATATCGATGAAATCATCGAACCGGACATTCTCTCCCGAAGTGCCAAAACCGTGCATGCCAAGTGAAGGGCTCCTTGCAGCGGAATGCTGTGTGGCTTGAAACGCGAGCGTCGCAGGAAAACCCCCCACCGACGCGCTTGACCGATGTCACCAGGGGCAGACCTCCGTGGCCTGCGCGCAGCACTATTTGGATGCGGCCCGCGTCTCGAACGAGCACAGGGGGGCAGCCTGCGGATTTTCGCTCACGTAAACGAGTAGCGCCTCGAAACTGCCGGTGCCATAGTCGGATGCTTTGAGCTGAAGGAGCTGCAATGCTCTCTTCTCGACGAAGACCGCGCCGGGCGGATGTAACTGAATTGCTTCTGCCGGAACGGAGATCGCGAAACGCCTTTTGTTGCTGTGCCGTCGCCACCTGTACTGGACGCACAATTGGCAACGAACAAGCGAGCGAGCTCTCTACCGGCAACCTCATGAACCGGCGTGTTACAACTGCACCAAGGTTAACTTTTGGCTTCGATGCGTGAGTCGAAGTGTACCACAAATTCCCACACAGGAGATTCCGCACGTGTAACCTCCCAACAGTTTCATTCCCTAACCTCGCATTAAAAATGGCGACTAACCTCTCAACAAAAATGTCACTCAAATATACCCTTTCAATAATTAACTGTGAATCTAAACTGGTAAATTTGGACGGCAGCAATGCTGCGTCATGGCCCTGAAAAGTCATTCTGAATAAACTGAACATTGTTACCTCAGTTATGTCGCCGGATAACACGCATATATCTGCTCCCATAAGAAATTTTTCTGGCGCAGCCCAATGCATGCTCGCCACTAGATTTTGTTATGTATGAAAAACAACTGATTTTATTTACGATAATTGGCATGTCTATGGATAGAAGAAACAAGTAAAAACTTTAAATTCACATGAATGGTTGTCAAAAGTTATCTTTATAAGAAAGATTATTTTTGAAAAATATTTAAATGTGACTTTGATATAACAATAGTACAAAATGAGTTGCAAGGTACATATGCGCGCGGAAATAAATAATAATCTTTGCTTTTACCTTATACTACATAGCTCAGGCACCGCGATCGTTCTCCACGACCGGCCTCGGTTATTCCATACGGGACACAAGTGCTCTCTGTGAGCTATACAGCTAGACAACTGCTCTCTAAGAGCGACCTGACCCAACCGCCCGACTGCGAGCTACTACCACTAACTGCTGCCGACACTGCTCTTTGGTCTGCGATTGTATTGTAGCTTACATATCGCAGGCAGCGCGTGAGCAATCCTTCCAAGTTACATCCGCTCGAGTGCCCTAGTAATAAATTCCGTAGTGATGGACCTCTTACAAGTTCTCTACCGGCAACCTCATGCACCGGTGTGTTACAACTGGCACCAAGATTAACTTTTGGTTTCGATGCGCGAGTCGAAATGTACCACAAATTCCCACGCAGGAGATACCGCACGAATGTTTTTGGAAGGCCCTGCATTTTATGTACCGGTTTCTGTTGTCATGAGGCAATCGACTACGCTTTGAGAAGATGCCAAAGTCGAAGACGTTAAGCAGGGTGGGCCGGCCGCTGTGGCCGAGCGGTTCTGGGCGCTTCCGTCCGGAACCGCGCGACCGCTACGGTCGCAGGTTCGAATCCTGCCTCGGGCATGGATGTGTGTGTCATGTCCTTAGGTTAGTTAGGTTTAAGTAGTTTTAAATCTAGGAGGCTGATGACCTCAGATGTTAAGTCCCATAGCGCTCAGAGCCATTTGAACCAGTGGCGGACACTCACCTGAAGATGAATGGAAGGTTGCCAGCTGAAGTATTGTGTCAAGAAGTCAACATGATCCGGCTGCAATCTCGAAACATCATAGGATATAGATGTTTCTAAAAGTTGTGCGAGCGAATCGTAACTGAACACTTTTTAATTTTTTTACTGGAAACCAGTCGCTAGACTATTCTTTACTCAGCGGCTTTAAAACAGTCAACACAAAGACCGTGTTGTGGAACGTCAACGTTGACCGTGCCGAGCTCTACGTGCCGCTGAACGCTGAGAGGCGGTGCGACTTGTGCGTACGTTGCGTGGGGCCCAACGTCGTATGCGCGATCGTAGCGCTCCGCAGTGGCAGTTTTCCGCTCTAATTGGCTCGCGGAACACATAGTTTCACGGAATATACGGCCGTAAAATACCAATATTATCTCGATTGAAACGTAATTTTCTCCCTTGTCCACATGCTAGTCACGTTCTTCTGTCTCTAGTATACACAAATAAAACCTTCAACATCCGTGAAAATATTACAAGACAGAAAGGGAAGTACCATGCCCTGTCAGTAAGGGCATCGGCTTATAAAAGTTCCATTGCAAATTATGCGGGATTAGCCGAGCGGTCTGAGGCGCTGCTGTCTTTGACTGTGCGGCTGGTCCCGACGGAGGTTCGAGTCCTCCATCGGGCATGGGTGTGTGTGTTTGTCCTTAGGATAATTTAGGGTTAAGTAGTGTGTAAGTTTAGGGACTGATGACCTTAGCAGTTAAGTCGCATAAGATTTCACACACATTTTTTGCAAATTGTGCCATTCAAATTTACGATAGTTCTCCACATAGGTTAAAAATTATTTCATCGTTCTCACTCTTTAGTGAAGCCCTACGGTCATTCTTGATCACTGTTCGTACTCAGTGGCAGAATCCCTACGTGTGAATTACAAAACTTGGAAAAGGCCAAAATATTTTTCTGCGAGTAGTGCAAGGTGTCCTGTACATTAAGCCGATCGAGCACAATCACCCCTCAAAAAGAGCCCACTTATACTTATCAAACTTCGAATATTGTAGTATATACTTATAGTAAATTAATAAGAAAGTATCAGAAGCTAGTAAAAACGCGAAGGTTAGGAAAAAAGAGATTTTTGCATGTAGCGGGGCGCGAACCACCAAGAAGTCAAATTTTGCACTGCGAATCTGTGACGCTACTCGCTGCACTAAAGCGACCATCAATGGTGCGTTACCATTTCTAGGCGTATTACCATATTCTGAAAGCCTTAATTGTAACTATATTACTAATTGAAATTTAATTATAACGAATTGTACCAAGAACAATGAGACTTTAGTGGATCCTCAACAAGCCGTTGCATTCAAATGGCATACTCTCATAATACGCAAGTTACAATAATTCTTTTACCACGAATATGACGCTTCTCGTCAATTCATTACAACGAATCATACAATTAAAGGCGGGGCTCAGAAACGGCATATTACACGTACGGGCTTCAGCGGAAGTCAAAATGGCACCTCACAACTTTACGCCGAAGGGAGATGGCGTGCGTGTGACGTAGGTGGCGTTCTGCCATCTCATGGGTCAACGTCCAAACGCACGTTCAGAATATCTGACGTGCTAGATATTGCTCTGCACGTCCGCAAAGACTCCCGAACGTGTTGTTCCACGCTCTGACGTCAGAAACTCGGCACACACTGCGTTCGGATGCACGGTCCGTGTGCCGAAGGCTTTACGCCGTACACGAGCACGTCGCTGCCGTCGTCTCGTCTGCTGGGCCCCCTCTAGGGCCAGGGTTACGCCCTTGGACCCAGCAGAGTATACCGTCGATCAGTCGCGCGTCCGCAGCCGTACCGTACAGTCAGGGCTACGTCTTCCACTCCAGTCTGTTCGCTGATCCGTGCCTTTCCTTTGTAGTCTCTTCTCGTAATTCCTAACATAGCGAAATTGGTTTTCCTTTCTTCTAGAATGATTTCCGCATTCAAACTCCACGTCTCACTGCCATAAACTAGAACTGGTACATATATGTCGTATGGCTACCAGGGTTGAAAGGAAGGAGTAGTTGAGAGCTGACTGAGACAGGGTGCGGAGTGCCCTCGATGTTATTCAGTCTGTACGCTGAGAAAGCTGGGAACCCGCCAGGGTAGCCGAGCGCGCTAACGCGCTGCTTCCTGGACTCGGGTGGGCCCGTCGGCCCCGGCTCGAATCCGCCCGGCGGAAAAACGACGAGGGCCGGTGAGCCGGCCAGCCTGGATGTGGTTTTTAGGCGGTTTTCCACATCGCGCTAGGTGAATACCGGACTGGTTCCCGCGTTCCGCTTCAGTTACACGCGTCGCAGACATTTGAAACACGTCCGCACTATTTCACGATTTATACCAGACACAGACAGTTGGGGTAAACTTCCGTCCTGGGGGACACAGGGTGGCGGCAGGAAGGGCATCCGGCCATCCCTAACACTGACATTGCCAAATCCGTTGGAACCACGCCGCCCCTGCGATCGCTGCAGGACTATGGCGTAAGCGAAAGAAAGCAAGAACGCTGAGAAAGCTGGGAAGGAAAACGAGGAGAAACGTGGAGAGGGGAATACAGTTTTGGGAGAATAAGTTAAAACTTTCAGGTTTACCGACGACATTGTTATTCTCCCAGAGAAGGCGGAAGACTTGCAAAATCAGTTCAGCGGAATACATAGCGTTTTGAAAGACGTTATTACATGAACCTCAACAAAAGCAAAAAATGTGTAATGGATTGTAGTGGAGTTAAATGAGGTCCTGCTCGGGGAATTACATTAGAAAATGAAACACTAAATACAGTATATGAGTTATTTTGATGGACACACAACAACTGAGGGTGGCCGAAGCGGAGAGGTTATAAAGTGCTGACAGGCAGTAGCAAGAAAATCACGTCCTGAAAAGAGAAATTTCTAACGTCGAATATAAATTTGTGTGTCGTGCAGCCTTGTACGCAAGTGAAACGTGGGCGATGAATACGTGGTGTGTGTAAAAAGTTCGGTGGATGGTGTCATATCTGAACGGCAGCTTGGCACGTGTGTGCGTGCATGCGCATGCGTCTTCAGAGACTTGAGGAGAATCGATACATGGCATGCACTGCAACTGACTGGCTGCTAAACAGACTGCGACCAGTTGAGCATAGTGAATGTGAGAGAAAGTGTCACAGTGCAATGGAGCAACGTGTAAACATCAAGTTGTGCTACGAATTGGAGAAGACTGCAACGGAGACACATGGAATGTTGGTGCAGGTGTACGGGAGGGAAGCCGTGAGCAGAAAAGGTGTTTACGAATGGTTTCAACTGAGGATGAGCCACGTTCAGGCCGGCCATCGACGAGCAAAACCCCAGAAAAGATGGAGAAAGTGTGACAAATGCTGGCACAAGATCGGCGACGGACTCTCAGAGTGACTGCGGAGGAATTGGCATTAGCAAAGAAACAGTGCACACCATCGTCCACGATGATTCGGGTAAGCGGAAGATCTCCTCCCGATTTGTGCCACACAAGCTCACAGACAAGCAGAAAGCAAAACGGATGTAAACTGCTGATGATTTCATTTTCATGTGTGACCAGGTTCCATCGCTTCTCAACACCATCGTCGCGGGGGATGAGGCCTGGTGCTACCAGTTCGATGCGAAATCAAATTGGCAATCGATGCCGTGGTGTTCACCGTTTTCCCCGCGACCAAAAAGAACGTCGTCTGCAAAAATCCAAAGTGAGAACACTGCCGATCGGCTTCTCCGACAACAACGGCATCATTCACAAGGAATTTGTTCCTCCAGGTGAAACCATTAATGCTGCATTTTACCAGTCGTATCCGGCGGGTTCGGCCAGAGTTGCACAGGACTGGAAAACGGATGCAGCAGCTCCATGACGATGGCCCTGCACACTGCACGATGCCTGTGCAGATGATGGTAACTGTTTTTGAACACCCTCTGTACTCCCCTGATCTGGCTCCTGCGGACTTATTCCTGTTTCCCCGCTTGAAGGCGGACGTGAATGCCATCAGAGATCGGGTGACAGCCGTTCTGCGATTGATTCCACAGGAGGCCTTTGCTGATAGTTTCCAGAAGCTGTACGAACGTTGTCAAAAGGGTGCTGTATCGCGTGGCGACTATTCTGAAGGGCAATAAAGAAAATTTGTTTTGTTTCTTGTCTGATACCATTCACAGAACTTTTTAGACACACATGTAGTTCAGGCAAGAATAGAATAGAGGCTTTCCATATGCGGTGCTAGAGGATGATGCTGACGATTAAATGGGTGTATTGGATAACTGATGAGACAGTACTGAATAAATATGGGGAGAAAATAAGTGAATGGCACACGTTGAGTACGACAAGAGAATAGGTCACTGGACACATGTTGCGGCTATTGAGGTGCACGCGGTTTGGTAATGGATGGAAGTGTGGTGGGGTAAGAATTGTAAACGGAGACCCAGGGAATGAATGCAGTAAGCGGATCGAAATGGATGTAGGTTGCAGTAGTTACTGAGAGGTGAGCAGGCAATCCTCGGACCGGAGACCAAGACGAGAAGGTGCTTACCAGCCATTCTGTTTGACGCCACTCGGGCGGCTTGTGCGTTGCTTTCGATGTTCATTTTATTCAGCCGAACCCACACTTGACCTCACTCTATCGAGTCAATCCAGTTCGGCTTTATCCTGTGGTAGTCAATCGGATTCAAATCTTTCACTTGCGCGTCAGTAGTCAACGTCGCTAACCACTGGAGTGCAGAGGAGACTACGAGTGGGGATTTTAGTTTTAAAAACTGTTTAGTTTGCCAAAACGACTGCAAGATAGTTTGACTCGTTATATTTATTATGCTGTCACACCTTGTGTGAACTGGCCTAAATAAGATTTCGTTTTTAATGTCTGCTGTTTTCTTTCCTAAGTGCTCATTAGAAATTATTTTAGTCTTAATTGTCTCGCTGATATGCTGACATATGCCTTGCGCGCCCACACACACACACACACACACACATTCTACTGCATTCTCTGTCATAGCACAAGTACTAGCTCGTAACTGTGTGCCCAGAAAGCAGTTTTCAGTCTCATCACGGTTTTCGATAATATCATATCGCAGACACCAGAGATTATCGCCAGATGATGCATGATGAATCCGCATGATATCTGGGTGTAGATTACGTTCCGATGGTTCAGAGAGCGAGCTCATCAGTATATATCGCTCTGCTTCCAAGGAGATTGATACAGACGGGAAAATCCCGACACCAAATGCCCGGTATGGCGGTCGCCAGCGCCAGCGCCAGCTGTGGAGGGAGCGAATGGACCAGCCTGCGGCAGTAACGAACGTGCGAGCGCGTCCTCACGGCCAGGCGTGAGTGGGGCCGCTTGCTTCTCGAGTGTGCTCGGCAGGCTTCACTCTCGCGAACAGGAACTCAATCGGAATAACTTCGATCGCCAGGGAGCTACTGCTGATACGACCCTTTTTTTTTAATAAAAAAAAATATGGTCAGTATATTGTATCCTCAGGTCTGTTGTTTGATTCAAGATTAAAATTGTACTTCCACTCTACAGTTCGGGCGGAAGTCCTCTGAAGGCAACAAATTGAACGATCTGTGACTAAAGAAAGTAATAGGCGACAAGTTTGCCGAAATTCATTTATATTACTTAAGAGAGAATATGGAAATATCTCCCCATTCTATAGACACAAGGTTTACAGGCGAGTGCTGGGACAAAGGTCATGCGAGTTCGTAACGGCAGCTACGTCACAAGTCTGTAAGTCGTTAGGGTCCAGAAAATCTGGCTATTGACGTTGTAGTAACCAAAATCCATAAAACTCTCAATTCAGCGACGGGTTGGTTCTATAATGTAATGGAAATTGGCCCCGAAAAACTAGGATATCGGCATCGCAGAGGCGACGAGCATCATGAACAAAGTAAACGAATCACTAGGCAAAAAATATTGCAGCCTTTATTTTGTCATTCAGTTTCGCCGTATTACGAGTCACACTTGTGGGCGTATCCTCCTCAGAGTTAGAACCTAAGTGTCAGACGTTACCAGATGATTTAAACGCCAAAAGTTTGGACTAACAACTACATCTACATTTATACTCCGCAAGACACCCAACGGTGTGTGGCGGAGGGCACTTTACGTGCCACTGTCATTACCTCCCTTTCCTGTTCCAGTCGCGTATGGTTCGCGGGAAGAACGACTGTCTGAAAGCCTCCGTGCGCGCTCTAATCTCTCTAATTTTACATTCGTGATCTCCTCGGGAGGTATAAGTAGGGGGAAGCAATATATTCGATACCTCATCCAGAAACGCACTCTCTCGAAACCTGGCGAGCAAGCTACACCGCGATGCAGAGCGCCTCTCTTGCAGAGTCTGCCACTTGAGTTTGCTAAACATCTCCGTAACGCTATCACGCTTACCAAATAACCCTGTGACGCAACGCGCCGCCCTTCTTTGGATCTTGTCTATCTCCATTGTCAACCCGACCTGGTGCGGATCCCACACTGATGAGCAATACTCAAGTATAGGCCGAACGAGTGTTTTGTAAGCCACCTCCTTTGTTGATGGACTACATTTTCTAAGGATTCTCCCAATGAATCTCAACCTGGCACCCGCCTTACCAACAATTAATTTTATATGATCATTCCACTTCAAATCGTTCCGTACGCATACTCCCAGATATTTTAAAAAGTAACTGCTACCAGTGTTTGTTCCGCTATCATATAATCATACAATAAAGGATCCTTCTTTCTATGTATTCGCAATACATTACATTTGTCTGGGTTAAGGGTCAGTTGCCACTCCCTGCACCAAGTGCCTATCCGCTGCAGATCTTCCTGTATTTCGCTGCAATTTTCTAATGCTGCAACTTCTCTGTATACTACAGCATCATCCGCGAAAAGCCGCATGGAACTTCCGACACTATCTACTAGGTCATTTATATATATTGTGAAAAGCAATGGTCCGATAACACTCCCCTGTGGCACGCCAGAGGTTACTTTAACGTCTGTAGACGTCTCTCCATTGATAACAACATGCTGTGTTCTGTTTGCTAAAAACTCTTCAATCCAGCCACACAGCTGGTCTGATATTCCGTAGGCTCAGGCGACAGTGCGGAACTGTATCGAACGTCTTCCGGAAGTAAAGGAAAATGGCATCTCTCGGTTGTAACGGTGAAGCTCAGTGTGGCAGATCCAGATTACAGGCATACGGAGCAGATCAATAATTTACACCCCAGGCGAACGTCCCCCACAGCATAATTCTGCCCCCTGCCGCCAGGGTCTGTGGCTCGGTGCAAGTTTCCAACAGCAGTTCGTCTGGAGGATAGCGTGTCCACGTGATTCACGCGGTCAGACCGACACGTTTCCACTTATCCACGGTCCAAACCAGTGCCCACCTTTATCATAATTGACCATTTCGTTGAGCCCCATTTTCAATTATGTGCACTGAAGGGTGTGCTCCGGAACACTCGTGCCTCCGCCAGCATTGTACTCTGTAGTCCGATGTGCCACAGGGCGCCGCCTAAGCTGCCTTATAGACCGGCGCGAGCATCCGACGTTCGCACTCTGTGACGTGACGTGCACGTCCGGCACCTTGTCGCGTACTCGTGGGTTCACCGTCCTTCAACCACTTTCCGTAACCGCGAACGGCCGACCAGCTTCGGCTTTTCCGAGATGCTCGCTACCAGGCACCGGGCCTGCAGATTTGTCAAAGTCGGTTTTCTTTTGGGTCATTAGTCAGAAGGCTGGTTTGACGTGTCTCGCCACGTTTCCTGTGCGGTGCCCTCTCTTCATTCCAGAGTGGCGCCTGCAGCCACCTCCTCCACTTAATATATTCAGATCTCTGTCCTCCCCTGCAGTTTTTACCCTCTACAGCTCCCTCTAGTACCGTGGAGTTCCCCGGTGTCTTAACAGTTGTCATGTCACTCTGTCCCCCCTCCTTGTCACTCACGTGTTCCTTTGCTAGCCGATTCTTAAATGCTTCGAGTCCCTTCTTTCCCGATTTTCCCACAGTCCACGATTCGTCCTGTTCAGTGCTTCGTTCCGAACGTACATTCTAAGAAATTTCCTCCTCAAATCAAGGCCGATGTTAGGTACGAGCAGATTTTTTTGTCCACGAATGCCCTGTCTTCCTGTACCAGTCTGATTTTTATGCCATCCTTACTTCGTCCATGATGGGTCATTTTTCTTGGGTTCTTTAACTTGGAAACAAAAGAAAAATTCGGAGTCGGAATTGAAATCCATGGAGAAGAAATAAAAGCTTTGAGGTTCGCCGATGACATTGTAATTCTGTCAGAGACAGCAAAGGACCTGAAAGAGCAGCTGAACGGAATGGACAGTGTGTTGAAAGGAGGATATAAGATGAACATCAACAAAAGCAAAACGAGGATAATTGAATGTAGTCGAGTTAACTCGGGTGATGCTGAAGGAATTCGATTAGGAAATGAAACTCTTCAAGTAGTAAAGGAGTTTTGCTATTTGGGGAGCAAAATAACTGATGATGGTCGAAGTAGAGAGGATATAAAATGTAGACTAGCAATGGCAAGGAAAGCGTTTCTGAAGAAGCGAAATCTTTTAACATCAAGTATAGATTTAAGTGTCAGGAAGTCTTGTCTGAAAGTATTTGTATGGAGTGTAGCCCTGTATGGAAGTGAAATGTGGACGATAAATAGTTTAGACAAGAAGAGAATAGAAGCTTTCGAAATGTGGTGCTACAGAAGAATGCTGAAGATTAGATGGGTAGATCACATAACTAATGAGGAGGTATTGAATAGAATTGGGGAGAAGAGGAGTTTGTGGCACAACTTGACAAGAAGAAGGTATCGGTTGGTAGGACATATTCTGAGGCATCAAGGGATCACCAATTTGGTATTGGAGGGCAGCGTGGATGGTAAAAATCGTAGAGGGTGACCAAGAGATGAATACACTAAACAGATTCAGAAGGATGTAGGTTGCAGTAGGTACTGGGAGATGAATCTTGCACAAGATAGAGTAGCATGGAGAACTGCATCAAACAAGTCTTTGGACTGAAGACAAGAACAAGAACTTGGTTTAGTTCGTTTCGATGTTAAGTTTATCTTTAATCTCATCTCTGCTACACCACATTACTTTCGTCTTTCTTACGTTTATTTTCAGACCAAATTCTGGGCACCTTAGTGTATTCAGTCCATTTACCCGGTTCTTTAATTCTGCTTCAGTTCCTCTGAGGATAGCAATCTCATCAGCGAATTTGATCACTAAAATCCATTACCATCATTAACTGTCTCCGAGTAACAGTTATGTCCTGACATCAGATACGGTTATGTCCACCCCGCTCAAGATATAATGACTATCGATTTAGTCAGGCTGTCAGCATATGAGAGATGCCAGTATTGCGATCATTAGTCGAGTAGTGGAGCATTATTAACATCTTTGGAATGTTTTGGGCTTCTATCTGTTCGAAGTGTGAGACGAGGGTGGAAGTAACCGTCTTTGATGTTGTCAGCACATAAATGTCCCTCATAGACAAATGTTACATTTGGCATGCAACTATGACAGTACGTAGCTGAGTTGCTTTTTGTTTAGTACCTTCTTCTAATAATGAATGCTGCTCTACATGCAGTGTATATACACATATTGGTTACGTATTAGAATTGGACACCGTTATCTGGTTATCACCTTCTGGTACACGAGACCCGAAGATGGTCCGATGTTGGAGTAACATCCATTGTCCTCGATAAAGATAACAGTACGGCCGTGAATTTTGCAATGCAGTTCTTAAAATTCCCATACCAATCGCCCGAGACTCTGCTTCGTGTAGCTTACACAAACCTCTTGCCTAGCTCGGAGTGCGGATTAATTTCTTTCAGTGTCTTATGTCAGGTATGTTTGCTTAAGAACCTTACTTCGGAGCAGTGGCCTCTCGTAGAACGCAATAGTATTTCATTTGTTTCGTTATGGGCACCTACAGTTTAACTCAGCAGTTACGAGTCCGGGACAAAATCTGACAGATTAGTCTAGATTCGGTTTTCTCTTCTGTTCCGTTCTGTCATGGCGTTCCGTGCAGTTTTCCTGGCGATATAACGGCAGTTAGAAGGATCATAGCTGCCACTGCCTCGTCGTACTGTTCCGTTCAGCTACGTAACCTACACTGCCCAGTGAAGAAAGCTACAACACGAATGTTGTAGTTGCGTACTGGACGCAACGAGAAACAGACCCGTAATTTGTTGTGTCGCTTCTTTATCTTTTCCCGCAGAGCAGTCCGGAGATTGTTTACCGTCTTCACGACACGTGTCAGGCTCCACAATTTTATATTTATTGTAAAACATCGCACTCGGCCGCTTACTTTACACGATTTGAATACATTTCGTGTCCCAAAGTTCTGTACGATTTACATGTGTAATTCCTATCCGCAAACTGGGCATATGAATTCTTTCGCAAGCGTTCTCTTTCTCATGCACAACAAAAGACGCTTCGAATCAAATGCATCACTGATACTTTTACGACAGACCATGCTCTGGTGGCAACGACTAGTTTCGTGAAATCATTTGCGATGCGATGCAGGTGCTAGAAAACTCGCGAAACTATATCAACGCTTGGCCACCAAATTCATCTCGAATATTGCCGCTACGAAGGGCCGCGATATCGCGTGAAACATAAAAGACTGCAGAGACATCTATCTGTTCGTACTAAACAACGCAGCTCCCTATTCCATGTCATCATCTGCATCTACATGGATTACATGGATACTCTGCAAATCACACTGAAGTGTCTAGCAGAGGGTTCATCGAACTACCTTCACAATTCTGTTATTCCAATCTCGTATAGCGCGCGGAAAGAACGAACAGCTATATCCTTCCGTACGAGCTCTTATTTCCCTTATTTTATCTCCCCCTATGAAGGTCAGACGAATGGAAAAACTGGTAGAAGCGGACCTCGGGGAAGATCAGTTTGGATTCCGTAGAAATGTTGGAACACGTGAAGCAATACTAACCTTACGACTTATCTTAGAAGAAAGATTAAGAAAAGGCAAACCTAAGTTTCTAGCATTTGTAGACTTAGAGAAAGCTTTTGACAACGTTAACTGGAATACTCTCTTTCAAATTCTGAAGGTGGCAGGGGTAAAATACAGGGAGCGAAAGGCTATTTACAATTTGTACAGAAACCAGATGGCAGTTACAAGAGTCGAGGGGCATGAAACGAAAGCAGTGGTTGGGAAAGGAGTGAGACAGGGTTGTAGCCTCTCCCCGAGGTTATTCAATCTGTATATTGAGCAAGCAGTAAAGGAAACAAAAGAAAAATTCGGAGTAGGTATTAAAATTCATGGAGAGGAAGTGAAAACTTTGAGGTTCGCCGATGACATTGTAATTCTGTCAGAGACAGCAAAGGACTTGGAAGAGCAGTTGAACGGAATGGACAGTGTCTTGAAAGGAGGATATAAGATGAACATCAACAAAAGCAAAACGAGGATAATGGAATGTAGTCAAATTAAATCGGGTGATGCTGAGGGGATTAGATTAGGAAATGAGACACTTAAAAGTAGTAAAGGAGTTTTCCTATTTAGGGAGTAAAATAACTGATGATGGTCGAAGTAGAGAGGATATAAAATGTAGACTGGCAATGGCAAGGAAATCGTTTCTGAAGAAGAGAAATTTGTTAACATCGAGTATAGATTTAAGTGTCAGGAAGTCGTTTCTGAAAGTATTTGTATGGAGTGTAGCCATGTATGGAAGTGAAACATGGACGATAACCAGTTTGGACAAGAAGAGAATAGAAGCTTTCGAAATGTGGTGCTACAGAAGAATGCTGAAGATAAGGTGGGTAGATCACGTAACTAATGAGGAGGTACTGAATAGAATTGGGGAGAAGAGAAGTTTGTGCCACAACTTGACTAGAAGAAGGGATCGGTGGGTAGGACATGTTTTGAGGCATCAAGGGATCACAAATTTAGCATTGGAGGGCAGCGTGGGGGGTAAAAATCGTAGAGGGAGACCAAGAGACCAATACACTAAGCAGATTCAGAAGGATGTAGGTTGCAGTAGGTACTGGGAGATGAAGAAGCTTGCACAGGATAGAGTAGCATGGAGAGCTGCATCAAACCAGTCTCAGGACTGAAGACCACAACAACAACATGAAGGTCAGTGTCAACAATATACACTCCTGGAAATTGAAATAAGAACACCGTGAATTCATTGTCCCAGGAAGGGGAAACTTTATTGACACATTCCTGGGGTCAGATACATCACATGATCACACTGACAGAACCACAGGCACATAGACACAGGCAACAGAGCATGCACAATGTCGGCACTAGTACAGTGTATATCCACCTTTCGCAGCAATGCAGGCTGCTATTCTCCCATGGAGACGATCGTAGAGATGCTGGATGTAGTCCTGTGGAACGGCGTGCCATGCCATTTCCACCTGGCGCCTCAGTTGGACCAGCGTTCGTGCTGGACGTGCAGACCGCGTGAGACGACGCTTCATCCAGTCCCAAACATGCTCAATGGGGGACAGATCCGGAGATCTTGCTGGCCAGGGTAGTTGACTTACACCTTCTAGAGCACGTTGGGTGGCACGGGATACATGCGGACGTGCATTGTCCTGTTGGAACAGCAAGTTCCCTTGCCGGTCTAGGAATGGTAGAACGATGGGTTCGATGACGGTTTGGATGTACCGTGCACTATTCAGTGTCCCCTCGACGATCACCAGTGGTGTACGGCCAGTGTAGGAGATCGCTCCCCACACCATGATGCCGGGTGTTGGCCCTGTGTGCCTCGGTCGTATGCAGTCCTGATTGTGGCGCTCACCTGCACGGCGCCAAACACGCATACGACCATCATTGGCACCAAGGCAGAAGCGACTCTCATCGCTGAAGACGACACGTCTCCATTCGTCCCTCCATTCACGCCTGTCGCGACACCACTGGAGGCGGGCTGCACGATGTTGGGGCGTGAGCGGAAGACGGCCTAACGGTGTGCGGGACCGTAGCCCAGCTTCATGGAGACGGTTGTGAATGGTCCTCGCCGATACCCCAGGAGCAACAGTGTCCCTAATTTGCTGGGAAGTGGCGGTGCGGTCCCCTACGGCACTGCGTAGGATCCTACGGTCTTGGCGTGCATCCGTGCGTCGCTGCGGTCCGGTCCCAGGTCGACGGGCACGTGCACCTTCCGCCGACCACTGGCAACATCATCGATGTACTGTGGAGACCTCACGCCCCACGTGTTGAGCAATTCGGCGGTACGTCCACCCGGCCTCCCGCATGCCCACTATACGCCCTCGCTCAAAGTCCGTCAACTGCACATACGGTTCACGTCCACGCTGTCGCGGCATGCTACCAGTGTTAAAGACTGCGATGGAGCTCCGTATGCCACGGCAAACTGGCTGACACTGACGGCGGCGGTGCACAAATGCTGCGCAGCTAGCGCCATTCGACGGCCAACACTGCGGTTCCTGGTGTGTCCGCTGTGCCGTGCGTGTGATCATTGCTTGTACAGCCCTCTCGCAGTGTCCGGAGCAAGTATGGTGGGTCTGACACACCGGTTTCAATGTGTTCTTTTTTCCATTTCCGGGAGTGTATTTTCGCATTCGCAGAGGAGAGTTGGTGATTGGACTTTCGTAAGAAGATTCCTCCGCAACGAAAACCTCCTTGGTTTTAATGATGTCCATCCCAAATCTTGTATCATTTAAGTGACACTGTCTCCCCTATTTCCCGATAATACAAAACGTGATGCCCTTCTTTGAACTTTTTCGATGTACTCCGTCAATCTAATCTGGTAAGGATCCTACACCGCGCAGCAGTATTCTAAAAGGGGACGGACAAGCCTAGTGTAGGCAGTCTCCTTAGTAGGTCTGTTACATTTTCTAAGTGTCCTGCCAATAAATCGCAGTCTTTGATTAGCCTTCCCCAAGAAAATGTTCTATGTGTTCCTTCCAGTTTAAGTTGTTCGTAATTGTAATTCCTAGGCATTTAGTTGAATTTACGGCTTGCAGATATGACTGACTTACCGTGTAACCGAAGTTCAACGGTTTCCTTTTAGCACTCATGTGGATGACTTAACACTTTTCGCTATTTAGGGTCAATTGCCAATTTTCGCACCGCACAGATATCTTTTGTAAATCGTTTTGCAATTGTATTCTTCTGATGATTTTGCTAGTCAATAAATGACAGCGTCATCTGCAAACAACCTAAGACGCCTGCTCAGATTGTCTCCCAGATCGTTTATATAGATAAGGAACAGCAAAGGGCCTATAACACTACCTTGGGGAACGCAAGAAATCATTTCTCTTTTACTCGACTTTCCGTCAATTACTACGAACTGTGACAGGAAATCACGAATCCAGTCACACAACTGAGACGATATTCCATAAGCACGCAATTTCACTACACGCCACTTGTGTGGTACAGTGTCAAAAGCCTGCAGAAATACGGAATCAATTTGTAATCCCTTGTCAATAGCACTCAACACTTCATGTGAATAAAGAGTTAATTGTGTTTCACACGAACAATGTTTACTAAATCCATGTTGACTGTGTGTCAGTACACAGTTTTCTTCGAGGTAAGTCATGTTGTTCGAATACAATATATGTTCCAGAATATTGCTGCACATCGACGTTAATCATATGGGCCTGCAATATAGTGGATTACCTCTACTAGCTTTCTTGAATATTGGTGTGACCTGTGCAACTTTCCAGTGTTTGGGTAAGGATCTTTCATAGAGCGAACGGCTGTGCATGATTGTTAAATATGGGGCTATTGCATCAGCATACTCTGAAAGCAACCTAATTGATGTACGGTCTGGACCAAAAGACTTGCTTTTATTGATTTAAGTTGCCTCACTACTCCAAGGATATCTACTTCTACGTCACTCATGTTGGCAGCAGATACGTCAGCAAATCACGAGAGGCGATGCTTGGCCGTCCCGAATAGCGGGAGACCGCGACGCCCCCGGCTCTGCGGGAACTCACCTGAACCCGAAACGAAACGTCATCTTCAGCAGACTCACGTTCTCGGTCCATTTGGAGTCTGACGACACGAACTGAAGTCACTGCCCGAGTAGGAGCAGCACATAGGGGAAGGGGTGGGGAGAGAAAGATAGGACAAACTATTGTGTACGCTTCGTTAATGTTCCAAGTAGGTCGCTGTCCCACGCTCAACTAGAATCGGCACTCTTCATCGACAGTATTTCTCTCAAACTCCAACTTTGTCGGCGTTTATTCACATTGCGTGAATCCACATCTCGCCCTAGTCCAAGTTCTCCGAGTCTGGAGTATTTACCGTGATAACGTTGCTTCCTAGTTTTGAGTACTTTCCGGCATACGCTTGTACATCGAGGTAAAACGCGCAGTAGGTTGACGTGACTAAAGTATGGCGGCCAAGCTACTTCCATTACAGTTTGCTTAGCGGCGTACTAAGTTCTTCCATCACTGCGCACCTGATGTTAACATATTTCTGTTCTTCGCGTCGTCGTACGTGTCTGCGAACGAGGGAACTGTAAGCTGCCTCCGTTTCGGCCAACAGCTACACGTTGTCACTTCGAGCACGGCGGACGTCGGGGGAAAAAGATAAACATTCAGTTGTGAAGGTAGAATTTTCAATGGAAGGTGATACGCCCACTAAACCCGCTGGGCAGAACAGATAATAGGATTGTGGAAAGGGCCAAAGGTTGAGGTCAGTTTCTACTTCTAATTGTCATTTATTGTAATGTAATAATCTTTACAACCAAAGCGGCACATACCCGGATCTTTATCAAATGCAACTCTTTCACGGCTGAAGGCCTCCCAACAAGGAATTTTTAACAAATCAACAATATAAAAAATCCAATTAAGATAGCAATAAAATAATTTAAAAAACCAGCAAACATATGCAAAGTGCAATACAAATGGCTGAGGGCCACAATTGAATTTCAGAATTTTAGAATATATTACCATAGACTCTTAGAGGCAGAAGGCCAGAATGTTTAACAACAAGAAATCTAAAAAATCAACAAGATTAAAATCCAATGAAAGAGGTAAATCAACTAAATAGAAAAACATCACTTCTACGTGGAAAGCCTTAAGGCTGAGCAGATAGAACATACATATGCAAGGTGCAATACCAATGGCGGAAGGCCACAATTAAGTTTCAAAATTTTAAAATATATTACCATAATCTTTTAAAAGCAGAAGGCCGCAATGTTTAAGCTTGAAAGATAAATTTAAAAATTAATTTTGCAATATTTTTAAGAAAACAAAAATAATCATAAGCCTTGAATTTAAAACACCGGTGGCACTCAGAAGCCTCCAGGGAGGTCGGTCTGCCCTCCTTCACCTAGGTGAGACAGGTGGTGAGCCCAACTACACTTGATGCGTCAGAACCCAACCAGGGGACATCCACGGACCGACCGACACAACGACTTGCTTCCCGTCAATCAGTACACGAGAACTCAAACCGGAAATGTTACAAAAGTGATTATCCACAATGGAGTATGTATTAGCTGTCAAAATTACACACCGTGTTGGACAGCGACAACAGGTGAAGAAAGAACGCTGCGTGAAATTACTTTAGTGGCGAGGGCAGGTAACAGGAACACTAACGGCCACTAGGCAGAAAATTCCGCTGGTGCACTCAAATTGTAGTCCACCAAAATAGTTAACTGCACCGCATGGCGGCTAAATTTCAGCAGTAGAAACGCTCGGTGTTGCTCACAGGAAAACCCCCGCCACAGCAAACCACCGAAACGACCCACCACAACATGAAATGAATGTGGCTTGGGTAGTTGAAATCACTACTCAACTTTGACGCCCTGGAGCGGTGAACCACGAAGCTCGTGGCGATCGGACAGCTCCACACAACCCCCGACACTGCGCAGGGGCTGCTAGCGGACCCAGGCAGCTGCACCGCGCGGAGATAACTTCCCTCGTCCGCAACAACCGACCGACTCCCTCCAGACCCCCTAGCCGCCGGACACTGTATGCACCAAACCAAAGATGGCACACGGCGCAAATATCGATACAGCTCATTGCTGCCACACGTAGAACGAAGAAGAACCACGACGTAACCGCAACAAGGGCGGGAAACCAAACACAGACAGACAGCGAAGTTCACGCATAGTTGGGAGTGAGCACGACTCAGAAGGGATAAAAAGGTTCATTTCTTCCCGTCTTGAAGGTCGCAGGATGGACTCCGCCACCTGTCTGAATTCGACTGAATGAAACGTCACCGCTGCATGCTCGTAGTACAAAGCAGATGATTTCGGACAAGAAATACATCTTTAATGAGCTTCTATTCGGGCGTAGACAAGTAGTGAATGGATAACGTGCTGTGTGTTTATGTTCTTAGTGGTGATTGTGGTGTCACCGCCAGACACCACACTTGCTAGGTGGTAGCCTTTAAATCGGCCGCGGTCCGTTAGTATACGTCGGACCCGCGTGTCGCCACTATCAGTGATTGCAGACCGAGCGCCGCCACACGGCAGGTCTAGAGAGACTTCCTAGCACTCGCCCCAGTTGTACAGCCGACTTTGCTAGCGATGGTTCACTGACAAATTACGCTCTCATTTGCCGAGACGATAGTTAGCATAGCCTTCAGCTACGTCATTTGCAACGACCTAGCAAGGCGCCATTATCATTTGCTATTGATCTTGTGATGCATGTACCGTCAGACCGATGTTTACCAATTATGGATTAAAGTTAAGTATTCCAGAAGCTACGTACTTTATTTACTAGACTCAACTCCTTTAACTGTTCCAGACCTCACGCCAGCCTGCGTGAGCTTAAACGCGTGCCTTTCGGCTACCTCCTAGTGGCTTGGCTGTCTTGCCAAGTCACAACAGTGATATCTAGAACAGGAGAAAATAGTTTTATATTATGCACTATTTCGAGCTCGATTTTCTCATTTCGGAGTTAGTTTTTACCGGTTACCTAGTCAGACTTTGTCAGTTGCGAAGTATGTTTGTTTATTTTACTGATTTAGCTAAGCTGCACCACACTTGCACCTACACAGTTATCGCGCATATGTTACATTACATATACACAGCTCTGCAAAAATAAATTACGAGATAGATGAACTAAGATACGTATGAACTTCTCCGTGGAAATGAAAGTAAGTGCGGAAGAATGTTGCCGGCGGTCTCCCAGTTGCGCACAAAAAGTTGGACGCCAAGTGGCGTGAGGGCAAAGTGCCCATAGCGGCAAATGCGCTGGCCCCGTAACACGGTGTCGTCGGAGGAACTGGAAGAGAGACTGTGCTTGTAATGTGTGGTGTCTGTTCTTTCGGACTTATCCGGTTTCCAGTACGAAATTTTGGTGCTAACGCATAAACCGGCATATGTCGTGCATTTCACACATTGCGCTGTACAAGAACTGAGAAAAGGAATGATAAAAACTATAAACGCCCTTGCGTAACATTAGTGTAAACACAACTTATCTTCAGGGCGTTTACTTGCTTCATTTTCGAGCCTTGTGTGAGGTAAAAAACAACAGTGCTTTTGTGTTACGTGGTATCAGAAAACAAACAACACTGTAACATGTGGTTTGCTGGCTGCCCGTGTGTCCTTGCTCTGTTCGCTATCGCAGTCACCTGGACCGGTATCGGCTGTAACGGCGTCTGAAGCACATGGGCCGCTCTTTCCCTAATCCTCCTAAATGGGCTGTGGCCGGTCTCGACGTGGCTAACTTACCGGGCAGAGTACTTTCCTCGTGACGGCCGGCGTTTCCGACATCCGTTGCAGAGAATTCTTTAGGTCGTGTCCGGAGGCAGCACCTTACAGACTCGCTGTAAGCAGGACGAATAAATGAACAGTTCTGCTACTGATCCTGAATGACTACAAGTCTTAAATGGTTATATTTCGGATGTCTAAAGTTAGTGATCCTTGTGGTCAACGACGTTAGTCTTTCGGTCTTGGGATCCTACAAAGCATCGGGTCGTACGTTCCCTAAGCGCGGACATCGAAATGTGCTTTAACACTTTGTTGTTTTTCTGGCTGAGAGTTGAGCTTTAGTGAGCGTGGATTTGTTCTGTGAAAAAGAGGCCTCAGAGCAGGGCAAGGAGCCATTACCTAGCCGTGGGTGGTGGACTCGAGTGAGACGCACTCGGCTAGAGTTAGTCGATGTCAATACATTTACTTTATTGACCTGTTAGTAGCATACATATACCGGTCCAGAGGTCGGGTCTCCGATCGTTTTTGAAAGTAGTTGGATCGCTACGTGGCTTTTAATAACTGACTTCGGAGTGGTGAAAGCTTTAACCTATCTCAGGACTCAAAGCAAGGATGACACCCTTACTTATAGCAGTGCAGAGAATTAATCCGACCGCGCCGATAATCTTTTCGAATGAAATCCGGAGTACAGTACGTCGCGTAATTCACCTCGTCGCCGCACAGCAGTGCTGTGGATTCTGGTGGCGGCTCGGAGGCGTGGACAGAGGAACGCCTTAAACACCGCCTCCACGCCGAAACCTGAGTGTCGGGCGAAAGTGTGGCGTGTTTTGAAGTGATTTCTTCACATTTTGACCCCAAGTGCACGTCTCACGATCAGAAAATCGAGTATTGTCAACTGTCGCTCCTAGAAGCTGTTCAGGCACGCTTCTACGACTTGCTCTGCTAACTAACGAACTCTCATCAGTCATCATATGTAAGAGTTTGTAACAACTGGTATCCTTCAACTACAGTACGGAACACTAAATCGTGTGGTGGCTATAAGGCGCCCCTGCACACGCTGAGTAGTACGTGTTAATGTCACTGTATATCCTGCTTGCCGTGAAGTCACCACCACTGAAAAGAGTGCTTTAGATTTGGCACAGCCATTTACAAACTACAAATCTTTCCGGGAGGGTTTTGTTTTTACTTGGAGGCTCATGCACGTGCTGTAAAAGACTAATAAACGCTTGTTCATTGCGCGTTTCTGCAGAAAATGTCAGGTCTTCTACACGAAAGTCTGCATCTTCAGTTTCTTTTCGGAGCTGAACACATGCGAAACTGTCGCATGGTAACGCTTATTTGTCTATTGTTGACCAAACTTGCTCTATAGACAACTTTCTCTTAAAGTTGCTCACTAACAAATATTTACTGCCTTCAAAAGTGCTGTGGACATATGCAGTGAAATGAGTGATTCTGGTCGTTGAACATAGGGAAAAAAATACAAGATGAAAATTTTCCAGTATGTTTAGAGCCGCGCAGGGTAGCGCGCGCCGGAGGCGCCTTGCCACGGTTCACGCGGGGCCCGCCGTCGGAGGTTCGAGTCCTCCTTCGGAAAAGACCTACAGTTACTTTCAACAGGATGGAGCAACTGTCCATGCAGCCGGCCGAACCCTGCGCCAGATTTACACAATCCTCACGCCTGACAGAGTTGCTAGCAGTGGTCAGTGTGGTCGCGGCGCTAGCTGGCGACCCGGGTCACCTGATCTGTCAGTGTGCCATTACTTTACTCTATGTGGAGAGCAATCAAGTTTAAGATGCATCGTAACAACCCCCACAGTCTTTAAGGACCGCAGCAGTTCCAGCGGTCTAGCTTCGATCCCCCTTCGACAACTTGCTGACCAGGGCACAAAAGTGCCAAGACATGCATAGTGGTCACTTCATGATCCGCTGTGGTCAAGTTTGTACTGCATTTCCTATCTTCTGCAGTGTTTCTCTATACCCGAGAACTCTGTTTTTCGGGCCACTTTTATTTGCTCCATCCTGTATTAATGCTCTGTTGAATAACTTCCCGGGCATCGCGAGTCTGCAGAAGACGATGCTGTTGTCCATAGGTAGGTTGCAACGCCAGAAGACAGGAGCGAAATGCAGGAAGACTCGCAGAGCAGCGACGATTGTCAGTGAAAAAGATGAAATGTGTTTGGCAGAGGTATTGGAAGAGACCCGTTGCTGCTGGATTCCACAGTTTACGACAGATCACTGTAAATATAAACAACCGTGAAGTATCCACGAGTAACCGAGACTCTGGGCTCAGATTCATTCAAGAATTTCAGGAAGTGTAATTCAGCCGCCTTAGAAAACACTTGTTCTGTTGACCGCACGACAGCATACGTGACTACGCCAAGTTTTCTTCGCAAGCGCTGTCCTCTAGTACGGGAGAAGTTTTTCGAGCCACAAACGGTGGCGGGCCTAGAGGCGCGGAGAAAAGAATCTCTCCCTGAACCGTTTTTGTTCAGTTTTGAGTCGTCCGCCTCCTGGCTCGCCACGACTTGCTATCCTGTGCCAAGCTCTTCATGTCAGAGTAGCCCATACACCCGACATCCTCCGTTACTTGTCCTTTTCCTGCAGTTTGTACCCTGTAGTACCATGGAATGTGTCGTATGTCATCCTCTTGCACATATTCCTATCGTCGCCTATTTTGCAGAGGACCACCTCGATTCTTATCGGTTGACATAGTTCTCAGCACCTTTCTATAACATGATGTCTGCAAGCGTTCGAGTCTTTTAGTTTTCGGTTTTCCAACAGTCTGTGTGTGACTTACTACCATACAATGCTTTACGTAAATTCTCAGGAATTTCTTCCTCGAAGTAATGGCGATGTTTGATATGAGTGGAACTCTTAAAACAGAGAATGCCTCATTTGTCTTTGTATGTCCTCGCGTCGTCAGTGTCGTGTTATTTTCTTTGCAGTATTTCTTAACTTCAGATACGTATTACGTGTACGTCATTTTTGGTGTCAACTTTGTCGCTAACGTCATTTCTGCTACTTCTCGTGCCTTTCGTCTTCCTTTCGTTTACTCCCAGTGCAATTTTCATTCCATCAGCAGGTTCTGTAAATCTTTGTGAGTTTCACTGATTGCAATTTTATCGCGGAATCTAATCATTGGTATGCTTTCCCCTGCTTTCTGCAAGTTCAGGTTGAATAGCAGAGAGAGAGACCGTACCCTTTGTTTGCTCCTTTTTTAATCCGTGCGCTTCTTTCTTCGGGTTCCATTCTTACGGTTCTTATGTACTTGTATATTTTCCTGTAGCTTACTTTGAACCTACCAGACGAAAAAAAGCAGCTCACTCGCTTCCTTCCCCGCTTCTTCGCGTGACAAGCAGGGAGACAACGATTTTCCGCCATTGGCACTCGGTGGAACAGACCACGTTGAAGTGGGAACGTTTCCGCGCCGTGAACAGTGGTTACCCACGATTGCTTTCCCGTCGGGTCGAGTGTCATAGTGATTGCACATTCGGCAACAGCGCGCCGCAGTCTGCAGGCAAAACCCCTGCGCGTAGCGAGGCCCGGACACAGTGTCCCGCCTGTCTCGCGCCCAGCGGAGAGCCGTTCAGCCACGGACCCACACGGGCCGTGCTGCCGAACGTTAACGTTGAGCGTGCCGAGTTCAACGTGACGCTGAACGCTCAGAAACGATGCGACGTGGGCCCCCAACTTGGTATACGCGATATCAACGCTGTACAGCGGCAGTTGAGGGATCTTTCTAGTTCGTAAAACACACTGTTTACTCAACGGGAGCGAGTAAAATTCCCATAAAATTCCCACGTTAGCTCTATTAAAACGCACATTTCCTCCATCGTCCACGAAAAGGAAAGTACCATGTTCAATAAATAAGGACACAGGCCTGTAAAAGTTCCGTTACAAACAGTGCGGTACAAATTTGGAATACTTCTCCACATAAGATAAACATCAATTCATCATTCCCACATTTTAGTAAAACCAGTAGCAGAATCTTTGCAATATGTTAATTACGAAGCATAAAAGAAAAAGGAGCAAAATATCTTTATACAAGTAGCGCTAGCTGTCCTGTAGATTAAGCCAATCGAGCAAAGTCACCCCTCAATAAAAGGTGAACTTATATTTACATAACATCAAATATTATAGTATATACTTATAATAAACTAATAATAAAGTATCAGAACCTAATAAAAACGCGAATGTTAGGGAAAAAAAATTGGAAGTGTCAAGACGCGAACCACCACCCCAACTTACAACTCGACTCATTACGCTTTTCTTTTTTTTTTTTAAATATGTGAGCGGCTCGAAGACTTCTCAAGTAATAGAGCCCAGTACGTTGTCCTCGATGGTGAGTGTTCATCGGAGGTAAGGGTATCATCTGGAGTGCCCCAGGGAAGTGTGGTAGGTCCGCTGTTGTTTTCTATCTACATAAATGTTCTTTTGGATAGAGTGGATAGCAATGTGCGGGTGTTTGCTGATGATGCTATGCTATGGTGTACGGGAAGGTACCGTCGTTGAGTGACTGTAGGAGGATACAAGATGACTTGGAGAGGATTTGTGATTAGTGTAAAGAATGGCAGCTAACTATAAATATATATGACGGTAGTATCTGTTCCCGAAAGAACAGTTACCGTGGATGACCATGCAGCTTTGCTAGAAATGAAATGATAATTAAATGGACGCCCTAGCTGCAAACGGGCGTTGATGTACTTCATTGGGGACATGTTGAAAATGTGTGCCCCGACCGGGACTCGAGCCCGGGATCTCCTGCTTACATGGCAGACGCTCTATCCATCTTTTTTTTTTGTTTTGTTTGTTTTTTTTTACATGGCAGACGCTCTATCCATTTTTTTTTTTGGCGAAGAAGCAATCTTTTGTAACAAAAACAATTTTTTTTTCCAAAGCCAAACTCAAATTTCTTTTTCCTTTAAGAACAAATGGTGAGGAATAAATAAGGATTTTTTTTAAAGAAAACAAAGACTCCAATTATACTGGTTTCTCCTTCCAGTAAACAAAAATGAGTCTCCTTCGTCTTGTTGGCGAAGAAGCAATCTTTTGGAACAAAAAAAGTTTCTCAAAGCCAAAATCAAATTTCTTTTTCCTTTAAGAACAAATTATGAGGAATAAATGAGGAAAAGCTTTTTAAGTCGTCGTGCGACTTGTAGTTAAAGTCCAGTTCTTACAGGAGCTCCTGAAGTGTATCCGCCTACAGCATGCCAGCTCGTCCAAACGTGTCTTCTCATGGCATAGGCGTGGGTTCTGGGTAGCAGATCTATTCAGTTCGGTTCGGTTTATACAGTTTTCAGCTTCTCAGGACTTGGACGTTCCAGCTACTAGGTGGGTCATCGAAAGTGCTCCGTAAGAAATTGGAAAAATATTGTTTATAGCGTGGGTTGCGTATCAGGACGCAGTGTCGTTCGTTGAGATGAGTCCAATATCCTAGCGTAGACTTGTCGCCAGAAGTAAAAAGATAGCGGATCGTGTGGCCACAGATCCAATTCACAGAGTTAGTTTTGGCGGAGGGGTAGAAAGTCTTATCGGGGGTACAAAAGCATGTGGACGTCGATCTGAGCCGGTGTCTGGCGAGTAAGAAACGCCAAAATTCGCCGCTTAAGTGTCCAGACGTCTAGCGCTGTGCCACAGTGGAACAGGTGGACATCCGTGTCATCCACTCCACAGTGGGTGCAGAGGGATGAATCGACGAGATGGATGCGGTGCAGACGATCTCGGTTAACTTGTTTGCCATTCACGGTGATGTACCACGCTGATTGAACGTCTGATTCGAGAAAACGCGCATGGATCGCCTTCCATATGTGTCGCCACACGTACTGTGGATACTTACGTTCGATGGGGTTGGACGGGCGGCACTGTTGTAACAATTCGGAGACTGTTTTCGTGAGGTACAAACGTGTAAGTGGTAAGGACTGGTAGATATAACTGAACTCCAGGAAAAATCGTTGGATGTAATAAAAGGGGGTTGGAATGGTCGATACCAGTACTGGGGCGGACAAGGAGGCCGGTGCAAAGTTGTGAAGCAGGAGGCTAGTAAGGCTCTGCGGGCAACGATGCCAAAGTTTTAGTTGGGAGCTGACGTATAGTGCCTTGACACGAGTCGGCACGTGGATGAGTCCCACATCGCCACGATCTCGTGGCAGTGCAAGGGATTCATACTGCACCTTGAATAACATCCCCGAGCTGACGAAGGAGCCGAAAGCCATCAACAGTCGTCGCGCCAGGAGATTTGGGACTGGTAGTACTTGAGCCACGTGTGGTATACGGGAAGCATGATACATGTTCACGTATTGCGCGCGTTGGATAACGTCGAGAGCTCGTAGCCGGTGATCTGCGAGATTTGCTCTGATTGTCTGTAGCAAGCGTCTACCATTGATAGTCGCTGAGCGGCGCAGGTCTGCTGTGAAATCAAGTCCTTGGACACCGTATGGTGGCGGCGACGCTAAGGGGGGCAGTGCATCTCTCCGGCAAGCTCTCACCAATGAGCAGGACCTTGGATTTTGACACGTTGAGGCAGCTCCCCGACGCTTCGCCGTAGGTCGCCACCCATGTCAGTGCTGCTCGTACTTCATCTTCACTGCGCAGATATAGTACTATGTCGTCTGCGTAGGCTGTACAACAAAAACGGTGGCCTTGCACAGCCATGCCTTCCAAACGTTGGCGCATGCCCTGGAGCAGGGGTTCCTAGGCGAAAGCATACAAAATCGTGGAAAGAGGGCATCCTTGTCGTACAGATCGTGCGATGACCAGGGACGGTGTAAGACGACCATTGTACATGATTTTAGAGGTGGCACTACTCAACAGGCGCATAACCACTGTGACAATACCGCCTGGAAAACCCATATGCTGAAGAACTGTCCGTAAATAGAAGTGGTCAACACGGTCGAAAGCCTGGCTAAAGTCCAGTGAAGCCAAGGCGCCAGGGAGACGCTGATGATGCGCTAATGCTATCATGTCTCTGTAACGGCAAAGGGCCGTACGGATGTTGTTGTCGCCTCCTAGGGAAGTCTGGTCGCAGGATGTGACGTAACGTGCGACCTTCTTGAGTCGCGATGCCAGTAGCCGTGTGAATATTTACATGTCGCTGTTGAGCAAGGTAATTGGTCGATAGTCCTGGACCCTCGATAAACCGCGCGGTTTATGTACGGGGATAATAATGCCTTCTAGAAAGGCGCTCGGGACCACTGTCATCGGTGACATCAGCTCTTGTGCGATTGCCGTCCACGTGGAAGCCAACAAACAGTGAAAACTTTTATAAAATTCGATGGGTATACCGTCAGGTCCAGGAGATCTGTTATCGGAACCCGCCTTGATAGCGTCTACCACTTCATCTGTGGTGACTTCGTCTTGGAGGTCATGCACTGCATCCTCCGGAAGATTGTTCGTAGTAAGCTGTGCGACTTCTGTGATCAGTGCTGCAGAATGCGGTACGGCTGCGTATAGCCCGGCAAAATGAGCATGGAGAGCACGACCGATGCTTTGTTGGGTGTCGTGCCGGCGCCCTTCCACATCAGTGAGGACTTGGATCAGAGCTCGTCGTCGTCGTTGTCTTTCCTGAAGGAGGTGGTACATGGACGGACGTTCTTGAGGGATTCGATTAGAAGCTCGAGAACGGACTACAGTGCCTTCCAAGTTACGCCGCATGATCAAGGAGATCTGCGCCTTCGTGCGATGGACCATCAACTGCCGGGCTGGCGAGAAAGGCATCGTCGTACAGTCACGTAGAATGGTGTAGTAGAAGTGCAGGGTATTAGTTTGCCACGCCTTTAATTATTACGCCAAACCAACAACACACCTCATGCACCTAATCGTAGTATGTATCGCTGAAAACCTTAATCGTAGATATGTTACTAATTGAAATTTAATTATAACAAATTGTACCAAGAACAATGCGTTTTGGGTGGATATTCAGTGTGTCGCTGCCTCGAAATAGCCTACTCTCATAATACGCAAGTTACAATAATTCTTTTACCACGACTATGAAGTTTCTCATTATTTTATTGGAACTAATCACACAGTTAACAACGGGCATTCCAGTGATTCTCAATTTGCTGGTGCTCAGAAACGGCATGTATACATATAGGCTTGAAATGAATGCCAATATGGCGCCTCACAAGTCTAGCAAGACGGCGTGCGTCTGACGTAGGTGGCGTTGTGCCATCTCATTGGTCAACGCTCAGGCGAACGCTCAGAATATGTGACATAACAGATGCTGCTCTGCACGTTCAGAAAGACTCCCGAACGTGCTGTTCCAAGCTATGACGTCAGAAACTCGGCACGCTGAACGTTCGGATGCACGGTCCGTGTGCCGACGGCTTTACGATGCGCGGGCCCCAACGTGCTATTCGCGGGATCGCAAAGCGCTCCAGCGACAGCTGTCGGCTGTATCTGGCTCGCAAATCACACTGTTTACTAAATGCACGGACGTAAAATTCCTATATTAACTCTGTTAAAACGCACTTTTCTCCCTGGCCCATCTCAACATGCTGTTGATTTCAAATGGCCGAGTCTCATAATATGCAACTTACAATAATTCTCTTACCACGAATATGACGTTGCTTGTCACTTTATTACAACTGATCATAGAATTAACGGAACCTTTTCGAGGCTTCCCCAGCCTTCTGGTGCTCAGAAACGGCATATATACGTACACGCTTCAACTGGAAGCCGATATGGCGCCCCACGACTCTGCGCCGAAGGGAGATCCCGTGCACGTGACGTAGGTACCGTTCTGCCATCTCATTGGTCAACGTTCAGTGTACCTGACATGCTAGCTATGAGCCAAGCACAAGCCGCATCGGTTCTGAGCGTTCAGCACGCTCGACGCTGACGTTGGGCAGACGCCTCAACACCGCTGTGCAGCGCTCCTGTTGCTGTCCGTGTGGCTCAGCCGTAGTACTGTTATTTTCAGTACAATACGAGTACACTAATCTGTTAATAATTGGGATTTCCCGTTAAACGTTCAGTTTATGGTAGCACGTGGGCGAACAAGGAACTGCATTTTTACAAGTATAGCTAAGGCACCCACCTCCTCTCTCCCTCGCCACCGCTTCAAGATATTGATATATGGACTAAGCATCCGGGGTTGCAATTGTCTGTAAGTTACACGAACACTGTGACGAATTTTCTGGAGACCATGCCGCAGTAGGATATTCGTAATTTGTTATGTTTATGGTACGTGAAGTTTAGAACTCTCAAAAGCCGACTTTGGAGTTTCCTGACCGTCTGTACTGCACTGGAGTGAAGTCTGTTTTCGGCCCAGTAGCGTCGGCCTGTGGTAGAGCGCTCGCCTGGCCTGCCGCGTCCGATTCCCAGCGCTGTTGCTGATTTGGATTAGTGAGAAATTAAAGTATTAATCCTCTTTGTACAAAAACCAAGTGCGACAAACACTGCTATGAATTCGTCGCGAGGGACGACGCATAGGTTAATCCGAGACTTCATAACGGTAATTGGCTTCCGGCAACATAGTCGGAATCGTAGAACCGCGCGGACACAATAGCATTATTTACGATCGGCTTTTAGTGCATCCGCGTACACATGACAATTATTACTCGAGAAATAAATATTTTAAAGCGTGAACAAGTGTGTTTTCCGCTGAATCTTGTGAAGGAGTTGATCCAAGATTGTGCATTCATTAGATGTTTTTGGTGCCGTGAATATATTTGCTTCGAATGTTTATATGGTATCATGTTTTCGCGATATCCATCTTATCATTTGAAGGAATGTAACGCAATGAGTGAATGGGCGATTGTGAAACTACCAAAGTTTTAATTCTTCACTAATTCAACTTGTTTGATACATTTACATACCTGCCTTGTTAGTATTACGTACTGATTTATTTACCTCATTAACACTGCTATTCCCAACAAATTCGATATGCAAAAAAATACGTATGAAAAAAAAACTACGCGGTGATATTTTTTCAAATTCTAAAGGTGGCAGGGGTAAAATACAGGGAGCGAAAGGCTATTTACAATCTGTACAGAAACCAGATGGCAGTCATAAGAGTCGAGGGGCACGAAAGGGAAGCAGTGGTTGGGAAGGGAGTGACACAGGTTTGTAGCCTCTCCCCGGTGTTATTCAGTCTGTGTATTGAGCAAGCAGTAAAGGAAACAAAAGAAAAATTTCGAGTAGGTATTACAATCCATCGAGAAGAAATAAAAACTTTGAGGTTCGCCGATGACATAGTAATTCTGTCAGAGACAGCAAAGGACTCGGCAGAGCAGTTGAACGGAATGGACAGTGTCTTGAAAGGAGGATATAAGATGAACATCAACAAAAGCAAAACGAGGATAATGGAAAGTAGTCGAATTAAGTGAGGTGATGCTGAGGGAATTAGATTAGGAAATGAGACACTTAAAGGAGTTTTGCTATTTGGTGAGCAAAATAACTGATGATGGTCGAAGTGGGGAGGATATAAAATGTAGACTGGCAAATGGGAACGAAAGCGTTTCTGAAGAAGAGAAATTTGTTAACATCGAGTATAGATTTAAGTGTCAGGAAGTCGTTTCTGAAAGTATTTGTATGGAGTGTAGCCATGTATGGAAGTGTAACATGGACGATAAATAGTTTGGACAAGAAGAGAATAGAAGCTTTCGAAATGTGGTGCTATAGAAGAATACTGAAGATTAGATGGGTAGATCACATAACTAATGAGGAGGTATTGAATAGGATTGGGGAGAAGAGGAGTTTGTGGCACAACTTGACTAGAAGAAGGGATCGGTTGGTAGGACATGTTTTGAGGCATCAAGGGATCACAAATTTAGCATTGGAGGGCAGCGTGGAGGGTAAAAATCGTAGAGGCAGACCAAGAGATGAATACACTAAGCAGATTCAGAAGGATCTAGTCTGCAGTAGGTACTGGGAGATGAAGCAGCTTTCACAGGATTGAGTAGCATGGAGAACTGCATCAAACCAGTCTCAGGACTGAAGATCACAACACCAACAGATATGTAGGAATGGAGCAAGTGGCCCACCCTGTGCTGACCAGCCAGTTGCCGTGGTGCTTCGGCCAGCGCCGCTTCCCAGAAAATAAGCGATGGCGACCCCCCGCATATGATAATAAAAATCATTCAATTTTCAATCTTTTGTCGACCCCGCAAGATCTTAGTCGGTTGTGCGTCACGAACTCCGGGGTGCCTTTCTCAAAAAAGAGACTAGGGAGCTGACATTTTAGGCGGTACAGATGCGACGTGCCAAACGTCAGCCGACTCGCTCGACCGAGTGTGGGGTGTAACGTTTCCCTTACGAGTTACAGGCAGAATCTTAGATCGTGGGCCAGCTTTCGCTCATCTGCACAAAGTGCGTTCTCGGGGAGATGAACAGTGCATGGGGTATATTGCAGTAGATTTTACCAGTCATAAGTGTTAGAGACTTTGCATTGACTCTCCCAGTAAATGGTCAGGTAAGAGAGAATAATGCGAGAGATGCTTCCAGGAGGTAACGCAACCCACCGAACGGCCGCAGTACTAGGGCTTGGCGATAGCCGGGAGGACGCCCGCGCTCGTCTCGATAGTCACTCCTTCTAACGCTCATAGCTAGGCCTGCGTCTTTAAACGGCGTCAGAAATTGCTGTGAACTCGGGAAGCCGTGCGTGGGTGTCAGACCTTCTGTTTGTAGGAAGCGTTGGCGATTGTCCTACATTGTTAAATTTTTTCCAGTATCTCTAGTCAGTGTTCCAAAGCCATCAGGAAAGTTATTGTTCCTATAAGGAAATGGCTCTGAGTACTACGGGACTTAACTTCTGAGGTAATCAGTCCCCTAGAACTTAGAACTACTTAAACCTAACTAACCTAAGGACATCACACATATCCATGCCCGAGGCTGGATTCGAACCTGCGACCGTAGCGGTCGCGCGGTTCCAGCCTGTAGCGCCTAGAACCGCTCGGCCACTTAGGCCGGCTCCTATAAGGAAAACTTACAGTAACTCGCAAGTATATCCCCGCGCAATCGGTCAGATAATCTTATCAGCCTTGAGCGTATTCCTCGTCTTTTTAGACAGATGTGGCCACTTGTCGCTTGCGTACGCGTTTATTCGGCACAGTCTCGTAGCAGTAATAGTAGTAGTAGTTTTGATCGACAGTGGATCACTTTTACAAGGATCCTCCAGATGTCACGGTACTAACAAACAAATACCGAAATTCATATATAGCGGCGTTCATATACTTACAGGTCTAGTTTGACGAAGGTGGGTCAGGGAGTCGGCCGTGGCCTTATTGTAGGAACCACCCTGGCATTTAGGGGAACCACGGAAGAACATCAACATAGCAGATGAAGATTGAAGATCCCACCCTCCGGACCACAAGACCACTCTGTTCAAAAGAGTGCTGCCTCATTCAGTTTATCCCTAGAGAACAATACTCTTTTGCAAACAAGATATTTAGTAATGCAAACGCTAATGCTACACTCTTCAGTCATTATTATCAGGCACTGACAAACTGTACCACCCCCATCCCGAAGAAGCTCACATCTCTTCATCTCTTTTGTGACTACATTCTGGGCCACCGTGGTGGCTCAGCCCTTGCATCAGTGCTTCCATTTCTCTGTTGCAACTCAATATTTCTTCTTTTTTTTCCTCTCCACCTTTAATTGATTGGTATTGGTGCCGATTGTGCTTGGATCTGGTTTGTATTTTGGACACTCCTTTTCTCACCTTCCGGCCTTCTACAACTTCCGACTTGTGACAAGTGCCTTTCGGAGCAACCCTGAGAACAGACTACTTGTAGAGGCTTCTGACCCTACCTTGGAGATCAGAGGCCAACAACTGTTATGCAACACATACCCTGTGCTCCCGTGATGATCGAAACTATAGTGTCCCTTTTCCTGGTAGGGAGAGCTACCTCTCACAACGGAGTTTGCACACAGTCTCTGTTCCGAACTCTGTGTCACCTCTTTTTCAGTAAGAAATCGCGAGCGTCCCCGTGGTGTGTACCCCGTCCTCGCATCTGCCCCGATCCCTCCTCTGGATCGAAAGACTCAGTAGAGCCTATGGTTTTTCGCCACGTGTTCCAGGACGTCCTTGATGCATTTCTGCATTTCTGGACTCAGATATGCTGTGCACTGACACCCCTGTAGTCAACAAACGAACTAGTTTTGCCTACGCACATGTAATATGCGGTGAACTATGCTATCTGCCGAGAGGCTGCAGTGTATTCACTGCAGAATTGGTGGCCATTGCTTAAGGCCTTAGCCACCTTCGTTCTTGCACTGACGAGTCATTCGTAATCGGCAGTGACTTCTTGAATAGTCTTCAGGCTGTCTACCAATGATGATGCCCTCGACACCCATTGGTTGTGACTGTACAAGATCTTCTGTATGATCTCCACCATGGAGGACGGTTAGTCATCTTTGTATGGACCCCTGGTCATGCTGGGATACTAGGGAACGAAGATGTTGCCCAAGTTGGCTGCCAGGATGTCGACTTTGGAGATGGGGGATATGGAAGTGGACCTTCGGTGGGCTCTAAGCTTGGAATGCTGATTGGTGTGCTTGGGTTCTCCAGATAAACTGTGAAACATAAAGGAGACGACGACCATGTGTCAGTCTTCCCTTCGTGTTTCTCACATGGAATCTGGTGTCCTCTGTCGGCTTCACATTGGCCACACTTGGCTGACCCACGGCCACATCTTCCATTGTGAGGATCCCCTCCACTGGCGGTCTGAAGCCCGTGTCACAGTGGCTCACTTTCTACTGGACTGACCTAATTTGACCACCTTACGACAAAACCCTAAACTTGCAGGCACTCTACCTCTGTACCAGTGGATGACGCTGGAGTGACTGTTTTATATTTTACCAGTGAAAGTGGTTTCTAGTACTCTCTGTGGCGTAGGTCACATTATCCTCATTGGCCACTTGAGGGATTAGAGGGGTGCCCCCTTTGCCTCCTCCGACCCGAGGGGCCATGGTCAGTGGTCCGGTTTGGGTTCTCCTCTCCACACGTTTTTAATCCTCCCTTGTTATTTTACATGTCGGTGGACAGACTCGGCGTCATTGTTCTCATTCCTGAGAGTTTACTTTGCTCATGTAGCTAGTTGTCTTGTGCTGATGGAGGGTGTTGAACCACCAGTCAGATGCAGCGGGTGTGTCTCCAGTCGAATAACGTGTCTCCAGCTGCTTTCTGAGTGGGGTAATTCTCCCACCTTCACCATTTTACCTCTACTTGCTTTTATCTCTTGGTTTCCTTGGTTCTCAAATACAGTCGAGTTCATTGGGATTTGTCTTTTGTGTCTTCCTCTCTGGGGACTATTCTCAGTATGACACACAAAGGATTAAGGGACTGATGTCGAGGTTTGGTCTCTTTAACCCCATCGATCCACCAGTACATATTAATATCCTCGTAAACCACTGGACCGATTTCAACCGATCACTTACTGGGGGGAGGGGGGGTGGGGGTGGGGGGGTGGGAGGAATCCCTTAGGGGGTAAGTACCACGTACCTACCAGAGGGACTGCGGTACCGGTGAAAAAGTGGTGTATTGCACGAGTCGTGAATTTGCAAACTATATTCATACATTATTTGACAATGGGAGCAATTACTGACTTGAAACAAACTTCATATGTACACTCAATTTTAAAAATTTACGCAACTTTTTTTCGCTGGTAGCCCCCACAAAATGAAGAAAGGAAAGAAGTTTACTGCGTACTACATTTTCTCTGCTGATGCAGTGAAACTGATGCATGAAGCACGAAGTTTTAATTTATTACGTCTTTACCACTAACTCTATTTCGACTCATTTTGCAGACAATGTTAACATGTACCAATGAGTGTTTTGTATCCGACTGTGATTCGCATTCCCCAACTAGCACGGACGTGGACATGTCAGAGGTGCTAAGGCTACGAGCAGCGGCTGCGGGCCGTAATCGTACAACGAATTACAGTTTAAAATTTTAAATCTTTCGGGGATCATTCTTTAGCTGGTCGTCGGTAGACAACTGGTTGGGTACCAGTGCGTTACACGGACGTAGAGGACGGGTTGAACTACTTCTAGGTGAGAAAAAAAAATGGACTGACTAGACCAGTTTTCTGATCTGTTATCTCACATACATTTCGCTTATCTTGTGGATGTTTTCTTACATTTAAATAGGTTGAACTTGCAGCTGTAAGGTTCTCGAAACAGACATTTAGAAGGCTTTGCAAATGAACTTCTCTTTGAAAATAAACTTGGTGCCTTTGTCTGTAAACTTCAGGTATGGATAGATGCAGTTGGCGAAAATAATTACTCTGCATTCGAGATATCACGAACTTTCTATGATAAAAAGTATGAGGAAGACATCAAGAGTCATTGGCAAGTGCAGGCTGGTGAATTGTCATTGCTTCCCAGAATATAACAAAACAGAAGCTAAACTTGACAAAAAAAACTTATTCGCAATGCTGTTAGCACTAATGCAGGAGAAGATGCAGAAGAAATCCAAAAAGAGCTCATTCAATTACAAAGTGATTGAAATTCTAAGGACGTATTTAACTCTGATTCTCTCGAGCAGTTTTAGTGTAAAAAAAGCAATTTCAATATACTAAAATTCGAGAAATTGGCTTGCGCTATTTTACGCTTTTCTCCACATCTTATTTATCCAAACAAGAATTTTCCGATTTGCTGATGATTAAAACAAAGTCGTGTACTCGACTGAAAGTAAGTGATGATACGCGTTTAGCTTTTAACAATAATTTACTCCAGTATTACCAAACTAGTACAGAATATGCATGCTCAAATGTCGCACTGATGCAGCAGAATTTAATTTTCTACGCAAATGATGGGTTTCCTACAAATAGTAGTGTTAATGCATGTTGCTTTTGAGTTTAACGAATATGTTAAAGGTTTTGATTAAAAAGTGTTTTCATATTGACACGGTTTAAAGGTCGGGAACTGCTAGTATAAGGAATGAAAGTTTGAAAGTTTAAATCTTTCTGGGACCATTTTTTTTAACTGTCGCGGACCACTGGTTTGAATCCAAATGTTCAAATGTGTGTGAAATCTTACGGGACTTAACTGCTAAGGTCATCAGTCCCTAAGGTTACACACTACTTAACGTAAATTATCCTAAGGACAAACACACAAACCCATGCTCGAGGGAGGACTCGAACCTCGGCCGAGACGAGCCGCAGGTTTGAATCCAATACTGTATACAGTAAAGGAACAAACTCGAAGTTCAACAGCATGTATTGTGGATAAACCAACCGTAAAGAAATGCTCTGGGGAATGAAATGGGAATCCACGGAATAAAGGCTATGTACACTCTTTGACATAAAACTTGACCGGCGGCCGGCCGCTTCAGAGGCTAAGTCCGCGCCGATCGCGACATGGGACAAAAAAACTGGCCAACTCGCTAATTCTCTAAGTCCGGTTATCTGCACAATCTGGCAACACTGTAGACTGCGGCACTTCCTGGAGGAAAACTTGTCCCATGATAGAGAAACTCTAGGCTGTTTACGCCTGTGGTCTAGCGGTAGCGTGCGTTCTTTCTGTTCATAACGTCAGTGGATCGAGAGCAGCTGGCATAAAATATTTTTATAGCCTCTTCTGTCTGAATGCTGAAGACGTGAATGTAATGGTAGCGCAGATTCAATCTATTTCGCTTTGTGACACACCGATATCAAAATTTTATCCAGTAACGATTTTGCGGCAGATTTCCTGCAGACTGTCCTCCTCTGGACGCCGTATGCGGCAAAGCTCCGGGATCCATTTGCTGGCTACTGGCAGCGGCCGTGGCGACAGCAGCGGCGCTGCACTCCCCCGTTCTTTATCGAAAGCGCCTGCTACCGCTCATCGCTTTTGATGATTTAAAACGCTTTATTATTAAATGTTGCTCCACAGAAAATTTCTACAATTTCCATTCACGCTCAAAAGCAACGGAGACAGACGCCCTGATTAGTAGGCGGGTATTATATTACATTAATCGGCAAGAGCTGAGTATGGCCCGAAATTAATTTTGTAGACTGGGACGAAATTAAACCACCTCACTACATTCGATGAATTTATAAATGCTTCATACCTCGTTTCTTTTCCTTTCAAACTCAATTATTTGTGCAACTTTTGGTCAATGTTTGGATGTTTTCGTCAAGCCAGAGTGAGCGTCTGTGGTGTAAAGTGTATTACAGTTCTTGTTTCATTCCTTATGGTAAGTCTATGCGATAAACTGTGTGAATACCTTGCAATGCATGCTCTGTAGCAGTGCAGGAACACTGCACATTTGGAGTTCCATGTATGGGTTCATGAAGTATTTATTGTTAATCGGAAGTGATAGTTAAGGTCATCAGATTTAAACCAGAAAAATTTGTCGCTTTGAAGGTTTCAGAGAACGGAAAGGAATTGCTAACGCCGGTTTTAGAAAACGTCTACAGTTAAATGCTATTGCAAAAATTTGGAAGAAGGGAACTAAATTAATGAACATGTGCACTTCATAAACAACCTTCTGACATGTTAGACCTATATGACGAACAAAGCTCAAATTTATATCGTTGACAGTCGGTTTGAATCTTTTCAGGGTCTATTTTACAGTGAAGCACCTTGGAATTTGCAAAGCAGAAATCCATGATATTAACTTAATTTACTAAGTCGAAATCGGACGAAGATTGATGTTTAAAGGCATTCTTCAGATTTCGCATAAGAAATTTTTACTAGCAGTTTGCAACTCCATTAATTAAAATGGAAAATAAAAGGTTGTAGGCAGCGGCTTCTACCGTGATTCGAACTGCTATGTCTTATAGTACAAGCACAACAACGCACAAGGGAACATCTGAGCTAACGACACACTGGCGGCCAAAGGCGGAACATAGTCACTGCGATGTTGCCTGAGCCTCAAAACGCAACATTAAACACACGAACAGAGGAGGTGGAGATTACTGTTTTAACGTCCCGTCGACAACGATGTCATTAGAGACGGAGCACAAGCTCGGATTAGGGAAGGATGGGGAAGGAAATCGGCCGTGCCCTTCCTAAGGAACCATCCCGGCATTTGCCTGAAGCGATTTAGGGAAATCATTGAAAACCTAAATCAGGATGGCCGGGCGCGGGATTGCACCGTCGTCCTCCCGAATGCACACACAAACAGGTGTTACTAATGTGAAGAACGCCGTTCTTAGAGTCCAGAAATTAAATATACTTTCTAATTGTGTCATCTTGCAGTGAATTATATCGTACGAGTCTTCGATGTGGAAAACGAATGTCAAGTGAATTTAGCGAGGTAACGCCGACCTACACCCGGAAGTTTCTACATGTCGCCACTCCAGACTTTATTGTGGTTCAACCTACCGTCTACTTGGTAAAGAAGGAATATCATCTTTAATGTGAATTTTCAGACCATGCAGCCATTATATCTCCTTCACTTGGTGTAGCCAGGAGAGAATGGAATCTGTCTCTCCCTATCTAAAATCATTGACGGAAGTGGGAATCGAACCCAGACCATAGGTATAACAACCTACCATCCGTCCAACAGACCACGAAATCCTCTTCTCTGCGAGTCATTTTTCTATCGTAACGCAGTTGCGCCACACTAGATGAGAATTCTGACACACAGGCTCCCTGTAGTAATTTGCAGCATGTTCAGTAAATTCATTTACTTGGTTGACCGAATCACCATGAACTAGCTGCCTCGGCTACCCAGTGCATACATTCGACTATTTTGTAATCACAGAAATAAAATCACGTAACTGCCACCTACACACAACTGCCAACAGTGTAGGATGCAGAAGTTTAAATAGGAAGTGTTCCTTTCCACTTGAGCTATTCTATTGCGCTATCTGTTACTAGAAAACGTCGTTCAGTCCAAAAGAAAAGCTGTAACTGTTTGTCTCTCAGAAGTCAAGACCTGGCCATATGCATAATCTCACAGTGCTGTGAAATCCAAAAGTTCTGGAGGAATAGTTGCCGAGCTTTGGAGCTGCTGTAGCTACGTGTCAGCTTGTAGCATAGATAAGATGTCGCGAGTTCGAATACATTCAGTGCTACATTTTTTAAAACGCAATTCTGCTCTCTGCTGAAGGTATCAATCTAATGGAACTTTGAACATAATTCCCTTCACTTCTCAACCCAAAGTAGTCGCATGTGGAAAAAGGGCTAACTACTGTGACATTTTGTTCTATTCAGGTTTAATAGACAGCAGACAGCAGATGCATCTCGAAGATGTGCAGGGAGAGCGCATCGTGCCATAATATGTCAGAAAAGTATTTTCTACATTAGCCGTCGTGTGGTAGTGATATTTTATTCTTCTTCAAACTTTGTTTGACAGCTTTAACTCAGAACAAGTTTTCTACATGCATGTAATCAATAAACTGCATGTGCATTGTCAGACTGTCATAGGTAACATCAGAGAATTCGCATATATCGTTGATGATTAATTTCTCTCTCATGTTTGCTATTGTTTTAACAACACTAAAGGAAACCTTACGAAAATTGTGCACTGTATTATAAGAAATGAAATAAAACTAACCATGATAACCTTACGACGAAAGTATCTGTACACAAGCATGCCTCTATCGACACGAATTAGTAAAATACTACTCACTTAGATTTTGATTGGGTCTGTGTTTAATTGGTATGCTGTGTCATACTCAAGAGGTATGCAAATGTGGCATTTCATAAATATAGTTACGTATTCCTAGAAACCCAAAATTCGCTTGTCAGCAGCGGAAAGAGGCCGTACCTGTTGTGCAGCATTGTAAGTTTTTCAACATTGCACTATGAGCTGAAAGCATTTTCTTGCGATTTCCTTATTGATGTTGGATCTGACTGCTCGTAGCTCTTTCACAGAAGGGATAAAAACGTTACAGTCAGTGAGACTGGAACTGCGAACCGTAACAGACGCTTTTTCACAGGTCAGCACGTTACCACAGAGCTGGCGAGGAGGTATGGGTCTTAGATTCCTATTACGGGGGCAATAGTAACTAGAACTCGTAAACCGCTATTTGAAGGTCGAGATTAGTTGCGGTTTCCACCTGCAACGACTTTCCTGGGCTGAAAACCGTAAATTTTCAATCTTTTGTTACCCTTCAAGCGATAATAACTCAGATTATTCAATGGAAATGACAGGTAAAATCAAGTGAACTTTGAGGCTTAATTCCGTGCACACCAGGAAGTAACTCGTCGATCACAGAGTTGCCAAACATACGTTGCCTTGTTGCCAAATCTCAGTTACAGTACCAGCAGGAAGAAGACGAACCGATGTGATCCTACAGCGGTCTGGGAAGTGACCATAGCTGGTGTCTCCAAGTCACGGCTGCTACGGCCTGGAATACGTAATGCGTCTGATTCGCTTTCTGTAACTAGGTTTAGGGACTGGAGCGTAGTTACTAATAATGCTCAGAACTGACTGCAAACTGAGCATCATAAATCAGTAACTCTCATTGTTGTTTTTATATTTCTTTCGTAAGTGTACTCAAAACTAAGAAAGTCATTCACAGGCGTTTTCGTGCCTCGCCGATAGTCGAGCACAACATACAAATAAAAACAAAAAAGAATGTGTGTGTGTGTGTGTGTGTGTGTGTGTGTGTGTGTGTGTGTGTGTGTTGTGAGAGAGAGAGAGAGAGAGAGAGATAAATAAAAAGCAATGAGAGAGAGTGTAAAAAATTGTTGTAAAGAAATTGAATCATGGTATTTAAAGAAATCTTTCATTAAAATGACACGTTCCACATCATTACGAAATGTCGTATTCATGATCTAAGGAACAAGAGTTAATCTAATGTAATCTAATCTAATCTAATCACATCATATTGATGATTAGCCATGAAGAGTCATGAATTACCGAAATTTTGGCCAATACCAGTAACCAAATCTAAACTTGAAGATAAAAGACGACAATTTTTGTAATAAACCGTGACTCCTATCAAGACCCTTTCGTCACTGTTATCTAACCACGAAAGATGTCTGATATACCTCCATTCTGAAGTAACAAAGTGTGCATGCATTTAAAGATGAAGTGCATGATGTGAAGTTCTGTGACGGAGATACGAACCCAACACGTAATCCGATTGTTAACTAAGAAAAATCAAATTTTACGTATCGGTTTTTCTTACGAGCCGCTAGGTGTCTGAATCTAAAATAAGGATACAAACTTTTGTGCCTAAGCGACAGTCGAACTGCACACCTACCGTGCATCCACGAATATAGCTTAAGTATCAGTTGCTTACTCATGAACGGTAAGATGTGTGCGTGTTTGACCAGAAATAACGACACCTGTTGCGATTGATGGAAACACATGAACAGACATTGAAATTGCGCGTTAATTTTCACTATCAGGTGGGTGTGCACTTGATAAAGCTAGAAATGAAATTATGAATATTTTTGTACTGGATCGGGTTTCAGACCCACATACTTACCTTTGGAGGAGACCTAGAGAAGATTGCAGTCTTGGGAAAAGGAACGAAATGACTGAACTATACTGTTCCGAGAGATTCAGATCCTCGAAAGAGGAGATACGAATTCGAATCACAGTCCAGCACCAAATTTTTAAACGTCTCTAGTTCAATCAAGTACAAGTAAAATAAGAGCACTGTCCCTTTAAATGGCTAGCGGTTCATCAAATAAAATAAAATTTTCTAATGTAAGTAAGCTTACTGGCGACTGTATTTCTGTTTACCATGACTTCCGCTGTGTCATTTCCCAACGTAAACCGGCTCTGCCCAGTTGGTAATGAAGGAACGTGATGTTTAATGCGGATTCTGGATTATAACGTCTTTCTCTTGAGGTTACCAGAGGTAAAATAAATCTGTTTGTGCCTCTTAAAAGTAAATGCCTGAACCCACGCATTGCACCTGTGATAGCTCGTTCCACCATACCATTGTGGCCACATTTCCCAGCCCCAAGAGTGTGCTGTAACGGATGATGTGCTTAGCTTACAAAATTAGTCACGGTGGAAAAAATGCGAGTCTATTAAATGGTCAAGTAGAAGCAAGCTTCTGACGCAGAGATTATGCTATTCTCATGTCAGCAGGATGTAAAGACTCTTCTAGGCATCATAGGCTGGATGTGAAGCCATTTTGATTTTTCACAAATCCAGCAAATTTCTTAGTTCGAGAAAATCCACTGTGAAGTGTGAAGTTGCCGGATAATTCGATTATTACTGTTATTATTACTATCATTTTATTCATACCGCTGCTGGAACACGACCGTAGTCTTCAGGTAAAACGCGAGACCAGCTAATATGACGTCTGGCGACCGAAAGCACGTATCGACAAAATATTTATCGCCCCTTTCCTCTCGGTGCTGAAGCTATGAGTGTAATTCAAGCGAATCTACAATATCATATTAGCTGGTCTCGCGTTTTACCTCAAGACTACGGTCGTAGTCAAGAGTAATGTACTAAGACTGGAGTCAAGACTTCCTCTGGGAAGTGCCGCAGTCTACATGTTGCTAGATCGAGCATATTGCCAGACATAGAATTCTGAGAGGAGCACGACTGTATTGTCCACCTTACGTGAACGACTCGGCGGTCAATTTTTTGGTCTGAGACTGTATCTACAACACATATTGCACGCTGAAGACCCAGAAGAATTTAAAAAAAAAGTAGTTTATGAGAGCAACGTTAACCATAGCGTTCGAAGTATTCATAGTATTGTATACGTGTGTGTAAACGCCTTCCAATGACCACTCAAGAAAGACAAGGATACACAGTCTAGCTCCAATATTATAAATACGCCTCAGTTTGTGGATGAACTCAGGTTGATAATAATTGTGAAAATTTAGCAGCACTGTACCCATTGGTGTTAAACTCGTTTTCAACCAATGATTCCCACAGCTACAGGGATACTACTTGTGATACCTCTTAGACAAAATACTTAAGCAGTGTTATCAGACGAAAAGATCAACCTGACACAAACTGTGGGAAATTTGTTTTACAACCTTCGTACCTGGATATTCAGCTTTTTCCTATTTGAGATATCTGTGAACGTTGCTGCTTAAGACGATTTAAGCAGAAACTAAATTCCCTCAGCTTCGACAATGTTTAAAGAAATCGTCTTATTGGCACTAAATCGTGGTTTGTGAATTGTTTACCGGCCGTACTCTGCCGTATTTTGCCGGTTGGAAGGCAAAAGCTTACTGACAAATTTCACACAGAAATTACTGTTACAGTGTACTTATGGAGCCAAATGAGTGAATTGCGTATTTTCCGGTGAGAAAGAGCACTGGCAAACAGTCTTCGCTACATTAGGTTATTTAAACTGGTGTCACTCTGAGCTAGAATTTATGGTCAGCGACTAAGTGTAAGGTCAACGTTTCGGATGCGAGTTTTGCGACTGTGAAATACTTTCCTACATTATAGAAGCGAATATTAAATTTGAACTAATATTGCGAAAATTTTGTACTTGGACAGCTTAGAATTAAAATACTTCTGTTTATTTGAAAGGGAAACAATAGATTTTCTAAAACACTGTCTGTCATACACAACTTGAAACAGGTCATGTCGACCAAATCATGTGGAAGAACTAACAGCAACGTATATTCGAAGGCAGTAAGATCTCTTGCCTTTTGGTTTGTCAGTACTCGATAGCCATTTCTAGGCGAAAGCAAATGAAGAAAGGCAGTGCGTTTTTGTTACCAAGTAACGTCTTCGTCAATTACTTTAGTTTTAAAGTAATCTACGAGTAATTGCTGGTGTTTGATATTAACATGAAAAGGATTCCGTAGACAGGGAAAGAACCTGTTCTTGGGAAACTACATCTATAGTGACCAAAAGGCATTAAATGATGTTCAAGCACTTGTGTTACAGCAGCGGTATGAATAAAATGATAGTAATAATAACAGTAATAATCGAATTATCCGGCAACTTCACACTTCACAGTGGATTTTCTCGAACTAAGAAATCTGCTGGATTTGTGAAAAATCAAAATGGCTTCACATCCAGCCTATGATGCCTAGAAGAGTCTTTACATCCTGCTGACATGAGAATAGCATAATCTCTGCGTCAGAAGCTTGCTTCTACTTGACCATTTAATAGACTCGCATTTTTTCCACCGTGACTAATTTTGTAAGCTAAGCACATCATCCGTTACAGCACACTCTTGGGGCTGGGAAATGTGGCCACAATGGTATGGTGGAATGAGCTATCACAGGTGCAATGCGTGGTTCAGGCATTTACTTTTAAGAGGCACAAACAGATTTATTTTACCTCTGGTAACCTCAAGAGAAAGACGTTATAATCCAGAATCCGCATTAAACATCACGTTCCTTCATTACCAACTGGGCAGAGCCGGTTTACGTTGGGAAATGACACAGCGGAAGTCATGGTAAACAGAAATACAGTCGCCAGTAAGCTTACTTACATTAGAAAATTTTATTTTATTTGATGAACCGCTAGCCATTTAAAGGGATAGTGCTCTTATTTTACTTGTACTTGATTGAACTAGAGACGTTTAAAAATTTGGTGCTGGACTGTGATTCGAATTCGTATCTCCTCTTTCGAGGATCTGAATCTCTCGGAACAGTATAGTTCAGTCATTTCGTTCCTTTTCCCAAGACTGCAATCTTCTCTAGGTCTCCTCCAAAGGTAAGTATGTGGGTCTGAAACCTGATCCAGTACAACAATATTCATAATTTCATTTCTAGCTTTATCAAGTGCACACCCACCTGATAGTGAAAATTAACGCGCAATTTCAATGTCTGTTCATGTGTTTCCAACAATCGCAACAGGTGTCGTTATTTCTGGTCAAACACGCACACATCTTACCGTTCATGAGTAAGCAACTGATACTTAAGCTATATTCGTGGATGCACGGTAGGTGTGCAGTTCGACTGTCGCTTAGGCACAAAAGTTTGTATCCTTATTTTAGATTCAGACACCTAGCGGCTCGTAAGAAAAACCGATACGTAAAATTTGATTTTTCTTAGTTAACAATCGGATTACGTGTTGGGTTCGTATCTCCGTCACAGAACTTCACATCATGCACTTCATCTTTAAATGCATGCACACTTTGTTACTTCAGAATGGAGGTATATCAGACATCTTTCGTGGTTAGATAACAGTGACGAAAGGGTCTTGATAGGAGTCACGGTTTATTACAAAAATTGTCGTCTTTTATCTTCAAGTTTAGATTTGGTTACTGGTATTGGCCAAAATTTCGGTAATTCATGACTCTTCATGGCTAATCATCAATATGATGTGATTAGATTAGATTAGATTACATTAGATTAACTCTTGTTCCTTAGATCATGAATACGACATTTCGTAATGATGTGGAACGTGTCATTTTAATGAAAGATTTCTTTAAATACCATGATTCAATTTCTTTACAACAATTTTTTACACTCTCTCTCATTGCTTTTTATTTATCTCTCTCTCTCTCTCTCTCTCTCTCACACACACACACAAACACACACACACATTCTTTTTTATTTTTATTTGTATGTTGTGCTCGACTATCGGCGAGGCACGAAAACGCCTGTGAATGACTTTCTTAGTTTTGAGTACACTTACGAAAGAAATATAAAAACAACAATGAGAGTTACTGATTTATGATGCTCAGTTTGCAGTCAGTTCTGAGCATTATTAGTAACTACGCTCCAGTCCCTAAACCTAGTTACAGAAAGCGAATCAGACGCATTACGTATTCCAGGCCGTAGCAGCCGTGACTTGGAGACACCAGCTATGGTCACTTCCCAGACCGCTGTAGGATCACATCGGTTCGTCTTCTTCCTGCTGGTACTGTAACTGAGATTTGGCAACAAGGCAACGTATGTTTGGCAACTCTGTGATCGACGAGTTACTTCCTGGTGTGCACGGAATTAAGCCTCAAAGTTCACTTGATTTTACCTGTCATTTCCATTGAATAATCTGAGTTATTATCGCTTGAAGGGTAACAAAAGATTGAAAATTTACGGTTTTCAGCCCAGGAAAGTCGTTGCAGGTGGAAACCGCAACTAATCTCGACCTTCAAATAGCGGTTTACGAGTTCTAGTTACTATTGCCCCCGTAATAGGAATCTAAGACCCATACCTCCTCGCCAGCTCTGTGGTAACGTGCTGACCTGTGAAAAAGCGTCTGTTACGGTTCGCAGTTCCAGTCTCACTGACTGTAACGTTTTTATCCCTTCTGTGAAAGAGCTACGAGCAGTCAGATCCAACATCAATAAGGAAATCGCAAGAAAATGCTTTCAGCTCATAGTGCAATGTTGAAAAACTTACAATGCTGCACAACAGGTACGGCCTCTTTCCGCTGCTGACAAGCGAATTTTGGGTTTCTAGGAATACGTAACTATATTTATGAAATGCCACATTTGCATACCTCTTGAGTATGACACAGCATACCAATTAAACACAGACCCAATCAAAATCTAAGTGAGTAGTATTTTACTAATTCGTGTCGATAGAGGCATGCTTGTGTACAGATACTTTCGTCGTAAGGTTATCATGGTTAGTTTTATTTCATTTCTTATAATACAGTGCACAATTTTCGTAAGGTTTCCTTTAGTGTTGTTAAAACAACAGCAAATATGAGAGAGAAATTAATCATCAACGATATATGCGAATTCTCTGATGTTACCTATGACAGTTTGACAATGCACATGCAGTTGATTGATTACATGCATGTAGAAAACTTGTTCTGAGTTAAAGCTGTCAAACAAAGTTTGAAGAAGAATAAAATATCACTACCACACGACGGCTAATGTAGAAAATACTTTTCTGACATATTATGGCACGATGCGCTCTCCCTGCACATCTTCGAGATGCATCTGCTGTCTGCTGTCTATTAAACCTGAATAGAACAAAATGTCACAGTAGTTAGCCCTTTTTCCACATGCGACTACTTTGGGTTGAGAAGTGAAGGGAATTATGTTCAAAGTTCCATTAGATTGATACCTTCAGCAGAGAGCAGAATTGCGTTTTAAAAAATGTAGCACTGAATGTATTCGAACTCGCGACATCTTATCTATGCTACAAGCTGACACGTAGCTACAGCAGCTCCAAAGCTCGGCAACTATTCCTCCAGAACTTTTGGATTCCACAGCACTGTGAGATTATGCATATGGCCAGGTCTTGACTTCTGAGAGACAAACAGTTACAGCTTTTCTTTTGGACTGAACGACGTTTTCTAGTAACAGATAGCGCAATAGAATAGCACAAGTGGAAAGGAACACTTCCTATTTAAACTTCTGCATCCTACACTGTTGGCAGTTGTGTGTAGGTGGCAGTTACGTGATTTTATTTCTGTGATTACAAAATAGTCGAATGTATGCACTGGGTAGCCGAGGCAGCTAGTTCATGGTGATTCGGTCAACCAAGTAAATGAATTTACTGAACATGCTGCAAATTACTACAGGGAGCCTGTGTGTCAGAATTCTCATCCAGTGTGGCGCAACTGCGTTACGATAGAAAAATGACTCGCAGAGAAGAGGATTTCGTGGTCTGTTGGACGGATGGTAGGTTGTTATACCTATGGTCTGGGTTCGATTCCCACTTCCGTCAATGATTTTAGATAGGGAGAGACAGATTCCATTCTCTCCTGGCTACACCAAGTGAAGGAGATATAATGGCTGCGTGGTCTGAAAATTCACATTAAAGATGATATTCCTTCTTTACCAAGTAGACGGTTGGTTGAACCACAGTAAAGTCTGGAGTGGCGACATGTAGAAACTCTATCACCAGTAACCTTTCTTATACTAGTTATTTATTTCAAGTGACGACTCAAACGCATGTATGGTCACAGGACACTTATTCCATCTTTTATTTGAGCTTCTGTATGTCGATAAAATTGGTTCTAAACTGGGAATGCAACTCAGACCGCCCTTAACGCGGAATTTGATCCCTTCGTGGCAATACAGCTCGGCTACAATTAGTTGTTTGTTCAAAACTGCAGATTCCTCAACACCTTCACATATTACGCGTGAATGGGATCGAATCATGGCCCGGCATTAAAGATTTAATTATGTGTTATCAAGCTCTATCATGAGAACACCTATCTGCTGGTGGATAATAATTTTGATTTTTAATGTATTTTCATTCGTTGTCAACACTAACGATATCTGACGTTTTTAACTCCCAGTGAGACACAGAACTATTTGCGAGATGACTGTAAGTTCAAGATGCTATTCTGAGCAGCTGGTGGAGAAAAATTCTGTAGCTGACGTCTCTTTGTGTGTAGTCAACAACGATATGTGTGGGGCTCTATTCCCAGTGAGCGCTGAACTCTTCGTCATATTATTTCAGTTCGTCGTGTCATTTAATGTTCATACTTATTCTCAACTAGCTGCTCGTGAATAACTTTAATTTTTAATGTCATTTTGTGTTAAATAGTTCAAATAGTTCAAATGGTTCTGAGCACTATGGGACTTAACTTCTAAGGTCATCAGTCCCCTAGAACTTAGAACTACTTCAACCTAACTAACCTAAGGACATCAATCACATCCATGCCCGAGGCAGGATTCGAACCTGCGACCGTAGCGGTCACGCGGTTCCAGACTGAAGCGCCTAGAACCGCACGGCCACACCGGCCGGCCCACACCATCTGGTATCAATGCATTACCCTATCATCCATTATATATAATCATTTTCATAGTACACTTGATATTATAGATGAGTAGGACACAAGACAGGACATAGATAATGTCCGTTTGACGTCAACAGTGTGTAACATTTTACTTTTTTTGAATAGGACAATGTTCCTCTCCAATAATTTTTAGATTAGTTACAATAAGCTTACGCTGCAAGAGAATTCGCTTGTATTTTTCAATATGTGGTCTGTTGTCGGTTTGAAGGCCTTCCATAACATCGGCAACGTAGTGCAACTCCACCGAGGGCTGTCTGGAGTAGGGTGGAGATAGCAATGTGAAAGTTGCGAGCTGTCGAAGACGATCTTCATATTCCTAATGCGATTAGGACATCGTATACTCTTGACGACGTTTAGCACCTGTGCAGTCAGTCACCCAATTTCAGAATTCATTTTGAGTAATCCTGCTAAATTCCCAAAATATTGATGAGTAATATGGATAGTCGTCACGTTCATGTGCCGTCTACAACGCAAATTTAATGTTACTATCCTAGGAACTAACCTGCAATACGTTTTGTATTTCATAATCGGAACTATCTGCATTAACCGTCATCAGAGCAATGTCAGGGAACAGAATGCAGCAGTGCCTTGCTACCTACTTGAGGACCTGCTTGAGTCGTGTTCTAAGGAAAGGGTAGTTGCTGGTTCACATTATATTACACTAGCGAGAAGTACCGACTTTTCCTTTTCTCTGCAAACATCCAGAACTAAATTCAGTAACTAAATGCTAAGAATATATTTGCATTGTGCCAACTCAAAGATCAATAGATATGGATATAGATATAGATACAGATTTTTATATTTAAAGCCATTCTCGTTCTGCGTTGGAATAAACATCATTCATTATTTGCTTGTTCTTGTTACGATTGTTATTGTCATTCTCTCACTCGCAAGAGTTTTCGCATTCCTATTTGGTATCGATGCACATGAAGAGTGGCTATGAAAGAAGGGAATACTGAATGTTACGTCATGCAGAATACACTCATTTACTTCGGCTCCTCGTGATCTACGCTACAGGAGAAGTGAGATACATAAAGTTGACAGTGTGAGGACAGACCTGGTAGCACATCTGTGCAACTACACAGTGTTACCAGATAAAATGGTGCTGCGGAATCGACAGTGTAGTACGAACTTTGCCACAGTAGCAGACAGCTGGTAATTTAGGACCATGACCGTGGATTACACTTTGGTCAGTGCTGGTTAGAGTGCTGCAACTGTAAATGGAAGGCTTTGTTTGATAGTCTTATGCTGATGCTGTCTGAATAAATTATGCCATTGGATACAAAGCGGTTTAGTTTTGAGACCTAACCCACGAGGGGGGAAGGCACAGTGGTCTGCTTCAGGAATTCCAAGCAATAAAACACAAAAAACAACCCAGGAAGGGAGACATGCATTTGGAATCTGTTCATCGTTACGGGGTCAAACAAGAGGGTAACATTACTGAAACAATGATCGGGCTACTTAGTATATAATAGAGCATACAGATTTCAAGGAGGAAACGTATGAAGACGCAGACTTCCTCGTTATCAATATGTGCGGCATATCTTTCGTGTTAACGAAAGTAAATTCCCGCTTTACCTCTTCTTACGTGTCAAATGAAATGAATGCCATGAGGAATAGAATATTTGTTGACTGCGTCTCTTCCTGCTTCCATCCTTACCAACATATTTCTTCATTCTCGTGGTAATCATGACATTCTATGTGTATGCTGCAAAAGATTGCAAGTGGACAAATTCGACATCGAGGTGCTAAGCGTTATATTCAATTCGAATAAGCTTCCGGTGTATTTTTACTTCGTTCGTATTTTTAGATGATTATGAACGTTACGGAAAATTATCTCACATGCTTTATGTTGAATGAGAAACATTGAATGATCCGTTTTGCTTTCCCTACGTTGAAATGATATAATGTCGGCGTCAACAGCCTTCTTCCACGCCGGAAGCTGAAACTTGTATCATTCTGGATTAATGATAATTGAATGTCTCATATGTATACATAGCCCACAAGGCGACGTCAGAAACCATCAGGGGAGAACGCCGCATAAAAACCAAACGTGCGCGCACGTCTCCACTCTGAAGAACCGTACGGGAGAATCACGGCAAGCATTTCGCTGAAGAGCTGCCTCGTCTGAGAGCCTAGAAATGGCAGCGTCGTAGCAAGTATTTGTCAACACTCTGATAGTGCATTTACTTCCGGGTGTAGGTCGGCGTTACCTCGCTAAATTCACTTGACGATCGTTTTCCACATCGAAGACTCGTACGATATAATCCACTGCAAGATGACACAATTAGAAAGTATATTTAATTTCTGGACTCCAAGAACGGCGTTCTTCACATAAGTAACACCTGTTTGTGTGTGCATTCGGGAGGACGACGGTGCAATCCCGCGCCCGGCCATCCTGATTTAGGTTTTCAATGATTTCCCTAAATCGCTTCAGGCAAATGCCGGGATGGTTCCTTAGGAAGGGCACGGCCGATTTCCTTCCCCATCCTTCCCTAATCCGAGCTTGTGCTCCGTCTCTAATGACATCGTTGTCGACGGGACGTTAAAACAGTAATCTCCACCTCCTCTGTTCGTGTGTTTAAGGTTGCGTTTTGAGACTCAAGCAACATCGTAGTGACTATATTCCGCCTCTGGCCGCCAGTGTGTCGTTAGCTCAGAGGTTCCCTTGTGCGTTGCAGTGCTTGTACTATAAGACATAGCAGTTCGAATCACGGTAGAAGCCGCTGCCTACAACCTTTTATTTTCCATTTTAATTAATGGAGTTGCAAACTGCTAGTAAAAATTTCTTATGCGAAATCTGAAGAATGCCTTTAAACATCAATCTTCGTCCGATTTCGACTTAGTAAATTAAGTTAATATCATGGATTTCTGCTTTGCAAATTCCAAGGTGCTTCACTGTAAAATAGACCCTGAAAAGATTCAAACCGACTGTCAACGATATAAATTTGAGCTTTGTTCGTCATATAGGTCTAACATGTCAGAAGGTTGTTTATGAAGTGCACATGTTCATTAATGTAGTTCCCTTCTTCTAAATTTTTGCAATAGCATTTAACTGTAGACGTTTTCTAAAACCGGCGTTAGCAATTCCTTTCCGTTCTCTGAAACCTTCAAAACGACAAATTTTTCTGGTTTAAATCTGATGACCGTAACTATCACTTCCGATCAACAATAAATACTTCATGAACCCATACATGGAACTCCAAATGTGCAGTGTTCCTGCACTGCTACAGAGCATGCATTGCAAGGTATTCACACAGTTTATCGCATAGACTTACCATAAGTAATGAAACAAGAACTGTAATACACTTTACACCACAGACGCTCACTCTGGCTTGACGAAAACATCCAAACATTGATCAAAAGTTGCACAAATAATTGAGTTTGAAAGGAAAAGAAACGAGGTATGAAGCATTTATAAATTCATCGAATGTAGTGAGGTGGTTTAATTTCGTCCCAGTCTACAAAATTAATTTCGGGCCATACTCAGCTCTTGCCGATTAATGTAATATAATACCCACCTACTAATCAGGGCGTCTGTCTCCGTTGCTTTTGAGCGTGAATGGAAATTGTAGAAATTTTCTGTGGAGCAACATTTAATAATAAAGCGTTTTAAATCATCAAAAGCGATGAGCGGTAGCAGGCGCTTTCGATAAAGAACGGGGGAGTGCAGCGCCGCTGCTATCGCCACGGCCGCTGCCAGTAGCCAGCAAATGGATCCCGTAGCTTTGCCGCATACGGCGTCCAGAGGAGGACAGTCTGCAGGAAATCTGCCGCAAAATCGTTACTGGATAAAATTTTGATATCGGTGTGTCACAAAGCGAAATAGATTGAATCTGCACTACCATTACATTCACGTCTTCAGCATTCAGACAGAAGAGGCTATAAAAATATTTTATGCCAGCTGCTCTCGATCCACTGACGTTATGAACAGAAAGAACGCACGCTACCGCTAGACCACAGGCGTAATCAGCCTAGAGTTTCTCTATCATGGGACAAGTTTTCCTCCAGGAAGTGCCGCAGTCTACAGTGTTGCCAGATTGTGCAGATAACCGGACTTAGAGAATTAGCGAGTTGGCCAGTTTTTTTGTCCCATGTCGCGATCGGCGCGGACTTAGCCTCTGAAGCGGCCGGCCGCCGGTCAAGTTTTATGTCAAAGAGTGTACGTGTGGTGGGGATGGGGGGTCGAAAAGTTTGTAGCCTAACAAATAAAGAATGAAAGAAAATTCTTAATACCAATTTATTTTTCTCTATAATACTCCTGTACACTGAGTCCAACCAAGCGTTCGCAGCATCAATCACTGCACCATCATTGTCAAATCGTCGTCCTTTTAGGTATTTATTGTTTGTTTTTTTGTTTGGGAAAAGCAAAAAGTCTGAAAGAGCCAAATCTGGAGAATATGGCCGACGATGTAACAATTCGAACCCGCAGTCACGCAGTTTCCAGTGTTGCGAGGGATTTGTGCGGCGGTGCGTTGTCCTGACTCAAAAGAACTCCGCGCGCCAATTTTCCGCGGTTTTTTTTTTAATCTCTTCTTTCAAACGGCGCAGTAGGGTGCAGTAGTATGATGCATCGATAGTTACGCCCTTTTTAAAAGTAATCCCCCACTATTACCCCTTCTGCATTCCAGAAGACGGATGTCATCACCTTACCGACTGATTTTTGCACCTGGAATTTTTTTGGGGTAGGGGATGAAGGATGTTTCCATTGTTGTGACTGTTGTTTTGTCTCAGGTGCAAAGTGGTGAATCCACGTTTCGTCCATTGTCACACACCTTGCAAGAAAGCCGTCTTCATCCGCTTCAAACTGGCGGACGATTTCTTCACAACACCGGTCACGCTCCCTTCTCTGATCTGCATTCAAATCTGTATGGACCCACTGAGATGATACTTTCCGCATTCCCAAAATATCCACAGCAGTGTCATAAGCAAGCCCACGAGAGATTCCAAATATGGTTTCAATGTGCTGCAACGTTTTTCGACGATGCATCAAAATCGTATCGTGAATTGCAGTCACTGAAACTTTCTGGCAGATCTAAGCGGTGTGCCGGACCGAGACTCGAACTCGGGACCTTTGCCTTTCGCTGGCAGGTACTGTACCAACTGAGTTATCCAAACACGACTCACGCCCCGTCGTCACAGCTTCACTTCTGCCAGTACCTCGTCTGCTACTTTCCAAACTTTACAGAAGCTCGCCTGCGAACCTTGCAGATATGCCAGGAAGTTTCATATCAGCGCACAGTCCGCTGCAGAGTAAAAATCTCAATCTGGAAACCTTCCCGCAGGCTGTGGCTAAGCCATGTCTCCGCAATATCCTTTCTTTCAGGAGTGCTAGTTCTGCATGGTTCGCAGGAGAGCTTCTGTAAAGTTTGGAAGGTAGGAGGCGAGGTACCTGCAGAAGTAAAGCTGTGAGGACGGGGCGTGATTCGTGCGTGGGTAGCTCAGATGGTAGAGCACTTGCCCGCGAAAGGCAAAGCTCCCGAGTTCGAGTCTCGGTCCGGCACACAGTTTTGATGTGCCAGAAAGTTTCATATCAGCGCATACTCCGCTGCAGAGTGAAAATCTCATTCTGGTAATTGCAGTCACTGTTTCATCAGTGGCAACGGTGACAGGCCTTCCGTTCCTTGGCGCATCTTCCACACTCGTCCTTCTTCGTTTGAAGTCGGACACCCAGTTTTTCACTGCTGCATAAGATGTAACACTGTCGTTAAGTGTATTCCGCGTATCGTTCACAATTTCCTTGGGCGTCATTCCCTTCAAATGGAGATATTTCTTCTCTCGATATTCGCCGTTTTGCTTACACTACGGTATACAACGCATCCTAGCTGCGAAACTAACGAAGCTGGAGCCACGAAATTTGACTTGCATACCCACAGAGGGTCATCATAAAAGGTGACTATCTCGGGCTAGAAACTTTTCGACCGCCGCCCATAGTTGTATCGAAATGTGTCGGGTAGTTTTCGAGGAGCTGTACGCGACAGTTGCGTCGCGTAGAAGGGCCACGAGAATAAGGCGAGGGAGAGTAGTACAGGCTGTGATTTTTACCTCGCCCGCGACGGTCAGCTGGAGTAGGGCAGAGTGGTTGGTGGCGGTGCGAACGCCGCTCGCCGCAGTGCGGTACAGTAGTACAGTGGAGCGGGCGACCGGCACTCGGCGCCGCGGCCGGCAATTTGCAGTCCCAATTCCGCCTCATCGAGCCAATAAGGCGGCCGGGGCCCCGGCTGACCTCCGCGCCTCGCCTCGCCTCCAGACGGCTGCCTCGCTGCTCTCTGCAGTCGCGTAGGGGCGCGAGCTGGCCGGCTCTTCCCGAGGCGACAAGCCGGCCTAGCGCCTGCCCGGTCCGTCTCATCCACACACCGAGCCTCCTTTCCAGCGAGAGACCACTCGCAAACTGCTGCGGGCGTTTGGCGCTGTTGACGGGCGCAAGTATGTCTGCGCTCTTCTGCTCGACGTGTCACGAGCCTTTCACTCAGTGTGGCGCGACGACCACGTGTATAAGTTACTCCTACCCTTACTGCAGAATGGTTCAAATGCCTCTGAGCACTATGGGACTTAACATCTGAGGTCATCAGTCCCCTAGAACTTAGAACTATTGAAACCTAACTAACCTAAGGACATCACACACGTCCATGCCCCAGGCAGGATTCGAACCTGCGACCGTAGTGGTCGCGCGGTTCCAGACTGAAGCGCCTAGAACCGCTCGGCCACACCGGCTGGCTACTGCAGAATGGAAAAGAAAAATAAACACCTCTTAAATGACGATCGATTTGGCTTTTCGAAAGGGAAAGAAGCAGAGAGGTGGTGCTGACGTTTCGCACCATACTGGAATAGAGAGCTGAGACAAATGAAGGTGTTTTGTCCACTTGTTCCACAAGATGAAATGTTGGAAAATGTTTGTTATTCTAAGGAAATTTAGAATAATCTGTAGGAAAGGACGGGTAACTTACAGTATAACCGAGAGGGAGAAATAAGAATTGAAGACGAACAACGAACTGTTCGGATTAAAAAGCGTGTTAGACGAGACGTGCAGGCATCCTTTCCAACTCTTCGCTCTCCACATCGAAGAAGCAACGACGGACATAAAAGACAAGTTTGTGAGTGAAATTAAAATTAAGGTGGAAAAGATATCGACGGTAAGGTTCGTTGATGACATTCGTACGTCATGAAGGATAGGTCACGAAATCAACAGTTTATTGAGCACTGCGGATGAAGTTCACATCAAAATCGAGGACGTCGAAGTAGACGCAGCCTTGGAAGCCAAATACCAAATGATGGAGGGTGAGATCCGAAGCAGACTAGCACAGGGAAAGGCGGAGTAGCTGTACGAAAGACGTCGGCCACCGGAAAACGTTTCCCTTCAATTTTTCCGTATTTATTTCCGGTGCACAGCATTGTAGGAACCGGATCGTGAACTACGGGGAGGTCTGAAGAGAAGAGAATGGAAGCATTTGAGACGTCACCATATACAAGGATGCTCAAAATTAGGTTCACTGATAACGTACGAAATGAGGAGACTCTCCGCAGAATTGGCAAGCAGGGCGTCGTATGAGAAACACAGACGAGAAGAAGGGTCAGGTTGATAGAAAATTTCGTCGGGGATGAAGCAATTACTTCCACATTACTACAGGGAGATGTACACTACTGGCCATTAAAATTGCTACACCAAGAAGAAATGCAGATGATAAACGGGTATTGATTGGACAAATATATTATACTACAACTGACATGTGATTACATTTTCACACAATTTGGGTGCATAGATCCTGAGAAATCAGTACCCAGAACAACCACCTCTGGCCGTAATAACGGCCTTGATACGCCTGGGCATTGAGTCAAACAGAGCTTGGATGGCGTGTACAGGTACAGCTGCCCATGCAGCTTCAACACGATACCACACTTCATCAAGAGTAGTGATTGGCGTATTCTGACGAGCCAGTTGCTCGGCCACCATTGACCAGACGTTTTCATTTGGTGAGAGATCTGGAGAATGTGCTGGCCAGGGCAACAGTTGAACATTTTCTGTATCCAGAAAGGCCCGTAGACGACCTGCAACATGCGGTCGCGCATTATCCTGCTGAAATGTAGGATTTCGCAGGGATCGAATGAAGGGTAGAGCCACGGGTCGTAACACATCTGAAATGTAATGTCCACTGTTCAAAATGCCGTCAATGCGAACAAGAGGTGACCGAGACGTGTAATCAACGGCAGCCCATACCATCACGCCGGATGATACGCCAGAATGGCGATGACGAATACAGGCTTCCAATATGCGTTCATCGCGATGTCGTCAAAGACGGATGCGACCATCATGATGCTGTAAACGGAACCTTGATTCATACGGAAAAAGTGACGTTTTGCCATTTGTGCACCCAGGTTCGTCGTTGAGTACACCATCGCAGGCGCTCCTGTCTGTGATGCAGCGTCAAGGGTAACCGCAGGCATGGTCACCGAGCTGATAGTCCATGCTGCTGCAAACGTCGTCGAACTGTTCGTGCAGATGGTTGTTGTCTTGCAAACGTCCCCATCTGTTGACTCGGGGATCGAGGTGTGGCTGCACGATCTTTTACATCCATGCGGATAAGATGCCTGTCATCTCGACTGCTAGTGATACGAGGCCGTTCGGATCCAGCACGGCGTTCCGTATTACCCTCCTGAACCCACCGATTCCATATTCTGCTAACAGTCATTGGATCTCGACCAACGCGGACAGCAATGTCGCGATACGATAAACCGCAATCGCGGTAGGCTACAATCGGACCTTTATCAAAGTCGGAAACGTGATGGTACGCATTCCTCCTCCTTACACGAGGCACCACAACAACGTTTCACCAGGCAACGCCGGGCAACTGCCGTTTGTGTATGAGAAATCGGTTGGAAACTTTCCTCATGTCAGCACGTTGTAGGTGTCGCCTGCGGCGCCAACCTTGTGTGGATGCTCTGAAAAGCTAATCATTTGCATATCACAGCATCTTCTTCCTGTCGGTTAAATTTGGCGTGTGTAGCACGTCATCTTCGTGGTGTAGCAATTTTAATGGTCAGTAGTGTAGAAGGATGGAAGACGCAGGTTATAATACATCAGGCAAATATTTCAGACATAGGGTGCAATTAATGTGAGAGGTAATGGCTGGAGAAATGTCGGGTCATATGAAGCCAGTCGCCTGACAAAGGCCGCCTCCCCCCCCCCCCCCCCCCAAAAAAAAAAGAAAAAGGAACTTGGAGTTCGCGCGTCACATATGAGTATACTGCAGAGCTGGCTCGCAGGTAGGACGTCATAAGTTGGACTGAACAGTGGAATTTCCACTGTGTGTATGCACTCGCGGGTGTACGGCGAGGCTCGGTGACTGGGCCGACGCTCTGCTCGCAGTACACGGCGCATCCGGCGCCACTGGCAGCTGAGTTGTGTGCTGGCTGGGCGGCGTTTCGTCCGCTCTCCTGCAACCAACTGCATTCAGTTCTCATTCGATACCGTTCGCTCGTGTTCCGCTGGCTGTCGGGCTGCCAGCGAACCCCCCACCTCCCCCTGCTGCTTCGCTAGCAGCAGAAAAATCTTCCCTCCGCTGTGTTGTCTAGTTTGGCTTGATTGGTTGATTTTGTTTTGGGGGGGTGGGGGGGGGGGCAGCTGTAGTATTACATACATAATGTAGATGTTTCAGCCGATCTTAATACTCGAGAAGTCACTTGGCAGAGTGCTTGGCGTGCCTAACATACATGTTTACGTGGGTCGTGGAGCACCGTATTCTGCGCTACGGAAGTCTGTCGTACTCGCATGGCTCAATACTTTCCAAGCCCTGCGCATAGCGAGACTTTGTGCCACCTGGTAACGTTGCGGGGAGTTTTTTAAGGCGAGGCGAGGCAGGTATGTAAGCGGAGCGGAGGCGAGTGCGGAGTGATTCTGGCGACGACCGGGCTGGCCGCTCACGAGGAAACGGACTGACGGAAGCGGCATTAGCGATGGACGGATTGTTATGGACCGGCACTGGGAACGAGCATCTCGGGAGCGACGAAGCTGGTGGGGCTGTTGGTGTGGTTCTGTCGCGAGCATCTGTGCAAGGAGGTTGAAGGACGGTGGATCAGCGAGTACGTGACAAGTTGTCGCACGTCCACACCACACCACATGGCGTGGAGTCTCGAGGCTAGCTGGCGTTGTGGAGGAGGATGGGTGGCGCTTTATGGCACATACGGCGCCAGAGTACACTGCTGGTGCAGGCATTAGTGTTTCGTGCGTCCCCGTTCAGCGCACATTGTCCGACACGGGGTTCCGGTACAGAGGATCCCTGCGTGTTCCCGTGTTAACCCAACGATGTCCTATGTTACGGTCGCAGTGGGGACGGGAGCATCGAGATTGGACCGCGGGCCGATGGAAACGTGTCGGCTCGTCGGATGAGACGCATTCCTTGTTACGCCTGGTCACTGGCCGTGTGCGGATACGCCGCTGTGGAGGTGGACGTCACCTCGGAACTTGTACCGTGCCACGGACGCAGGCCGCTAGGGGCGCTATTATGCGATAGGATGGTACATTCACCGGGGCTTCCGTCGGACGGGTGGCATTAATCGAAGGCACCGTAACGGCTATGGGCTACCTGAACATTACTGCAGCTCACCTGTTGTACCGTTTGACGCTTGGCGTTTTCCCCGACGGCAGTGGCATCTTCCAGCCGAGAGCCGCGCTGCAATTGTCCTAGGAGCTTGACGAGTAACTTACGTCCACTTCTCTGCCTCCAAATTCGGTTGATCTGCAACGTTGGAATACATTTGGACTGCTACCGGCCGCCAGCACCGCGCTCACAAAACACCCTAACCGTGATTTCCGGGAAATTCGTCGGCAACGGGTGAAACGCCTGGTTAAATCTGCAGGACAGAACAGGTAGTTGGAATTCTGGAAAGGGGCCAAAAATGAGCGGCTCTCAGTTACACTCGAACACATATAACTTTATTTAGTTGCCCAAACATTACGGCGCAAATTTCTGAGTTTAACTATCGGCCGAATATGTCATACAATCTTATGGCTTAAGGGCACAACCTCTTTAATTTTTAAAACGGCTGAAGGACGATGATTTAAAACGCGTTTCCAATAAATTTTCAAAATGCAGAAAGCGCAAGGTTTCATCCTCAAATAACATTTCAAATGAGGCTTAAGGCCCACACGATCTAAGACATGACAAGTAAGGAATTTTAATTTTAAAACGGCTCAAGGCCCATCATTTAAAAACACAACTACAATAAATTTTCAGAGGCAGAAGGCCCAAAGCTTTATCCTTAAATAATTTTATAAAAAGGAGGCTGAAGGCCCAAACAAACTAAGACTTAACAATAAGGAATTTTACTTTTAAAACGTCTGAAGGCCCAGGATTCAAAACACATCTACAATACATTTTTACAATGCAGAAACCCCAAGGTTTTATCCTTAAATAATTATATAAATGAGGCTTAAGGCCCAAACAATGCAAGCTTGACAAGTAAGGAACTTTCAATTTTAAAGCAGCTGAAGGCCCGTCATTTAAAACCCAACTAAAAGCATACAAATTCAAACCATCGGCTATGAACCATTAAAATACAGTACAGCCAGCGGCGCTCAGAAGTTTCCGGGTGTCGGTCTGCACTTGAAATATTAACGTTCGCTTAGGGGAGACAGGTAGTCGGCCCAACTACATCCGATCCGCCCGCAACCCAACCAAGAGACAGTCAACGGACCCACCTACAAGACGACTTGCTTTCCACCCGACCAGTACACAAGGGACTCCAAAGTCAAAACGTAAAATGCGTAGCCGCCCACAACCTAGTACGCATAAGCTGTGAAAACTACACACACGTGTTGGACAGTCACAACAGGGTGAGGAAAGGAGACTGCCTGAATTTTACGCCAGCGGCCAGGACGAGTAACGACCACAAGGCAGAAAATTCCGCTGATGCACTTGGACTTCAAATAACCAACATACAGTTAAACTCCACCTCATGGTGGCCAAACTTTCGCCGACTCGAACACTCGCTGTTGCTCACGGTAATACCCCCAACAGCCAACCGTGAAGACCAACGGCGCAATGTGAACTGACTGGCTTCGGTAATTAAACGACCACTCAACTCTGATGTCCTGGGTCGATGAGCCACGAACCTCGTAGCAATCGGAACAGCTCCCACACACCCCGACACTGCGTAGAGACCGCCAGCGGGCCCGGCCCACTGCGCCGCGCGGAGATTTCCTGGCTGCCGCACACCGGCTAGCCGGAAACTTAAGCACCAGACCAAAGATAGTACAAGGTGTGAATATTGATGCACACGTAGAGAGAGGAAGGACCGCAGCAAAACCGCAATAACCGCGGGAAACCGAGGCATAAGCTGGGGCCAGCACGGCTCAACGGGCGTCACAGCCGTGCCTGTGGAGACGCACCGACTGACCACTGGTCGTATCCGTGCAGCGCACAATACACTGTTAAGTTGGTGGCCTCAGTGTTCTGCCGACTGTCGGTGTAACATTGACTCAGGGTAGGAAAAATAGACAGACCAATCCGTTCATCCCTAAAATATCGGAGGTACAGACACATAAACTTATGGCTTCGGTATATCTTCCGGTCGTCTTCATTCGGCTCAGTTATTACGCCTCGCAAACACCGAGATGCAGAACGATGCGTTGTTCTCATCTCATCCTCATCGACACGCAAGTCGCTGAAGCGGGGTCAACTCAAAAGACTTGCACCAGGTGACAGGTCTACCCGACGGGAGGCCCTAGCCACACGACATTTCCATTTTTTTTTTTTTACTGCGGAAGCATGTTGTAACTCGGGATGTGCGTCGGGTGTCACCGGACCCTTGTGAGCACACGAGCCCTGCCGGTGTGTACTCGGTCACCGCGAGTCAGGGCAACACCGGCTCAAAGGAAGGCGTCGGCGCTTGCTGGTGACGTCACGTCAGCTAGGCACGGCGAACGCCAGGTCTGTCGCAGGCATACTCATAATGGTGCTGTCTCCCTCTCTGACACAGGAAAATGTGAAACTATTGGCCGTAGTTGACCAACACACATTGTTCTGAGAGATTGTGCAGTTCATTACACTTCTTAACAAATAGTGTACTCCTGAACTTAAATTTCGACCTGTTTTTAAGGATTGACATACAAGAACAACTTCATGGTCCAGCAGCAACAGAATTCGTGCTTCTTTACCTTATTTGTAAATCTGAGGTAGTTACGTTTGTACTGGGTTGCTTTTACAAGAAACTGTGAACATATTGGTGCTCTTCTTTAGGTATCTCGGTTGACTATGGGGTGAGGAGCACTGAATGTTAATAAAGTAACTTGCGATTGTACACGTTGGGGGAGGGGGTGGGGGACAGAAGAAGAGGCAAAAGAGAGATACTTGTTTTATTAAATAAATTTTTTATATCTTATAAAGTTTCTCCTTTCAGTTGCGAGAGGGTAATATTTATCTTTTCTAATGTGCGTGTTTAAAAAAGTTTAAGCTCAGCAGTATTTTCCATGTATGAAGCTATTTTGTTTCCTGTTTAGAATTCCTTTCGTTGAAAACGACTGTAATGACTGGCAACAGTTGGACATTTACACATGTAAATTAGTTCACATTTTCAGTGACGATGTCAAACAAAAATAAATAAATAAAACAAACGAGTTAATTGCAAGGGGGTTGGGGTAAGTTTCGATAACAAAATGGATCAAGTAAATATAGTTACTTGAATGTAAAATTTCCGAAGCTTTGAATGGGGCAAAGCATCTTCTCATATTGATCTACGTTTGTTTCGACAGGATTCAGTAATACAGAAATATGATCTTCATTTGTAGCTTTACGATAGTAAGAAAATCTTTCATGCAAATAAAACTGCAGAATCCAAAACAATACCAAACAGTTTGTCCAAAAATAAGAGAATTATAGTGATAAGCACGCCCAGGCGTTTCTGCCTGCAACAGACCTGGCGTTCACGGTGCCTAGGTGACGTGACGTCACCAACAAGCGCCGAGGCCTTCCTTTGAGTCGGTGTTGGTCAGGGTGACGACAATGACGTCACGCAAACGCCTGGATGCGCGGCCAGTACCGTGACGCCCGCCACGCGGGTGGAAAGAGAGAGCTCGCACCGTTACGAGCGCACACACACACACACACACACACACACACACGACGTCGTGCTGCAAGCCGGTCAAGGCCGCGCCAAGGGGGAGGCTGTACTCGGCGTTAACGGCTCCACTGAGCGTGCGCGCCGCATCGTCAACGGCTGCAAAACTACGCGCCGCAGCAGTTGTCTTCTCTCCGTTTTGGATTACGTCGAGCGTTTTCGTCCGTCTGGATGTGCATCAAGTGCAGCAGTGTAAACTTCCGAGTGACAGCCGCCTTAGTCACGTAAGAGTGGCGCGGTTTTTGATGTCCCAACACAATGTCTGGAAATGATACACGATCGCCTGAAAGTCGAATCGACAGCAGATAAGCAAATCGAGATTGACTCACCATAGTTTCAGAGTCCCGTATTTAAACATTTGTGCGTCTTACAGTAGCCGCTCATTTAACTTTATTGCGAAAATGATGAAACAAAAACGTTTGTAGTACAAACTCGTACACTGGTGCATGAGTTCGAAACGCTTCAGGGACAATTTATTCAAATCTGACTTAAGCACCTCAGAAATGCGGTTTAGGGCGAGTCAACGACTTCTTGAGGCGATCAAACTCCGTATCCAAACTTTTTTTTGTTTGACACAACGGTACAAAGAAAAGTCGTTAGGTGATAAATCAGGTGTATAAGGGAAATAAGACATTCATTCCACATTTTTCTCCGTCGAATAATCAATCTCTCGACTTGCTGTTTGACGGTTGGCATATCACGAAGAAGACTGATGCCTTCTCGGGTTGTGGATAATTATTTCGTCCATAAAGGACGCCATTACCAACAGTGGGGCTGATAATGTAATAAAACACAATGGTTTTGTGTGCCAGTGACTTACTTACTATGGCATTACACGTTTCGCTGATTCTCACCAGCACCTTCAGGTAGAGACCTACGTAATTACCTTTTTGGTACCATTGCGGAGCCAAACGCATGTCACAGCAGTAGACCAGGCGACAAACTGTTTATGTCCAGTCTTTTGTTGATATATAGAACTGCTAAACATATAAATTTCTCAAGAATAACGTGTACTCGCAGCAAAAGTCGGACCAAATGGAAACTGCACATTGCTTTTCTTGTGTGTGCTCTTCGTTATACATGCTACTGTTTCTTTACTCTGTATTTGTATGTATCAGACATGTCGGTATAATTACGTTCTGGACAAAGATAACCGATATTTGCAATTCCTGGAGCCTGGCTGTTTAATGTACATCACAATTCAATTATATTAAATGCATATGTATTTGTTGTATTATTAAAATTTCCGTGTATTGGAACAGAATATGTCCATGAACACAAAGCGGAGGAGGAGTCAGAAATAACGAAAGCAAGTTTTTTTTTTTCTAGGTCTTAATCAGGTAATTACTTATTTCAAATTATAAATGGATTATGGATTTAAAGTAGGAAAACGTAATGTTGCTGCCAGTTGAGTTATTTTGCCAATTTTGTTCCTTTAACCAATTTTTGTGTCTTTCCAAAATTGGTTCTTGTCTTGCAAAGATGAATGTACTACAACTGAACGTACGTATACTGCAGATGCGAAGTAACGAGAAGAGATTAATTGTAATGCTAAATTCTGAAATTTATTTTAAATTACGAAAAAGAACTTTTAACTGCTCCGTGTAAGCTTTTGAAACATGTAGACAAGCTGAACGAGTTTTGTGACGTCAGTAGTTGAAGATTGTCAGTGCGGAGTGCTGCGATGCCTGAGAGGCAGAGTCAGACCGTCTGTTTTGGCGGCGTGAAGTGGAAGGTGCCGGCGTGATGTCACACAGGTTTCTGCGTCAAAAACAGAAATTGGGAAACGCCGAAATATTGGTGGGTTACGTCGCTTGGAAAAGATGCACGTTTTGGTGATTCTGATGCATGTTCTATGAGTATATGGCGTTTCAAAGCACTGCCTATTGAGGATCTCTCGAAAACGCGTAGTTTTTTTGCTCCGAATCATTATAAGAAAGTGATGAACAACGACATATCGGTGGTTAATGATTCGTATTTGATGCTTTTAGCTATCATGAGTTCTGTGCTATGAAAGTATATGGTTTCAAGGCAGTGGCGCATTGAAGATTTGTGGAAAACACATGTCTTTGATACGAGTTACTGTAATGAAATGTGAAATGACACATCAGCTGTTGAATCAAAGTGACAACCTGATTTGTGGGACGGGTCAGCTGCAGTGTAGTGGATAGAGATGTGGAATGCAATCGGAAAAGTGGCCGGTTCGCTTGTAAGTTACTGCAACTATATTTCTGTATCACCTTCATATTTCCTAAACCATTTTCGGTCTTTATTTAATTTAACAGACGTACATTCTGTAGTATTCGATGTTGTGTATAAATAAGACCGGTCTTGGTTCAGGAGTGATTTCGTTCAATTTGTTGAACATGCACATAATTGCTGTGTGCGCCACTGCTTCATTCCCTAGCAATTCGGCACTCTGTGTATCACGGACCCAACAGCATGGCTAGCATGTGACAAGGGAGCAGATGTGCGGTGCAATGAGAGAGAATTGAAACCAAGAATCAGAATATGTAATAAACATTTTTAGCCCAGACGTTCACCCGCGTTCGTTAAAAAATAAATTGCGTTACGCCGGGTTTAATAAGTCGACAGAAATGGCAAACTAAATTTTTAAATATGCGTAATATGTTTAATGTGGAAAGATACGGCCGACAAATGCGACCGAAAATCGCGTTTGTGGAACACGTTCCGTGTCTCTCATGGGCGTGCACAAACCAAGCACGGTGCCAGAGTCCGGCTCTAGTGGAGTACACAGCGCACAGTTTGACGTCATCCTCACTTCATAACGTGCCACAGGTGTCCACAATGTTAGTGATGACGCTGTGATGAAACATATACACTGAAGCACCAAAGAAACTGGTATAGGCATATCTATTTAAATACAGAGACATGTAAACAGGGAGAATACGGCGCTGGGGTCAGCAGCGCATACGTAGCCAACAAGTGTCTGACGCAGTTATTAGATCGGTTACTGCTGCTACAATGGCAGGTTAGCAGGATTTAAAAATGGTTCAAATGACTCCCCTAGAACTTAGAACTACTTAAACGTAACTAATCTAAGGACATCACACACATCCATGCCCGAGGCAGGATTCGAACCTGCGACCGTAGCAGTCCCGCGGTTCCGCACTGAAGCGCCTAGAACCGCTCGGCCACACTGTCCGGCCATCAGGATTTAAGTGAGTTTGAATGTGGTATTATAGTAGGCACACGAGCGCAGCATATCCGAGGTAGCGATGAAGTAGGGATTTTCTTGTATGACCATTTCATGGGTGTACCGTGAATATCAGGAATCCGGTAAAACATCAAATCTTCGACATCGCAGCGGCCGGAAAAAGATCCTGTAAGTACGGGACCAATGACGACTCAAGAGAATCGTTCACGCGACAGAAGTGCAACACTTCCGAAAATTACTGCAGATTTCAGTGCTGTGGCATCAGCAAGTGTCAGCGTGCGAACTATTCAACGAAACATCATTGGTATGGGCTTTCGGAGCCAAGGCCCACTCGTGTACCCTTGTTGACTGCGCGACAGAAAGCTTTACGATTCTCCTGGGCTCGTCAATATGGACATGGGACTGTTGATGACTGGAAACATGTTGCCAGGTCGGACGAGTCTCGTTTCAAAGCGTATCGGGGGGATGGACGTGAATGGGTATGGAGACATTCGCATGAATCCATGGACCCTGCGTGTCAGCAGGGGACTGTTCAAGCTGGTGGAGGCTCTGTGATGGTGTGGGGCGTGTGCGGTTAGTGATATGGGACCCCTGATATGTCTAGATACGACTCTTGACAGGTGACTAGTACGTATGCGTCCTGTCTGGTCACCTGCGTACATTCATGTTCATTGTGCAATTCTACAGGCTTGGGCAATTCCACCAGGACATCCCACACGTCCAGAATTGCTACGGAGTGACTCCAGGAACACTCTTCTGAGTTTAAACACTTCCGCTGGCCACCAAACTCAACAGACATGAACATTATTGAGCATATCTGGGATGCCTTGCAAAGTGCTGTTCAGAAGAGATCTCCCCCCGCTCCCCCTCGCACTCTGATGGATTTGTGGACAGCCCAGCAGGATTCACGGTGTCAGTTCCCTCCAGCGCTACTTCAGACATTAGTCGAGTCCATGCCACGTCGTGTAGCGACACTTCCTCATGCTCGCTGGGGCCCTACACGATATTAGGCAGCTGTACCAGTTTCTTTGGCTCTTCAGTGTATATATAACATTTAAATACGGCATAATAATAAGTTGTGTTAATAAATAAAGTATCTAAAGCGCTTAATTGCGATTTGTTAACATCGTGCGGTGTTCATCGCTTTAACTTAATGTCAAGGAATTCGAGAAAGAGAAAGGTAGCCTTGGAAAAGCATAGGTCCAAAATTGAGAAGTACGTCTGGCACGCAATATTTAGGGAGTACGGTGACAACTAGTTGTACAACTTTGACAGCGTGATCATTTTCCCATTGTGAAAGTGAAGGGGTTGGACGGGAGGGCGTGTTGCCTATACAGGGTGTTACAAAAAGGTACGGCCAGACTTTCAGGAAACATTCCTCACACACAAAGAAAGAAAATATGTTATGTGGACATGTGTCCGGAAACGCTTACTTTCCATGTTAGAGCTCATTTTATTACTTCTCTTCAAATCACATTAATCATGGAATGGAAACACACAGCAACAGAACGTACCAGCGTGACTTCAAACACTTTGTTACAGGAAATGTTCAGAATGACCTCCGTTAGCGAGGATACATGCATCCACCCTCCGTCGCATGGAATCCCTGATGCGCTGATGCAGCCCTGGAGAATGGCGTATTGTATCACAGCCGTCCACAATACGAGCACGAAGAGTCTCTACATTTGGTACCGGGGTTGCGTAGACAAGAGCCTTCAAATGCCCCCATAAATGAAAGTCAAGAGGGTTGAGGTCAGGAGAGCGTGGAGGCCATGGAATTGGTCCGCCTCTACCAATCCATCGGTCACCGAATCTGTTGTTGAGAAGCGTACGAACACTTCGACTGAAATGTGCAGGAGCTCCATCGTGCATGAACCACATGTTGTGTCGTACTTGTAAAGGCACATGTTCTAGCAGCACAGGTAGAGTATCCCGTATGATATCATGATAACGTGTTCCATTGAGCGTGGGTGGAAGAACAAGGGGTCTAATCAAGACATCACCAACAATGCCTGCCCCTAACGTTCACAGAAAATCTGTGTTGATGATGTGATTGCACAATTGCGTGCGGATTCTCGTCAGCCCACACATGTTGATTGTGAAAATTTACAATTTGATCACGTTGGAATGAAGCCTCGTCCGTAAAGAGAACATTTGCACTGAAAAGAGGATTGACACATTGTTGGATAAACCATTCGCAGAAGTGTACCCGTGGAGGCCAATCAGCTGCTGATAGTGCCTGCACACGCTTTACATGGTACGGAAACAACTGGTTCTCCCGTAGCACTCTCCATACAGTGACGTGGTCAACGTTACCTGGTACAGCAGCAACTTCTCTGACGCTGACATTAGGGTTATCGTCAACTGCACGAAGAATTGCCTCATCCATTGCAGGTGTCCTCGTCGTTCTAGGTCTTCCCCAGTTGCGAGTCATAGGCTGGAATGTTCCGTGCTCCCTAAGACGCCGATCAATGGCTTCGAACGTCTTCCTGTCGGGACACCTTCGTTCTGGAAATCTGTCTCGATACAAACGTACCGCGCCACGGCTATTGCCCCGTGGTAATCCATACATCAAATGGGCATCTGCCAACTCCGCATTTCTAAACATTGCACTGACTGCAAAACCACGTTCGTGATTAACACTAACCTGTTGATACTACGTACTGATGTGCTTGATGCTAGTACTGTAGCGCAATGAGCCGCATGTCAACACAAGCGCCGAAGACGACATTACCTTCCTTCAATTGGGCCAACTGGCGGTGAATCGAAGAAGTACAGTACATACTGACGAAACTAAAATGAGCTCTAACGTGGAAATGAAGCGTTTCCGGAGACACGTCCACATAACATCTTTTCTTTATTTGTGTGTGAGGAATGTATCCTGAAAGTTTGGCCGTACCTTTTTGTAACACCCTGTATTTCCTCCCTTACAGCCCCCCCCTACTCCCCCCCCCCTCTCTCTCTCGCTCGCGCGCGCGCTCGTCGAATCCCCACCGCAGGTTTGTCGCGCTTCACTTGGAGCAGAGCGTCCCGCGCGGGCAGCGGCCGGTGCGCAGACCGCCAGCCAGACGCGGTGCCCCCCCGATCGACCGGCCGCTCGCCGTGCCGCGCCGCGCCGCGGACGTGACCCCCGGTATTTCGTGTCCCCCGAGCGCAAATCAGCCGCTAAACTGCGCCGGAACTCGTCCGCCCGCCTGCGGGCGTCTGTCGCGAGTTGCGGCGGTGCGCCTCTCCCTCCACACCACACCACAGTACCCCCGTCACAGTAACCTACCGACTCACAGCAACGACCGTGTTCTGCACTGCGTCTATCTCGTATTGTACACATACGCACCCGTTACAAAGTACTACCTATTATCGTCGCTGATGTAGTCGTTACACATAAATACTGTATTGTTTACCTTGCAAGTTACACTGATCAGCCAGAACATTATCACCACAGACTAACTATCGATCATAGACCTTGCAGGCGATAACAGCGTCACCTGGCAAGGAATGACTCCTAGTCAGACACACGCATGGTAAATGTTCACTACTGGCCATTAAAATTGCTACACCAAGAAGAAATGCAGATGATAAACGAGTATTCATTGGACAGATATATTATACTAGAACTGACATGTGATTACATTTTGACACAATTTGGCTGCATAGATCCTGAGATATCAGTACCGAGAACAACCAGCTCTGGCCGTAATAATGGTCTTGATACGCCAGGGCATTGAGTCAAATAGAGCTTGAATGGCGTGTACAGGTATAGCTGCCCATGCAGCTTCAACACGATACCACAGTTCATCAAGAGTAGTGACTGGCGTATTGTGACGAGGCAGTTTGCTCGGCCACCATTGACCAGACGTTTTCAATTGGTGAGAGATCTGGAGAATGTACTGGCCAGGGCAGTAGTCGAATATTTTCTCTATCCAGAAAGGCCCTACAGGACCTGCAACATGCGGTCGTGCATTGTCCTGCTGAAATGTAGGGTTTCGCAGGGATCGAATGATGGGTAGAGCCACTGGTCGTAACACATCTGAAATGTAACGTCCACTGTTCAACTATGGCGAAGCCGAATACACGCTTCCAATGTGCGATCACTGCGATGTCCCCAAACACGGATGCGACCATCATGATGCTGTACATAGAACCTGGATTCTTCCGGAAAAATGACGTTTTGCCATTCGTGCACCGAGGTTTGTCGCAGGCGCTCCTGTCTGTGGTGCAGCGTCAAGGCGTAACCGCAGCCATGGTCTCCGAGATGATAGTCCATGCTGCTGCAAACGTCGTAGAACCGTTCGTGCAGGTTGTTCTTGTATTGCAAACGTCCCCATCTGTTGACTCACGGATCGATAAACCGCAATCGCGATAGGCCACAAACTGGCCTTTATCAAAGTCGGAAACGTGAAGGTACGCATTTCTCCTCCTTACACGAGGCATCACAACAACGTTTCACCAGGGAACGCCGGTCAACTGCCGTTTGTGTATGAGAAATCGGTTGGAAACTTTACTCACGTCAGCACGTCGTTGGCGTCGCCACCGGCGCCAACCTTGTGTGGATGCTCTGAAAAGCTAATCATTTGCATATCACAGCATCTTCTTCCTGTCGGTTAAATTTCACGTCTGTAGCATATCATCTTCGTGGTGTAGCAATTTTAATGGCCAGCAGTGTAGTAACACTTGAGCGTGCTGTCTGTGTGCAGGTTGGGGAACGTGCGATGTATCTGTGTTCGACCTGGGGCAGATTGTCATAGCCCGGAGGCTCATCACTGGCATTTCGGCAACCGCACTACTTTTCGGACGTTGGAGGAATGCTGTGGTAACTGTCTTCAACACTTGGCGAAACCAAGGTGAAACCACCTCCAGACGACGTCGGGTTGCGCGGGCACCCCTCATTACAGATGTCAGAAGCCGTGGGCTGAGCAGACGTAAAAACGGGACAGGCGGCGAACAGTGGCGGAACTGACGTCAGACTTTAATGCTGCGCAGAACACAAGTGTGTCTGAACACACAGTGCAACGAACGCTCCAGACGACGCGTTTCTGCCGCTGACGACCCATTTGTGTGCCAATGTTGACACCGCGACGTCGGCGACTACGACTGAAATGGGCACGTGACCATCGGCACTGGTTATTGGCGGGGTGGAAGAGCGTCGCGCGGTCTGACGAACCCCGACACCTTCAGTACGCCGCGCCGGGTAGCTGCTCGGTCTAGGATTCTTTGCCACGGTTCGCGCGGCTCCGTCCGTCAGAGGTTCGCGTTCTCCTTCGGGCACGGGTGTATGTGTTGTCCTTAGCGTAAGGTAGATTAGGTCGTGTGTAAACCTAGGGACCGATGACCTCAGCAGTTTAGTCCCATAGGAACTTAGCACCACCTTCTACAGTATGCCAATGGGAGGGCGGGAATCGTTCCTCTTCTAGGGGAACGACTGCTCGTCACCTGTACTGCGGGACGGTCACAAGCTGGCGGCGGCTGCATTATGCTCTGGGGGCATTCACGTGGCCATCCACGGGTGCAGTGGAGCTCGTGCAGGCACCACGAGGGGCAAGGAGTATCGTACACTGGCTGCACACCACGTACACCCCTTCACGACGATCATGTTTTCCGACGGCAGTCGCATTTTTCAGCAAGATAATGCACCATATGACAAGGGCAGGAGTGTGATGGAGTGGTTCGAGGAACACAGTGGCGAGTTCCAGTTGCTGTTCTGGCCCCGCAAATCGCCAGGTCCGGACCCGGTCGGACGCATCTGGGATGTGATTGAGCTCATCGCCCGCCTCCCACAATTTACGGGAATTAGGTGACTTGAGTTTGCGTATGTGGTGCCAACTGCCTCCAGTGCCACATCGAGGCCTTGTTGCTTCCTTGCCACGACGCGTCGCCGATGTTATCCGGGCATTGGGTAGCTGGCCATAGTGTTCTGGCTTATCTGTGTATTGGAATAAGCGTGCTCGTGAATGCGTAGTTTGACTGGACTTCCTTCTGTGAACAGATTCTTCTACATATGAATAAAGAGTCACCGTGGCCTGTAAACTGTGAGCACGTCTCAGATCACTGTTTTGTTTGTAAAAGTGCAGCGGTCATCAGTGAGAAGATGTTTCGGACACCACACTGGTTTACTAGGCACGGTTCTGTTGGCGGTGGTATGGCGATGCCTTTTTCCGACCTGTGAACTGACTCTCCCAGCCAGTTGCCAGGGGACTTACACTTAATCGTGGATTCCCAACCACGATTCGACTGTGTTGTTTTCACATCAACAGACATTGGCACACGTGAAAGAAGCGATAAGTGGCATATAAAAATCCTAGGATGGACCAGCAGTTTACCGCCGAGCCGCCACAGTTTTATTATGTTCCTCAAATGAGCATGTCAATGATGGCAGGATGCTCTTTCAGAAACCAACTACCAATCAAAAATCAATTTCAAACGGAAACTCGCCACAAGTTGAGCACCAATAACGATAACGTAATTATGTGACACAGTACAGTGTATTGAGCCAATTTCTACGGTGTTCGAATGATGGGCTACGTCAGAAACGCTGTAGCATATATACGGTGAGTCAGGAGGAAAGGTATGTGTTTTGAAGGATGATAGCATTACTGATTCTGAACAAAAAACTTGCTGTGGAAAAATTTGGAAATTTGTGGTAAGGGCTTATGGGACCAAACTGCTGAGGTCATACACACTAATTAACCCAACTTACACGAAGGACGATACACACCCATGCCCGAGGGAGGACTCGAACCTCCGACAGGGGAAGCCGCGCGTACCGTGACAAGCCGCCCTAGACCACGCGGCTACACCGCACAGCACTTGGACATATGCGCTATTCCGAATGATTTCTGAGACAGAACACTTTTAATTTACATTTCTATCTATTTCCTGTATTATTCATTGTCATTGCTTACAACGTGCCATAGTGATATAGAGGAAGTTTAGATGAAAATTTTGGCACAGGACGCTTGTAGTCTATCAAGTCGGAAAACTGCCTCAAACTGGCATCGAGAAGTACCTAATCTACAGCACACGTGCGTCGCGACAGATTTTCAATATTCCCGCGATCTCTCCGCGCAAACTGTTAGTCCTAGACAAAAAATAGATAGGACTTTTTTTGTAGCAAATTTAATTTAGTTTGTGTACTGAGACACGTATTCGTTGGCGTGTGCGGTTTTCGAGTTATTAAAGAAAAACGTACAAAAGTTACATTAAACGTGTTCTATCTCGGAAACCATTCGCCATAGGGTAAGTTTTTTGTTCAGAATCACTAATACTATCGCGTCTCAAAGCATGCACTTTTCCTCATGACTCACCCTGTATATAGTTTGTAACAACAAGTGATATGTTTATCTGAGCGACCTAATAAAACCGTGCTGGGTCAACTTCTTTCACGTGTACCAGTATTTTTTAATCTGAAAAACGCGTAGTCGTACAGTGGTTCGGAATCCAAAACAAAATCAAAATACGATAAAATTTCTCGATCGTTACCTTGCGTACCCACAAACTTCAATAATATAACTTGTAATACTTTAAATATAGCGAGTTTTAACCATGTTCTGTGTTTAGTATTGCCCATTGCATAAAAACATAATTTACAATGTAAAACGTGTTTGTTGCACAACATAAGTTACTAGTGCTCAGTTAGACAGCTCTCAACCAATTTGACGACCTCACAAACTTCAGCATTATAGCCATTTAACCTGTAATATTGTGTAGTTTAATTATTTATTGTACTTAACATTGCCCATTGTGTAAAGTGTAATATCAACTTTAAGAAACAAGTTTGATGCACAACACCCTATCCAAGTGGATTTTATCTTTGCTCGTAATGTTTGCTTGTTATAAACTAGTGTTCCTTTAACATCATAATCAGTTGTTTCCTGAAGATGGCCCAGTAAGTCGAAAACTAGTTTGAAATAAACGAAAAACAGTGACTTGCTATTGAACGATAAAGATATAATTGTTCTACCAAGAAGTAACGGAAGGATCCATAAGTAATTGATCATGCTTCCGTAACGTTTGAAATTACCGCTTTTGCGGGTAATAAACGAACTATTTAGCCACACGGTCCTGCGCTGCGTCGTGGATGGTGCGACGTACTCACGTAGTCCACTCCGTATTGTACCGGAGCTCAGCCGTCCCTTTCTTTTCCTTATGTCAGCGTGAAGAAACCATTTCATGTCACCAGTAACAATACAGGATATAACGTCATGATCAGGCCAGTTGTAATCTGATCTATCGGGCAGCTCAGGATAATAATGGTTTCTGGAGATCAATGACGAATGCTGGGCTGGACCGCCTCATACAAGGAGATGACATCATAAAAATTATACAAACTGGAAGAATAGCCTGGCTTTGACATGCCCTCAGGATGGATACTGGAAGAACAATAAAAAAATAATGAATCGAGACCAGCCGGAAGAAGACAGAGAGGAAGACCACGAAAACTGTGGATAGATGATGTGGAAGAAGGTATAAAATCTCTGAGTCCGAGGGTGGCGGAGAACCGCGTTAAGACGACAACCTCAACGTCTACACTTTTTTACTTTTTTATTTCTTTTGGTGTTTGTAGAAATGAGGCGAACGTGGCAAAAATCAAATCCCAACAGAGGGGGCAGAATGTAATGCATCGTCACGGTATTTCCACTAGACTGTCAAAAAGAACTACGCACGTGTTGGGTTGGGAAGTCATTCCTCACCCATCTTATTCACCTGATCTTGCGCCCTCAGATTATCACCTTTTTCGCTCTCTATCGAACAGACTTCAAAGAACTTCCTTTCCGCATGAAAATGCGCTCCGAACGTGCCATGGCAGGTTCTTCGCCTCAAAACCACGTGATTTCTACAGTCACGGAATCGAAATGTTACCCCAGTATTGGCAGACTGTTGTAAACGATGAAGGAGAATACATTAGTGATGACTAAAGTCTCTGTTATATGTATCTGTTGTTTTCATTAAACTTGCAGCAATACGCTACGCACTTGTGCACCAACCAGCATTGTTATTAAGTATGTTAACAAATTATACATTGATTTGATGTGTTTTCAGTGAAGTGCGGCTACATCTCATTCTCTCTTTTAATTACATATTATCAGTCCAAATAACTCAACATACAAATTTTCTCATTAGTTTTCCTTTTGAGTCCCTGCTACTAAGTATTACGCCTGTGTTCAGACAGTGAAACAAAACTGTACTCGTGGTTAGTTACTTCAACCACAGTCGTCTCATGAGATTTCAGTTATGGGCACTGAAGACCTCCAATACACTGCAAACCGAAACAATGAGGTTTTCCGTAAGCTATTGACCTCTGGTCCCTTGTTGCTCATTTAACGTGACTGTCTCAGAATTACGTCGCAGTAGCTTCTGCAAGGCGAATTTATATAAATTATACAGTGTTTTGTCAAAATAAGCTAAATTAAACCTGTCAACAAGAGAGACGTAACCGTTGCTGATACCCGATGATTCTTCTCCAGCTAATGAAAGATTAACAATTCAGACAAAAGGAACTCAATAGTTCTGTTGCAATTTTGGCAGAATCCCGTAATCCATCGTATTTTTAATAGAGAGCGAATGGAATGGAAACCTACTAAAGGACTTTTTTTCCCTGTTCTTCATCTGAGAAATAAGGAAATAATTCGCAGGCAATAGCGCATCATCTTTCTGCTCCAGTCGCCATTGATACAGAAGTGATGATCCAGCTCACCTTAATTGTCTATTGATGTGATGGTCTCAAGCGGTTCATAAAACAATGACTATCATGTTTTTCTAACCTTGTTATCCAGAGATATACAGGTACCAAATTTGTTACTTTTAACAGAACAACGCAGCATTTTTGCTGCAGATTACAACTGAACCAATAAAACTCTTTTGTAACGTTGTCGCTTTGAACACATTGACGACTTGTGGAACCTTGCCCACTGTTGGCCAAAGTCAATATCAATGATGAATTGAAAGAAATTTGTGGTAAGACTGATCACTACCTCACTCTGTACAGGGATGGGAACAGAAAGATGGTACACTACTGCTGAACTTTTTAATGCGTCAAATATAACGGGGACCTACAAAAAATCCGTTGGTAAGTTTCAGTCCCAGCTGTTCATTATTAAAGATACACGCGATTGCAGGATTCGTTTGAATTTGCAACAGAACTGGCGATTTATTTTTGTATGGATTGTTAACCATTTCTTGATTGATGAAACATCCTCAATTATGAGAAACGGCTACATTTCTTTTGTTGACAGGTTTAATTTTGCTTTTTTTTTGTTAAAACACTATAAATTGTACAAACTCACCTTGCAATAGCTATTGCGCCAGAATCTTGAAACTGTCTCTTGTTAAACAAGCAATAAGCTAGAAGAAAGGTCAATTCTAACGGGAAGCCTTATCTTGTCGGTTTGTCGTAATACAAGAGAAGAAACTTCACGTTTACTTTCATACTAACAAATTCGCTTTTCACTATCTATCACTGACTGTCAAAAGAAAACAGTACTGGATTGAAAAAAAATTGAATAAATACTGTAGCTTCGACTGTATCGACATAATAAGTAAGTTGTGCATGTTAACCACGTGGCAAAATACTCTCCTCGTTGCGTGCTACCGTTTACGAAAATCTGGCTTCGATAGTTCGAATGGTTTAGGAGATATGAGGTATATCATGACTATTTTAGTCTCCTATGGGTGCGGTCGGAAGTGAACGTAGTACATAAATTCCAATTTCTGGAGACTGGAGACAGAGACCTCCTTCCAAGTCTAAAGAAAACTTCAGCACCTTAGTGAAATTTCATTCCCAGTTACATTTTGGTGTAATATACACTAAACGTAAAATCATAACGATCCATATTTTTCATTGCGAAGTTTTCCGAATGCCGTCTTCCTTAAGCGGGAATGTCGCAGTAAGTATGACCATTACCGAGGTGTTGGGCACTTCAACATGAAGCTAGCATATAAAGCTATCCGTACGTAAAAATAAAATTCGTTAATGAATAGCTCCTGGAAAATGATGTGAGAAAGACTACGAAGATATGGGAGCGCGCATGACGTTCTAGCCGTAACGGCTCTGCTCCATCTTCAGGAGCAGCCTACTCGGCACCCAGACTACTAACTTTCTTTCTGTTCTTGCACGAACACGTGTTGTGAAACTTTGAGAAGTGTGGGGCCGGGGTGTACGGGAGAGGAGCGTGCTGTGGATGGCTGGCGCAGTTTAGCGCATCGTGACCAGGTTTGGTATCTTTTGTGATTGCTAGGCGAACTCTCATGCCGTATAAGCAACTCCGCCTGTGGGGGATAGCCTTCGTCGTCGGCGTCGTCCCCCAAACGAATGGCATGCTGATACGTCGTAACGCCACTGATGACGAAGCTGTTGGGCGCCCCACATCCATCATCATCCTCTCAGTGCTGGTCTGTTTTTAATGAATCAAAAACCATTGCGAACTGCCAACGCCTGCCAAGTAGTTCTGAAGTTGGGCAGTAGTGGGCGCTGCCGGTATTTCATAGTTGCTGCTTCTCTTACTGAAGCGCTGATGTGCCACTTGTGAGTGATAACACAGCGTAACTTTCAGTTGCGTTATCGTGGCTCCTCAGGGTATAATTTGGTCACAAATTTACACTGGCTTGTATTGGCGACGAATGTAAGGGCTAAGTTGAGGTACCGGTACTCAAAAGTGTCAACTCTCGGCAGTGTGCCCGAACACAGTGATCAACTTTGGGAGCATGTCCTATAGAAAATTACGCGTGTGCGCGAAACAGAGTAGCGGTGTGTTTGCCATAGCGGCGTTGCTGACAGCGGAAGGTAATCGATGGAGGAGGCTCGGTCGAAGTGCGCGGCCGGCCGGCCGCCGCCGCCGCCGCGTGTTTACCAGTCTGGGACGCTGCTCGTCTGCCGCCTGCTACACACGCCGAACTACACTGTGACAGACCCACACACATACGGCCGCGAACTGAGTATCATAACATAGGGCAAATTCTCCTGCAGCCGGAACAGTTGGAGCATACTGACAGACATAACCGGAAAGCTGCCACGTACGTTACACGGATAATACAAACAAGAACGAACACATACACAAATAAGAGCAAACACACAAACACAGGAACAGCATACTTGGAATGACACAGACACAGAAACAGATTCAGACGCTGACACAGATGCAAACAGTGATATTAAAACAGTGAAGAGCCGAAGAAACTGGTACACCTGCCTAATAATGCGTAGGTCCCCCGCGAACACGCAGAAGTGCCGCAAAACGAAGTGGCATGGACTCGACTAATGTCTGAAGTAGTGCTGGAGGGAACTGACACCATGAATCCTGCAGGGCTATCTATAAATCCATCACAGTACGAGGGGGTGGAGATCTCTTCTGAACAGCATGTTGCATGGGATCCCAGATATGCTCAGTAATGTTCATGTGTGGGGAGTTTGGTGGCCAGTGGAAGTGTTTAAGCCGGCCATTGTGTCCGAGCGGTTACAGGCGCTTCAGTCTGGAACCGCGTGACCATTACGGTCGCAGGTTCGAATCCTGCCTCGGGCATGGTTGTTTGTGATGACCTTAGGTTAGTTAGGTTTAAGTAGTTCTAAGTTCTAGGGGACTGATGACCTCAGATCTTAACTCCCTTAGTGCTAAGAGCCAGTTGAACCATTATTTTTTTGTTTTTTGTTTTTGTGTTTTGAAGTGTTTAAACTCAGAAGAGTGCTCCTGGAGCCACTCTGTAGGAATTCTGGACGTGTAGGGTGTCGCACTGCATTGTCCTCCTGGAATTTCCCAAGTTCGACAAAATGTACAGTGTACATCTACGGATGCAGGAGATCAGACAGGATGCCTATGTAGGTGTTACCTATCAGAGTCGTATCTAGACGTATCAGGGGTCCCATATCACTCCAACTGCACACGCCCCACACTATTACAGAGCCTCCATCAGCTTGAACAGTCCCCTGCTGACATGCAGGGTTTATGGATTCATCAGATTATCTCCATACCCGTACACGTCCATCCGCTCGACACAATTTGAAACGAGACGCATCCGACCAGGCAACATTTTTCCAGTCATCAAGAGTCTAATGTCGGTGTTGACGGGTCTAGGCGAGGCGAGGCGTAAAGCTTTCTGCCGTGCAGTCATCAAGAGTACACGAGTGGGCCTTCGGCTCCGAAAGCCCATATCCATGATGTTTCGTTGAATGGTTCGCACGCTGACGCTTGTTGATGGCCCAGCGTTGAAATCTAAAGCAAATTGCGGAATGGTTGCACTTCTGCCACGTTGAACGTTTCTCTTCAGTCGTCGTTGGTCCCGTTCTTGCAGGATGTTTTTCCGGCTGCAACGATATCGGAGATTTGATGTTTTACAGGATACCAGATACTCACGCTCCTTTCGTTAAATGGTCATACGGGAAAATCCCCGCTTCATTGCTACCTCGAACTTCCTGTGCCCCATCGTTCGTGCGCCGACTATAACACCACGTTCAAACTCACCTAAATCTTGATAACCTGCCATTGTAGCAACAGTAACAGATCTAACAACTGCACCAGGCACTTGTTGTCCGCCACCTTAGTTGAGGGACAGCGCGTCGGCTTGTCATACCGGGGGACCCGGGTTCGATTCCCGGCTGGGTTGGAGATTTTCTCCGCTCAGGGACTGGGTGTTTGTGTCGTCGTCATCATCATCGTCGTTTCGTCCTCATCGATGCGCAAGTCGCCGAAGTGGCGTCACCTCAAAAGACTTGCACCAGGCGATCGGGTGTACCCACCGGAAGGCCCTCGCCACACGACATTTCATTTCATGCAGGCGTTGCCGGCCGCAGCGCCGTATTCTACCTGTTTACATATCTGTGTATTTGAATACGCATGCCTATAGCAGTGTCTTTGGCGCTTCAGTGTATATAGACCTATAAGTAAGATAACACTAAATGAAGGAACGTAGAAATGGATCAACTGTTATTTCACTATATGTAGAAACGTCGTAAGTGATAATTGTAATTTAAATTATATAATTGTTTATCAAATAACTGTAATGAAAACGAATGTAATGATGTAAAATACGAGAAGTACAACACGTCTGTACACGTAAGTTAGCAAATGACAGTCAAAGATACGTTTTTTTACGCTAATTCGAATGTGACAGCTGGATGATTTGCCGAGCCCACACAGTGGACTTTCCCATTATCTTTTATTTCTCCTCCTTAAATGCAAGATAGTTGTTAATTTAGAACGTTTTTCCTAGTTTACAATATGTCATAAATTGATAGTATAACTTCTTTCTATCTTCCTAAATTTATATCTTCTGCTCATAAATCGTTAATTTGAAATTTTGCTTCTTAATTTCTTTTAAGTCCACAAATATTCAAGGCTACACTGTTGTTAATTCCTGTTACAAATATAAAATATCAAATACGTTCCACATTTGACACAGTAGATCGGGGGAAGATGCCATACTTGAGGTTTGGAGGATCAAAAGGCGAGTTAGAATTGGAGATTTAGGATCAGCATTGGTAATTATATGCGTATTTAATTTTTTTGTGAACAGTGTCGTTCAGGCGTCTCACCCCAGCCGGGGGAAGGGGGGGGGGGTGAGATGACAGCTATATTGCAAGGAGATTTCAGCACTAGATTTGTGCATTTGTGATACAACATAGCTACATAAGTAATTCAGAAAGCAAATTCATTGCGTTTGTAAGGAATAGAATACAACACAAGTACATAAATACATTTAAGAATAAGCAAATGATAAGAAAGCATCCAAATGAAATCAGAATTCATTTGCACAGTTATTGCACATGTTTTTTCCTCTGTCCAGGTTTCATGCAACCATTTATTGCAAATAACACACTGAACATGTTTTTTGTTCGAGTATCATGTCGTTTTTGGAAACCCAGAATCTACTATGTAGGAATCAACATGGATTCGATCGTGTGAGACCCAACTCGATTTATTTGTTCATGAGACCCAGAAAATATTAGATACAGGCTCCCAGGTAGATGCTATTTTTCTTGACTTCCGGAAGGCGTTCGATACAGTTCCGCACTGTCGCCTGATGAACAAAGTAAGAGCCTACGGAATATCAGACCAGCTGTGTGGCTGGATTGAAGAGTTTTTAGCAAACAGAACACAGCATGTTGTTATCAATGGAGAGACGTCTACAGACGTTAAAGTAACCTCTGGCGTGCCACAGGGGAGTGTTATGGGACCATTGCTTTTCACAATATACGAGGGCAGTTCAATAAGTAATGCAACACATTTTTTTTCTCGGCCAATTTTGGTTGAAAAAACCGGAAATTTCTTGTGGAATATTTTCAAACATTCCCGCTTCGTCTCGTATAGTTTCATTGACTTCCGACAGGTGGCAGCGCTGTACGGAGCTGTTAAAATGGCGTCTGTAACGGATGTGCGTTGCAAACAACGGGCAGTGATCGAGTTTCTTTTGGCGGAAAACCAGGGCATCTCAGATATTCATAGGCGCTTGCAGAATGTCTACGGTGATCTGGCAGTGGACAAAAGCACGGTGAGTCGTTGGGCAAAGCGTGTGTCATCATCGCCGCAAGGTCAAGCAAGACTGTCTGATCTCCCGCGTGCAGGCCGGCCGTGCACAGCTGTGACTCCTGCAATGGCGGAGCGTGCGAACACACTCGTTCGAGATGATCGACGGATCACCATCAAACAACTCAGTGCTCAACTTGACATCTCTGTTGGTAGTGCTGTCACAATTGTTCACCAGTTGGGATATTCAAAGGTTTGTTCCCGCTGGGTCCCTCGTTGTCTAACCAAACACCATAAAGAGCAAAGGAGAACCATCTGTGCGGAATTGCTTGCTCGTCATGTGGCTGAGGGTGACAATTTCTTGTCAAAGATTGTTACAGGCGATGAAACATGGGTTCATCACTTCGAACCTGAAACAAAACGGCAATCAATGGAGTGGCGCCACACCCACTCCCCTACCAAGAAAAAGTTTAAAGCCATACCCTCAGCCGGTAAAGTCATGGTTACAGTCTTCTGGGACGCTGAAGGGGTTATTCTGTTCGATGTCCTTCCCCATGGTCAAACGATCAACTCTGAAGTGTATTGTGCTACTCTTCAGAAATTGAAGAAACGACTTCAGCGTGTTCGTAGGCACAAAAATCTGAACGAACTTCTCCTTCTTCATGACAACGCAAGACCTCACACAAGTCTTCGCACCCGAGAGGAGCTCACAAAACTTCAGTGGACTGTTCTTCCTCATGCACCCTACAGCCCTATCTCGCACCGTCGGATTTCCATATGTTTGGCCCAATGAAGGACGCAATCCGTGGGAGGCACTACGCGGATGATGAAGAAGTTATTGATGCAGTACGACGTTGGCTCCGACATCGACCAGTGGAATGGTACCGTGCAGGCATACAGGCCCTCATTTCAAGGTGGCGTAAGACCGTAGCATTGAATGGAGATTACGTTGAAAAATAGTGTTGTGTAGCTAAAAGATTGGGGAATAACCTGGTGTATTTCAATGCTGAATAAAACAACCCCTGTTTCAGAAAAAAAAATGTGTTGCATTACTTATTGAACTGCCCTCGTATATAAATGACCTAGTAGATAGTGTCGGAAGTTCCATGCGGCTTTTCGCGGATGATGCTGTAGTATACAGAGAAGTTGCAGCATTAGAAAATTGTAGCGAAATGTAGGAAGATCTGCAGCGGATAGGCACTTGGTGCAGGGAGTGGCAACTGTCCCTTAACATAGACAAATGTAATGTATTGCGAATACATAAATAAGGATCCTTTATTGTATGATTATATGATAGCGGAACAAACACTGGTAGCAGTTACTTCTGTAAAATATCTGGGAGTATGCGTGCGGAACGATTTGAAGTGGAATGATCATATAAAATTAATTGTTGGTAAGGCGGGTACCAGGTTGAGATTCATTGGGAGAGTCCTTAGAAAATGTAGTCCATCAACAAAGGAGGTGGCTTACAAAACACTCGTTCGACCTATACTTGAGTATTGCTCATTAGTGTGGGATCCGTACCAGATCGGGTTGACGGAGGAGACAGAGAAGATCCAAAGAAGAGAGGCGCGTTTCTTCACAGGGTTATTTGGTAACCGTGATAGCGTTACGGATATGTTTAATAAACTCAAGTGGCAGACTCTGCAAGAGAGGCGCTCTGTATCGCGGTGTAGCTTGCTCGCCAGGTTTCGAGAGGGTGCGTTTCTGGATGAGGTATCGAATATATTGCTTCCGCCTACTTATACCTCCCGAGGAGATCACGAATGTAAAATTAGAGAGATTAGAGCGCGCACGGAGGCTTTCAGACAGTCGTTCTTCCCGCGAACCATACGCGACTGGAACAGGAAAGGGAGGTAATGACAGTGGCACGTAAAGTGCCCTCCGCCACACACCGTTGGGTGGCTTGCGGAGTATAAATGTAGATGTAGAGGTAGAATCCAATCCAGCTGTGCTCCATTTTTATTATAGTAATTTTTGGTACACTCAGCAGAATAATCACTGTCATTTGCTGATTTACTTGGTATGCTAAACTTAGACCGACCTGGAGTTGATTTTTTGCTTTTAATTTGCTGTGACCTAGCTCTTACTGCTTCTTTTCGACTCCCTTCTGTGAGAACTTCAGAGCCGGCCGCTGTGGCCAAGCGGTTCTAGGCCGTCCGGAACCGCGCTGCTACAACTGTCGCAGGTTGGAATCCTGCCTCGGGCAAGGATGTGTGTGATGTCCTTAGGTTAGTTAGGTTTAAGTCTAGGGGACGGATGACCTCAGATGTTAAGTCCCATAGTGCTCAGAGCCATTTGAACCATTTGAAGAACTTCAGCGCTTTTCTTTCTGCGCTTAGATGGTAATGGGTCCAATATAGGCATAGGAGTTTTTTATTCGAACGATGTTCCTGGCATCGGCTCATTATGAACCTGTGCTTCAAGTCTTTCTGAGGGAGAACAACCTGAGCACATCCTCTACAGTCGGTATTACATCCTTCATTCTTGTCTGCCACACCAGTAGCAACCAGATCAGAAATTTGAAATGCCTCCACTGGAATCATTTCCGGGTTGTGTGGGTACAAGCCACAAGCTTCAAATCCAGATTGAGCATTGGATGGAACTGCAGCTTTCTTCCAGGCTTCGCTGAGGAAGACTGGGAACTGTGCTCTTGAGACTTTACTTGCGGGATGACACAATGTCCAGTTTCGCATTGTCCTGTAAAAAGCTTATTTCAGTGATTTGAAAACACACCTGTCAAGAGGCTGAATGTAGTGTGTTGAATGCGGAGGTAAACAAATCATGGTCACATCATTTTCTGTTGTATGATCAAGCATATCTGGATCAGTAGAATGTGCAGTGTGCCCATCGAGAAGCAGAACTACTTTTTCTTGTTGCTTTCTGGGAATAAAGTGGTCTTTCATCCAACTCATGAATATATCAGAGTTGACATACCCTGATCTCTCATTTATAAATACAATCGAACCATTCGGAAGTCCATCCTCCCATTCAGACTTCTTTCTTTTACCTTTTAAAATGCACGCTGGAAGAATGAAGTGATTACCGTTATGGTTTCCCCTTTTTCTTGGGAAGTTGCTTGATGCAAAGAAGGCCTAGGATTCATCTGGAACCCAGCTTCGTCCATGTTGTACGGCGGCCAGGCTTATCCAGGAAAGAATTTGCTGTTAAGATCCAGAACTAAAGAAAAACATGCTGCATTAGCTTCTCTATTCATTCCCATAGCCCTATCAGTAGAGAGAGCTTGTAGCTTCTTCATAGCTAGCTGTGGGCTGCGTATCAGAAAGGACTGTAACCAGTCTTAACCTGCCAGGAATACCAGCCTCGGAGAGTTTCTCCAGTTGGTGGTAGACCGCACATTTGCAACTGTCTTATGTAAGTGAGCAATTGTTTCTCATTCTCTTCACCAAGGCTACCTATAAGTAGTAACAATAATTATAATGTGATATTCATCAGTGAGAAAAGTTTGAGGAATTAAAAAAGTGTAATTTAATCATTAATTTTAGGTGAATTAATATTTCAGTTAGAAATTATCCTCATTTTGCTCCATAATCAAAGAAAACATTATAATTAATATAATACTGCTTACTTTGTTGGCCCATGCCATGCTTCCTTTCATCTTTCTTCACCAGACGTCATTTCAGATTTCTATATGGGATCCCATATTCTTGGGAAGCTTTAAATAATTCATTCCACCAGTCCTTACATGTTCCATAGCCATTTGTAGGGATTCTTCAGACCACTGACCCCTGTTTGATGTTCTAACATACGTTCGAGGCATTTCGTACGAAAAGAAAGTCTGTGTACCTGAGGGGTACGATTCGGCATCTTACCCCGAGAAAACAGTGGCGTGTCTCCCGAGGACCGGGGTGAGGTACCACTTACTGTGACTCACATGACCGTTGTGTGGCAACGGCGGGTGGGTATGTAACCTACAAAGTATCTTCTACGCTCAGCATGTGCCGCATTTGGCTCTACTGCATTATTCAGACGCTCGTACGCTCTTGAAAATAGCTGTGCACTATTAAGAAGGCGCCGGCCAGAGTGATCGAGCGCTTCTAGGCGCTTCAGTCTGAAACCGCGCGACCGCTACGGTCGCAGGTTCGAATCCTGCCTCGGGCATGGATGTGTGTGATGTCTTTAAGTTAGTTAGGTTTAAGTAGTTCTAAGTTCTAGGGGACTGATGACCACAGATGTTAAGTCCCATAGTGCTCAGAGCCATTTTTTTGCTCTGGCGGGGCCGCCTTCGCTGTACCAGCTTCTCGCAGTGCATTCGGTGAAGCAGTACACGAGGTACCCTGCGCCAGTACACCTGCCCACATCGCCGTCGACAGCAACACCTCGAGTGCATGGACAAAGTTCTTTTTCGAAACAAGACGCTCAGCGGTTACCGTCAATATCTGCACTGTTGAACAGACATTTCCAAGGGCAGCACAGCGAGGAAGAGAAATGGGCCAACAAATGCGAGGGAGTGCAGTTACTGTGTAGCGAGCCACCAGGCACCGAAGACTGCGCGTTGGTAAGTTTAATTTTCCGTAACTGGTTTCGCACGTAGTCCAGTCGTCAGACAGCACTATATGCGACTTGCGCAGAATTTTATTTTTCTCTCGAAGGCATAGTGTAAAAATAGCGCAGAGTACAAATTTGATGCTCTATGGCGTATCGAGGCAGTATGTTAAATACTCACAATAAATGCATGTTGCCGACTGGAGATGCGCCTAAACACGAAACTAGTTACGGGAAAATAAACTGCTCTGACAACAAGAAAAATGCAATTAACGCCACAGTTTTTTGCGGTAGTATACACTGAAACAGCAACAGGTTTCCGAGGCCGTCGAGAATACAGTGTCTGTTTTACTGAGTTCGTAGATCAACTGTACCAGGCCTTTTCTAGAAAACGACGTGTGTGAGTTTTTCGGGGAAAAAAATGAGCTACAACGGAGATGTGATGGATGGTTTGTATTGCGAACGACACGTTGCTTCTAATGTGGTGAAAATGTTGTAAATGAAGCGGATATTGGTCTTAACAAATTGAGACCTGCTATAGAATCAGTATTAATTTTTAATATTGTAGTGAAGAAGAAACTTCTTTCACTTCCTCTTTCACGGAATCTTTTTCTTCTACACTCACTCCTGTACTATTACAAGAGAAGATCTATTTCTGCATTTTCACTTAGGTTTGCGCTGATGTAAACGAAAAGTGTCTCCAGTGATGTCTTTGTGGAGGGGGGTCGATGGTAGACAGAGATACATTGAAGTGTATCAAAGACTGTCTTTGTTACCTGTCAAGAAGCCGGCAGATCGCTACCGACGGCAAAGGTTCTTTGCTGAACCCTAAGTGTACGAAGGCGTCTTCTATGCAGGACGCGGAAAACATTCTACTTCATTGGAGTCAGGCTCGTGTCTTCGTTTGTAATAATTTCTTAACAAGAGGGCTGTTTATCGTGTAGAAGTATTCGATATTTTATTCTCTTAGAATGAGAAAATATTCAAAATGGAAAATTCTCGCCTCCATACAACAGAAAAGTCATTTTTAGACTTCATTTTTCCTATAAAATTTGTTTTCTTCCACCTTAAGCATTGCTCAAGTCGTCAGTGGCAGGATTTATTTATTTATTTTCATGACCTAACTGTATTGCTTACCTGCTGAGAAACCGTGACTCGATAGCTATTTTGAGAGTTCTCATCTCATTTGTGACAATGACGCGTTTTCATCAGTTACGAGTATTTCGAGACCTGAAAGGTCTGCGTAAAACTTATTCAACCGGAAAGAGCAATTGTCGAGTACTGTTCCATAGTTTGGAGGTCTTACTAAGTAGGCGAGACAGCAGACGTGCTCGAATTCAGGGACGCGCTGCAGGTCGTTGCGGTTCGTACCAAAGTGCAACAGAGATGTTCCAAAAACTTGAATGGGAGCCCTTGGAAGAACGAGGGGACAGTTCACGTGAAACCATAGTGGGCAAATATATAGAGCGTGTATGCTAAGTTGACTGTGCGAGCATAATGCTGCCACCAAAGTGTGTCTCGCGTACGGGTCGCGACAGTGACGTGAGAGCGGTCAGGGCGCCTTTGGAGGTTCCTGTTGGCTGGTTCTTTGTTGACGTTGCAAACAAGTGTAAATATATCACTGTGAAGTAAGGGACCTGGTGCACGAACGACTCAGCTGAAATTATAAACGACAATAGTTTTGATATCTCTGACAATGCATCCCTTCTGATACAACCTTTTTGCTTTCCATATTTTGAGAGGTGGTAGTAGGGACTAAAGTAAGCAGAGTGTCCAGTAAACGTGGACTCTAAAGTGCGTACATTAAGAGCTATGAGCATTTGTTCGTCTTCTATACTGTGAAACGCATCTCTTCTATTGCAGGATCTTCGGTTTCAGCATGACGTATGCATTTTAGAGCCCGTACTTATTGGATTTTTTTTCTTCTTTTGGTCCACACTGCCACCTCTGAAAGTTGCCTACCCCACAGTCTTAGCGACTACAGTACGACTACGTGTATTCCACGGTCAGAGGTATCACAACGATTTTCCCTCATAAGATCCGACTCGTTCGGTTCAGGACGGGGATCCTACACATTGAACTGATTCATTTATCCCTGTCCATCATCCGTGAGAGGTTGTAACATCATCACCAAAACAAACTGTATAGGCAGTCGTTTTTGTTGGTGTCAGTACAGCAGTGGAACAGGACAGAACATGTACTTCTACACGACTACCGCACAGTTCACAGTTTGGCTCATCGTTCATAGAACCACCTTCAGACTATTTCTCGACCGTTCCGCTCTCGAGAAGCATGCGGAGAACATTAACCCCTGTATTCTGTAGTGCGGTCTCTGGATTGTCTTATTTTACTGCCATAGTCATTTTCCCCTATGTAGGTGAGTGCCAGGAAAATATTTCCGCATTCGGCGGAGAAAGTTGCTGATTGAAATGACGTCGTTGCAACTAAAAGGCCTTTATTTCAATGGTTGTACCCCATTATAATCGTATGCGTGGCACGATTTCCCCTATTTCGCGGTAGTATAAAACGATCTGCCCTCCTCTGAACTTACCCTCCGTCAATCCTATCAGGCAAGTATCCCATACCGCGCAGCAGTACTTCAGATGAGAACGGACAAGCGTGGTGTAGCGACTCTCTCTAGCAGATTCGTTGCATCTTCAGCTGTTTTGCCAATAACATTTTCTGTGTGATGGTTCGAATTTAAACTGTTCGTAATTGTAATCCCAAGGTATTTGTACATCTGCATAGATACTCCGCAATCCAGCGTACGGTGTGTGGCGGAGGGTACCCCGTGCACGTACTAGTCATTTCCTTCCCTATTCAACTCGCGAAAAGAACGAGGGGAAAACGACTGTCTGTATGCCTCCGTATGAGCCCTAATTTCTAGTATGTTATCTTCGTGGCCCTTGCGAGCAGTGTGTGTTTGGAGCCCGTAGAATCGTCCTGCAGTCTGCTTCAAATGCTGCCCTCGTAAATTTTCTCAGTAGTGTTGCTCGAAAAGAACGTCGCCTTCTTTCCAGTGATTCCCATTAGAGTTCCCGAAGCATCTCCATAACACCTGTGTGCTAATCAGAACTGTCGGCAACAAATCTAGCAACACACGTCTGATTAGTTTCTGTGTCTTCCATTAATTGGACATGGTACGGATCCCAAACGCTCGAGCAGTACTCAAGAATAGGTCCTACTGGCGTCCTATGTGGTCTCCTTCACGGATCACCCACACTTTTCTAGAATTTTCCCAACAAACCGAAGTCGACCATTCGCCTTTCCTACGTCTAACATCGATTTGCAGTAGGTTTTTCGAACATATACTGTATTCGAACATTATGAAGTGCCTCGAAGAAAAAGATTTATTGACATATAGTCAGTACGGTTTCAGAAAATATCGTTCTTGTCAAACCCAACTACCTCTTTATACTTAGGAAGTAATAACTGCTATCGACAGGGGATGTCAAATTGATTCCATATTTTTAGATTTCCAGAACGCTTTCGACAGCGTTCCTCACAAGCGTCTTGTAAGCAAACTGCGTTCCTACGGAGTTTCGCCTCAGTTGTGCGACTGGATTCGTGACTTCCTGTCAGAAAGGCCACAGTTCGTAGTAATAGACGGAAAGTTATCGAGTACAACAAAAGTAATATCCGGCGGTCCCCAAGGAAGTGTTACAGGCCCTCTATTGTTCCTAATCTATATTAACGACATAGGAGACAATCTGAATAGCCGTCTTAGATTGTTTGCAGACGATGCTGTCATTTACCGTCTTGTAAAGTCATCAGATGATCAAAACGACTTGCAAAATGATTTAGATATAAGATATCTGTATGATGCGAAAAGTGGCAATTGACCCTGAATAAGGAAAAGTGTGAAGTTATTCACATGTGTACAAAAAGAAATCAGCTAAATTTCGATTAGTACTTAGAGATTACAATTACAAATATCCTAAACTGGAACGATCACATACATAATATTCTGGGTTGAGCAAACCAAAGGCTGCGATTCATTGGCAGAACACTTAGAAGGTGCAATATGTCTACCAAAGAGACTGCTTACACCACGCTTGTCCGCCCTATCCTGGAGTATTGTTGTGCGGTGTGGGATCCGCATCAGATGTGGGACTGACGGATGACATCGAAAAAGTACAAAGAAGGGCAGCTCGTTGTGTATTATCGCGAAATAGGGGAGATAATGTCACAGGCAAGATACGCGAATTGGAGTGGCAATCATTAAAACAAAGGCGTTTTTCGTTGCGACGGGATCTTCTCATGAAATTTTTATCACCAGTTTTCTCCTCCGATTGCGAAAACATACTGTTGGCACCCACTTTCATAGGGAGAAATGATCATCACGACAAAATAAATCAAGGGCTCGCACGGCAAAATTTAAGTGCTCGTTTTTCCCGCGTGCCGTTCGAGACTGGAACGGTAGAGAGACATAATGAAGGTGGTACATTGAACCCTCTGCCAGGCACTGTATTGTGAATAGCAGAGTAATCACGTAGATGTAGATGTACCACAATCCACACATGATCGTTGCATTTCGTATCGCTTTGCAACGGTCCGCGCAGATATTTGAAATACGTGACTATGTCAAGCAAGGCACTACTAATGATGCATTCGATCAATACAGGTTTGTTTTTCTTACTCAATCGTGTTAACTGACACCATTCAACATTTAGAGCTAGGTGCCATTCGTCACACCAAGTCGAAATTTTGTCTGCGTCACCTTGTAACCTCCTACAGTCGCTCTGCTTCGACACCTCACCACAGCGTCATCAGCAAACAATCGCAGATGGCTGGCCACCCTGTCCGCCAAATCATTTGTGCCTTCGTATGTAGAGAATGACAGCCCTCCTATCGCACTTCCCCGGGCCACTCCCGACGATACTCGTGTCTCTGATTAAAACTCGCCGTCGAGGACAACACACTGGGTCCTATTGTGTAAGACGTCTGCGAGCCACAGACATATCTATGAATTATTCTATATGGTCGGATCTTCTTTAGCGCCCGTGTCTAACGCTTTCCAGAAGTCTGAGACATGTGGAATGTGCCTGTTCCCCATCATGTATAATTCGCAATATATTATGTGAGAAAAGGACAGGCTGAGTTTCGCTCAAGCGATGCTTTCTAAAACCGTGCTGATTCGTGGACATAAACCTCTCAGTCTGAAAAAAATTTTCATATTAGAACTGAGGATGTTTTCAAGGCTGCTGCTGCCAGCCAGTGTTAGGGATATTGGTCTGTAATTTTGTGTGTCTTGTAGTGTAACAGAATTTTACTGCACTTTTTCAGTACTCAGGTGAACGAACTGTCGCTTTTTAGCCGGCCGGGGTGGCCGTGCGGTTCTGGGCGCAGCAGTCTGGAGCCGCGGGACCGCTGCGGTCCCAGGTTCGCAGTCCTGCCTCGGGCGTGGGTGTGTGTGATGTCCTTGGGTTGGTTAGGTTTAAGTAGTTCTAAGTTCTAGGGGACTGATGACCTCAGAAGTTAAGTCCTATAGTGCTCAGAGCCATTTGAACCATTTTTGTCGCTTTTTATTATTGATGGTCAATTGCCACTTCTCACACGAAGCATATATATTCCTACATAATTTTGTAATTCGTTTAGATCTTCTAAATACTTTACTAGGCTCTAAGATGGCTGCTGAGAATGCCTCCTAAGACTTTCTGTAGGTCAGGAACAGCAGAGGTCCTGCAATAGTTCCTTGGGGAAGTCCTGATATCACTTCGGACCGACAAGGTGACGTGCGCTCCGCCATGCCGTGAACAGTATATGCAGACGTTGACGCGGTCCGTGTTCGGGGAAGAGCTCTGCTACGGTAGGTCTCAGTGCAGCGCGGTCCCACCCGTATTCCGTGACAGACTGGCGCGGTCAGCTGTGGCAGGAGGCGTAGCGCAGCCACGGGCCCCGTCCGTGGACCCGGACGCGGAAACGACGACCGGACGGCTGTCTGGTGCCCGAAAAGGGGGGGGGGGGGGGGGGGCGGTGGCATCGGCGCGCATGCGCAGTGCGGCGCGGCGCGCGCCTGCCCGCCTGCCCAAGGTCGTCACGTCCCGTGACGTCACTCTCGCGGCCGTCAGCGCCGGTGCACGTGCTCGCCTCTGGCACAGCCCACCGAAAGGGAAAGTACATCTGCTCGAGGAGCGATGCGCACAACTCTTGTGCAGTACTGCAGTAGGGCCGGTATTACGCTATCACATTTCTTTGACAAACAATGCTATTTCTTGGACACGAGTGTTACACTATCATCAAATTCTTCGTCCAAGTTCCTTCGGAATGGCGGAGGACGACTTGTCACGATGCCCTGCAGTTCCGTGTGCTGCTGTTGCATTGTGTTTACATTTGGAAAAGGAGCGGAGGGAAAGCAGACATACTTAGCCGAAGCCGTGAGTTGCTCAAATTTTTTACGGGAACTGCAAGTCGAGGACGTAAAGTCGTATGAAGATTACTGGCGAATGGACGAGAGTAGATTTCAGTACGTGCTCAGTAAAGTGACACCTCATCTTACAAAGCAGAATTCTGACATCAGAAATGCTGTATCCGTAAAAGACAGACTTACCGCAACGCTACGTTTTCTTGCAACGCGAGAAAACTCCTCTAGTTTACAATATAGGACTCGAAAACCGCGGTGCACATTGACAAAAATAATACCAGAAACGTGTAATGCCATTTATAAAACACTGAAGAGGGAATCTGAAGGAAAATAAATGTTTAGTACACTGTATTGCCATTAACAACTATTTTAATTTTTTATCAGTTGAAAAATTATAGATATGTTCCACAAAGTACTAAACTGATGGAAATGCATGGAACAGATGAAGCATTTCAAAACTTGTGGCATCCGAAGTACAAACATAAACTAAGAAGAATCGGAAGACATTGAGAAAAGTTTTTATTCAACGTTGTGTCCTCACACCTGTCTTGTGACTCTTGAGCGTCTATCTGATGCTGTAAATATAGAAATGAAACCATCAGTTACGTATTATATTAGACACGCATAAGTTTATTTACTAATATCCACAAGCAGATAAGAATGAAAGCAAATAGCAAATGATTTCGAGAAAAAGCGGAACGCATATGATACCATAGCACGATGGATGGAAAAGCTATCAGCATCAAATGTCGACATGCTAGTATTCACTTTTTCCGTTACATATGTTTCAACAGCATTGATTTGTTTGTACTGGTACGTGCTAACTGCAAATTCATGTACGTGCGTATAGGAACTAATGGACGTATTTGATGCTGGAGCGTTTTCAAGAAGGAATCTCGGGGAATATTGTCTCAACTGATGTCTTTCTAACGTTCCTGAGGGCAGAAAACTTGGGAACACAACTGTAACAACTCCAATGGTTGTGTTCGCAGACGATGCTTTTGCTCAAACTACAACATTATGAAGCCGTATCCTTTGAAAGGAATGACTAAGGGATGAAAGGCGATCACTTACAGGCTGTCACGAGGAAGAACACTAGTGGAAAGGTCCTTCGGTATTCTTGCCAGCCGCTTCAGGATTTTCCTCTGTTCCAAAAAAAAGTTGCTGCAATAGTACTAGCCGCTTGCACACTGCATAACTTTCTAACCGAGAGGAAGAAACTTGTGTACAATCTCGAGGAAACTGTGTCTACAGCAGTAGGAAACTGCACGTATTGGACGTGCAATGCATGTGAGAGCGGTTAGAGACGTGTTCAAAACGTTTTATGATGGCGCAGGGAAAGTGCCCCGGCAAGACAATCACATTTAGTGATGTAAAATATCAGTTAAAACTTGTACCGCAAATATTGCGAAAACGGAAAGTGCTGTGACAGAATGGATTGGTAGTCAGGGGCTCGTATTCTTAAGCAGTAAACATTGTTGTAATACTTAGGTGTGTTTTTTGTGCAAACATACACGTTTTTAAACGGAACAATGCCTATTGACACTAACGAACAGAAGTACGGTAAGTAAGAATGTCAGCGGTGTTTGTTGCAGCACTGTAGTGCGAGTTGTTTGCAAGGTATCGCATTTTGAAAAGTTTGCGCACCGACACTTGTTTGTACCATTCAACCTGCGTGGTTGCTAGGTACGATGTTGTTATGTTTGCTTACATTGTGCTTGTGTGCTCCTTGAGTGCATTGCGACTTCCAACTCAGTTACTATGTCACAGTCCAAGCAGCAGGTTGGAGTGGGCCATGGGGTGTACCAATGCAGAAAAAGCCGACATGCTCATAGTGTGTGCAGAGTGTAGGAAGAATGCAGTTCGTTCTTGTGCGGTGTATGCGGGAAGATACCCCAATACACATCAGTCATCTCAGCAATTTTGTATAAACTTTTTCAACAAGTTACGTGAAATTGGTTGTGTGACTCCTAGACAATGTAACAGAAGGTGGTGGTGGTAAGTTTCTGTGGGACCAAACTGCTGAGGCCATCGGTCCCTAGGCTTACACACTACTTAATCTAACTTACGCCAAGGACACCACACACACCCATGCCCGAGGGAGGACTCGAACCTCCGACGGGGGGTGGGGGGGGTGGGGCGGGGGAGCCGCGCGAACCGTGGCGAGGCGCCTTTTAGATCGCGCAGCTACCCCGCGCGGCGTAACAGAATGAAACACGTGACGACAAGAAGAGGGGGAAATTACTGTTCTTGCTGAATGAGATTTTCACTCTGCAGCGGAGTGTGCGCTGATATGAAACTTCCTGGCAGATTAAAACTGTGTGCCCGACCGAGACTCGAACTCGGGACCTTTGCCTTTCGCGGGCAAGTGCTCTACCATCTGAGCTACCGAAGCACGACTCACGCCCGGTACTCACAGCTTTACTTCTGCCAGTACCTCGCCTCCTACCTTCCAAACTTTACAGAAGCTCTCCTGCGAACCATGTAGAACTAGCACTCCTGAAAGAAAGGATAATGCGGAGAGATGGTTTAGCCACAGCCTGGGGGATATTTCCAGAATGAGATTTTCACTCTGCAGCGGAGTGTGCGCTGATATGAAACTTCCTGGCAGATTAAAACTGTGTGCCCGACCGAGACTCGAACTCGGGACCTTTGCCTTTCGCGGGCAAGTGCTCTACCATCTGAGCTACCGAAGCACGACTCACGCCCGGTACTCACAGCTTTACTTCTGCCAGTACCTCGCCTCCTACCTTCCAAACTTTACAGAAGCTCTCCTGCGAACCATGTAGAACTAGCACTCCTGAAAGAAAGGATAATGCGGAGAGATGGTTTAGCCACAGCCTGGGGGATATTTCCAGAATGAGATTTTCACTCTGCAGCGGAGTGTGCGCTGATATGAAACTTCCTGGCAGATTAAAACTGTGTGCCCGACCGAGACTCGAACTCGGGACCTTTGCCTTTCGCGGGCAAGTGCTCTACCATCTGAGCTACCGAAGCACGACTCACGCCCGGTACTCACAGCTTTACTTCTGCCAGTACCTCGCCTCCTACCTTCCAAACTTTACAGAAGCTCTCCTGCGAACCATGTAGAACTAGCACTCCTGAAAGAAAGGATAATGCGGAGAGATGGTTTAGCCACAGCCTGGGGGATATTTCCAGAATGAGATTTTCACTCTGCAGCGGAGTGTGCGCTGATATGAAACTTCCTGGCAGATTAAAACTGTGTGCCCGACCGAGACTCGAACTCGGGACCTTTGCCTTTCGCGGGCAAGTGCTCTACCATCTGAGCTACCGAAGCACGACTCACGCCCGGTACTCACAGCTTTACTTCTGCCAGTACCTCGCCTCCTACCTTCCAAACTTTACAGAAGCTCTCCTGCGAACCATGTAGAACTAGCACTCCTGAAAGAAAGGATAATGCGGAGAGATGGCTTAGCCACAGCCTGGGGGATATTTCCAGAATGAGATTTTCACTCTGCAGCGGAGTGTGCGCTGATATGAAACTTCCTGGCAGATTAAAACTGTGTGCCCGACCGAGACTCGAACTCGGGACCTTTGCCTTTCGCGGGCAAGTGCTCTACCATCTGAGCTACCGAAGCACGACTCACGCCCGGTACTCACAGCTTTACTTCTGCCAGTACCTCGCCTCCTACCTTCCAAACTTTACAGAAGCTCTCCTGCGAACCATGTAGAACTAGCACTCCTGAAAGAAAGGATAATGCGGAGAGATGGCTTAGCCACAGCCTGGGGGATATTTCCAGAATGAGATTTTCACTCTGCAGCGGAGTGTGCGCTGATATGAAACTTCCTGGCAGATTAAAACTGTGTGCCCGACCGAGACTCGAACTCGGGACCTTTGCCTTTCGCGGGCAAGTGCTCTACCATCTGAGCTACCGAAGCACGACTCACGCCCGGTACTCACAGCTTTACTTCTGCCAGTACCTCGCCTCCTACCTTCCAAACTTTACAGAAGCTCTCCTGCGAACCATGTAGAACTAGCACTCCTGAAAGAAAGGATAATGCGGAGAGATGGCTTAGCCACAGCCTGGGGGATATTTCCAGAATGAGATTTTCACTCTGCAGCGGAGTGTGCGCTGATATGAAACTTCCTGGCAGATTAAAACTGTGTGCCCGACCGAGACTCGAACTCGGGACCTTTGCCTTTCGCGGGCAAGTGCTCTACCATCTGAGCTACCGAAGCACGACTCACGCCCGGTACTCACAGCTTTACTTCTGCCAGTACCTCGCCTCCTACCTTCCAAACTTTACAGAAGCTCTCCTGCGAACCATGTAGAACTAGCACTCCTGAAAGAAAGGATAATGCGGAGAGATGGTTTAGCCACAGCCTGGGGGATATTTCCAGAATGAGATTTTCACTCTGCAGCGGAGTGTGCGCTGATATGAAACTTCCTGGCAGATTAAAACTGTGTGCCCGACCGAGACTCGAACTCGGGACCTTTGCCTTTCGCGGGCAAGTGCTCTACCATCTGAGCTACCGAAGCACGACTCACGCCCGGTACTCACAGCTTTACTTCTGCCAGTACCTCGCCTCCTACCTTCCAAACTTTACAGAAGCTCTCCTGCGAACCATGTAGAACTAGCACTCCTGAAAGAAAGGATAATGCGGAGAGATGGCTTAGACACAGCCTGGGGGATATTTCCAGAATGAGATTTTCACTCTGCAGCGGAGTGTGCGCTGATATGAAACTTCCTGGCAGATTAAAACTGTGTGCCCGACCGAGACTCGAACTCGGGACCTTTGCCTTTCGCGGGCAAGTGCTCTACCATCTGAGCTACCGAAGCACGACTCACGCCCGGTACTCACAGCTTTACTTCTGCCAGTACCTCGCCTCCTACCTTCCAAACTTTACAGAAGCTCTCCTGCGAACCATGTAGAACTAGCACTCCTGAAAGAAAGGATAATGCGGAGAGATGGCTTAGCCACAGCCTGGGGGATATTTCCAGAATGAGATTTTCACTCTGCAGCGGAGTGTGCGCTGATATGAAACTTCCTGGCAGATTAAAACTGTGTGCCCGACCGAGACTCGAACTCGGGACCTTTGCCTTTCGCGGGCAAGTGCTCTACCATCTGAGCTACCGAAGCACGACTCACGCCCGGTACTCACAGCTTTACTTCTGCCAGTACCTCGCCTCCTACCTTCCAAACTTTACAGAAGCTCTCCTGCGAACCATGTAGAACTAGCACTCCTGAAAGAAAGGATAATGCGGAGAGATGGTTTAGCCACAGCCTGGGGGATATTTCCAGAATGAGATTTTCACTCTGCAGCGGAGTGTGCGCTGATATGAAACTTCCTGGCAGATTAAAACTGTGTGCCCGACCGAGACTCGAACTCGGGACCTTTGCCTTTCGCGGGCAAGTGCTCTACCATCTGAGCTACCGAAGCACGACTCACGCCCGGTACTCACAGCTTTACTTCTGCCAGTACCTCGCCTCCTACCTTCCAAACTTTACAGAAGCTCTCCTGCGAACCATGTAGAACTAGCACTCCTGAAAGAAAGGATAATGCGGAGAGATGGCTTAGCCACAGCCTGGGGGATATTTCCAGAATGAGATTTTCACTCTGCAGCGGAGTGTGCGCTGATATGAAACTTCCTGGCAGATTAAAACTGTGTGCCCGACCGAGACTCGAACTCGGGACCTTTGCCTTTCGCGGGCAAGTGCTCTACCATCTGAGCTACCGAAGCACGACTCACGCCCGGTACTCACAGCTTTACTTCTGCCAGTACCTCGCCTCCTACCTTCCAAACTTTACAGAAGCTCTCCTGCGAACCATGTAGAACTAGCACTCCTGAAAGAAAGGATAATGCGGAGAGATGGCTTAGCCACAGCCTGGGGGATATTTCCAGAATGAGATTTTCACTCTGCAGCGGAGTGTGCGCTGATATGAAACTTCCTGGCAGATTAAAACTGTGTGCCCGACCGAGACTCGAACTCGGGACCTTTGCCTTTCGCGGGCAAGTGCTCTACCATCTGAGCTACCGAAGCACGACTCACGCCCGGTACTCACAGCTTTACTTCTGCCAGTACCTCGCCTCCTACCTTCCAAACTTTACAGAAGCTCTCCTGCGAACCATGTAGAACTAGCACTCCTGAAAGAAAGGATAATGCGGAGAGATGGCTTAGCCACAGCCTGGGGGATATTTCCAGAATGAGATTTTCACTCTGCAGCGGAGTGTGCGCTGATATGAAACTTCCTGGCAGATTAAAACTGTGTGCCCGACCGAGACTCGAACTCGGGACCTTTGCCTTTCGCGGGCAAGTGCTCTACCATCTGAGCTACCGAAGCACGACTCACGCCCGGTACTCACAGCTTTACTTCTGCCAGTACCTCGCCTCCTACCTTCCAAACTTTACAGAAGCTCTCCTGCGAACCATGTAGAACTAGCACTCCTGAAAGAAAGGATAATGCGGAGAGATGGCTTAGACACAGCCTGGGGGATGTTTCCAGAATGAGATTTTCACTCTGCAGCGGAGTGTGCGCTGATATGAAACTTCCTGGCAGATTAAAACTGTGTGCCCGACCGAGACTCGAACTCGGGACCTTTGCCTTTCGCGGGCAAGTGCTCTACCATCTGAGCTACCGAAGCACGACTCACGCCCGGTACTCACAGCTTTACTTCTGCCAGTACCTCGCCTCCTACCTTCCAAACTTTACAGAAGCTCTCCTGCGAACCATGTAGAACTAGCACTCCTGAAAGAAAGGATAATGCGGAGAGATGGCTTAGCCACAGCCTGGGGGATATTTCCAGAATGAGATTTTCACTCTGCAGCGGAGTGTGCGCTGATATGAAACTTCCTGGCAGATTAAAACTGTGTGCCCGACCGAGACTCGAACTCGGGACCTTTGCCTTTCGCGGGCAAGTGCTCTACCATCTGAGCTACCGAAGCACGACTCACGCCCGGTACTCACAGCTTTACTTCTGCCAGTACCTCGCCTCCTACCTTCCAAACTTTACAGAAGCTCTCCTGCGAACCATGTAGAACTAGCACTCCTGAAAGAAAGGATAATGCGGAGAGATGGCTTAGACACAGCCTGGGGGATGTTTCCAGAATGAGATTTTCACTCTGCAGCGGAGTGTGCGCTGATATGAAACTTCCTGGCAGATTAAAACTGTGTGCCCGACCGAGACTCGAACTCGGGACCTTTGCCTTTCGCGGGCAAGTGCTCTACCATCTGAGCTACCGAAGCACGACTCACGCCCGGTACTCACAGCTTTACTTCTGCCAGTACCTCGCCTCCTACCTTCCAAACTTTACAGAAGCTCTCCTGCGAACCATGTAGAACTAGCACTCCTGAAAGAAAGGATAATGCGGAGAGATGGTTTAGCCACAGCCTGGGGGATATTTCCAGAATGAGATTTTCACTCTGCAGCGGAGTGTGCGCTGATATGAAACTTCCTGGCAGATTAAAACTGTGTGCCCGACCGAGACTCGAACTCGGGACCTTTGCCTTTCGCGGGCAAGTGCTCTACCATCTGAGCTACCGAAGCACGACTCACGCCCGGTACTCACAGCTTTACTTCTGCCAGTACCTCGCCTCCTACCTTCCAAACTTTACAGAAGCTCTCCTGCGAACCATGTAGAACTAGCACTCCTGAAAGAAAGGATAATGCGGAGAGATGGCTTAGCCACAGCCTGGGGGATATTTCCAGAATGAGATTTTCACTCTGCAGCGGAGTGTGCGCTGATATGAAACTTCCTGGCAGATTAAAACTGTGTGCCCGACCGAGACTCGAACTCGGGACCTTTGCCTTTCGCGGGCAAGTGCTCTACCATCTGAGCTACCGAAGCACGACTCACGCCCGGTACTCACAGCTTTACTTCTGCCAGTACCTCGCCTCCTACCTTCCAAACTTTACAGAAGCTCTCCTGCGAACCATGTAGAACTAGCACTCCTGAAAGAAAGGATAATGCGGAGAGATGGCTTAGCCACAGCCTGGGGGATATTTCCAGAATGAGATTTTCACTCTGCAGCGGAGTGTGCGCTGATATGAAACTTCCTGGCAGATTAAAACTGTGTGCCCGACCGAGACTCGAACTCGGGACCTTTGCCTTTCGCGGGCAAGTGCTCTACCATCTGAGCTACCGAAGCACGACTCACGCCCGGTACTCACAGCTTTACTTCTGCCAGTACCTCGCCTCCTACCTTCCAAACTTTACAGAAGCTCTCCTGCGAACCATGTAGAACTAGCACTCCTGAAAGAAAGGATAATGCGGAGAGATGGCTTAGCCACAGCCTGGGGGATATTTCCAGAATGAGATTTTCACTCTGCAGCGGACTGTGCGCTGATATGAAACTTCCTGGCAGATTAAAACTGTGTGCCCGACCGAGACTCGAACTCGGGACCTTTGCCTTTCGCGGGCAAGTGCTCTACCATCTGAGCTACCGAAGCACGACTCACGCCCGGTACTCACAGCTTTACTTCTGCCAGTACCTCGCCTCCTACCTTCCAAACTTTACAGAAGCTCTCCTGCGAACCATGTAGAACTAGCACTCCTGAAAGAAAGGATAATGCGGAGAGATGGTTTAGCCACAGCCTGGGGGATATTTCCAGAATGAGATTTTCACTCTGCAGCGGAGTGTGCGCTGATATGAAACTTCCTGGCAGATTAAAACTGTGTGCCCGACCGAGACTCGAACTCGGGACCTTTGCCTTTCGCGGGCAAGTGCTCTACCATCTGAGCTACCGAAGCACGACTCACGCCCGGTACTCACAGCTTTACTTCTGCCAGTACCTCGCCTCCTACCTTCCAAACTTTACAGAAGCTCTCCTGCGAACCATGTAGAACTAGCACTCCTGAAAGAAAGGATAATGCGGAGAGATGGCTTAGCCACAGCCTGGGGGATATTTCCAGAATGAGATTTTCACTCTGCAGCGGAGTGTGCGCTGATATGAAACTTCCTGGCAGATTAAAACTGTGTGCCCGACCGAGACTCGAACTCGGGACCTTTGCCTTTCGCGGGCAAGTGCTCTACCATCTGAGCTACCGAAGCACGACTCACGCCCGGTACTCACAGCTTTACTTCTGCCAGTACCTCGCCTCCTACCTTCCAAACTTTACAGAAGCTCTCCTGCGAACCATGTAGAACTAGCACTCCTGAAAGAAAGGATAATGCGGAGAGATGGCTTAGCCACAGCCTGGGGGATATTTCCAGAATGAGATTTTCACTCTGCAGCGGAGTGTGCGCTGATATGAAACTTCCTGGCAGATTAAAACTGTGTGCCCGACCGAGACTCGAACTCGGGACCTTTGCCTTTCGCGGGCAAGTGCTCTACCATCTGAGCTACCGAAGCACGACTCACGCCCGGTACTCACAGCTTTACTTCTGCCAGTACCTCGCCTCCTACCTTCCAAACTTTACAGAAGCTCTCCTGCGAACCATGTAGAACTAGCACTCCTGAAAGAAAGGATAATGCGGAGAGATGGCTTAGCCACAGCCTGGGGGATATTTCCAGAATGAGATTTTCACTCTGCAGCGGAGTGTGCGCTGATATGAAACTTCCTGGCAGATTAAAACTGTGTGCCCGACCGAGACTCGAACTCGGGACCTTTGCCTTTCGCGGGCAAGTGCTCTACCATCTGAGCTACCGAAGCACGACTCACGCCCGGTACTCACAGCTTTACTTCTGCCAGTACCTCGCCTCCTACCTTCCAAACTTTACAGAAGCTCTCCTGCGAACCATGTAGAACTAGCACTCCTGAAAGAAAGGATAATGCGGAGAGATGGCTTAGCCACAGCCTGGGGGATATTTCCAGAATGAGATTTTCACTCTGCAGCGGAGTGTGCGCTGATATGAAACTTCCTGGCAGATTAAAACTGTGTGCCCGACCGAGACTCGAACTCGGGACCTTTGCCTTTCGCGGGCAAGTGCTCTACCATCTGAGCTACCGAAGCACGACTCACGCCCGGTACTCACAGCTTTACTTCTGCCAGTACCTCGCCTCCTACCTTCCAAACTTTACAGAAGCTCTCCTGCGAACCATGTAGAACTAGCACTCCTGAAAGAAAGGATAATGCGGAGAGATGGCTTAGACACAGCCTGGGGGATGTTTCCAGAATGAGATTTTCACTCTGCAGCGGAGTGTGCGCTGATATGAAACTTCCTGGCAGATTAAAACTGTGTGCCCGACCGAGACTCGAACTCGGGACCTTTGCCTTTCGCGGGCAAGTGCTCTACCATCTGAGCTACCGAAGCACGACTCACGCCCGGTACTCACAGCTTTACTTCTGCCAGTACCTCGCCTCCTACCTTCCAAACTTTACAGAAGCTCTCCTGCGAACCATGTAGAACTAGCACTCCTGAAAGAAAGGATAATGCGGAGAGATGGCTTAGCCACAGCCTGGGGGATATTTCCAGAATGAGATTTTCACTCTGCAGCGGAGTGTGCGCTGATATGAAACTTCCTGGCAGATTAAAACTGTGTGCCCGACCGAGACTCGAACTCGGGACCTTTGCCTTTCGCGGGCAAGTGCTCTACCATCTGAGCTACCGAAGCACGACTCACGCCCGGTACTCACAGCTTTACTTCTGCCAGTACCTCGCCTCCTACCTTCCAAACTTTACAGAAGCTCTCCTGCGAACCATGTAGAACTAGCACTCCTGAAAGAAAGGATAATGCGGAGAGATGGCTTAGCCACAGCCTGGGGGATATTTCCAGAATGAGATTTTCACTCTGCAGCGGAGTGTGCGCTGATATGAAACTTCCTGGCAGATTAAAACTGTGTGCCCGACCGAGACTCGAACTCGGGACCTTTGCCTTTCGCGGGCAAGTGCTCTACCATCTGAGCTACCGAAGCACGACTCACGCCCGGTACTCACAGCTTTACTTCTGCCAGTACCTCGCCTCCTACCTTCCAAACTTTACAGAAGCTCTCCTGCGAACCATGTAGAACTAGCACTCCTGAAAGAAAGGATAATGCGGAGAGATGGCTTAGCCACAGCCTGGGGGATATTTCCAGAATGAGATTTTCACTCTGCAGCGGAGTGTGCGCTGATATGAAACTTCCTGGCAGATTAAAACTGTGTGCCCGACCGAGACTCGAACTCGGGACCTTTGCCTTTCGCGGGCAAGTGCTCTACCATCTGAGCTACCGAAGCACGACTCACGCCCGGTACTCACAGCTTTACTTCTGCCAGTACCTCGCCTCCTACCTTCCAAACTTTACAGAAGCTCTCCTGCGAACCATGTAGAACTAGCACTCCTGAAAGAAAGGATAATGCGGAGAGATGGTTTAGCCACAGCCTGGGGGATATTTCCAGAATGAGATTTTCACTCTGCAGCGGAGTGTGCGCTGATATGAAACTTCCTGGCAGATTAAAACTGTGTGCCCGACCGAGACTCGAACTCGGGACCTTTGCCTTTCGCGGGCAAGTGCTCTACCATCTGAGCTACCGAAGCACGACTCACGCCCGGTACTCACAGCTTTACTTCTGCCAGTACCTCGCCTCCTACCTTCCAAACTTTACAGAAGCTCTCCTGCGAACCATGTAGAACTAGCACTCCTGAAAGAAAGGATAATGCGGAGAGATGGCTTAGCCACAGCCTGGGGGATATTTCCAGAATGAGATTTTCACTCTGCAGCGGAGTGTGCGCTGATATGAAACTTCCTGGCAGATTAAAACTGTGTGCCCGACCGAGACTCGAACTCGGGACCTTTGCCTTTCGCGGGCAAGTGCTCTACCATCTGAGCTACCGAAGCACGACTCACGCCCGGTACTCACAGCTTTACTTCTGCCAGTACCTCGCCTCCTACCTTCCAAACTTTACAGAAGCTCTCCTGCGAACCATGTAGAACTAGCACTCCTGAAAGAAAGGATAATGCGGAGAGATGGCTTAGCCACAGCCTGGGGGATATTTCCAGAATGAGATTTTCACTCTGCAGCGGAGTGTGCGCTGATATGAAACTTCCTGGCAGATTAAAACTGTGTGCCCGACCGAGACTCGAACTCGGGACCTTTGCCTTTCGCGGGCAAGTGCTCTACCATCTGAGCTACCGAAGCACGACTCACGCCCGGTACTCACAGCTTTACTTCTGCCAGTACCTCGCCTCCTACCTTCCAAACTTTACAGAAGCTCTCCTGCGAACCATGTAGAACTAGCACTCCTGAAAGAAAGGATAATGCGGAGAGATGGCTTAGCCACAGCCTGGGGGATATTTCCAGAATGAGATTTTCACTCTGCAGCGGAGTGTGCGCTGATATGAAACTTCCTGGCAGATTAAAACTGTGTGCCCGACCGAGACTCGAACTCGGGACCTTTGCCTTTCGCGGGCAAGTGCTCTACCATCTGAGCTACCGAAGCACGACTCACGCCCGGTACTCACAGCTTTACTTCTGCCAGTACCTCGCCTCCTACCTTCCAAACTTTACAGAAGCTCTCCTGCGAACCATGTAGAACTAGCACTCCTGAAAGAAAGGATAATGCGGAGAGATGGCTTAGCCACAGCCTGGGGGATATTTCCAGAATGAGATTTTCACTCTGCAGCGGAGTGTGCGCTGATATGAAACTTCCTGGCAGATTAAAACTGTGTGCCCGACCGAGACTCGAACTCGGGACCTTTGCCTTTCGCGGGCAAGTGCTCTACCATCTGAGCTACCGAAGCACGACTCACGCCCGGTACTCACAGCTTTACTTCTGCCAGTACCTCGCCTCCTACCTTCCAAACTTTACAGAAGCTCTCCTGCGAACCATGTAGAACTAGCACTCCTGAAAGAAAGGATAATGCGGAGAGATGGCTTAGACACAGCCTGGGGGATGTTTCCAGAATGAGATTTTCACTCTGCAGCGGAGTGTGCGCTGATATGAAACTTCCTGGCAGATTAAAACTGTGTGCCCGACCGAGACTCGAACTCGGGACCTTTGCCTTTCGCGGGCAAGTGCTCTACCATCTGAGCTACCGAAGCACGACTCACGCCCGGTACTCACAGCTTTACTTCTGCCAGTACCTCGCCTCCTACCTTCCAAACTTTACAGAAGCTCTCCTGCGAACCATGTAGAACTAGCACTCCTGAAAGAAAGGATAATGCGGAGAGATGGCTTAGCCACAGCCTGGGGGATATTTCCAGAATGAGATTTTCACTCTGCAGCGGAGTGTGCGCTGATATGAAACTTCCTGGCAGATTAAAACTGTGTGCCCGACCGAGACTCGAACTCGGGACCTTTGCCTTTCGCGGGCAAGTGCTCTACCATCTGAGCTACCGAAGCACGACTCACGCCCGGTACTCACAGCTTTACTTCTGCCAGTACCTCGCCTCCTACCTTCCAAACTTTACAGAAGCTCTCCTGCGAACCATGTAGAACTAGCACTCCTGAAAGAAAGGATAATGCGGAGAGATGGCTTAGCCACAGCCTGGGGGATATTTCCAGAATGAGATTTTCACTCTGCAGCGGAGTGTGCGCTGATATGAAACTTCCTGGCAGATTAAAACTGTGTGCCCGACCGAGACTCGAACTCGGGACCTTTGCCTTTCGCGGGCAAGTGCTCTACCATCTGAGCTACCGAAGCACGACTCACGCCCGGTACTCACAGCTTTACTTCTGCCAGTACCTCGCCTCCTACCTTCCAAACTTTACAGAAGCTCTCCTGCGAACCATGTAGAACTAGCACTCCTGAAAGAAAGGATAATGCGGAGAGATGGCTTAGCCACAGCCTGGGGGATATTTCCAGAATGAGATTTTCACTCTGCAGCGGAGTGTGCGCTGATATGAAACTTCCTGGCAGATTAAAACTGTGTGCCCGACCGAGACTCGAACTCGGGACCTTTGCCTTTCGCGGGCAAGTGCTCTACCATCTGAGCTACCGAAGCACGACTCACGCCCGGTACTCACAGCTTTACTTCTGCCAGTACCTCGCCTCCTACCTTCCAAACTTTACAGAAGCTCTCCTGCGAACCATGTAGAACTAGCACTCCTGAAAGAAAGGATAATGCGGAGAGATGGCTTAGCCACAGCCTGGGGGATATTTCCAGAATGAGATTTTCACTCTGCAGCGGAGTGTGCGCTGATATGAAACTTCCTGGCAGATTAAAACTGTGTGCCCGACCGAGACTCGAACTCGGGACCTTTGCCTTTCGCGGGCAAGTGCTCTACCATCTGAGCTACCGAAGCACGACTCACGCCCGGTACTCACAGCTTTACTTCTGCCAGTACCTCGCCTCCTACCTTCCAAACTTTACAGAAGCTCTCCTGCGAACCATGTAGAACTAGCACTCCTGAAAGAAAGGATAATGCGGAGAGATGGCTTAGCCACAGCCTGGGGGATATTTCCAGAATGAGATTTTCACTCTGCAGCGGAGTGTGCGCTGATATGAAACTTCCTGGCAGATTAAAACTGTGTGCCCGACCGAGACTCGAACTCGGGACCTTTGCCTTTCGCGGGCAAGTGCTCTACCATCTGAGCTACTGTGATAAACCTTTTGCATTTCCTTTATGTTTTCGTCTTCTTTAAAGGCAAAGAGACAAGATGAAGCGGTAGCCCATCATAGAGCCTATGCCTACCGTCATGTATTTTTTGACTTTCAGTTGTTAATAAACAGAGGATTTTTTCTGGTACCAGTAGGAGGAAGGAGAGAGTCGCGCTCAGCTAGTGAACGAGTGAGAAGCACGCCATTTTTAGCGAGTAATTGTAGACCGCCATTTTGGGGTCGCTATGAATAAGTGAGGAGTATGTATTTCATATGTGCACCGTTTAGAAAAATACAGTATTGTTTTATTAACTGAAAGGTCGTGTGAGTTGTTATTTCAAATAGTACAATAATTACAATAACTGAAGCCCACCTGTGTACTTTGGAAAATTACGAAGATCCGATAAGCTTAATAGGAACACGGTCAAGACTTCAAAGGTGAACGCGGCGACCAAACGTAGCATTATAAAGAATGGTAAGCACAAATCTACAGCGGAGAAAGAAACGACTTCTCCCTGCAAAATAATATGAACTAATACGAACTTATTTCCAGGCATAGCTCAGCTTATTGTGCTTGTCATTCACGTCGAAAAATTAATCTCATTAATTCAATACATTTAAAAAGCCACGCATTTTATTATCATCTATTCCATTATTTTATTATAATATACTACCGAAGCACGACTCACGCCCGGTACTCACAGCTTTACTTCTGCCAGTACCTCGCCTCCTACCTTCCAAACTTTACAGAAGCTCTCCTGCGAACCATGTAGAACTAGCACTCCTGAAAGAAAGGATAATGCGGAGAGATGGCTTAGACACAGCCTGGGGGATGTTTCCAGAATGAGATTTTCACTCTGCAGCGGAGTGTGCGCTGATATGAAACTTCCTGGCAGATTAAAACTGTGTGCCCGACCGAGACTCGAACTCGGGACCTTTGCCTTTCGCGGGCAAGTGCTCTACCATCTGAGCTACCGAAGCACGACTCACGCCCGGTACTCACAGCTTTACTTCTGCCAGTACCTCGCCTCCTACCTTCCAAACTTTACAGAAGCTCTCCTGCGAACCATGTAGAACTAGCACTCCTGAAAGAAAGGATAATGCGGAGAGATGGCTTAGCCACAGCCTGGGGGATATTTCCAGAATGAGATTTTCACTCTGCAGCGGAGTGTGCGCTGATATGAAACTTCCTGGCAGATTAAAACTGTGTGCCCGACCGAGACTCGAACTCGGGACCTTTGCCTTTCGCGGGCAAGTGCTCTACCATCTGAGCTACCGAAGCACGACTCACGCCCGGTACTCACAGCTTTACTTCTGCCAGTACCTCGCCTCCTACCTTCCAAACTTTACAGAAGCTCTCCTGCGAACCATGTAGAACTAGCACTCCTGAAAGAAAGGATAATGCGGAGAGATGGCTTAGACACAGCCTGGGGGATATTTCCAGAATGAGATTTTCACTCTGCAGCGGAGTGTGCGCTGATATGAAACTTCCTGGCAGATTAAAACTGTGTGCCCGACCGAGACTCGAACTCGGGACCTTTGCCTTTCGCGGGCAAGTGCTCTACCATCTGAGCTACCGAAGCACGACTCACGCCCGGTACTCACAGCTTTACTTCTGCCAGTACCTCGCCTCCTACCTTCCAAACTTTACAGAAGCTCTCCTGCGAACCATGTAGAACTAGCACTCCTGAAAGAAAGGATAATGCGGAGAGATGGCTTAGACACAGCCTGGGGGATGTTTCCAGAATGAGATTTTCACTCTGCAGCGGAGTGTGCGCTGATATGAAACTTCCTGGCAGATTAAAACTGTGTGCCCGACCGAGACTCGAACTCGGGACCTTTGCCTTTCGCGGGCAAGTGCTCTACCATCTGAGCTACCGAAGCACGACTCACGCCCGGTACTCACAGCTTTACTTCTGCCAGTACCTCGCCTCCTACCTTCCAAACTTTACAGAAGCTCTCCTGCGAACCATGTAGAACTAGCACTCCTGAAAGAAAGGATAATGCGGAGAGATGGCTTAGACACAGCCTGGGGGATATTTCCAGAATGAGATTTTCACTCTGCAGCGGAGTGTGCGCTGATATGAAACTTCCTGGCAGATTAAAACTGTGTGCCCGACCGAGACTCGAACTCGGGACCTTTGCCTTTCGCGGGCAAGTGCTCTACCATCTGAGCTACCGAAGCACGACTCACGCCCGGTACTCACAGCTTTACTTCTGCCAGTACCTCGCCTCCTAACTTCCAAACTTTACAGAAGCTCTCGTGCGAACCATGTAGAACTAGCACTCCTGAAAGAAAGGATAATGCGGAGAGATGGCTTAGACACAGCCTGGGGGATGTTTCCAGAATGAGATTTTCACTCTGCAGCGGAGTGTGCGCTGATATGAAACTTCCTGGCAGATTAAAACTGTGTGCCCGACCGAGACTCGAACTCGGGACCTTTGCCTTTCGCGGGCAAGTGCTCTACCATCTGAGCTACCGAAGCACGACTCACGCCCGGTACTCACAGCTTTACTTCTGCCAGTACCTCGCCTCCTACCTTCCAAACTTTACAGAAGCTCTCCTGCGAACCATGTAGAACTAGCACTCCTGAAAGAAAGGATAATGCGGAGAGATGGCTTAGCCACAGCCTGGGGGATATTTCCAGAATGAGATTTTCACTCTGCAGCGGAGTGTGCGCTGATATGAAACTTCCTGGCAGATTAAAACTGTGTGCCCGACCGAGACTCGAACTCGGGACCTTTGCCTTTCGCGGGCAAGTGCTCTACCATCTGAGCTACCGAAGCACGACTCACGCCCGGTACTCACAGCTTTACTTCTGCCAGTACCTCGCCTCCTACCTTCCAAACTTTACAGAAGCTCTCCTGCGAACCATGTAGAACTAGCACTCCTGAAAGAAAGGATAATGCGGAGAGATGGCTTAGCCACAGCCTGGGGGATATTTCCAGAATGAGATTTTCACTCTGCAGCGGAGTGTGCGCTGATATGAAACTTCCTGGCAGATTAAAACTGTGTGCCCGACCGAGACTCGAACTCGGGACCTTTGCCTTTCGCGGGCAAGTGCTCTACCATCTGAGCTACCGAAGCACGACTCACGCCCGGTACTCACAGCTTTACTTCTGCCAGTACCTCGCCTCCTACCTTCCAAACTTTACAGAAGCTCTCCTGCGAACCATGTAGAACTAGCACTCCTGAAAGAAAGGATAATGCGGAGAGATGGCTTAGCCACAGCCTGGGGGATATTTCCAGAATGAGATTTTCACTCTGCAGCGGAGTGTGCGCTGATATGAAACTTCCTGGCAGATTAAAACTGTGTGCCCGACCGAGACTCGAACTCGGGACCTTTGCCTTTCGCGGGCAAGTGCTCTACCATCTGAGCTACCGAAGCACGACTCACGCCCGGTACTCACAGCTTTACTTCTGCCAGTACCTCGCCTCCTACCTTCCAAACTTTACAGAAGCTCTCCTGCGAACCATGTAGAACTAGCACTCCTGAAAGAAAGGATAATGCGGAGAGATGGCTTAGCCACAGCCTGGGGGATATTTCCAGAATGAGATTTTCACTCTGCAGCGGAGTGTGCGCTGATATGATACTTAATGGCAGATTAAAACTGTGTGCCCGACCGAGACTCGAACTCGGGACCTTTGCCTTTCGCGGGCAAGTGCTCTACCATCTGAGCTACCGAAGCACGACTCACGCCCGGTACTCACAGCTTTACTTCTGCCAGTACCTCGCCTCCTACCTTCCAAACTTTACAGAAGCTCTCCTGCGAACCATGTAGAACTAGCACTCCTGAAAGAAAGGATAATGCGGAGAGATGGCTTAGCCACAGCCTGGGGGATATTTCCAGAATGAGATTTTCACTCTGCAGCGGAGTGTGCGCTGATATGAAACTTCCTGGCAGATTAAAACTGTGTGCCCGACCGAGACTCGAACTCGGGACCTTTGCCTTTCGCGGGCAAGTGCTCTACCATCTGAGCTACCGAAGCACGACTCACGCCCGGTACTCACAGCTTTACTTCTGCCAGTACCTCGCCTCCTACCTTCCAAACTTTACAGAAGCTCTCCTGCGAACCATGTAGAACTAGCACTCCTGAAAGAAAGGATAATGCGGAGAGATGGCTTAGCCACAGCCTGGGGGATATTTCCAGAATGAGATTTTCACTCTGCAGCGGAGTGTGCGCTGATATGAAACTTCCTGGCAGATTAAAACTGTGTGCCCGACCGAGACTCGAACTCGGGACCTTTGCCTTTCGCGGGCAAGTGCTCTACCATCTGAGCTACCGAAGCACGACTCACGCCCGGTACTCACAGCTTTACTTCTGCCAGTACCTCGCCTCCTACCTTCCAAACTTTACAGAAGCTCTCCTGCGAACCATGTAGAACTAGCACTCCTGAAAGAAAGGATAATGCGGAGAGATGGCTTAGCCACAGCCTGGGGGATATTTCCAGAATGAGATTTTCACTCTGCAGCGGAGTGTGCGCTGATATGAAACTTCCTGGCAGATTAAAACTGTGTGCCCGACCGAGACTCGAACTCGGGACCTTTGCCTTTCGCGGGCAAGTGCTCTACCATCTGAGCTACCGAAGCACGACTCACGCCCGGTACTCACAGCTTTACTTCTGCCAGTACCTCGCCTCCTACCTTCCAAACTTTACAGAAGCTCTCCTGCGAACCATGTAGAACTAGCACTCCTGAAAGAAAGGATAATGCGGAGAGATGGCTTAGCCACAGCCTGGGGGATATTTCCAGAATGAGATTTTCACTCTGCAGCGGAGTGTGCGCTGATATGAAACTTCCTGGCAGATTAAAACTGTGTGCCCGACCGAGACTCGAACTCGGGACCTTTGCCTTTCGCGGGCAAGTGCTCTACCATCTGAGCTACCGAAGCACGACTCACGCCCGGTACTCACAGCTTTACTTCTGCCAGTACCTCGCCTCCTACCTTCCAAACTTTACAGAAGCTCTCCTGCGAACCATGTAGAACTAGCACTCCTGAAAGAAAGGATAATGCGGAGAGATGGCTTAGCCACAGCCTGGGGGATATTTCCAGAATGAGATTTTCACTCTGCAGCGGAGTGTGCGCTGATATGAAACTTCCTGGCAGATTAAAACTGTGTGCCCGACCGAGACTCGAACTCGGGACCTTTGCCTTTCGCGGGCAAGTGCTCTACCATCTGAGCTACCGAAGCACGACTCACGCCCGGTACTCACAGCTTTACTTCTGCCAGTACCTCGCCTCCTACCTTCCAAACTTTACAGAAGCTTTCCTGCGAACCATGTAGAACTAGCACTCCTGAAAGAAAGGATAATGCGGAGAGATGGTTTAGCCACAGCCTGGGGGATATTTCCAGAATGAGATTTTCACTCTGCAGCGGAGTGTGCGCTGATATGAAACTTCCTGGCAGATTAAAACTGTGTGCCCGACCGAGACTCGAACTCGGGACCTTTGCCTTTCGCGGGCAAGTGCTCTACCATCTGAGCTACCGAAGCACGACTCACGCCCGGTACTCACAGCTTTACTTCTGCCAGTACCTCGCCTCCTACCTTCCAAACTTTACAGAAGCTCTCCTGCGAACCATGTAGAACTAGCACTCCTGAAAGAAAGGATAATGCGGAGAGATGGCTTAGACACAGCCTGGGGGATATTTCCAGAATGAGATTTTCACTCTGCAGCGGAGTGTGCGCTGATATGAAACTTCCTGGCAGATTAAAACTGTGTGCCCGACCGAGACTCGAACTCGGGACCTTTGCCTTTCGCGGGCAAGTGCTCTACCATCTGAGCTACCGAAGCACGACTCACGCCCGGTACTCACAGCTTTACTTCTGCCAGTACCTCGCCTCCTACCTTCCAAACTTTACAGAAGCTCTCCTGCGAACCATGTAGAACTAGCACTCCTGAAAGAAAGGATAATGCGGAGAGATGGCTTAGCCACAGCCTGGGGGATATTTCCAGAATGAGATTTTCACTCTGCAGCGGAGTGTGCGCTGATATGAAACTTCCTGGCAGATTAAAACTGTGTGCCCGACCGAGACTCGAACTCGGGACCTTTGCCTTTCGCGGGCAAGTGCTCTACCATCTGAGCTACCGAAGCACGACTCACGCCCGGTACTCACAGCTTTACTTCTGCCAGTACCTCGCCTCCTACCTTCCAAACTTTACAGAAGCTCTCCTGCGAACCATGTAGAACTAGCACTCCTGAAAGAAAGGATAATGCGGAGAGATGGTTTAGCCACAGCCTGGGGGATATTTCCAGAATGAGATTTTCACTCTGCAGCGGAGTGTGCGCTGATATGAAACTTCCTGGCAGATTAAAACTGTGTGCCCGACCGAGACTCGAACTCGGGACCTTTGCCTTTCGCGGGCAAGTGCTCTACCATCTGAGCTACCGAAGCACGACTCACGCCCGGTACTCACAGCTTTACTTCTGCCAGTACCTCGCCTCCTACCTTCCAAACTTTACAGAAGCTCTCCTGCGAACCATGTAGAACTAGCACTCCTGAAAGAAAGGATAATGCGGAGAGATGGCTTAGCCACAGCCTGGGGGATATTTCCAGAATGAGATTTTCACTCTGCAGCGGAGTGTGCGCTGATATGAAACTTCCTGGCAGATTAAAACTGTGTGCCCGACCGAGACTCGAACTCGGGACCTTTGCCTTTCGCGGGCAAGTGCTCTACCATCTGAGCTACCGAAGCACGACTCACGCCCGGTACTCACAGCTTTACTTCTGCCAGTACCTCGCCTCCTACCTTCCAAACTTTACAGAAGCTCTCCTGCGAACCATGTAGAACTAGCACTCCTGAAAGAAAGGATAATGCGGAGAGATGGCTTAGCCACAGCCTGGGGGATATTTCCAGAATGAGATTTTCACTCTGCAGCGGAGTGTGCGCTGATATGAAACTTCCTGGCAGATTAAAACTGTGTGCCCGACCGAGACTCGAACTCGGGACCTTTGCCTTTCGCGGGCAAGTGCTCTACCATCTGAGCTACCGAAGCACGACTCACGCCCGGTACTCACAGCTTTACTTCTGCCAGTACCTCGCCTCCTACCTTCCAAACTTTACAGAAGCTCTCCTGCGAACCATGTAGAACTAGCACTCCTGAAAGAAAGGATAATGCGGAGAGATGGCTTAGCCACAGCCTGGGGGATATTTCCAGAATGAGATTTTCACTCTGCAGCGGAGTGTGCGCTGATATGAAACTTCCTGGCAGATTAAAACTGTGTGCCCGACCGAGACTCGAACTCGGGACCTTTGCCTTTCGCGGGCAAGTGCTCTACCATCTGAGCTACCGAAGCACGACTCACGCCCGGTACTCACAGCTTTACTTCTGCCAGTACCTCGCCTCCTACCTTCCAAACTTTACAGAAGCTCTCCTGCGAACCATGTAGAACTAGCACTCCTGAAAGAAAGGATAATGCGGAGAGATGGTTTAGCCACAGCCTGGGGGATATTTCCAGAATGAGATTTTCACTCTGCAGCGGAGTGTGCGCTGATATGAAACTTCCTGGCAGATTAAAACTGTGTGCCCGACCGAGACTCGAACTCGGGACCTTTGCCTTTCGCGGGCAAGTGCTCTACCATCTGAGCTACCGAAGCACGACTCACGCCCGGTACTCACAGCTTTACTTCTGCCAGTACCTCGCCTCCTACCTTCCAAACTTTACAGAAGCTCTCCTGCGAACCATGTAGAACTAGCACTCCTGAAAGAAAGGATAATGCGGAGAGATGGCTTAGCCACAGCCTGGGGGATATTTCCAGAATGAGATTTTCACTCTGCAGCGGAGTGTGCGCTGATATGAAACTTCCTGGCAGATTAAAACTGTGTGCCCGACCGAGACTCGAACTCGGGACCTTTGCCTTTCGCGGGCAAGTGCTCTACCATCTGAGCTACCGAAGCACGACTCACGCCCGGTACTCACAGCTTTACTTCTGCCAGTACCTCGCCTCCTACCTTCCAAACTTTACAGAAGCTCTCCTGCGAACCATGTAGAACTAGCACTCCTGAAAGAAAGGATAATGCGGAGAGATGGCTTAGCCACAGCCTGGGGGATATTTCCAGAATGAGATTTTCACTCTGCAGCGGAGTGTGCGCTGATATGAAACTTCCTGGCAGATTAAAACTGTGTGCCCGACCGAGACTCGAACTCGGGACCTTTGCCTTTCGCGGGCAAGTGCTCTACCATCTGAGCTACCGAAGCACGACTCACGCCCGGTACTCACAGCTTTACTTCTGCCAGTACCTCGCCTCCTACCTTCCAAACTTTACAGAAGCTCTCCTGCGAACCATGTAGAACTAGCACTCCTGAAAGAAAGGATAATGCGGAGAGATGGCTTAGCCACAGCCTGGGGGATATTTCCAGAATGAGATTTTCACTCTGCAGCGGAGTGTGCGCTGATATGAAACTTCCTGGCAGATTAAAACTGTGTGCCCGACCGAGACTCGAACTCGGGACCTTTGCCTTTCGCGGGCAAGTGCTCTACCATCTGAGCTACCGAAGCACGACTCACGCCCGGTACTCACAGCTTTACTTCTGCCAGTACCTCGCCTCCTACCTTCCAAACTTTACAGAAGCTCTCCTGCGAACCATGTAGAACTAGCACTCCTGAAAGAAAGGATAATGCGGAGAGATGGCTTAGACACAGCCTGGGGGATGTTTCCAGAATGAGATTTTCACTCTGCAGCGGAGTGTGCGCTGATATGAAACTTCCTGGCAGATTAAAACTGTGTGCCCGACCGAGACTCGAACTCGGGACCTTTGCCTTTCGCGGGCAAGTGCTCTACCATCTGAGCTACCGAAGCACGACTCACGCCCGGTACTCACAGCTTTACTTCTGCCAGTACCTCGCCTCCTACCTTCCAAACTTTACAGAAGCTCTCCTGCGAACCATGTAGAACTAGCACTCCTGAAAGAAAGGATAATGCGGAGAGATGGCTTAGCCACAGCCTGGGGGATATTTCCAGAATGAGATTTTCACTCTGCAGCGGAGTGTGCGCTGATATGAAACTTCCTGGCAGATTAAAACTGTGTGCCCGACCGAGACTCGAACTCGGGACCTTTGCCTTTCGCGGGCAAGTGCTCTACCATCTGAGCTACCGAAGCACGACTCACGCCCGGTACTCACAGCTTTACTTCTGCCAGTACCTCGCCTCCTACCTTCCAAACTTTACAGAAGCTCTCCTGCGAACCATGTAGAACTAGCACTCCTGAAAGAAAGGATAATGCGGAGAGATGGCTTAGACACAGCCTGGGGGATGTTTCCAGAATGAGATTTTCACTCTGCAGCGGAGTGTGCGCTGATATGAAACTTCCTGGCAGATTAAAACTGTGTGCCCGACCGAGACTCGAACTCGGGACCTTTGCCTTTCGCGGGCAAGTGCTCTACCATCTGAGCTACCGAAGCACGACTCACGCCCGGTACTCACAGCTTTACTTCTGCCAGTACCTCGCCTCCTACCTTCCAAACTTTACAGAAGCTCTCCTGCGAACCATGTAGAACTAGCACTCCTGAAAGAAAGGATAATGCGGAGAGATGGTTTAGCCACAGCCTGGGGGATATTTCCAGAATGAGATTTTCACTCTGCAGCGGAGTGTGCGCTGATATGAAACTTCCTGGCAGATTAAAACTGTGTGCCCGACCGAGACTCGAACTCGGGACCTTTGCCTTTCGCGGGCAAGTGCTCTACCATCTGAGCTACCGAAGCACGACTCACGCCCGGTACTCACAGCTTTACTTCTGCCAGTACCTCGCCTCCTACCTTCCAAACTTTACAGAAGCTCTCCTGCGAACCATGTAGAACTAGCACTCCTGAAAGAAAGGATAATGCGGAGAGATGGCTTAGCCACAGCCTGGGGGATATTTCCAGAATGAGATTTTCACTCTGCAGCGGAGTGTGCGCTGATATGAAACTTCCTGGCAGATTAAAACTGTGTGCCCGACCGAGACTCGAACTCGGGACCTTTGCCTTTCGCGGGCAAGTGCTCTACCATCTGAGCTACCGAAGCACGACTCACGCCCGGTACTCACAGCTTTACTTCTGCCAGTACCTCGCCTCCTACCTTCCAAACTTTACAGAAGCTCTCCTGCGAACCATGTAGAACTAGCACTCCTGAAAGAAAGGATAATGCGGAGAGATGGCTTAGCCACAGCCTGGGGGATATTTCCAGAATGAGATTTTCACTCTGCAGCGGAGTGTGCGCTGATATGAAACTTCCTGGCAGATTAAAACTGTGTGCCCGACCGAGACTCGAACTCGGGACCTTTGCCTTTCGCGGGCAAGTGCTCTACCATCTGAGCTACCGAAGCACGACTCACGCCCGGTACTCACAGCTTTACTTCTGCCAGTACCTCGCCTCCTACCTTCCAAACTTTACAGAAGCTCTCCTGCGAACCATGTAGAACTAGCACTCCTGAAAGAAAGGATAATGCGGAGAGATGGCTTAGCCACAGCCTGGGGGATATTTCCAGAATGAGATTTTCACTCTGCAGCGGAGTGTGCGCTGATATGAAACTTCCTGGCAGATTAAAACTGTGTGCCCGACCGAGACTCGAACTCGGGACCTTTGCCTTTCGCGGGCAAGTGCTCTACCATCTGAGCTACCGAAGCACGACTCACGCCCGGTACTCACAGCTTTACTTCTGCCAGTACCTCGCCTCCTACCTTCCAAACTTTACAGAAGCTCTCCTGCGAACCATGTAGAACTAGCACTCCTGAAAGAAAGGATAATGCGGAGAGATGGTTTAGCCACAGCCTGGGGGATATTTCCAGAATGAGATTTTCACTCTGCAGCGGAGTGTGCGCTGATATGAAACTTCCTGGCAGATTAAAACTGTGTGCCCGACCGAGACTCGAACTCGGGACCTTTGCCTTTCGCGGGCAAGTGCTCTACCATCTGAGCTACCGAAGCACGACTCACGCCCGGTACTCACAGCTTTACTTCTGCCAGTACCTCGCCTCCTACCTTCCAAACTTTACAGAAGCTCTCCTGCGAACCATGTAGAACTAGCACTCCTGAAAGAAAGGATAATGCGGAGAGATGGCTTAGCCACAGCCTGGGGGATATTTCCAGAATGAGATTTTCACTCTGCAGCGGAGTGTGCGCTGATATGAAACTTCCTGGCAGATTAAAACTGTGTGCCCGACCGAGACTCGAACTCGGGACCTTTGCCTTTCGCGGGCAAGTGCTCTACCATCTGAGCTACCGAAGCACGACTCACGCCCGGTACTCACAGCTTTACTTCTGCCAGTACCTCGCCTCCTACCTTCCAAACTTTACAGAAGCTCTCCTGCGAACCATGTAGAACTAGCACTCCTGAAAGAAAGGATAATGCGGAGAGATGGCTTAGCCACAGCCTGGGGGATATTTCCAGAATGAGATTTTCACTCTGCAGCGGAGTGTGCGCTGATATGAAACTTCCTGGCAGATTAAAACTGTGTGCCCGACCGAGACTCGAACTCGGGACCTTTGCCTTTCGCGGGCAAGTGCTCTACCATCTGAGCTACCGAAGCACGACTCACGCCCGGTACTCACAGCTTTACTTCTGCCAGTACCTCGCCTCCTACCTTCCAAACTTTACAGAAGCTCTCCTGCGAACCATGTAGAACTAGCACTCCTGAAAGAAAGGATAATGCGGAGAGATGGCTTAGCCACAGCCTGGGGGATATTTCCAGAATGAGATTTTCACTCTGCAGCGGAGTGTGCGCTGATATGAAACTTCCTGGCAGATTAAAACTGTGTGCCCGACCGAGACTCGAACTCGGGACCTTTGCCTTTCGCGGGCAAGTGCTCTACCATCTGAGCTACCGAAGCACGACTCACGCCCGGTACTCACAGCTTTACTTCTGCCAGTACCTCGCCTCCTACCTTCCAAACTTTACAGAAGCTCTCCTGCGAACCATGTAGAACTAGCACTCCTGAAAGAAAGGATAATGCGGAGAGATGGCTTAGCCACAGCCTGGGGGATATTTCCAGAATGAGATTTTCACTCTGCAGCGGAGTGTGCGCTGATATGAAACTTCCTGGCAGATTAAAACTGTGTGCCCGACCGAGACTCGAACTCGGGACCTTTGCCTTTCGCGGGCAAGTGCTCTACCATCTGAGCTACCGAAGCACGACTCACGCCCGGTACTCACAGCTTTACTTCTGCCAGTACCTCGCCTCCTACCTTCCAAACTTTACAGAAGCTCTCCTGCGAACCATGTAGAACTAGCACTCCTGAAAGAAAGGATAATGCGGAGAGATGGCTTAGACACAGCCTGGGGGATGTTTCCAGAATGAGATTTTCACTCTGCAGCGGAGTGTGCGCTGATATGAAACTTCCTGGCAGATTAAAACTGTGTGCCCGACCGAGACTCGAACTCGGGACCTTTGCCTTTCGCGGGCAAGTGCTCTACCATCTGAGCTACCGAAGCACGACTCACGCCCGGTACTCACAGCTTTACTTCTGCCAGTACCTCGCCTCCTACCTTCCAAACTTTACAGAAGCTCTCCTGCGAACCATGTAGAACTAGCACTCCTGAAAGAAAGGATAATGCGGAGAGATGGCTTAGCCACAGCCTGGGGGATATTTCCAGAATGAGATTTTCACTCTGCAGCGGAGTGTGCGCTGATATGAAACTTCCTGGCAGATTAAAACTGTGTGCCCGACCGAGACTCGAACTCGGGACCTTTGCCTTTCGCGGGCAAGTGCTCTACCATCTGAGCTACCGAAGCACGACTCACGCCCGGTACTCACAGCTTTACTTCTGCCAGTACCTCGCCTCCTACCTTCCAAACTTTACAGAAGCTCTCCTGCGAACCATGTAGAACTAGCACTCCTGAAAGAAAGGATAATGCGGAGAGATGGCTTAGCCACAGCCTGGGGGATATTTCCAGAATGAGATTTTCACTCTGCAGCGGAGTGTGCGCTGATATGAAACTTCCTGGCAGATTAAAACTGTGTGCCCGACCGAGACTCGAACTCGGGACCTTTGCCTTTCGCGGGCAAGTGCTCTACCATCTGAGCTACCGAAGCACGACTCACGCCCGGTACTCACAGCTTTACTTCTGCCAGTACCTCGCCTCCTACCTTCCAAACTTTACAGAAGCTCTCCTGCGAACCATGTAGAACTAGCACTCCTGAAAGAAAGGATAATGCGGAGAGATGGCTTAGCCACAGCCTGGGGGATATTTCCAGAATGAGATTTTCACTCTGCAGCGGAGTGTGCGCTGATATGAAACTTCCTGGCAGATTAAAACTGTGTGCCCGACCGAGACTCGAACTCGGGACCTTTGCCTTTCGCGGGCAAGTGCTCTACCATCTGAGCTACCGAAGCACGACTCACGCCCGGTACTCACAGCTTTACTTCTGCCAGTACCTCGCCTCCTACCTTCCAAACTTTACAGAAGCTCTCCTGCGAACCATGTAGAACTAGCACTCCTGAAAGAAAGGATAATGCGGAGAGATGGTTTAGCCACAGCCTGGGGGATATTTCCAGAATGAGATTTTCACTCTGCAGCGGAGTGTGCGCTGATATGAAACTTCCTGGCAGATTAAAACTGTGTGCCCGACCGAGACTCGAACTCGGGACCTTTGCCTTTCGCGGGCAAGTGCTCTACCATCTGAGCTACCGAAGCACGACTCACGCCCGGTACTCACAGCTTTACTTCTGCCAGTACCTCGCCTCCTACCTTCCAAACTTTACAGAAGCTCTCCTGCGAACCATGTAGAACTAGCACTCCTGAAAGAAAGGATAATGCGGAGAGATGGCTTAGCCACAGCCTGGGGGATATTTCCAGAATGAGATTTTCACTCTGCAGCGGAGTGTGCGCTGATATGAAACTTCCTGGCAGATTAAAACTGTGTGCCCGACCGAGACTCGAACTCGGGACCTTTGCCTTTCGCGGGCAAGTGCTCTACCATCTGAGCTACCGAAGCACGACTCACGCCCGGTACTCACAGCTTTACTTCTGCCAGTACCTCGCCTCCTACCTTCCAAACTTTACAGAAGCTCTCCTGCGAACCATGTAGAACTAGCACTCCTGAAAGAAAGGATAATGCGGAGAGATGGCTTAGCCACAGCCTGGGGGATATTTCCAGAATGAGATTTTCACTCTGCAGCGGAGTGTGCGCTGATATGAAACTTCCTGGCAGATTAAAACTGTGTGCCCGACCGAGACTCGAACTCGGGACCTTTGCCTTTCGCGGGCAAGTGCTCTACCATCTGAGCTACCGAAGCACGACTCACGCCCGGTACTCACAGCTTTACTTCTGCCAGTACCTCGCCTCCTACCTTCCAAACTTTACAGAAGCTCTCCTGCGAACCATGTAGAACTAGCACTCCTGAAAGAAAGGATAATGCGGAGAGATGGCTTAGCCACAGCCTGGGGGATATTTCCAGAATGAGATTTTCACTCTGCAGCGGAGTGTGCGCTGATATGAAACTTCCTGGCAGATTAAAACTGTGTGCCCGACCGAGACTCGAACTCGGGACCTTTGCCTTTCGCGGGCAAGTGCTCTACCATCTGAGCTACCGAAGCACGACTCACGCCCGGTACTCACAGCTTTACTTCTGCCAGTACCTCGCCTCCTACCTTCCAAACTTTACAGAAGCTCTCCTGCGAACCATGTAGAACTAGCACTCCTGAAAGAAAGGATAATGCGGAGAGATGGCTTAGCCACAGCCTGGGGGATATTTCCAGAATGAGATTTTCACTCTGCAGCGGAGTGTGCGCTGATATGAAACTTCCTGGCAGATTAAAACTGTGTGCCCGACCGAGACTCGAACTCGGGACCTTTGCCTTTCGCGGGCAAGTGCTCTACCATCTGAGCTACCGAAGCACGACTCACGCCCGGTACTCACAGCTTTACTTCTGCCAGTACCTCGCCTCCTACCTTCCAAACTTTACAGAAGCTCTCCTGCGAACCATGTAGAACTAGCACTCCTGAAAGAAAGGATAATGCGGAGAGATGGCTTAGACACAGCCTGGGGGATGTTTCCAGAATGAGATTTTCACTCTGCAGCGGAGTGTGCGCTGATATGAAACTTCCTGGCAGATTAAAACTGTGTGCCCGACCGAGACTCGAACTCGGGACCTTTGCCTTTCGCGGGCAAGTGCTCTACCATCTGAGCTACCGAAGCACGACTCACGCCCGGTACTCACAGCTTTACTTCTGCCAGTACCTCGCCTCCTACCTTCCAAACTTTACAGAAGCTCTCCTGCGAACCATGTAGAACTAGCACTCCTGAAAGAAAGGATAATGCGGAGAGATGGCTTAGCCACAGCCTGGGGGATATTTCCAGAATGAGATTTTCACTCTGCAGCGGAGTGTGCGCTGATATGAAACTTCCTGGCAGATTAAAACTGTGTGCCCGACCGAGACTCGAACTCGGGACCTTTGCCTTTCGCGGGCAAGTGCTCTACCATCTGAGCTACCGAAGCACGACTCACGCCCGGTACTCACAGCTTTACTTCTGCCAGTACCTCGCCTCCTACCTTCCAAACTTTACAGAAGCTCTCCTGCGAACCATGTAGAACTAGCACTCCTGAAAGAAAGGATAATGCGGAGAGATGGCTTAGCCACAGCCTGGGGGATATTTCCAGAATGAGATTTTCACTCTGCAGCGGAGTGTGCGCTGATATGAAACTTCCTGGCAGATTAAAACTGTGTGCCCGACCGAGACTCGAACTCGGGACCTTTGCCTTTCGCGGGCAAGTGCTCTACCATCTGAGCTACCGAAGCACGACTCACGCCCGGTACTCACAGCTTTACTTCTGCCAGTACCTCGCCTCCTACCTTCCAAACTTTACAGAAGCTCTCCTGCGAACCATGTAGAACTAGCACTCCTGAAAGAAAGGATAATGCGGAGAGATGGCTTAGCCACAGCCTGGGGGATATTTCCAGAATGAGATTTTCACTCTGCAGCGGAGTGTGCGCTGATATGAAACTTCCTGGCAGATTAAAACTGTGTGCCCGACCGAGACTCGAACTCGGGACCTTTGCCTTTCGCGGGCAAGTGCTCTACCATCTGAGCTACCGAAGCACGACTCACGCCCGGTACTCACAGCTTTACTTCTGCCAGTACCTCGCCTCCTACCTTCCAAACTTTACAGAAGCTCTCCTGCGAACCATGTAGAACTAGCACTCCTGAAAGAAAGGATAATGCGGAGAGATGGCTTAGCCACAGCCTGGGGGATATTTCCAGAATGAGATTTTCACTCTGCAGCGGAGTGTGCGCTGATATGAAACTTCCTGGCAGATTAAAACTGTGTGCCCGACCGAGACTCGAACTCGGGACCTTTGCCTTTCGCGGGCAAGTGCTCTACCATCTGAGCTACCGAAGCACGACTCACGCCCGGTACTCACAGCTTTACTTCTGCCAGTACCTCGCCTCCTACCTTCCAAACTTTACAGAAGCTCTCCTGCGAACCATGTAGAACTAGCACTCCTGAAAGAAAGGATAATGCGGAGAGATGGCTTAGCCACAGCCTGGGGGATATTTCCAGAATGAGATTTTCACTCTGCAGCGGAGTGTGCGCTGATATGAAACTTCCTGGCAGATTAAAACTGTGTGCCCGACCGAGACTCGAACTCGGGACCTTTGCCTTTCGCGGGCAAGTGCTCTACCATCTGAGCTACTGTGATAAACCTTTTGCATTTCCTTTATGTTTTCGTCTTCTTTAAAGGCAAAGAGACAAGATGAAGCGGTAGCCCATCATAGAGCCTATGCCTACCGTCATGTATTTTTTGACTTTCAGTTGTTAATAAACAGAGGATTTTTTCTGGTACCAGTAGGAGGAAGGAGAGAGTCGCGCTCAGCTAGTGAACGAGTGAGAAGCACGCCATTTTTAGCGAGTAATTGTAGACCGCCATTTTGGGGTCGCTATGAATAAGTGAGGAGTATGTATTTCATATGTGCACCGTTTAGAAAAATACAGTATTGTTTTATTAACTGAAAGGTCGTGTGAGTTGTTATTTCAAATAGTACAATAATTACAATAACTGAAGCCCACCTGTGTACTTTGGAAAATTACGAAGATCCGATAAGCTTAATAGGAACACGGTCAAGACTTCAAAGGTGAACGCGGCGACCAAACGTAGCATTATAAAGAATGGTAAGCACAAATCTACAGCGGAGAAAGAAACGACTTCTCCCTGCAAAATAATATGAACTAATACGAACTTATTTCCAGGCATAGCTCAGCTTATTGTGCTTGTCATTCACGTCGAAAAATTAATCTCATTAATTCAATACATTTAAAAAGCCACGCATTTTATTATCATCTATTCCATTATTTTATTATAATATACTACCGAAGCACGACTCACGCCCGGTACTCACAGCTTTACTTCTGCCAGTACCTCGCCTCCTACCTTCCAAACTTTACAGAAGCTCTCCTGCGAACCATGTAGAACTAGCACTCCTGAAAGAAAGGATAATGCGGAGAGATGGCTTAGACACAGCCTGGGGGATGTTTCCAGAATGAGATTTTCACTCTGCAGCGGAGTGTGCGCTGATATGAAACTTCCTGGCAGATTAAAACTGTGTGCCCGACCGAGACTCGAACTCGGGACCTTTGCCTTTCGCGGGCAAGTGCTCTACCATCTGAGCTACCGAAGCACGACTCACGCCCGGTACTCACAGCTTTACTTCTGCCAGTACCTCGCCTCCTACCTTCCAAACTTTACAGAAGCTCTCCTGCGAACCATGTAGAACTAGCACTCCTGAAAGAAAGGATAATGCGGAGAGATGGCTTAGCCACAGCCTGGGGGATATTTCCAGAATGAGATTTTCACTCTGCAGCGGAGTGTGCGCTGATATGAAACTTCCTGGCAGATTAAAACTGTGTGCCCGACCGAGACTCGAACTCGGGACCTTTGCCTTTCGCGGGCAAGTGCTCTACCATCTGAGCTACCGAAGCACGACTCACGCCCGGTACTCACAGCTTTACTTCTGCCAGTACCTCGCCTCCTACCTTCCAAACTTTACAGAAGCTCTCCTGCGAACCATGTAGAACTAGCACTCCTGAAAGAAAGGATAATGCGGAGAGATGGCTTAGACACAGCCTGGGGGATATTTCCAGAATGAGATTTTCACTCTGCAGCGGAGTGTGCGCTGATATGAAACTTCCTGGCAGATTAAAACTGTGTGCCCGACCGAGACTCGAACTCGGGACCTTTGCCTTTCGCGGGCAAGTGCTCTACCATCTGAGCTACCGAAGCACGACTCACGCCCGGTACTCACAGCTTTACTTCTGCCAGTACCTCGCCTCCTACCTTCCAAACTTTACAGAAGCTCTCCTGCGAACCATGTAGAACTAGCACTCCTGAAAGAAAGGATAATGCGGAGAGATGGCTTAGACACAGCCTGGGGGATGTTTCCAGAATGAGATTTTCACTCTGCAGCGGAGTGTGCGCTGATATGAAACTTCCTGGCAGATTAAAACTGTGTGCCCGACCGAGACTCGAACTCGGGACCTTTGCCTTTCGCGGGCAAGTGCTCTACCATCTGAGCTACCGAAGCACGACTCACGCCCGGTACTCACAGCTTTACTTCTGCCAGTACCTCGCCTCCTACCTTCCAAACTTTACAGAAGCTCTCCTGCGAACCATGTAGAACTAGCACTCCTGAAAGAAAGGATAATGCGGAGAGATGGCTTAGCCACAGCCTGGGGGATATTTCCAGAATGAGATTTTCACTCTGCAGCGGAGTGTGCGCTGATATGAAACTTCCTGGCAGATTAAAACTGTGTGCCCGACCGAGACTCGAACTCGGGACCTTTGCCTTTCGCGGGCAAGTGCTCTACCATCTGAGCTACCGAAGCACGACTCACGCCCGGTACTCACAGCTTTACTTCTGCCAGTACCTCGCCTCCTACCTTCCAAACTTTACAGAAGCTCTCCTGCGAACCATGTAGAACTAGCACTCCTGAAAGAAAGGATAATGCGGAGAGATGGCTTAGCCACAGCCTGGGGGATATTTCCAGAATGAGATTTTCACTCTGCAGCGGAGTGTGCGCTGATATGAAACTTCCTGGCAGATTAAAACTGTGTGCCCGACCGAGACTCGAACTCGGGACCTTTGCCTTTCGCGGGCAAGTGCTCTACCATCTGAGCTACCGAAGCACGACTCACGCCCGGTACTCACAGCTTTACTTCTGCCAGTACCTCGCCTCCTACCTTCCAAACTTTACAGAAGCTCTCCTGCGAACCATGTAGAACTAGCACTCCTGAAAGAAAGGATAATGCGGAGAGATGGCTTAGCCACAGCCTGGGGGATATTTCCAGAATGAGATTTTCACTCTGCAGCGGAGTGTGCGCTGATATGATACTTAATGGCAGATTAAAACTGTGTGCCCGACCGAGACTCGAACTCGGGACCTTTGCCTTTCGCGGGCAAGTGCTCTACCATCTGAGCTACCGAAGCACGACTCACGCCCGGTACTCACAGCTTTACTTCTGCCAGTACCTCGCCTCCTACCTTCCAAACTTTACAGAAGCTCTCCTGCGAACCATGTAGAACTAGCACTCCTGAAAGAAAGGATAATGCGGAGAGATGGCTTAGCCACAGCCTGGGGGATATTTCCAGAATGAGATTTTCACTCTGCAGCGGAGTGTGCGCTGATATGAAACTTCCTGGCAGATTAAAACTGTGTGCCCGACCGAGACTCGAACTCGGGACCTTTGCCTTTCGCGGGCAAGTGCTCTACCATCTGAGCTACCGAAGCACGACTCACGCCCGGTACTCACAGCTTTACTTCTGCCAGTACCTCGCCTCCTACCTTCCAAACTTTACAGAAGCTCTCCTGCGAACCATGTAGAACTAGCACTCCTGAAAGAAAGGATAATGCGGAGAGATGGCTTAGCCACAGCCTGGGGGATATTTCCAGAATGAGATTTTCACTCTGCAGCGGAGTGTGCGCTGATATGAAACTTCCTGGCAGATTAAAACTGTGTGCCCGACCGAGACTCGAACTCGGGACCTTTGCCTTTCGCGGGCAAGTGCTCTACCATCTGAGCTACCGAAGCACGACTCACGCCCGGTACTCACAGCTTTACTTCTGCCAGTACCTCGCCTCCTACCTTCCAAACTTTACAGAAGCTCTCCTGCGAACCATGTAGAACTAGCACTCCTGAAAGAAAGGATAATGCGGAGAGATGGCTTAGCCACAGCCTGGGGGATATTTCCAGAATGAGATTTTCACTCTGCAGCGGAGTGTGCGCTGATATGAAACTTCCTGGCAGATTAAAACTGTGTGCCCGACCGAGACTCGAACTCGGGACCTTTGCCTTTCGCGGGCAAGTGCTCTACCATCTGAGCTACCGAAGCACGACTCACGCCCGGTACTCACAGCTTTACTTCTGCCAGTACCTCGCCTCCTACCTTCCAAACTTTACAGAAGCTCTCCTGCGAACCATGTAGAACTAGCACTCCTGAAAGAAAGGATAATGCGGAGAGATGGCTTAGACACAGCCTGGGGGATGTTTCCAGAATGAGATTTTCACTCTGCAGCGGAGTGTGCGCTGATATGAAACTTCCTGGCAGATTAAAACTGTGTGCCCGACCGAGACTCGAACTCGGGACCTTTGCCTTTCGCGGGCAAGTGCTCTACCATCTGAGCTACCGAAGCACGACTCACGCCCGGTACTCACAGCTTTACTTCTGCCAGTACCTCGCCTCCTACCTTCCAAACTTTACAGAAGCTCTCCTGCGAACCATGTAGAACTAGCACTCCTGAAAGAAAGGATAATGCGGAGAGATGGCTTAGCCACAGCCTGGGGGATATTTCCAGAATGAGATTTTCACTCTGCAGCGGAGTGTGCGCTGATATGAAACTTCCTGGCAGATTAAAACTGTGTGCCCGACCGAGACTCGAACTCGGGACCTTTGCCTTTCGCGGGCAAGTGCTCTACCATCTGAGCTACCGAAGCACGACTCACGCCCGGTACTCACAGCTTTACTTCTGCCAGTACCTCGCCTCCTACCTTCCAAACTTTACAGAAGCTCTCCTGCGAACCATGTAGAACTAGCACTCCTGAAAGAAAGGATAATGCGGAGAGATGGTTTAGCCACAGCCTGGGGGATATTTCCAGAATGAGATTTTCACTCTGCAGCGGAGTGTGCGCTGATATGAAACTTCCTGGCAGATTAAAACTGTGTGCCCGACCGAGACTCGAACTCGGGACCTTTGCCTTTCGCGGGCAAGTGCTCTACCATCTGAGCTACCGAAGCACGACTCACGCCCGGTACTCACAGCTTTACTTCTGCCAGTACCTCGCCTCCTACCTTCCAAACTTTACAGAAGCTCTCCTGCGAAACTTGCAGAACTAGCACTCCTGAAAGAAAGGATATTGCGGAGACATGGCTTAGCCACAGCCTGGGGGATGTTTCCAGAATGAGATTTTCACTCTGCAGCGGAGTGTGCGCTGATATGAAACTTCCTGGCAGATTAAAACTGTGTGCCCGACCGAGACTCGAACTCGGGACCTTTAATTCTGCTGCGCCCCAGTCTTTTACCTTTTTTGATGTTCGTCGGATAGTATCTTTTCGAGACACTACGCCTTGACTTAAACTTACCTTTTCCATATCTCACACGGTCGTAATGTGATCGCGAACCTTAAAGCTTATATTTTTTCCCTTCGAACCTGAATTCCCTTTCCAATTTTTTTTTTTTTTTTTTTTTTTTTTTTTTTTTTTTTTTTTTGCTTCCTCAGTGTACGAATCCTCATTGGACTTTTATGATTGCAGTGTAGTTTCTGAACAAGCTGTAGACAGCTTTCGTTCCTTATATTGTTTTAACCCTGCTACCTTCTCAATATCAAAGAATGTAGTCCATTCGACACTGTCAAAAGTTGTTCCTGGTAACTTCAAAATTTCAGGTAGGTTGTTATGGTCAACAGTCCGGAAATCTACAAATGTTACAAACGTGGATCTGACTTTTTTCCTGTGCGTCTTAAAGATGAGTCGTTGCGTATTGCCTTCCGTGTTCCTAATCTCGCGCGAGGTCGGGATCCCCGAATTTTGCCATATTGTGCTGATAATTGAAGAGGTAGGCCAAAGAAAGTGCAAAGTACAACTGTTTTTACCGAGAAATTATTATCTTTTTTTATTCAAAGGCAAGAACTTACATGGGGACCGCGCCTGCTCATCGCAACAGATTTCGTCCAGATTTATGCTGTATACAGGACTGGGCCAGAAGTGAATGTGACAGGAGTGGACGCTCCAGAGGGCGGAGCTTTTAGCAGAAAATAACGAATTTGGGGCGTGTCGTGTCGGGCACGGCATGGGCCACGTAATTCACTGTACTTTTTCAGACAGCGGCTCGCGCAGCGAAAAGAGTACGGAACGGAAATACCAGGGTCGTGGGGAAATTTTTGTACTTTTCTATTTTCAGTTTTTACATTACTTACAAAGCAAATGAACCGAAATAATTCTCAGTAAGTTGTACGTATTTATCCTCTCATAAAAGGACCGAAAGCAAAGGCGAAAGAAAATTTGGTGGATGAGTACGTGTAAAAATACAAGTATGTCGTCATTTCTTCATCCAAATCTGGGAAACTTAAAACTCTATATAAAAATTTTGTGACATGTGAAGAAGCGTTACGTGCTGAACAAAGTTCCTCGTGGGCATGAAAAACAAATCTAAAATTATACAAAGAAATTTTTCAAGGAAGTTTGTCATCTCTTGCAGTTTTGACGTGATTTCCCGCAAATGCCCTCGCTAGTGCAACCTACGATGTTTATTTTAATCGTCTGGCAAAAATTTTTAACAAAAAGCTTAGATACGCTATTATATCATTCAGAGAAAGAAAGATATCATGTCCAGAGAAGATTGCATCAAAACACATTCTGTTGTCAGCACTCCTTTCGGTTAAATCACGCGGTACGCAGGGTTTGCTTCCACAGTGTGCGGAGAAAGAGAACCTTTTTATGAGGAAACCTGCTGGACATGTCGGAAAAGCGGGTAAAGCGCCATCGATAGCATCCCCGCAGTGTGGTGAAATTGCGTCATCAAATCCTCTGCCAGTGGCTGAATTCGATGCGACGTACTTGCACAACCTCGTAGACTCACTTCCTAACCGAATACAGGAAGGAGAGGAATCACACGGTGTTAGATGAATCTGCTGATGATTTCTCTTGGGGCTACTAATTTTTTGTCCGGTGAGATTATGTGTGTAATATTTCTCAGGTACACATACGTTCAACACTTTTTCCTAAGGTCTTGGATCGATCTCAGCCGAACTTGGGGTAGATTTTACTTATTATGTAGAAAGAAATGGTTCTAATGGCTCTGAGCACTATGGGACTTAACTTCTGAGGTCATCAGTCCCCTAGAACTTAGAACTACTTAAACCTACCTAACCTAAGGACATCACACACATCCATGCTCGAGGCAGGATTCGAACCTGCGACCGTAGTGGTCGCGCGGTTCCAGACTGAAGCGCCTAGAACCGCTCGGCCACACTGGCCGGCTGGAAAGAAATACCATGAGGGTAAAAACCACCAAACTCCCATTGGGGTTGGGCGTGACAAATCGGGTGATGATCAGAAATGATGGAAGGATAAGGTGGAAAGTGGGATGTGGAGGAGTACATGGGTAGTCGAGAGGGGCGGGAGGAGATGGACACAGTGGGAGGAGGAGCTAGGGACAACATTTTTCACCATTTCGTGGAGCGAGGCGCGAGTACCGCCTAAGTTTAAGGTTTCTGTACAGGACGTATGGCAAATTGTGGCGGTCGCTTAGGGTGCCAAGCTGAAAAGGGGCCCGATTGCAAGTCTTGTATACAATGCGTATCACGATTAGCAGCGAGTATTGAGGCAGCGTAAAGTGTACGAGGCTTGAAATAAGTGACAAATGTTCTCGAGCCGACGCCGTGACAGCAGACACAGGTGTCGGTGCCTTCGGCAGAGCGGGGTGGCCATCTCTGCTGGGGCGAGGCGGCGCGCCGGCCAGGGAAGCACTGTGAGTACGCCGCCTCGCACTTAGCGGCGCTGACACCCCGAGGTGTGAAGCGGCGCCCTGCGGCCACACATGTGGGGCTTGGCCGGCTGCTGCCTGGCTTCGCAGACCCCAGACTCGGCGTGCAGTCGCGGCTGCGCGCAGCGGCGCGAGTCGTTGCAGCGGGCGGGCGCTGTCTCAGCGACAATAGCACAGCACTACTGCACGGTGTCCGCACCAAAGTGCTCTCAAAAGCTATGAGGCATAGATACTACCCATTTGCGACACCGTGTAAAGTGTCTAAAAAATTAAACGATCTCACATTGGCTCCGTTCCTATGCCGTATGTCTAGAGGATACTCTGTCGCAACCTACGCGCTTAAAAGCACGTCTCGAGTGGTGGAGACTATTGCATCCTTTTGCGGAGATCACGCACAGGCGAGACATACACAAAATCTTTCAGATAAGCCTACAGAAAGAAAACCAGAGGGATTGTATCCGGAGATGGCTGTGGCCAATCGGTCGCTCCGTCTCATCCTACCCCATACCCGTCGCTGTCTAAATGGTCGGTCGAGGAAGACACGAGGATGATGTCTGGTTTGTTCGGCGCTCAACTGCGCGGTCATCATCGCCCGTACAGTGTCCCACTCTTCACACAGTCCAATGTAGCCACTTCCACGAACGATGATAATGATGATGCTATGATGAGGGCAACACAAACACCCAGTCCCCGGACGGAGAAAATCCCCAACTCGGCCGGGAATCGAACTCGGGACCTCGTGATCCAGGAAAATGACGAGCATGCAGCAGACTCCGGTGCGGCGGTGCATCGTCCTCATGGAAGATAACATTTGGCTCGAGGGGAAGAAGCAGAGGGACTGCATAATACTGGATCGTACCCAGATAAACAGCTGCTGCTGCTATTTGCTCCATGAAGAATAATGGTCCAACTACGCTGTCTTTCATTAGCGCACACCTCACATTGACGTTTCCGCTGTCTCTGATATGTTCCCGAAAACTGTGGGAGTGTTCCAGACCCCAGATGCGAGTGCTGGACACCAGTGGCGAATTTCGCTTCCGCCTACCGAACCAGGCATTCGGCTCTTCTCTTGAGGTGTAGTCGTATCTGGTAATTGCTTAACACCTGAAACAAAACAAAAGTAATAGCTTGGAAAAAAATCCAAACAAAACTTTTTCAGTTTGTTCGCGTGTTGTAGCAAACTGCAAGTATCCCTTCACGTAGCTAGTTTTTTTTAATTACATTCCCAAATCAGAGAGGTTTGATGTGGACTACCAATAGATTGGAAGGCAACCAGTATGGACATCGGTAGAAGAAAGAAAGACCTCATGGTAGAGAATCGGATAGCATTACCTTCGACAACTCTAAGCTGCTAGAAAGTGACCTATCAGCCCTACCAAGAGCACAACCTCTATCAGCAGCTACAGAATCCACTGTCCCATTCACTTTTTTGGCTAGTGAAGCATTTTCTCTACAATTTCTCTTGAGATGTTCCTCTCCTAGAAGGAACAGATCTTAACTCGTGACCGGAGTTACGTAGAAAATGCATTTGGAACAATAACGAATAAATGGAGGATACTTGTAGACCTGTCGGTGTTAACGTGAACTTTATAATTAGCATCATGAAATGTTGTTGTCTTCTCCACAGCTACTACCGTTTCAGACGATTATACATCCAGAGACAATTTAAGCTGATATTGGCTCTATAAACTCAAAGAGGAAGTTCGCTGAACACCAGGGGAAGTGTTTTCGCTGATAATTTCGCAGAAGGTGCTGGGTAACATAGTAATGTATTTAAATCTCGCCAGTAACAATCTTAGCGAACAGTGAATCAATTTATTGCCGAACATGGCAAGTCATGTAATAAATGAATGCTACTGTGGAAATTTGTGTAATTATTTATTTTGTGGTCGTTTAAATATGGTCTTATTATACTAAATGACTGAAAAAGACTGAATATGTTATTTAAACCATTACCATTGACTGAATATTTCGGAACGAAGCATTTACTGCTGGGGCTATTTCAAGTCTTGAATCGCCACATTTGAACTCACTGCTACCAATAGAACACAAACACAAAATACACTGAAGAGCCAAAGAAACTGGTACCCTGCCTAACGTCATGTAGCGAGCACGCAGAATTGCCGCATCACGACGTGGCGCCGGCCGGGGTGACCCAGTGGTTCTAGGCGCTACTGTCCGGAACCGCGCGACCGCTACGGTCGCAGGTTCGATTCCGGCCTCGGGCATGGATGTGTGTGACGTCCTTAGGTAGGTTTAAGTAGTTCTAAGTCTAGGGGACTGATGACCTCAGATGTTAAGTCCCATAGTGCTCAGAGCCACGACGTGGCATGGACTCGAGTAATGTCTGAAGTAGTGCTGCAATCACGTGACACCATAAATCCTGGAGGGCTGTCCACAAATCCGCAAGAGTACGAGGGGGTGGAGATCTCTTCTGAAAAGCACGTTTCAAGGCATGCTACATATGCTCAATAATGTTCATGTCTGCAGAGTTTGATGGAGAGCGGAGGTGTTTAAACTCAGAAGAGTGTTCAAATGGTTCAAATGGCTCTGAGCACTATGGGACTTAACATCTATGGTCATCAGTCCCCTAGAACTTAGAACTACTTAAACCTAACTAACCTAAGGACATCACACAACACCCAGTCATCACGAAGCAGAGAAAATCCCTGACCCCGCCGGGAATCGAACCCGGGAACCCGGGCGTGGGAAGCGAGAACGCTACCGCACGACCACGAGCTGCGGACAGAAGAGTGTTCCTGTAGCAACTCTGTAGCAATTCTGGACGTGTGGGATGTCGCATTGTCCTGCTGGAATTTCCCAAGTCCGACAAAATGTACACTGGACATGAATGGATGCAGGTGATCAGACAGGATGCTTACATATGTATCACCAGTCAAAGTCAAATCTGAACATATCGGGGGTTCCATATCACTCCAACTGCACATGCCCCACACCATTACAGAACCTTCACCAGCTTGAACAGTCCCTTGCTGACATGCAGGGTCCTTGGATCCATGTGGTTGTTTCCGTACCCGTACACGTCCATCCACTGGATAAAATTTGAAACGTGACTCGTCCGACCAGGCAACATGTAATCAGTCCAATGTCGGCGTTGACGGGCCCAGGCGAGGCGTAAAGCTTTGTGTCGTGCAGTCAGCACGACACACGAGTGAGCCTTCGGCTCCTGATGGTTCGCACGCGGACACTTGTCGATGGCCCAGCATAAAAAAATCTGCAGCAGTTTGCGGAAGGGTTGGACTTCTGTCACGCGGGTCCCGTTCATGCAGGATCTTTTCCCGGCGGCAGCGATGTCGGAGATTTGATGTTTTACCGGATTCCTAATATTCGCGGTACATTCGTGAAATGGTCTTACGGGAAAATAACCAATTCGTCGCTGCCTCGGAGATGCTGAGTCGCTCGTGCCCCGATTATAACACCACATTCAGACTCACTTAAATCTTGATAACCTGCCATTGTAGCAGCAGAAACCGATCTAACAACTGCACCAGACATTTGTTGTCTTATGTAGGCGTTGCCGACCGCAACGCCGTACCCTGCCTGTTTACATATCTCTGTATTTGGATACGCATGTCTGTACCAGTTTCTTTGGAGCTTCAGTGTAGTTTAACAGTGACAGCCATCTTCTTATGCCGTTTCTATCCTTTTCCGGTTTCGCAGCAATACCATCACAAAACCTTTCACGTACTTGTAACCGAGCACTCTCGCCTTAATCGTAGTATGCACTCGCTGCACGAGATCATTTTCTCGCCTGTCCAGTACACAGTCCTACATCCAAACAGCCTGCACCCACGGCAGGCTGGCGGCAGCTGTTGCTGGGAATTCGAACACGGTGATCGTTGCCCAGTTCTGCCACAACGTAGCTGCTTCAAGGCTATCTCGAAGATGGCTGCTTCACCACGCGCGGATTCGCAGCTTCACCGCCGTAGTGTGCGAGGCTCCTGTATTTCGCTTGCAGGCCCCTGCTGCTGAAACGAATGATGAAATGATGCCGCAAGCTGAAGATGATAAACGGCTCGTGTGCATTCAGCCCAACTGCCGAGTCTGTAAGGCCGTCCGCAGACGAGTGGCGGGCAGATAGCCGGCGGCCGAGTAGGGGCCGGGCGGAGGCTGCAGCGCCTCTGACGTCTGGTCTGCTTGGGCTGAGCCATGGGGTTCGTGACGCAGCGCGCAGCTTGGCTAACGGTGTTTTACGTGCTTATAACCAGTGCACATTTTTATCACATATTTCGTGAACTGCAAACACTAAGAAACTTGGATAGCTATCCAGTGGTGATACATATCGTTGCTGTAGTAGCTGTTGTCATCGTCAGTCGCGGCTCACGATGCCGAAGCTCCTGCAGCCTACATACACCTGGACCTGCTTATTGTAGTGAAGCCTTGGTCTCCCTCTACCCCCTAACGCATCCCTCCATTACCGAACTGACGGTGTGTCCCATCAACCGAACTCTTCATTTTGTCAAGTTGCGGCATAAATTTATTTTTTCTCCGATTCATTACCTTCTCCTTTGTTAACCGATCTGCCGCAGTGACCTTTAGCGTTTTTCTTTAGCACCAGCTTTCGAAAGCAGCTAACCTCCTTATCTGAGCTGATTATCGTCCATGTTTCACTCGATTATTGCACTACATTCCAAACAAATACCTTGAGAAATGCCTTCGTAGCATTTAAATTTGTATTCGATGTTAAGAAATTGCTTTCCGTTTTTCAGAAACGGATTTCTCCCTGCTGCTAGTCTACGTTCGACCATTATCAGTTGCCTCCGTGCTCAAATCGGAAAGCTCGTGAACTATTTTCATTTCCTCGTTCCGTGGCCTAATTCGCTCTGCGTCGGCTGATTTAATTTTAGGGCGCTCCGTTACCGTCCCTGTTATGTTGTTCATGTTCATCTTATATCGTCTTTGTTTCCACACAAATAAAGCTAGTAAAAAGTTTATAGTTCCACAATTCTTATCAGGTTTAATCTTGGGTGATTCTCTAGCCATCTTCACCGAATACATGTTCGAGATAATCCTTATTGTGAGTGTCATGGACTAACAGTAGTAGATATGTCTCATTTTTTTCGAACATAAACTGTATGCAAACCAGTAAATTGATCTGATACACTAGTTAATCAGATCTCACCAGCCATTACCAATTAATATAGGAATGCATCAAAATGATATATTAATTTTGAAAGTTATTATAGCATTGTTGGATAAATGTGACTTTACTCTGTAAAGTTAGAAAACACTGTATGGCCTTCAGGCCAAAACACCCAAATTTGAAATGTATAAAAATAAAACATGACGCGTTCCTGACAGATTAGTGTGTCATCAGCAAGCCTTAAAGTCTTCTCGAACTTTACTGCCCTGTCAGAATGTCTCACTCCGTCCTCAGCCTTAGCTTCAGCTCCTTTCATTCTGGTCTCTGTATAAGTTGTTCGCCACGTCCCGCTCGCTGTATTTTATCTCCGCTACAATCACAATTTCAACGAATGTATTCCGACCAACAATGGCGAAATCTTTCCGTAAATTTGGGGTATCATAAATGTCAATTTGCTTTTCTTCAGTTTGTCTGCGAAGATAAGATGCAGAATCAATTTTGTTGCGGAATATTAATAATACAGCAACTCTAGGCGTAATACGATTCGCTGTGCGTGCCCGTCAGCTAAAATGGTCCTACGAAATCGTTGTTTTTATAGTACTGATTCAGTTCCCTTTCAGATATTTGACAGTCTTTAGGGAACGGTACATTTGTGGCATTGTAAGATTTTATAGGGCCGTGAATGAACTTAGTGTGGATATGAAGTGTACTCGCTTTTAGATTTCAGTTCCAATTTGGAACTACAATGTGGAATCAATTGCGGCGCCTATGGGGCCAGCGCAAGTCTTCAGAAACAGTTTCCAAGAGTCGTCAGGTGTTTCGACAGATATTTCAAGTTTTCATTTCTTCAGTGTGTAGCTGGAGTCAGCTCATCACACGCCTCATGCGTAGCCCATTGTTAACGGAAAGTGTCGGTCTGTTATCCGTTGCAGACATTCAAGCCGATTGCTCTGGTTGACATCTACGCATACTTTATTATGAATGGCAATATTAAAAAAGCAAAACGATTGCTAATGTTCTGCAAAATTGTATTTATTTCGTCAGGAACCACTATTCGGCTTTTTGGGCTGTCTTCGCTCGACGATGGCTTAAGAAGCCGAGGGTCTGGTGGTGACTAAATAAACGTAATTTTGCAGAACATTCACAAATGTTTTGCTTTTTTAATATTGCCATCCATAATAAAGTATGCGTAGATGATTCCTGCCTAATATATCAAGAACCATGCTGCTCGCCATCGGTGGGGAGGCTTCCGTGTCTTAGCGACACAGATAGCCGTACCGTAGGTACAACCACAACGGAGGGGTATCTGTTGAGAGGCCAGACAAACGTGTGGTTCCTGAAGAGAGGCAGCAGCCTTTTCAGTAGTTGCAAGGGCAACAGTCTGGATGATTGACTGATGTGACCTTGTAACACTAACCAAAACGACCATGCTGTGCTGGTACTGCGAACGGCTGAAAGCAAGGGGGAAACTACGGCCGTAATTTTTCCCGAGGACATGCAGCTTTATTGTATGGTTAAATGATGATGGCGTCCTCTTGGGTAAAATATTCCAGAGGTAAAATAGTCCCCCATTTGGATCTCCGGGTGGGGACTTCTCAGGAGGACGCCGTTATCAGGAGAAAGAAAACTGGCGTTCTACGGATCGGAGCGTGGAATGTCAGATCCGTTAATCGGGCAGGTGGGTTAGAAAATTTAAAAAGGGAAATGGATAGTTTAAAGTTAGATATAGTTGGAATTAGTGAAGTTCGGTGGCAGGAGGAACAGGGCTTCTGGTCAGGCGAATACAGGGTTATAAATACAAAATCAAATAGGGGTAATGCTGGAGTAGGTTTAATAACGAATAAGAAAATAGGAATGCGTGTAAGCTAATATGAACAGCATAGTGAATGCATTATTGTGGCCAAGATAGACACGAAGTCCACACCCACGACAGTAGTACAAGTTTACCTGCCAATTAGTTCCGCAGATGATGATAAGATTAAAAAATGTAAGGAGATAAAAGAAATTATTCAAATGTTTAAGGGAGACAAAAATTTAATAGCTATGGGGGACTGCATTTCGAGAAATATGGACTGGGGGGAAAGAAACACAGACGAAGCCGCCTGGCAGAATTTTGCAAGGCGTATAATTTAATCATTCCTAACAGTTGGTTTAAGAATCGTGAAAAAAGGGTTTATACGTGGAAGAGAGCTGGAGACACCGGATGATTATACAATTGTAAGACAGAGATTTCGGAACCAGATTTTAAACTGTAAGATATTTCCAGGGGCAGATATGGACTATGACCACGATGTATTGTTCATGAACTGTAGATCAAAGGTGAAGATTTTGCAGAGTAGTAGGAAATTAAAGATATGGGACTTGAATTAAGCTGAAAGAACCAGAGGTTGTTGAAAGTTTCAGAGGGAGCATTCGGCAACGGATGACTAGAACAAGGAAAAGGAACGCAGTAGAAGACGAATTGGTAGCTTTAAGAGATAAAGTGGTGAAGACAGCTGAGAATCAAATACGTAAATGGACAAGGCTTTGTAGATACCTTTGTATAACACAGGAGATATTTAATTTAGTATATGAAAGGAGAAAATTTAAAAATGCAGCAACTGAAGCAGGCGAAAGGGAGTACAAACGTCTAAAAATGAGAGTGACTGGAATTGCGAAATGGCCAAGCAGAAATGGCTAGAGAACAAATGTAACGATTTAGGAGCATATTTGATCAAACCGTTTACAGGAAAAATAAAGAGGCCTTTGCAGAAAAGAGATGCAGCTATATGAATATCAAGAGCTCAGGTGTAAAATCAGTCGTAAGTAAACAAGGAAAACCTGAATGGTGGCAGGTGTATATAGAGAGTGTATACAAGGGAGATGAATTTGAAAGCAATATTATAAAAAGGGAGGAGGGCGCAGATGAGGATGAGATGGGAGATATGATACTGCGAGAAGAATTTGACAGAGCAGTGAAAGACTTCAGTCGAAACAAGGCCCCGGGAGTAGACAGCATTCCGTTAGAGCTACCGATAGCCTTGGGAGAGCAAGCCATGACTAAACTGTTCCATCTGGTGAGCAAGATGTATGAGACAGGTGAAATACCGGCAGACTTCAAGTAGTAATATAGTAATTCTTATTCTAAAGAAATCTGATTCTGACAGGTGTGCAAAATACTAACACGAATCTTTTCAAAAAGAACGGAAAAACTGATAGAAGCCGACCTCGGAGTTTGGTGTTCGGAGATATGTAGGTTCACGCGAGGCAGTACTGACTCTACGACTTCTCATAGAAGATAGATTAAGGAAAGGTTTGTAATATTTGTAGACTTACAGAAGGCTTTTGCCAGTGTTGACTGGAATACTCTCTCTTCAATTCTAAAGGTGACAGGGGCAAATAGGGGAAGCGAAAGGCTATTTACAATTAGTACAAAAACCAGATGGCAGTTGTAAGATTCGTTGGTCTTGAAAGGCAAGCAGTGGTTCGGAAGGGAGTGAGACAGGCCTATCCCCGATGTTATTCAATCTGTAAATTGAACAACCAGTAAAGGAAACGAAACATTTGGAGGGAGAAGAAATAAAGAGCTTGAGGTTTGGCGATGACATCGTAGTTCTGTCAGAGACAGCAAAGGACTTCGAAGGGTAGTTGAACGGAATGGACAGTGTCTTGGATGGAGGATGTATGATGAACATCAACAGAAGCGAAACAATGATAATGGAATTTAGTGGAATTATATCAGGTGATGCTGAGGGAATTAGATTACGGAACTAGATAAAGAACTAGATGAGATTTGGTGTTTGGGCAGCAGAATAAGTGATGATTACCGAAGTAGGGAGGATATAAAATGTAGACTGGCAATTGCAAGAAAAGCATTTCTGAAGAAGATAAATTTGTTAACATTGAATAGATACACTACTGGCCATTAAAATTGCTACACCAAGAAGATGACGTGCTACAGACGCGAAATTTAACCGACAGGAAGAAGATGCTGTGATATGCAAATGATTAGCTTTTCAGATCATTCACACAAGGTTGCCGCCGGTGGTAACACCTACAACGTGCTGACATGAGGAAAGTTTCCAACCGATTTCTCATACACAAACAGCAGTTGACCGGCGTTGCCTGGTGAAACGTTGTTGTGATCCCACGTGTAAGGAGGAGAAATGCCTACCTTCCCGTTTCCGACTTTGATAAAGGCCGGATTGTGGCCTATCGCGATTGCGGTTTATCGTATCGCGACATTATTGCTCGCGTTGGTCGAGATCCAATGACTGTTAGCAGAATATGGAATCGGTGGGCTCAGGAGGGTAATACGGAACGCCGTGCTGGATCCCAACGGCCTCGTATCACCAGCAGTCGAGATGACAGGCATCTTATCCGCATGGCTGTAACGGATCCTGCAGCCACGTCTCGATCCCCGAGTCAACAGATGGGGATGTTTGCAAGACAACAACCATCTGCACGAACAGTTCGATGACGTTTGCAGCAGCATGGAGTATCAGCTCGGAGACCATGGCTGCGGTTACCCTCGACACTGCATCACAGACAGGAGCGCCTGCGATGGTGCACTCAACGACGAACCTGGGTGCACGAATGGCAAAACGTAATTTTTTCGGATGAATCCAGGTTCTGTTTACAGCATCATGATTGTCGCATCCGTGTTTGGCGACATCGCGGTGAATGCTCATTGGAAGCGTGTATTCGTCATCGCCATACTAGCGTATCAGACGGCGTGATGGTATGGGATGCCATTGGTTACAGGTCTCGGTCATCTCTTGTTCGCATTGACGGCACTTTGAACAGTGGACGTTGCATTTCAGACGCGTTACGGCCCGTGGCTCTACCCTTCATTCGATCCCTGCGAAACCCTACATTTCAGGAGGATAATGCACGACCGCATGTTGCAGGTCCTGTGCGGGCCTTTCTGGATACAGAAAATGTTCGAGTGCTGCCCTGGCCAGCACATTCTGCAGATCTCTCACCAATTGGAAACGTCTGGTCAATGATGGCCGAGCAACTGGCTCATCACAATACGTCAGTTACTACTCTTGATGAACTGTGGTATCGTGTTGAAGCTGCATGGGCAGCTGTACCTGTACCCGCCATCCAAGCTCTGTTTGACTCAATGCCCAGGCGGAACAAGGCCGTTATTACGGCCAGAGGTGATTGTTCTGGGTACTGATTTCTCAGGATCTATGCACCCAAATTGTGTGAAAATGTAATCACATGTCAGTTCAATATATTTGTCCAATGAATACCCGTGTATCATCTGCATTTGTTCTTGGTGTAGCATTATTAATGGCCAGTAGTGAATTAGTTAGGAAATGGTTTGTGGAAGTATTTGTATGTAGTGTATTCATGTATGGACGTGAGATGTGGACGATAATCATAAACTATTGAGGATGTACTGAATAGAATCGTGGAATAAGAAATGTGTAGCATATCCTGAATAAAAGAAGGGATCTGTTGATAGAACACTTTCCGCGGCATCAAGGGATCGCCAGTTTAGTACTGGAGGGAAGTGTGTGGGATAAAAATCGTAGTGGGAGACGAATAATCAGACTCAGAATGATGTAAGTTGCAGTGGTTACCCAGAGATGATGAGGCTCGCACAGGATAGAGTAGCACGGAGAGCTGCATCAAACCAGTCCTTGGACTGAAGACCACAACAACGGCGACATGTGAGTGAGGAGACTGGTCGGTCAGAGTTTCCCGTGACGCGCTGCTGCGAGAAGTGTGGAGGAGCGGCCGTGCGATACGTGGCTGGCGGCCGGCGCGCCGCCTTGACCGACTTGCCGCACCCACCCACTGCCTGCTGGTCCAATGCCAGGACGCTGCAGCTACAGACAGAGGCGCACCCGACGACACAGGTCGAGCTGGCAGTTCCGTAAGCCGTCGGCACACGGACTGTGCTGTCGAACGTCAACGTTGAGCGTGCCGAGTTCAACGTGTTGCTGAACGCTCAGGAACGATGCGACTTGTGCATACGGTACGTGGTATACGCGATCGCAACGCACTCCAGCGGCAGTTTGAAGGATGTTTCTAATTCGTAAATCACACTGTTTACTCAACGGGCGCCCGTAAAATTCCCACGTTAGGTCTATTAAAACGCACATTTCCTCCATCGTCCACGAAAAGGAAAGTACCGTGTCCAATCAATAAGGACACAGGCTTGTAAAAGTTCCATTACAAATAGTGCGGTACAAATTTGGAATACTTCTCCGCATAACATAAACATTATTTCATCATTCCCACATTTTAGTAAAACCCCAAAATTAGTCTTACTGGATCACTGTTCCTACCCAGTAGCAGCATCTTTGCAACATGTGAATTACGAAGCGTAAAAGAAAAAGGAGCAAAATATCTTTAAACAAGTAGCGTAAGCTGTCCTGTAGATTAAGCCAATCGAACAAAGTCAACCCTCAAACAAAGGTGAACTTATATTTACATAGCATCAAATATTATATTGGAACACGTGAGGCAATACTAACGACTTATCTTAGCAGCTAGATTAAGGAAAGACAAACCTACGTTCCTAACATTTGTAGACTTAGAGAAAGCTTTTGACAGTGTTGAATGGAATACTCTCTTTCAAATTCTAAAGGTGGCAGGGGTAAAATACAGGGAGCGAAAGCCTATTTACAATTTGTACAGAAACCAGATGGCAGTTTTAAGAGTCGAGGGGCATGAAAGGGAAGCAGCGGTTGGGAAGGGAGTGAGACAGGGTTGTAGCCTCTCCCCGATGTTATTCAATCTGTATATTGAGCAAGCAGTAAAGGAAACAAAAGAAAAATTCGGAGTAGGTATTAAAATCCATGGAGAAGAAAAAAAAAACTTTGAGGTTCGCCGATGACATTGTAATTCTCTCAGAGACAGCAAAGGACTTGGAAAAGCAGTTGAACGGAATGGACAGTGTCTTGAAAGGAGGATATAAGATGAACATCAACAAAAGCAAAACGAGGATAATGGAATGTAGTCGAATTAAATCGGGTGATGCTGAGGGAATTAGATTAGGAAATGAGACACTTACAGTAGTAAAGGAGTTTTGCTATTTAGGGAGTAAAATAAGTGATGATGGTCGAAGTAGAGAGGATATAAAATGTAGACTGGCAATGGGAAGGAAAGCGTTTCTGAAGAGAAATTTGTTAACATCCAGTATAGATTTGTCAGGAAGTCGTTTCTGAAAGTATTTGTATGGAGTGTAGCCATGTATGGAAGTGAAACATGGACGATAAATAGTTTGGACAAGAAGAGTATAGAAGCTTTCGAAATGTGGTGCTACAGAAGAATGCTGAAGATTAGATGGGTAGATCACATAACTAATAGAATTGGGGAGAAGAGGAGTTTGTGGCACAACTTGACTAGAAGAAGGGATCGGTTGGTAGGACGTATTCTGAGGCATCAAGGGATCACCAATTTAGTATTGGAGGGCAGCGTGGAGGGTAAAAATCGTAGAGGGAGACAGCGAGGTGAATACACTAAGCAGATTCAGAAGGATGTAGGTTGCAGTAGGTACTGGGAGATGAAGAAGATTGTCTCAGGACTGAGGACCACAACAACAACAATAACATTATAGCATATGCTTACATTAAACTAATAATAAAGTATCAGAACCTAATAAAAACGCGAATGTTGGGGAAAAAATTGGAAGTGTTAAGACGCGAACAACCGCCCCAACAAAAACTCATGAGTAGACAGTGACGCTACTCATTACGCTAAACCAACAACAAGTTGGATGTATTTAATCATATTGTATTACTCCTTGCTAAAAACATTAATTGTAGATAGTCATGTTACTAATTGAAATTTAATTATAACAAACTGTACCAAGAACAATAAGTTTTGGATGGATATTCAGTGTGTCGCTGCCTTGAAAAAGCCTACTCTCATAACATGCAAGTTACAATAATTCTTTTGCCACGAAAATGATGTTTCTCATTATTTTATTGGTACGAATCACACGACTAACAACGGGTTTGTCAGTGATTCTCAATTTGCTGGTGCTCAGAAACGGAATATATACATATAGGCTTGAAATGAATGCCAATATGGCGTCTCACAACTCTGTACTGAAAGGGAGACGGCGTGCGTGTGACGTTGGTGGCGTTGTGCCATCTCATTGGTTAACGCTCAGACGCACGCTCAGAATATCTGACAGCAGATACTGCTCTGCACGTTCGGAAAGACTCCCGAACGTGCTATTCCACGCTATGACGTCAGAAACTGGGCACGCTCAACGTTTGGATGCACGGTCCGTGTGCCGACGGCTGTAGTCATAGCAAGGGCCCGTTGTCCCCACTCAAGCACCAAACCCCCTCCCCTAACCCCCCCCCCCCCCCGTCGCTGCCACCCACCTACCCACCACTGACTTGCTCAGACACGGTTAAAATTGCTAGACCGGACGCTCCAGGTTAGTCGGGAAACGCACTGCCTTATCTCACATACGTCTCGTGAAATGACGACGACGAGAAAAGCTTAGCTGTTAGACCTCCTAGAGTGATTTTCCACCAACCATTCTTCCAGTGCGTTTTTCGCGAGTGGAACGGCAAAGGGGAGAGATGACAGCGTTAGCAGAAGTGCTCTCCGCCACCCACACAGAGCGTACGTTCCTCGAAGAGCCAACCAATGTAATTATTCTTCCGACGTGTACCGCGCGGAAAGACCGTGAAGATAAAATCAGAGATATTCGAGCCCACACGGAGGTCTAGCAGCAGTCGTCATTCTTCCGCGAATTATTTGCGACTGGAACAGGCAAAGGGGAGAGATGACAGCGTTAGCAGAAGTGCTCTCCGCCACCCACACAGAGCGTACGTTCCTCGAAGAGCCAACCAATGTAATTATTCTTCCGACGTGTACCGCGCGGAAAGACCGTGAAGATAAAATCAGAGATATTCGAGCCCACACGGAGGTCTAGCAGCAGTCGTCATTCTTCCGCGAATTATTTGCGACTGGAACAGGAAAAGGGGGAGGCGACACTGATAGACGAAGTTTCCTGCTCCACCTTGCGGGGTAGAGACGTACGTGTAGACAACGATTGGAAAGCCGATATTTCACCGGTCTATCAAAACTGGTTCAGTTCTTAACAACACGTAAACTATCTATCGCTTGAGTCTTGTCCCGCGGTGACACAGGGTCGGCCATGGTTAACCGGAGTTGGCATGTTAATTGTAAGGGATGGCCGGATACCCTTCCTGCCGCCACCCCGCACCCCCCAGGACGGAATAAGTATACCCCAGGTGTCTGCGTCTAGTGTAAATCGTGAAATAGTGTGAATGTGTTTCAAATGTCTGCGAGTCGTGGAACTGAGGCGGGACGTGGGGACCAGCCCGGTATTCAACTAGCAGCATGTCGAAAACCGCCTAAAAACCACATCCAGGCTGGCTGGCACACCGGCTGTCGTCGTTAATCCACCGGACGGATTCGATCCGGGGCTGGCGCGCCTACCCGAGTCCAGGAAGCAGCGCGTTAGCGCTCTCGGCTATCCTGGCGGGTCCCTTTAACGACACGTAAACAAGACAGCGAAAAACGTCTTCCGAAAGTCGCTTTCCTCCTCACAGGAGTTGTACCTTATGTTAACGTAGCAAATGTGTGGTCATGCGTGACTGGTTAGTCAGTGGTGTCGAATCGAGTGTCTGGTTTCTGTGTCAGTTACCCCACCCCAGTTCAGTTGAGCCAGTCTGTCCCTGTCTCTCCCGTTTTCGCAGTCACCATACGGTATAACTACAGGCTTTTATTTCCTCCCACAAATCAAATCCCCAACCACAGTTCAAGAAAAGTTATTAACGTATTGTCTTCTCGTTTCAGGTAAGCGGCCGTGCGACAACTGGGCTGTCTCTGATGCCTGGTGACACGCGACTCCACCCGTATGTACCACCATATACATATATGTATAAAACCTACGCTGCTGTTACATACCTGTGTGTCTTCATTAACAGATGTTTGTGGTGGTAAGGTCCTATGGAACCAAAATGCTGTGATCATCGGTCCCTAGGCTTACACACTACTTACTTTAACTTAAACTACACACCCATGCGCGAGGGAGGACTCGAATATCCGATGGGGGCTGACTAGTGGACCGTGACAAGGCGCCGTAGACAGCGCGAGTGCCCCGCGCGGCCAGATGGAATTGGTTCCTTGGCACCTTTGGACCCATACACCTGTTCTCTTCTGGTCACCGATAGATGGTTCTTCCCACGAGAGGCATTGGACGACTCAAACCGATTATTACAATTTTGTGTGCTGACACTATGCTGGCATTGCAGACAGCTTTTGGGACACACACACACACACACACACACACACACACACACACACACACAGAGAGAGAGAGAGAGAGAGAGAGAGAGAGAGAGAGATCTTGTATTCGATGGTTCCCCTGTACAAAGAGTTACACTCGTTTTCTTTTTGACATGCGTACAAAACCTTTTCAGCGAAGGCCTAACACAAACCTTCCTTATACGATGCGAACAAAATGCTATGTGAAACAGCTGCATCGATCCGGCAACCGGAAACAACGGCTATTGGCGAAGTGTGTTGACATCAGGACAGATAGACTAAAAACGTACAAAAGCGAAAACCCTTGCAAAACTGCCAAAATAAAAATTGGACAGAAAGCTGTTGTTACGTAACCAATTTCATATAATCTGAAGAATACTAATTTCAAATCTGATCTTCTCAAGGCCAAGGAAAGTTGTGGAAGCATTTACATCGATGTTTTAATTAATTACAGTCAATTAAAACTTGGTCCATTTTCTGAAACTAGTTAACTGAATCGAGATATTTTTACCTCCTGATTTGCTTCGACTGAAAACTGGTTTGCTATTTCCGAGGAGACGTGTCATGGCGTGCGATGAACCGCTCATGCTCGGTAGCCGAAAATGTTAGTAATGCTGGGAAACCGAAAGCGAAAACTTGAATCACACGATCAGAACTCACAGTGAACGTAAGTAGAGGCGTATATAACTATAAGCAATGTTACGCATGCACATCAGGACGTGTACATCAGAACCAACTATTGTTACACGAAAATTTAGGTTAGGATGAACAACGAACTCTCCGTCTGAAGCAGTCAGTTTCATGCTGATCGAGTCCTTGTAGTCGTGCGTACATTCATAAGAAGAGCAGAGAATTCAAGAACATGAAGACATTAAACAGATTACAACATAGTTGTTGCTTTACATGTATTTTTTATGTTTCCGGTTAAAGTTTCATAAAAGAGCTCACGTCAGTTAATGGAGCCAAAAAGATACATATTGAAAAACACTTGTAACGACAGAGTCTCTCTCTCTCTCTCTCTCTCTCTCTAAAACACACACACACACGCACGCACGCACGCACGCACGCTAACCCCGAGCTGATGTGACCTGGCCGATTCATAGCACGACGTGTGGCGCGTTCGCTTCATCAGCCTCGGGACATACATATTCATATCTGAAATTCACGGTAGCGCTTACGCCGTGTCACTTGCAAACCACCATTACGTCCAAATCTTGCCTAATATAAAGTGTTTCCATTAAGGCGTTACTAATACTCGATTGGCCACACAGAGCAGGGAGCAGAAGCGCTTAGCCTCGGACACACTGCCCTAGAAATCTCCCGCACCGCCCAGTTCCTGGAAACGACGCAGTGCGTATGCTCCCCTCCCCTCCTCTCCTCTCCGCTCCACTCCTCTCCTCTCGCCTTCGTCAGAGCGTGCGGTCCGCCTCGGCTGTCGAGCGCTCACACACGGCATCCAGGTTTGCGACTGGAGACCGCCTTCCGCTTGGACCCTCTGTGCACACGCTTTGCGCGTTGCAACTGATACTGCGGGCTTCGGCAGCTGGCGATCCGGGAACACACAGAACGGCTGGTGGCGGACCACCGCTGATATTCAGACCGGCTGCACACCGAAACTCCGGAACTTGCCGCCATCACCCCAACTCAGCAAAGTGAAGACAAACAATTGCTCTGTTTTTTAAGCCAACAAGCATCAGGATACGAGGGCGAGACGAGATACATTGACTAAAAAGATTAATCCACGTCACGATAAAGTCAAAATAGAGGGGATCAGAACAACAAAAAACGCAGTGGTCATAGAGACGAAGACGGGACGGATGCCATGAAAATCATAGAGAAATCATCGCAGCTGAAGGACGTCAAATGCGAAGAGACCCGAAAGAACAGACCACTAATGGCCAAATACAAGAAGGTAGGGACTGTACGAGATTAACCTCTACATCTACATATATATTCCGCTAGCCACCAAGCGGTGTGTGGCGGAGGGCACAGTTCGCGCCAAAATCGTATCCCCCCCTCTGTTCAACTCGCTGTTCGCGCGAGGGAAAAACGACTGTCTGAACGCCTCAGTACGAGCTCTTATTTCCTTTATCTTTGAATGGTGATCATTGCGCGATTTGAAAGTCGGTGGTAATAATACACTCCTGGAAATGGAAAAAAGAACACATTGACACCGGTGTGTCAGACCCACCATACTTGCTCCGGACACTGCGAGAGGGCTGTACAAGCAATGATCACACGCACGGCACAGCGGACACACCAGGAACCGCGGTGTTGGCCGTCGAATGGCGCTAGCTGCGCAGCATTTGTGCACCGCCGCCGTCAGTGTCAGCCAGTTTGCCGTGGCATACGGAGCTCCATCGCAGTCTTTAACACTGGTAGCATGCCGCGACAGCGTGGACGTGAACCGTATGTGCAGTTGACGGACTTTGAGCGAGGGCGTATAGTGGGCATGCGGGAGGCCGGGTGGACGTACCGCCGAATTGCTCAACACGTGGGGCGTGAGGTCTCCACAGTACATCGATGTTGTCGCCAGTGGTCGGCGGAAGTTGCACGTGCCCGTCGACCTGGGACCGGACCGCAGCGACGCACGGATGCACGCCAAGACCGTAGGATCCTACGCAGTGCCGTAGGGGACCGCACCGCCACTTCCCAGCAAATTAGGGACACTGTTGCTCCTGGGGTATCGGCGAGGACCATTCGCAACCGTCTCCATGAAGCTGGGCTACGGTCCCGCACACCGTTAGGCCGTCTTCCGCTCACGCCCCAACATCGTGCAGCCCGCCTCCAGTGGTGTCGCGACAGGCGTGAATGGAGGGACGAATGGAGACGTGGCGTCTTCAGCGATGAGAGTCGCTTCTGCCTTGGTGCCAATGATGGTCGTATGCGTGTTTGGCGCCGTGCAGGTGAGCGCCACAATCAGGACTGCATACGACCGAGGCACACAGGGCGAACACCCGGCATCATGGTGTGGGGAGCGATCTCCTACACTGGCCGTACACCACTGGTGATCGTCGAGGGGACACTGAATAGTGCACGGTACATCCAAACCGTCATCGAACCCATCGTTCTACCATTCCTAGACCGGCAAGGGAACCTGCTGTTCCAACAGGACAATGCACGTCCGCATGTATCCCGTGCCACCCAACGTGCTCTAGAAGGTGTAAGTCAACTACCCTGGCCAGCAAGATCTCCGGATCTGTCCCCCATTGAGCATGTTTGGGACTGGATGAAGCGTCGTCTCACGCGGTCTGCACGTCCAGCACGAACGCTGGTCCAACTGAGGCGCCAGGTGGAAATGGCATGGCAAGCCGTTCCACAGGACTACATCCAGCATCTCTACGATCGTCTCCATGGGAGAATAGCAGCCTGCATTGCTGCGAAAGGTGGATATACACTGTACTAGTGCCGACATTGTGCATGCTCTGTTGCCTGTGTCTATGTGCCTGTGGTTCTGTCAGTGTGATCATGTGATGTATCTGACCCCAGGAATGTGTCAATAAAGTTTCCCCTTCCTGGGACAATGAATTCACGGTGTTCTTATTTCAATTTCCAGGAGTGTGTATGCTCTGCATCCTCGTTGAAGATCGGATTTCGAAATTTAGTGAGCAGCCCCTCCTGTTTACTGCGCCGTCTATTTGCAGCTGTGTCCCACTTCAAAATTTCTATGAGATTTGTAACGCTCTCGCGATGGCTAAATGTACCAGTCAAGAATCTTGCCGCTCTTTGGACCGACTCAATCTCTTAAATCAGACCCAACTGGTTAGCGTCCCATACACACGAACAATACTCTAAGACTGGTTGAACTAACGTATTGTAAGCTATTTCCTTTGTTGAACCACTGCATCGCTTCAGGATTCTACCAATAAACCACAATCTAGAGTTCGCCTTACCCGTTACTTGTGGAATCTGATCATTCTATTTGAGATCATTTCGAATAGTCACACCCAGATACTTGATGGACGTTACCACTTCCAATGACTGGGCATTTATTTTTTACTCGTACATTAATCTGGATTTTCGTCTTGTTATACGCAGTATGTTACTCTTACTAATATTGACCGGCCGATGTGGCCGAGCGGTTCTAGGCGCTTCAGTCTGGGGCCGCGCGACCGCTACGGTCGCAGGTTCGAATCCTGCCTCGGGCATGGATGTGTGTGATGCCCTTAGGTTAGTTAGGTTTAAGTAGTTCTAAGTTCTAGGGGACTGATGACCTCAGATGTTGAGTCCCATAGTGCTCAGAGTCAAGCCATTTTACTAATATTGAGAGATAACTGCCAGTCTTTACACCTCGCATTTATTTTCTACAAAGCCTCATTGATTTGTTCACAACTTTCGTGTGATACTACTGTCTTGTAGACAGTGAGGATATCACCAGAGAAATGTTTGACGAAGAAGTGGAGCTGAAGTTTAAAACAAGACCGAAAAACAAGCGTGCGGTGAACAACATTATTCAGGTTAGCCCTCGAATATGGTATGTCCTTATGCAAAGAGAACGGGTATACATCGATCTCGAACCACTGAGAATAAACAACTTCATAAGGGTGCAGAAATGCTACACTTTCCATGACCTAGGACACCCAGTTAAGCGCTGTAGACGAGACGCAGTAGTGTGCTACAAACGCGCCAAACCTGGACACATCCGAACCGATTGTACTAAAAAGGCGGTTGGTTGCATACCATGTACGTACAGAAACCGTACTTGCAACAAAGCAGGCTGTCTGGAAAGTCCCAGTACAAACAAAGTCTGAGCGCTAGCACAGACTACAATTATCAAGTCTGTGTCTACTAAGACCACGACATGTCTAGAAGACCTTCACAATCTCGGCAGCGTGTACGAAGACATTTACCGCCGAAAACGCAAGTCTCCAGCTACCAGGGCGAGGTGATGGCGGCGCGCAATTGAATGACGGCAACATATGGGCGGAGATGTTTGGTGATAGTGAAATCCTGCCGTCATTGGTTGGCAGCGACGCGGTTCATCCTCATTACGTGCGGGCAACGGAACACTTAGACTTCTGCGCATGACAGGTGCCATGGGCCATGAGGTAGCCAGGCACCTAAAGCGTGAAATGTACCAACCGGCTACCATGTAGACATAGTCATTGTTGAGAATAGTATAATTAGAAAAAGAACGAGGAGTGTTTCGCGCCCGCTCGAACCTGGCTGCACAGTGCCCCTTCCTTTCGGCCCAGTGCGTAAAAAATGCTTTCAGTGATGTAGGACAGTGATACTAAAGGTGAACGACAGCGTGAAAGGAATGTACCGGGTGATCTCAAAACGTCAGTATAAATTTGAAAACTGAATAAATCACGGAATAATGTAGATAGAGGTACAAATTGACACACATGCTTGGAATGACATGGGGTTTTATTGGAACCAAAAAAATACAAACGTTCAAAAAATGTCCGACAGATGGCGCTTCATCTGATCAGAATAGCAATAATTAGCATAACAAAGTAAGACAAAGCAAAGATGATGTTCCTTACAGGAAATGTTCGATATGTCCACCATCATTCCTAAACAATAGCTGCAGTCGAGGAATAATGTTGTGAACAGCACTGTAAAGCATGTCCGGAGGTACAGTGAGGCATTGGCGTCGGATGTTGTCTTTCAGCATCCCTAGAGATGTCGGTCGATCACGATACACTTGGGACTTCAGGTAACCCCAAAGCTAATAATCGCACGGACTGAGGTCTGGGGACCTGGGAGGCCAAGCATGACAAAAGTGGCGGCTGAGCACACGATCATCACCAAACGACGCGCGCAAGAGATCTTTCACGCTTCTAGCAATACTTTTGTTTCTTTTTTTTTTTTTTTTTTTTTTTTTGTAATAAAAACCCATGTCATTCCAAGCATGTGTGTCAATTTCTACCTCTCTATCTACATTATTCCGTGGTTTATTAAGTTTTCAAATTTATACTAACTCTTTCAACACCCGGTATAGTGTAAGGAACCAGCCACTTCTTTTTTACGAATACTTCACATAAAGAGACTATTAGAAAGTTAGAGTTACTGGTGAACATATAATTATATTTTTCCCTGGGATATTTAAGCCTCTTCTTTATCTGCAATAATGACTGAAGCAGAAGAAATGGATTAAAATTTGTTCCGCGTCTGGGACTCGAACCTGGGTCTTCTTGCTTCCCAGGCAGAAATGCTCACCATTACAGTACCACAGTACTACGGTTAACGTTGATACACGAACTACCACGGCACAAATTTTAATCCATTTCTTCTGCTTCAGTCATTATCGCAACTAATAAACAGTTCGGAGATGCTCGAACTAGAAATACTGACTTGCCACAATTTTTACAACAGGAACTGACCATATTTACTAAAGAAGCGTGGGAATCCACACTCGTGGTCCGTATCAGTTACAAAGCAAAAAATCGGTAACAAATGCAATACAAATTAAAAGAGAGAAAGTCCGAAACAGGGAAATGAGTTTAGCGTTAGTAGTTCGTATCGTCAACCAAAAGCGGACGGTCTGGAGCTGCCACTAACGACGTTTATAAACAAAAAATCTCCTTGTATGAGAAGATGAATTCTTTCATTTTCCCAGTCGTTCAGAAACGACCGACCCCATCAAATCGGGCAACTGAAATAAAAAATTTATCTTTCCATTTTTAAAACTTCATATATTTTCAAAAAATGGCTCTGAGCACTATGGGACCCAACATCAGAGGTCATCAGTCCCCTAGAACTTACAACTACTTAAACCTGACTAACCTAAGGACATCATACACATCCATGCCCGAGGCAGGATTCGAACGTGCGACCGTAGCAGTCACGCGGTTCCGGACTGAAGTGCCTAGAACCGCACGGCCACCGCGGCCGGCTATATGTTTTCAAAATTGTTTCTTACATTTACATTATTCCAATAATTTTTATAATAATTCTGCAAAATAGTAGGAATATTAGAGAAACTGTACCACTTTCTTTAACGGGACAACATTTACCATTATAGTCGTTGCATTCATATGATAAAATATACACTGAAGCGCCAAACAAACTAGAATAAGCATGCATATTCAAATACAGGGATATATAAATAGTCAGAATATGGCGCTGCGGTCGGCAGCGCGTATGTAAGACAACAAGTGTCTGGCGTAGTTGTTAGATCGGTTACTCCTGCTACAGTGGCAGGTTATCAAGATTTAAGTGAGTTTTAACGTGGTGTTGTAGTCGGCGCACGAGCGATGGTACACAGCATATCCGAGGCAGCGATGAAGTGGGGATTTTTCCGTACGACCATAACGCGATTGGACCCAGAATATCAAGAATTCGCTAAAACATCAAATCTCCGACATCACCGCCGCCGGAAAAAGGTCCTGCAAGAACGGGACCGACGACCACTGAAGAGAATCGTTCAGCGTGACAGAAGTGCAACCCTTCCGCAAATTGCTGCAGATTTCAATGCTGGGTCATCAACAAGTGTCAGCGTGCGAACCATTCAACGAAACATCATCGGTATGGGTTCTTGATGACAACACCGACATTGGACTGTTGATGGCTGGAAGCATGTTTCCTGGTCGGACGAGTCTCGTTTCAAATTGTATCGAGGGATGGACGTGTAGAGGTATGGAGACAACCTTGCATGTCAGCGGGGGACTGTTCAAGCTGCTGGAGGGTCTGTAATGGTGTGGGGTGTGTACAGTAGGAGTGATACGGAACCCCTGATACGTCTAGATACGACTCTGACAGGCGACACGTACTTAAACCTTCTCACCTGCATTCGTGCATGTCCACTGTGCATTCCGACAGACTTCAGCAATACCAGCAGGACAATGCGACACCCCACACGTCCAGAGTGGCTCCACGAACACTCTTCTGAGTTTAAACACTTCGTCTCGATAGCAAACTCTCCATCCCCACACATGAACGTTATTGAGCATATCTGTGATGCCTTGCAAGGTGCTGTCCAGAAGAGATCTCCACCCCGTGGTACCGTTGCTGATTTATGGGCAGCCCTGGATGATTTCATGGTGTCCGTACTCTCCAGCACTAATGCAGTCATTAGTCGAATCCATGCCACGTCGTGTTGCGGCACTTGTGCGTACTCGCGGGGGCCCTGCGCAATATTAAACAGGTGTATCAGCTTCTTTGGCTCTTCAGTGTATGTAGCAAAGCATTTACTTTGTAACGTGTGCAAATTGAAGTTGACCTTGTACAAATCAAGGGCGCGTAATAATGACACTGATGTGCTGTACAGTTCACTGAGTAATATACTTTGCCAAGGCACATCATCTTTATTATTAATCACGCTAATTATACCGAATTTGTTGTGTGTGTTGACGTGGATGTCTATGGGTAGTGTGTAGAAAGGTCTGTGTATCAGCAATTTCTTCTTTACGCCACGATGCAGGGAAAATACGATGGTTCTCATCCTCGAAGTCAATTGCCTCGTGAAATGTAGGCCGGATTCGTTTTCCGCAGCCAGTGGTGCAACTTACACAGCAGGCTCGTGTACTTTGTCCACCGAGTGCATTTTTAAAGATACTGGATTCTCAAATACTGTGAATTTACTCACAAGTATGCAGAAAGTATTTTCTGCTGCTCTTCGAGCCCTTGAGGCTCGATGTTGTAGATTCTTTCTTGTCGAGACATGTTATGCCGACTTTAAGGTTTCATTAGACACGTTTTCGGGGGGAACGTATCATCCCTTACCGTAAAGAAATCAGTTGGCATTACAAGGGAATTTGCCTCAAAAGCGTTGTACAGTGAGTTGTTTTCAAATATAGCTCCGTCAGAACTACTTCCTTTAGCCCCTACATCAACATACAGGAAACAGTAATCGGAATCAGCTAAAGTTAGTAATACAATACTGAAACTATTTTTGAAATTGCAGTAATGGGATCCAGTAGCGGCACGGGCACAAGTGACAGTGTATTTACCGTCCAGAGCTGCCGTATAGCCTGGAATGTTCCATCGCTCTCTAAACCGATACTCTGCATTTTTCCATTCGTCTGAATTTGCTGGTGCCTGAACGAAAATTAATGTTTTGATTGCAGGTGTCAACCACAAACTCAAATGAACAATCACTAGTGAAGAATTCAGTCCCCATCAGTAGATTTAAGTGCTGTTGACAATACCGACGGAACGACGCGAAGCACATCGCAGGGCAGTACCAAAACGAAAATTACCTTCAACTCCACAGCAGCCTTCACCATCAGAAATCAGCAAAAAGTTTTGCTTCACCCCCAAATCGATTTTCTTTCATGTGCTATTGACACATTACAAGTATTTTTCAAATCGTGCTGCAGTGCTTAAGCAAGAAGTGTTCTACCACTATTTCAGCACGTATGTTGCGTCATTGCTACGCAGTGCTGAGCCCCCAACTGCCGTGAGGCTTCAAGAAGCAATTACGCTGCAAATAACAAATGCAATGTGCCCACCCCCAACTCTCTCCGGCAATCAACACTACCAGTTGGAAAGAATAAAGTAGTTCTCAAATGAATATTTATAAATTTATAGATCGATCTCATTTTTTATTGAACAAATGATTAATTTACTTGTAATTACAGGTAACATTTTTAATGGTTACGCTGAACGACCATTTTAATGTAATCATTTCTTTCTGTCCTTTAAATGCTTAGACCCAGAATACATTACTATGTTGAAAATTCAAATCAAATGATCGAAATATATCCAATTACATATTATTGTAATTATGTGTATTAATTCGGAAAGTGCCTTATGGACCTCTTCGCTGGTTTCAGGCATAGATTTTCTAATTGTATTTTTTGGAACACGGAATAGATATCTACATGTACATCCATACTCCACAAGCCGCCTGACGGTGTGTGGCGGAGGGTACTTTGAGTATCTCTATCGGTTCTCCCTTCTATTCCAGTCTCGTATTGTTCGTGGAAAGAAAGATTGTCGGTAAGCCTCTGTGTGGGCTCTAATCTCTCTGATTTTATCCTCATGGCCTCTTCGCGAGATATACGAAGAAGGGAGCAATATACTGCTTGAAGGAGCTACTGAGCTTCTCTCCTGCAAAGTCTTCCCCTGGAGACAGACTTCTAAAAGAGCTTCCTGTGACTAAATAGCGTAAAGTTGTAACGTTCTTTAAAAATTTCTTTGTAGTACGTTGAATGAATGCCTGAACTGGGAATGCATACGAAACTGACTTACCGTGTAGTGTGTCATAATTGTGAGTGGTGTGCTTACCCTGTGTTATTGTTAGCAAAACGTTATACGAACAGATTGGGCAATGCAACTCCCAGTTACTACAAAATACATTCAGCCCCTTAGGTACTGAATCCTCTGGCCCTGTTTAAACCTGATGACTTTGGTCCCCGTGCACATAACAAATAAATAGAATTGTCTTACCTCTAATGCAGCATAGGTGGATAGCAATGTATTTTGGTCTCTCATGAGGAAGAATAAAATATACTAGCTACAAGCTCAGCTGTGTGCAGTGCTGGCCGTAATACTTTGAAATATGCATGAAATTATTTTGGCTGATAAACGAAAACATTTAAGAAAAATTCATCTATAGTGAAATTGTATTCGAAGTTAAGTTTGGCTTTCCAAAACATCTGACAATTGAAATTACATCACCCAGAAAAATTACATCCTTTTTACTAATTGAGTGACGAACAGTGAGATTTATACAACAAGTATTATTTAACCTCAGTAAGAAAGCATAAAGACAAAGCATAAAGTTACTTATACCTGTGTTAACAAATCTTAAAAATAATTACAAAAGGGAAATACCTAACTACATCAAATCTGTTTAAATAGAGAAAATAGGAGAAAATAGAACCCACTGTTACCATTTATCAGCCAACTCATTTACACTAACGCGCTGGTAAAACGAAAGTCGTAAAAATTTAACTTCTTTACCTTACTTGCGAGAAGACTTCTGCTTCCACATTTGTTGTTGTTGTGATCTTCAGTCCTGAGACTGGTTTGATGCAGCTCTCCACGCTACTCTATCCTGTGCAAGCTTCTTCATCTCCCAGTACCTACTGCAACCTACATCCTTCTGAATCTGCTTAGTGTATTCATCTCTTGGTCTCCCTCTACGATTTTTTCCCTCCTTCCACATTTATGTTTCCAATAATACATGTACCGTACTCGTAATTCCTACATTATAATCTAACACATGGTGGCTTCACAGAGCACACTACAAAACTGCCTCTACATCCTCTTCCGCTCACAGATAGATACCCACTGTCGTCCGCCAAGCACTCTTACTCCAACACTACAGTCTGAGACCAGAAGCAGTATCTTTGGCTCTACGGTCGTGCACAGTCAGCGCTCCACTTTATAGAGCCCATCAGAGACATAAATCATTTATAACATAATAGTTTCATTTTAGTTTACATTAGTGTCATTACAGTGTTCGGTTGCCAGATATAAGTGTACCCAATTAGACTCCTTTCAAAGTTACTCGAAGTTTAATATTTGGTTTTACTGCTTGTCTTACGTCCATATCTGATTTTGAAATCAGCGGCGAAATACTTTACGGTAGGTAGTCAATCTGAGCTTGAGACATCTGTAATAAGGTTTCGAAATCTTTAAGGTAATGATTTCTTAGCTCTATGTCAACCAGATTACATGCTTCCGATTTTCTTTGAAGTATCCACTTCCTGACCAACTGTCGTCTTTTCTTCCGTTTTTCTCGGGGTTCCACCAACCGATTGATTGTCTGTGTAAAAAGAGCAGCGAGTTCGGACTCGCCACAGCACAACCCTCGATAAGGAGCTCGTTCACGGCCGGCTTCGCGCGAACGACTGAATCACGCTTCCGTTGGCACTTCATTCCGTGTGAAGTGTCCGCGACCCGGGACTAACGGGGTCACTCCGGACGTGGCGCGACAGCCAGTACGAAAGCGTGCTGCCCCGCGGGATGCTGCAGCCAATATCGACATCCTGCCCCACCTGTCTACAGCGTGCGCGTCTCGGAGCGCGTCCATTTCCGTATTAGTCTAGAAGCGGTGAGAGTACTTCGGCAGTGTCGTGTTCATTGTGGGCGGCGTAACGCGGACACGACTGAGAAAGGACAGTGATAGTTTTGCGAGCATATTGGTTGCTCGGGGGAGAGGGTTGGCGGGATCGGGAACATTGCCCCTCGGTGGCGCTACCCGTACCCCAGCGTTGCCATTTACCGTGGTATGCATGTGGCGTGGGACTCACACAGATAGTGTTGGCGCCCCCGCAGTGTTCGCCGTTCCTCTCTGCGCAGAATGCATCACCCATCCACCTTCTTACCCGTACCCCAACGTTGCCATTTACCGTGGTATGCATGTGGCGTGGGACTCACACAGATAGTGTTGGCGCCCCGGCAAAGTGTTCGCCGTCCCTCTCTGCGCAGAATACATCACCCAGCCACCTTCTTACCCGTACCCCAGCGTTGCCATTTACCGTGGTATGCATGTGGCGTGGGACTCACACAGATAGTGTTGGCGCCCCCGCAGTGTTCGCCGTTCCTCTCTGCGCAGAATGCATCACCCATCCACCTTCTTACCCGTACCCCAACGTTGCCATTTACCGTGGTATGCATGTGGCGTGGGACTCACACAGATAGTGTTGGCGCCCCGGCAAAGTGTTCGCCGTCCCTCTCTGCGCAGAATACATCACCCAGCCACCTTCTTACCCGTACCCCAGCGTTGCCATTTACCGTGGTATGCATGTGGCGTGGGACTCACACAGATAGTGTTGGCGCCCCCGCAGTGTTCGCCGTTCCTCTCTGCGCAGAATGCATCACCCATCCACCTTCTTACCCGTACCCCAACGTTGCCATTTACCGTGGTATGCATGTGGCGTGGGACTCACACAGATAGTGTTGGCGCCCCGGCAAAGTGTTCGCCGTCCCTCTCTGCGCAGAATACATCACCCAGCCACCTTCTTACCCGTACCCCAGCGTTGCCATTTACCGTGGTATGCATGTGGCGTGGGACTCACACAGATAGTGTTGGCGCCCCCGCAGTGTTCGCCGTTCCTCTCTGCGCAGAATGCATCACCCATCCACCTTCTTACCCGTACCCCAACGTTGCCATTTACCGTGGTATGCATGTGGCGTGGGACTCACACAGATAGTGTTGGCGCCCCGGCAAAGTGTTCGCCGTCCCTCTCTGCGCAGAATACATCACCCAGCCACCTTCTTACCCGTACCCCAGCGTTGCCATTTACCGTGGTATGCATGTGGCGTGGGACTCACACAGATAGTGTTGGCGCCCCCGCAGTGTTCGCCGTTCCTCTCTGCGCAGAATGCATCACCCATCCACCTTCTTACGCGTACCCCAGCGTTGCCATTTACCGTGGTATGCATGTGGCGTGGGACTCACACAGATAGTGTTGGCGCCCCGGCAAAGTGTTCGCGTCCCTCTCTGCGCAGAATACATCACCCATCCACCTTCTTACCCGTACCCCAGCGTTGCCATTTACCGTGGTATGCATGTGGCGTGGGACTCACACAGATAGTGTTGGCGCCCCCGCAGTGTTCGCCGTTCCTCTCTGCGCAGAATGCATCACCCATCCACCTTCTTACCCGTACCCCAGCGTTGCCATTTACCGTGGTATGCATGTGGCGTGGGACTCACACAGATAGTGTTGGCGCCCCGGCAAAGTGTTCGCCGTCCCTCTCTGCGCAGAATACATCACCCAGCCACCTTCTTACCCGTACCCCAGCGTTGCCATTTACCGTGGTATGCATGTGGCGTGGGACTCACACAGATAGTGTTGGCGCCCCCGCAGTGTTTGCCGTTCCTCTCTGCGCAGAATGCATCACCCATCCACCTTCTTACGCGTACCCCAGCGTTGCCATTTACCGTGGTATGCATGTGGCGTGGGACTCACACAGATAGTGTTGGCGCCCCGGCAAAGTGTTCGCCGTCCCTCTCTGCGCAGAATACATCACCCATCCACCTTCTTACCCGTACCCCAGCGTTGCCATTTACCGTGGTATGCATGTGGCGTGGGACTCACACAGATAGTGTTGGCGCCCCCGCAGTGTTCGCCGTTCCTCTCTGCGCAGAATGCATCACCCATCCACCTTCTTACCCGTACCCCAGCGTTGCCATTTACCGTGGTATGCATGTGGCGTGGGACTCACACAGATAGTGTTGGCGCCCCGGCAAAGTGTTCGCCGTCCCTCTCTGCGCAGAATACATCACCCATCCACCTTCTTACCCGTACCCCAGCGTTGCCATTTACCGTGGTATGCATGTGGCGTGGGACTCACACAGATAGTGTTGGCGCCCCCGCAGTGTTCGCCGTTCCTCTCTGCGCAGAATGCATCACCCATCCACCTTCTTACCCGTACCCCAGCGTTGCCATTTACCGTGGTATGCATGTGGCGTGGGACTCACACAGATAGTGTTGGCGCCCCCGCAGTGTTCGCCGTTCCTCTCTGCGCAGAATGCATCACCCATCCACCTTCTTACCCGTACCCCAGCGTTGCCATTTACCGTGGTATGCATGTGGCGTGGGACTCACACAGATAGTGTTGGCGCCCCGGCAAAGTATTCGCCGTCCCTCTCCGCGCAGAATACATCACCCATCCACCTTCGTACGCTACTTACAGGTCGAGTATTAAATTATAGCTCTCTCTATCTCCAGGTATGCGACAACAAGCTGTATGGCCCTATGGTAACTAGGTATGCGAAAAACCTATACCGTTATTATAGTTCTGAATAACTGGTATTTTTTGGTATTTGTGTTACTTCCGGTTATAAAATGCGTTTTTTAAATTTTTTTACCGATAACCTAGTAAAAGAAGATTAGACGCAGCAACAGTACCACGTTTTTTAAAAAATAAATATTTTCTGAAAACTGGGACAATGCTTATCCATAAAATTTGCATTAGTTTGAAAAACAGCGTTGTTATAGATAATGGGAAAAGCGATCAGTGCTATTGTAATAATGCCGACAGAAAACAGCTACAACCACATGCAGAAGAATATATATACCGGGTGATAAAAAGTCAGTATAAATTTGAAAACAGAATAAATCACGGAATAATGTAGATAGAGAGGAACAAATTGACACACATGCTTGGAATTACATGGGGTTTTATTGGAACCAAAAACATACGAAAGTTCAAAAAATGTCCGACAGATGGCGCTTCATCTGATCAGAATAGCAATCATTAGCATAACAAAGTAAGACAAAGCAAAGATGATGTTCTTTACAGGAAATGCTCAATATGTCCACCATCATTCCTAAACAATAGCTTTAGTCGAGGAATAATGTTGTGAACAGCACTGTAAATCATGTCCGGAGTTATGGTCAGGCATTGGCGTCGGATGCTGTCTTTCAGCATTCCTAGAGACGTCGGTCGATCACGATACACTTGCGACTTCAGGTAACCCAAAAGCCTGGGGACCTGGGAGGCCAAGCATGACGAAAGTGGCGGCTGAGCACGCGATCAGCACCAAACGACGCGCGCAAGAGATCTTTCACGCGTCTAGCAATATGGGGTGGAGCGCCATCCTGCATAAACATCGTACGTTCCAGCAGGTGTTTATTCTGTAACATATCGGCGTAGCTCTCACCCGTCACGGTAGCAAAATGGTTCAAATGGCTCTGAGCACTATGGGACTTAACATCTGAGGTCATCAGTCCCCTAGAAAGAAGTACTTAAACCTAACTAACCTAAGGACATCACACGCATCCATGCCCGAGGCAGGATTCGAACCTGCGACCGTAGCGGTCTCCCGGTTCCAGACTGAAGCGCCTAGAACCGCTCGGTCACACTGGCCGGCGTCACGGTAGCAGTTACAAAACCAGAATCAAGCATTTCCTCTAAGAAAAAAGACCCGATAACGGTAGATGTGGTAAATCCAACCCAAACAGTGACTTTCTCGTCGTGCAATCGAGTTTCCACGACAGTTCTAGGATATTCGGTAGCCCAAATTCTGCACTTGTGGGTGTTGACAGACCCTCGGAGCGTGAAATGAGCTTCGTCGGTCCACAACATGTTACTCAACCAATCGTCAACTTCCGCCATCTTTTGAAACGCCCACACCGTAAATGCCCTCCGCTTGACTAAATCGCCAGGTAACAGTTCATGATGCCGATGGATTTTGTGCGGATAGCATCGGAGGGTACGCCTGAGTGCCAACCAAACCGTAGTATTTGGAATGCCGGTGCGACGTGTAACAGCACGAGCGCTGACTTCCCCGTGCATAGAGGAACCCGCTACAGTCTCCATTTCTTCCTGAACTGTGTCAGCAGCATTACGCCTTGTGCTCGGTCGGCCACTACGGGGTCTATCGTCTAAACAACCCGTGGCTTCGAACTTCGAAATCATTCTCGCCACAGCTGCATTTGTTCAAAAATGGTTCTAATGGCTCTGAGCACATCTGTGGTCATCAGTCCCCTAGAACTTAGAACTACTTAAACCTAACCAACATAAGGACATCACACACATCCATGCCCGAGGCAGGATTCGAACCTGCGAACGTAGCGGTCACGCGGTTCCAGACTGAAGCGCTTAGAACCGCACGGAATTTGTCAATGGACCTTTACCTGTTCGAATCCCCTTCCCATGGCGATAGGATTGTAACGCTGAACTAGCACATTCCCCATTCTGATAATACAGCTTCACTAAAAGCGCCTTTTCAAGTAACATCAACATGCTGCGACTGCTGGCGCATCTGATTCTCTCATTACTGCTCCTTTTATACACGATTATCATGCGCAGTCACTGACGTTTTCTGTCCAGCGCCATCTGTCGGACATTTTGTGAACTTCGGTTGTGTGTGTGTTTTTTTTTCTAATAAAACCGCATGTCATTCCAAGCATGTGTGTCAATTTTTACCTCTCTATCTACATTATTCCGTGGTTTATTAAGTTTTCAAATTTATACTGACTTTTTGATCACCCGGTACTTACATGGATATTGTGTCTGTTCTTTCGGACATGTCCGGAAGAACGCCTTGTGCTCGGTCGGCCACTACGGGGTCTATCGTCTAAACAACCCGTGGCTTCGAACTTCGAAATCATTCTCGCTACAGCTGCATTTGTTCAAAAATGGTTCTAATGGCTCTGAGCACATCTGTGGTCATCAGTCCCCTAGAACAGTCCGAAAGAACAGACACCATTGATGAGATGCAGCTATCTAGAACGAAATTAGAATTATATATTAATACCTTCAGCTACTGACGGGTGTTTATATATATATCAACGGGGACCTTCCTCTTCTGTGCGGATGCACACAAATTACCCGAACTCTTACGGGACTTAGTAAGAACGTCTTCCACGAGTAATGTGTGTGTTAAGAACGTCTTCCACGAGTAATGTGTGTGTTGGGGTGGGACACTACGAATGTAGTGCGTGGAAATACAAGGTGAGAATGTGGGCCTCGCGGGAGGCGTGCGCGAGATAGTCCCTGCAGTCGCACTATCCTGTTGTGTGCTCGGTGGCTCAGGTGAATCGAGCGTCTGCAATGTAAGCAGGAGATCCCGGGTTCAAGTCCCGGTCTGAGCACACGTTTTCACCCGTCCCCGTTGATACATATCGACGCCCGTCAGCAGCTGAAGGTATTAATATATAATTCTAATTTGGCAGAAGAATTTCTAGAACGTTACTGAGACAGTGACGTCCGTTTCGCCGCGTGTCGTGGATTCAGGTACGCGTGTACGTGCAGCGTGAAACACTCGCCCCCACCTGGTCCGTTGGGGTAGTTTCTCGCTGTCGTCGCCAGGCGTCCGTTGTATCGCAGGATAGTCTGGAAAAATTTCTGCGACGTGACGTATCAGTGAAGTTCAATGATTCGTTTGCTTTAAAAGACTAAAGATTTGTTTGCCATTTCTGTCAAATAACAAAGGAGGAAGGTAATTATGATTACAATAATAAATTAAAACTTAACAATAAGTCATTAATAGTATACAATGAAAATAGAAAGTAGCTGGTATGCGGCCTGTTTCTACATAATGTGCCTTTATCTGTTTGTAGTAGTGTTTCAGTTCTGGCGACAACGAGCAGAGTTTCAAAAAATTACGATTAATAGGAGAATACTGGTGATTTTATTTATTTATTTATTTATTTTGTAGTATTCGACCACTTATCACTTTTGGAGAAAAGCAACGAGCGTCGGACGGACGAAGTATTCTTTTATTTGTCTATTTAATTGAATAGTTTAATTCTGTGTGTCTTGAAATTACGAAAGTCAAAATTTTTTTCAATCTTTGTTCGATGCGTACGTTTATTACAGAAAATAATAGGAATCAAAACCGAGAATCGGCTGTGGCAGCATCGTTAATGTTGGCGCCGTGGCGCGCAGCACTCGCGGCGAGGAGTCGGACGGCGTCCAGCCCACGGCCGACAGGCCAGCACCGGTCACCACACCGGACTCGCGTTCGGGAGGACCGCGGTTCAAACCTGCGTCCGGCCATCCTGCTTTAGGTTTTCCGTGATTTCCCTAAATAGCTCCTGGCAAATGCCGGGATCGTTCCTCTGAAAGGGCACTGCCGACTTCCTTTCGTAATCCTATGGGGCCGATTGACCTCGCTGTTTGGCCGCCTCGCTCAAGTCAACGGACCAACCAACAGGCGGCGGCGGCGGCGGCATCACCGCCACTTAGCGCAGGCGCACCATTTATAAACCGCTTCCGCGGTAACCGCGGCAACGCCACCCGGCGTACATACGGAAAATAGCAAGCTACCGACTACGGGCCAATCACACAATGCCACGCCACGCCACTTCACTGATACGTCACGTCGCAGAAATTTTTCCAGACTATCCTGCGATACAACGGACGCCTGGCAACGACAGCGAGAAACTACCCCAACGGACCAGGTGGGGGCGAGTGTTTCACGCTACTCCTGCGCGCCCGGACTAGTTAAAAGCGGACGCTCCGCCACGGAAGGCAGCGCAAGTCGTGTTGTAGTCGCGGAAAGTGTTAGGAGTCACGGCTTGTAATACAGACTTGAAGCGACAGTGTTGTATGGTTGTGATAGCTACTGACAGTGGAACCTCCCCATCGCACCCCCCTCAGATTTAGTTATAAGTTGGCACAGTGGATAGGCCTTGAAAAACTGAACCCAGATCAATCGAGAAAACAGGCTGAAGTTCTATGGAGCTATCAAAAAAATAAGCAAAATATACAAACTGAGTAGTCCATGGGCAAAATACGCAACATCAAGGCGAATGTGAGCACTGCAACATTGTGGTCCCGTGGTTAGCGTGAACAGCTGGCAAAACGAGAGGTCCTTAGTTCAAGTCTTCCCTCGAGTGAAAAGTTTAATTTTTTATTTTCAGACAATTATTATCTGTACGTCCGTCCGTGCGATGCGATCACTTTTTTGGGAGTGATTATCACATCCACAAGAAAACCTAAATCGGGCAAGGTAGAAGAATCTTTTTACCCATTCGCCAAGTGTACAAGTTAGGTGGGTCGACAACATATTCCTGTCATGTGACGCACATGTCGTCACCAGTGTCGTATAAAATATATCAGACGTGTTTTCCTGTATAGGAATCGGTTGACCTATGACCTTGCGATCAAATGTTTTCGGTTCTCATTGCAGAGGCACGTCCTTTCGTCTACTAATCGCACGGTTTTGCGGTGCGGTCGCAAAACACAGACACTACACTTATTACAGTGAACAGAGACGTCAAAGAACGAACGGACAGATCATAACTTTGCGAAAATAAAGAAAGTAAACTTTTCACTCGAGGGAAGACTTGAACCAAGGACCTCTCGTTCCGCAGCTGCTCACGCTAACCACAGGACCACGGCGCTCCTGCGCGCACTTTATCCTTAATGTTGTATGTCTTGCGCATGGACTACTCAGTTTGTATATTTCGCTTATTTTTTTCATAGTGCCACACATTTTCTTCCTGTTTTCTCGAATGATCTGTGTTCAGTTTTTCAAGGCATATCCACTGTGCCAACTTATAACTAAATCTGAGGCGGGTGCGATGGGGAGGTTCCCTTCTCAGTGTACAGTTCCGTCCGACAGTGTTTGTATTTATATCGTGTGTGAACTTCAGTTGAGAGATGAAACTTGTTTTTCTACTCACGCCTCCAGTCTTCGTTGTTTCGCATTTACCGGATACAACAGTTATATTAGAAACTGGTTATTTTGAGCAGTTTTGAAAGTCAGTTTAAACTGGCGTTCAGAAAACCAATGTAACCGAAAACCTGTTGTTTTGGCGATAACGACTATCCGTAGCGGACGGACATGTTGGGCCGATGCGTTCTTCTGCCTGACGGAGAAGTTGCGGGATTCGAGTAGAGGGATAGTTCGGCCCGCGGTGTTCGCGTCTGTCCGTGGTATCGTGTGACCGGAGATCAAGTAAAATGCCAGTGTCTCGCGTTGCTGGTCGCCTCCCGTTTAAGATAAGGAACAACATTGTCTCGCTGGCGTGTGTGGCATTGCTGCACGGCAAACTGGTGGTGACGTTTGTAAGCGGACTGTCCGGAAGAATACGGGGAAATGTGTCTGCTGCTCGTGCTGCTGTTATTTCACACTGTCTTCCCTGTTTCACTTTCTCTTGTTGCTGCTCAGCCCGGCTGTAGGGATGGTTGTTTAAAGAGCGCCGCTTAAAGCATCTGTATGAAGCTTCGGCGCGGATTGTTCCTTCCTTTTCTCCCTCCTCCATGACCCCGTCGTCCATAGAATTGCTGATGAATTCCAACACATTACCAAAGTTCTACAGAGAGGGAATTGGGTGCTAGTAAACCAGTTAACGCAACACAGTTCGGGTAACAAAAGTAGAACTGTCATTGACCCGAATGTTGGTTTGAACACCACGGTAGGGGGCGGTATTCTCCGTCCTCTCAACTGACTGACGCAGCCTGTTTTAAGCGAGGTGGCGGAATGGGGGAGTAGACCTACAGTTTAACCTGGATTCAGAAACACGGTGCAGCTCTTCATTTTTGACATCAGCAAGCATTGCCAGAGGTGAAAGAAGTGGTAGGTGGCAGATAAAAATCTCAGCACTTAACTGGAGATCGAACCATAGATCTCTTCATCTGCAAGGCATCATCAGTGGCCTGGAATATGTACATATGTTTGCTATTTAATTTACATTTTTATCACTGTACCTATAGGCTATAAACAGTTCTGGTGGTTGGTATTTCCTATTAAGTAGTAATGTTTTGAACTGTACTTACAGGTTGCGTGGACAATTTCTTACATATTACGCTCCTGTTGCATTTTTGGTGTTGTTCTTCTTATGAGTGCCAATTTGCGGTTTTTTACACCTCATTCCACAGCACTATGAACTGAACGCTTGTTTCAATGCAATGTTTTGGTTTCTGTTGCCGACTGTCAAATGTTTTGGCAAAGATCGAATGTTGTTGCCAAACTTTCGATTGTGATTATTGAAGTATCTGTGATCTGATCGTGTATGCATTTGTGTGTGTGTGTGTGTGTGTGTGTGTGTGTGTGTCCAGAAGGTGAAGGGGGAAGAGTTTTTTTTTTTTGTTTTATCTTATCATTTCCTTTATTAAGTGTAGTAGGGAGCCCGTGTTGATGTGTGTTTGTTGATTTATCACATGTTTGTTTTCTCCTATGGCTTTCTGGATGTGGAAGTTTTCTTGTGTTTGTATAAGATGTTTGTCATGGTTGCTTATTCTCATTATTTTATTTCTTCTTCTATGTTTGTAGGATGATGATTGTGGTGGTTTAAATATTCTGCAAATGTGGAATGTTTGTTTCATACTTCCAACATCTGATATATTCTTTGTATCGTGTTTTAAAATTCCTGCACGTCATGCCTATGTATACTGCATCACAACTTTGACATTCAAGTTTGTATATTCCTGATTGTTGGAATTTGTCCCTCTTGGTAGCTGGCTGGCTTAGGTGTGATGGGAGGGTTTGCCGAGGCTTACATGCTATTTTGAAGCCTTGTCTCTTTAGGATGTTTGCAACTCTGTGTGTTAGTTTCTGTGTGTCAGACGGTCCATAAGTAAAAATTATCAATATACCGTAATATTACACGCAACGGAGGAAGACAAGACTACAAAAGTTGAAGATGTCACTCTGTGTAAGTCCTTGTTTAACTAACACAACACGTATGTGTAATGCAGTGAAAGTGCCGTGGCACAACACTTTCCTCCACAAAGTAATCGGCAGCATCAATTAGAGCATATCCATACAACGTATCTGTGAACTGTACACCATTTGTGTGTCGTACGTAAATGCGTGGAATGCACAACGCCTTAACAACGTCTGCAGTGACATCAGGGGCTTGTGAGATATATCTCATTTCCGTCCCACGGTTGCAGCGGCGCGCATCCTCGGCCGTCGGCAGTGGCGCGTGGGCCCGCGCCGGCCGAGATTGTATCGGCGGCGTCACGGCAGCGGGCCTGTTGCCAGCCGACCCGGTAAACAAACGGTAAACACGGGGCGCCTCCACACACAGTGTCTCCCGTAGCCGACCGCTGGCCGGCTCTAAATGCCTCCGAGCACTATGGGACTTAACTGCTGAGGTCATCAGTCCCCTAGAACTTAGAACTACTTAAACCTAACTAACCTAAGGACATCACACACATCCATGCCCGAGGCAGGATTCGAACCTGCGACCGAAGCGGTCACGCGGTTCCAGACTGTAGCGCCTAGAACCACTCCGTCACACCGGCCTGTTAGCCGGCTCTGCCGAAATGTCACCTACTACTGCGCTAATGCCGTACAATCATACAGCCGAACCACACACACACACACACACACACACACACACCGGTATCATGGTTTAGGTCACCTGTGTGCGGTCACGTTTCAAAAGGAACCATTGTCGATACCCTTACTAAATAATCGATTACAAGCATATACTTCCGGTGGATACCATATGGTTGTGGCCTTGTGGAACAGTTCGCCCCCCCCCCCCCCCCCCCCCCCGCGCCCGCCAACCCACCCCCTGTAGCTCACGCAGAGTTGGGCAGACGCGGGACAAGCAGCTGAGTTTGGGACGAACAGCCGTGCGACAGTGGGCAGTCCCAGTGTCGGAACGGTCTACGTTAACTGAAGAAATAAGAGGGTCACTCCAAAAGAAATGCACACCATCTTTGTAAAAATACAGTTTTCATTCTGCACCTGTGAAAGTTTCACAGTGTGTAGATACATCCTTCCCGCTTGTTTTCAAACTTAGTTCGACCTGTTCCCGTGAGTGGCGCCGTCACAGCATGTCTTAAAGTTGGCTGCTACACTTGACATTCGTCAGAAGCAACGTGCTGTCATAGAATTCCTGTGCTATGAAAACGAGACAGTGGGAAACATCCACAAGAGGTTGAAAAAGGTACGGAGATGCTGCTGTCGATCGCAGTACAGTTAGTCGGTGGGCAAGCAGGTTACGTGATGAAAGCGGGCACGGCAATACTGAGGATTGTCCTCGCAGCGGCAGGCCTCGTACTGCACACACTCCAGGCAATGTGCAGAGAGTTAACGAATTGGTGACTGCGACAGACGCATCACAGTGAACGAATTGTCACGCTAGGTTGGGATAGAGGAAGAACGTGTCTGCAGAATACTGAAAGTGTTGGCGTTAAAAAAGGTTTGTGCCATATGGGTTCCCAGAATGTTGACAGTGGCTCACAAAGAAACAAGAAAAACGGTATGCAGCGAACTTTTGGAACAGTACGAGAATGGTGGAGACGAATTTCTTGGAAAAATTGTGACAGGTGATGAAACATGGCTCCATCATTTTTCACCAGAGACGAAGAGGTAATCAGTGGAGTGGCATCGTGCAAATTCACCCAAGAAAAAAAATTCAAAACCACACCTTCTGCTGGAGAAGTTATGGCTACGGTGTCTTGTTGTAGTGAATTGCCGGCTGCGGTGGCCGAGGGGTTCTAGGCGCTTCAGTCCGGAATCGCGCGAGTGCTACGGTTGCAGGTTAGAATCCTGCCTCGGGCATGGATGTGTGTGATGTCCTTAGGTTAGTTGTGTTTACGTAGTTCTAAGTTCTAGGGGACTGATGACCTCAGATGTTTAGTCCCACAGTGCTCAGAGCCAATTGAAACAACTGTAGTGAATTATGATACCAGGATTGTGTGTTCCTCATCCTCTGTCGCCATGCCATGTACATTAGGCAAAAGTATGACAGCACGGTTTTTACAAGGAACATATTAAACTAAGATCTTAGCCTACTGAAATCCATAGTCTTACTTGTGGACATCATGCCAAGTGGAACCACCATAAATTCTTATCCATATGTGAAGACACTGAAGAAACTTCTAGTTCGACTGAGTCGTGTTCGACCACCTTGGCAAAAGTAGGATGTTTTGCTGTTGCACGACAATGCACGGCCACATGTCAGTCAAGAAACGATGGAAGCGATCACAAAACTCGGATGGACAACACTGAAACACCCGCCTTACAGTCCTGAACTGGCTCCGTGTGACTATCATCTCTTTGGGAAACTGAAAGACACTCTTCGTGGAACAAGGTTTGTAGATGATGACTCCCTAGTGCACGCTGCCAAACAGTGGCTCCGAAAGGTTGGTCCAGAATTTTACCGGGCGGGTATACAGGCGCTGGTTACAAGATGGTGTAAGGCAGTTGAGAGGGATGGACATTATGTGGAGAAATGAAAATATTGTTCCTAAAGGATGTATGTACACACTGTAAAACTTTCAAACATGTAGAATAAAAGATTTATTTTAAAAAAATAGTGTGCATTTCTTTTGGAGTGACCCTCGTATCTGCACGGTTCAGATTTTTACCAGTTCGCTCAGTGTAGGAAGTAACTCTGTACTTCTCAAAAATGTTTTGATAATATGTCTGTTAGGAATCGGAAGTTATACGTGGAAGTGACATCGCCACATATCACGTGTATCACATGTGCTGCAGCCATTAATGCCACAAGGTCGTCTCAGTATTAATAAGGCGACCGTTGATTACGGGGTTGTCCTCAAAAGTAATGCCACCGATTTTTTTACGAAACCTTTTTAAATAAAACGATATTGACATTCTACATTTTTATTCTTGATGTTTACATATTTGCAGCGCTCTACAGCTAGAGGACTTCGAATTCTAGCGTGTGACATTGCGATGTGTAACGTAAGTATGTCGGTGAGTTTCGAATTCGAAGAGTTCGTCCATACATGGAGCGCCGTCTCTTCCAGCATGACGATGGCAGACCACACACGACCACTCAAGCGTCTCTAATCATCTGCCGTCGATCGTCCTCCAGTGGAATCCATACAGTCCCGACGTGGCCCCAACAGATTTTCAAGTGTTTCCTGGACTTAAAGATAGCCTTCGAGAACTTCCCATTGATAGCGATGAAACTGTGCAAGTAGAGCTGAAGTAGTTGTAGCTCCGTCAACAAAGTCAGACATTCTACAGCGCTGGTATCAACGAACTGTTCTCTCGTTGAGAGAAATGTGCTTGTCCCCAGGGATACTATGTTGAGAGATAAATACATAGACAGGAAGAATAAATATGTAGAATGCTAACATTTGTTCTATTTAAAAATCTCGACGAATTTTCACATACATAATTTCGAGGCGATACATTTTAGTAGGCTCTCCTGTATCGGATATTAAAAGAAGTTGCCGGCCGCGGTGGCCGGGCGGTTCTAAGCATTTCAGTCCGGAACCACGTGACTGCTACGGTCGCAGGTTCGAATCCTGCCTCGGGCATGGATGTGTGTGATGTCCTTAGGTTAGTTAGGTTTAAGTAGTTCTAAGTTCTAGGGGACTGATGACCTCAGATGTTGAGTCCCATAGTGCTCAGAGCCATTTGAACCATTTTTTTTATTAAAAGAAGTAGTGTGACAGTGAGTCGGTTTGACCCCCTCAGTACGTAATTTTCATGTTAAATTTCTCGTCGTGCGTAGACAGGGTGAGTACTGTGAATCTGCGTATGAGACGGGTTAGGGACCGTTTTCTGTCTCAAGAATTAACAATCTGTGATTCCTTAGAGCCACTTCCGCCATTTAAAAAATATCGTTAAATTTAGAATCCTTGGAGCTTAGGAAGCAGCGTGTACGTTGGTGTCAGTCACGCGGCAGGAGTCACTAGCCGCCTGCATGCCTGCATGTAATCGCCAACCCTCTTCTCCCTCCTGTCATAGCCAGGAGAACTGTTGAATCACAAAGGGGGCGCTTCCAGTACGACCGCTTGATACCAGTCATACCCCATACACAGCGATCCGAAGTGAACACGTTCCTTTTATAAGGGGGCGACTAGCATTTTCCCCATTGATCTTACATGTCTGAGTGTCATCTATCACTGCATCAATAATTTGTACACGATTAATCGAGCTAGGAGACTCGACGCAGAAACTAAACGAACTGCGACATTTTTTTCAGGATTGTGACAAAACACGTACAACCGTCCTTATGGGTTTTATTTTGAGTTGGCAGTTGATGGTTGGAGCTGACACATTACCTGCGTATCCAGTAATGCTGGCAACTGATGCGATGTATATAGGGATCATATCAACCAGTTCCTCATCAACTACAGCCTTTGTAGCGCTGAAACTGGTTGCAATAAAATAAAATAAAACCATAAGGACGGCTGTAGGTGTTTTGTTTTGTCACAATAGTAAACGGCCGTCGTCCCAAAGACCTCCTGCCAAAAGGATGGACATACAAAAATATTTTTTCAGGATGTTATGTTAGATTGTGTGTCAAAATTGAGAGCTGGATGAATGAAAGATGTCTTGTAGTATGATTAATTATTTCCAACTTCAATTGCTATTATGAATTTCGAGGCACTCGTCGTCAGATTCTTCGCATTGATACGCGTTTACATGCTTGTCGGGTGTACCGAACTACACAACACTACACATGCAAGTTCGGACGGAATGCTAAACTGTTCTGCGAGAGAACGTGCTAACTTTTGCACTGGTTAGTTTTTATTGTACAGAAAGAAAAAGGAAATTCTCTTGCGCGCACCTTAATTACACGCGAACCGTACATGGATTATTTGTCACCTACAAGTCACAAGCTGATGCTGAAGTGGAACATATAAACAACACAGATGCGTAAACACAGTGATTCGAAGTACACTTACGAGCTACGAATCCGAAATTATACGCTCGGAAATATGTAACTGGATCGGAAAATATTTATAAGACTGACGTGGGCATGAGTCTTGTCAGTGAACAGGAGACCTGCCCACCGCACAGAATGCTTGAAACCGTGATTTCGGTGCACCACTCGGTCGCTTTTACAAGTCAGCGCATATGCGTCCTACGCACGCCATGTTCCGAGTACTTTGGCAGGATATCACCCCGTCTGAGTGAGCAAGATGAGCTGACGTGTTTACTGGCTGGTTGGATGCAACAAAAAATCGTGCTCACGATGAACCAGTGCCTGCTCATTGCCGAGTGTTAATGCGAACCACAATATATGAAAAACGTGTGCCTAATTTGTGCAAGACTAGTATTGTTTCGGCAAAACCTCCAGCAAAGCCTACAATGAAAAACTTATTGCCAAATGGCGGAAAACGGGCTGTCTAGAAAATAAAAACTGCAACTATCCGAAAAGATTTCGAGCAAGAGGAAACGATATTATAAATATTTTCCGAGGTCAATTTCATTCTGCTCGCCCTATATTTGTAAACTATGTATATATGTCCATAAAATTCTTCTGGGTATGCGAGCGCATTGTCAATGTGTAAAATTATCTATCGCACTCGTCCTGGTGTTTCTGCCACCATCGATTTGGTATCTTGTCGTTGTCGGATACACAGGGTGTTTATAAATGAATATCGGGCTTTTAACGCTTTATAATATTTATTATATTAAACTTAAAATGAAAGAGCAACTCAGTTTTACCAAGAACCTTATAAATGTTCGCCGGCCGGGGTGGCCGTGCGGTTCTAGGCGCTACAGTCTGGAACCGCGTGACCGCTACGGTCGCAGGTTCGAATCCTGCCTCGGGCATGGATGTGTATGATGTCCTTAGGTTAGTTAGGTTTAAGTAGTTCTAAGTTCTAGGGGACTGATGACCTTACAAGTTAAGTCCCATAGTACTCAGAGCCATTTGAACCATTGTAAATGTTCAATGTGAGCACCATTTGTCACACGGCACGCATCAAGTCTATAGCCGAGTTCTTTCCAGACGTTGATAAGTGTGTCTTCAGTGATTGTAGCAACAGCTGCTTCAGTCTGGTTTCTTAATTCAGGGAGGTCTGCTGGTAGCGGAAGCACGTACACACGATCCTTGATGGAGCCCCAAAGAAAGAAAAGAAAAAAAAAACGCATGGCGTTAGGTCGGGTGAACGTGGAGGCCATGCAAAGCAAGCCCTGTCATTGGGACCCTCGCGTTTGGGTAGAACTTGGCTATAGACTTGACGTGTGCCGTGTGAACAAATGGTGCTCACATTGAACGTTTATAAGGTTCCTGGTAATACTGTTTGAGTTGCTCTTTCATTTGACATATTTATAACTGTAAGTTTAATGTAATAAATATTTTAAAGCGTTGAAGCCCCGATATTCATTTATAAACACCCTGTATTATATCTTTCATTTTCACATATGCCATCCCTTCCCGCCTGCATACACTAGGCCACGCTCGCAACCTATTTCGTAAATTGCAGCAGCATTTAGTTCGTCAACTGCATCGTTCGTTCAGACAAGAACATCTCTTGTTGTTTCGAAAAATCGACACGATACTTGCTCGCCGAAGAGTTTTGCCTACATGTTCATTGACTCCTTGAAAATACGGTAATAGGGAGATGTTTTGCGGTTCCTCCTGTGCTTTCCTAGTACACTGCGTCAGAAACGATTAGTGCGAGCTACGGCTAAATAAACTAAATTTCGCGATTAGGCCCCGAAGACCACGCGATGTCTTCGTTAAATTAAGACCCAAGGCTTTGGCTAGGAAAATCCTCCTCACTTGGGCTATTCTGATTTTCATGTTCTCCTTGCTTCGTCCGTCATCTGTTTAATTGGCTTTGAAGGTAGTGAGTTCCTTAAATTCATCTAGTCTAGTCCGTGGCCACCAGTTTTGATGTTAAGTTTGGTTCAAATGGCTGTGAGCACAATGGGACTTCACTGCTGAGGTCATCAGTCCCCTAGAACTTAGAGCTACTTAAACCTAACTAACCTAAGGACATCACACACATCCATGCCCGAGGCAGGATTTGAACCTGCGACCGTAGCGATCGCGCGGTTGCAGACTGTAGCGCCTAGAACCGCTCGGCGGCCACACCGGCCGGCGATGTTAAGTTTATCGCTAGTCTTGTTTCTGCTGCTTCTCATTACTTTCCTCCCGTTTACTCCCAAATTAAAAAATATGTTCACCGGTGTGTTGACTCCATTCGACAGTTCTGCAGCTCTTCCTGGCCTTCGCTGAGGATAGCAATCATCGGCGAATCTCATCTTTGATGACGTTTCTCTATTGAACAGTAAGGATGAAAGATTGCGTCCCTGTCTTACACACTTTTTAATCCGAACACTTCATTCTTGGTCTTCTGTCCTTATTGTTCCGCCTTGGTTCCTGTACAAATTGTACAGGGTGTACATAAAGTCCAGGAACACTTTCAATTATTTATTGCACAAGAACCAGACATTATACGCATATCATACATATGTCATTTTGAAGAGAAACCCTGAAAGTTTTCTTCGTGTACACCACCACAGCGTACTTCGGTAATTTGTCGATAGTCGCAAACATGGCGAGTTCAGGTGCGGAGCGAGCTTTCTGTGTGTTGAAGTTCGACAAAAACAAGTGTGCTACAGCTGTTCAAAGGATGTCTAGAACCAAGTACGGTAAGTATACACCAATAAAGGAAGCCCTTTACCACTGGCACAACAAATTCGTTACGACGTGTTGCTTGTGCCCGGAAAAAAGAAGCGTACGTCCCAATGTTAGTGAAGTGAATGTGGAGCGGGTACGAGAGGTATTTGTAAGGAGTCCAAAGAAATCCGTTGGTCGTGAATCCCGTGAACTCGAAATGGCTCCAATGACAGTATGTAAAGTCCTGCGACAGAATCTGTATATGAAACCATTCAAATTGGAGCTAGTGCCGAAGCTCAATGACGACGACAAAGACAAGCGTCTTGAGTTTTGTTCGCAGTTGCAACAATTGAATGTGGATGGGGATGGCATTGTTGATCGCTTAATTTATAGCGACGAAGCCACTTTTCACACTAATGGAAAAGTGAACAGGCATAATTGTCGAATCTGGGGCACAAAGCATCCACAGGAATGCATTGGACTTGAGCGTGGTTCCCGAAAGGTAAATGTTTCTTGTGCCTCGTCACTTCTAAAGCTGTACGGGTCATTCTCCTTCACCGAGAGCACTGTCACTGGATATTCCTACTCGGACATGTTGCAGCAATGGCTGATGCCCCAAATGCAATCGGACTCTCCGTTCATGTTTCATCAGGATGGGGCTCCACCCCATTTTCATCGTGAAGCTCGTGGGTACCTGAACACGGAGCTGCCGCATCGATGCATCGGCCGTGCTCCAGAAGGGGACAGGTGTTTCATGAAATGGCCTCCGCGATCACCAGATCTCACTCCGTGTGACTTTTTTCTGTGGGGACACATTAAAGATCTGGTGTATGTATCGCTTCTACCACGTGGTGTAGGAGAGGTCCGGGAGAGAATACGGGAAGCGATTGCCGCAGTCGACGATGCCATACTGGGACTGGTATGGCAAGTATTCGATTACCGTATTGACATCTGCCGGGTTACTCATTGTTCGCATATCGAATGTTTGTTAAAAAAAAAAAAAGAATCTGAGTTCCTTCAAAATGCAATATGTTTGACATCTGTACAATGTTTAGTTCTTGTGCAATAAATAATTGAAAGTGTTCCCAAACTGTATGTACACCCTGTATATTACGCACCTTTCTCTATGGCGCACTCCTATTTTCCTTAGAGTTCAGAACATCTTGCAGCATTTTACATTGGCGAACGCTTTTTCCAGATCCTCAAGTCCTATGAACGTGTCTTGATTTTTCGTAAATCTTGCTTCCATTATGAAGTGCAATGTCAGAACTGCCGCTTACTGCTACCTTTCAGAAAGCGAAACCGACCGTCATCTAACAGGTCCTCGGTTTTCTTATCCATTTTTCTGTATAATTATTTTCTCGGCAAATTGCATGCCTGAGCCGTTAAGGCGATTGTGCGATATCTCGCACTTATCTGCTCTCGCTATTTTCCCGATTAAGTTAGCGAGCACAAACTGTGTTGTGCCTTATCAGAGCTCCAGGTTATGCTTTGGGATCCGGCAGCCCAGTGGCCAGGACCGGATAAGATAGAATAGGACAGGTCAGGTCAAAGTGGTGTAAAAAAAATGTTGCAAATGGCTCTGAGCACTATGCGACTTAACTTCTGAGGTCATCAGTCCCCTAGAACTTAGAACTGCTTAAACCTAACTAACCTAAGGACGTCACACACATCCATTCCCGAGGCAGGATACGAACCTGCGACCGGAGCGGTCGCTCGGCTCCAGACTGTAGCGCCTAGAACCGCTCGCCCACTCCGGCCGGCAACGTAGTGTAGGCTACGGTCAGTAGTCACACTATGAAAAGCAATAAGAACACCCATTCTCTTGTACAAATTCGTTTTATTACCTCTCAAAATGTTTGCCTTGCGTTGGAACCAATTTTGAAAAAAAAAAAATTGTTCCATTTCGATTTGGGAACCTCAAAAATTTTATTTAGGAAGATTTGGCACCTTCTTGAAGCAACGAAAACGATAGTGTACGCGTTTTTGGTTTGATACAAGGGAGCAAGCAGAATAGTATGAATAAGATTGATTGGAAGTTCATTCTGAATTGTGTGGCGTCTCTGTCACAGTTGCCATTGTGTCGACGAAGAATCGTGCGACTTTTTCAATTTTCCTACGCGATTGCATCGATGACTTGTGACTAAGAAATTATTGTAGGCCATTCAGAATTAACAGTTCTTGGATCCACTAAAGAAATGGTCGCGACGTGCCCATTGTAACCAAAGAAAGTATGTCTTATTTTCATGGGAAGGTGCCGTAGAGGAACCGATTGTGTTGGTTATTGTTCATCCTCGAGCACCCACATAGTTGATTCCTGCTTAGGCTACGGTCACAGTGGCACCGAGAACCGCTTCGTCAGTTTCTGGCGGGATCAGGGAAGTTAAAACCAGTTTTATCGAGGGGATGGATGCCACGGCGTCCCTGTGCTTGGAGACGAGAACAGCATTGCGGCTTCTGTCATTAAAAGGCGCCGAATGCATGTGAGTAAGCCATATCTGGCTCTAAAAGAACGTGGCAATTAGTATGGGCACAACCATACAAGTTACACGAATATATAAGTTGAAGAGAGAATCGTTCTCTTACATATTCTGCGTGATTTGTGGTGACGTTGAAAAACAAACATAAATTCAACAAAGGACGCAAATGCCAGTTAATTTCCAAAGACTGTCATTCATGATATGTTTGGCAAACATGCAAAACTTCTGCAAGAAGATGCCGTGAACCTGTAAAGCAGTGGTCGTCAACCGTTTTTGCTCCGGGGCCAGTAGTGACACTGAACAGGCACCTCGAGCCGAGTGCATACCGATCTGGTTATTAATTGGTAACTTACATAAATTAGAACAGGGCCCTGAGGCTATAGTTGCTCCGAGGAGGGGGAGGGTAGGCGCATTGGACATGGCGAGACGTAGCTCCATCGTGATGTGGACGAAGGCGGAGCGCGCGTTCGCTGTCGAGGCATACTTTTCTAAAGGTCTCTGAATCATCGCCACGCAACTTGCATTCCGCACCCGTTTCAGTATTGCGCCGTCTGAACGGGTTCCTGGTCGACAGTCGACTGTTTCATGAGAAAACAACTGCAGAGAAACTGGCGACGCGAAGAGGGAAAAAAAGTGGTCTTCCACTAACAGCAAGGGCACCGTAAAAACACACACACGGTAAGGCATTCTTCTTTGCGATTCCCTCAGTGCTCTGCCCGTAAACATTCAGCTGCTTTGGGGTTGTCTGCTTGTTCTTTGAGGCCAATCCATCGGGAAGAACTAATATTTCATCCCTACATGTTGACTGTGATGCAGGAAAACTGCGATCTTGTGGTTCGAGAAAATGCATGTGAGGCGCTCCTTGGCATGCCTTCCGACACCATTGTTTTCTTCAGTGACGGGGCTTATTCCCATCTTTCGGTATCTGCAAATAAGCGTAACATGGACTATTTGAACCCAGGAGCCCCCAGACAGCTTCATCAGCGTCCCTCACATTCACAAATGGTTCAAATGGCTCTGAGCACTATGGGACTTAATATCTGAGGTCATCAGTCCCCTAGAACTTACAACTACTTAGACCTAACTAACCTAAGGACATCACACACATCCATGCCCGAGGCAGGACTCGAACCTGCGACCGCAGCAGCCGCGTGGTTCCAGACTGATGCGCCTAGAACCGCTTGGCCACCGCGACCGGCTCACATTCACAACATGCAACTGTTTGGTGTGTCCCATCGCGAGTTGAGAATAACTGGAACATCCTTTTTTGAAGAAAACAAACGGACAGTTATGTCCAGGAGTTTTTCTGCCAGCACCCAACGAGATGCATGTGTGAGGTGGATGGTTCCGTCAGGACGGTGCCACAGCGTACACAGCGCGTGTGTAAGTGAATGTTCTGCGGCAACACTTCCCAGGATGTCTCATCTCCTCGAGGGGCGATCTGCACTGATCAGCATACGCGCTGCAACTACGAGGGCCGTTCAGAAAGTAACCTTCCGTTGATTTAAAAAAAATACACCAAGTTAAATAAAAATATTTTAATATATACATCTTACAACTACATCTTTGCACTATTTTTCTACATAGTCTCCATAGCGATTGAGGCACTTATCGTATCTCTTCACAAGCTTTGAAATTCCTTCTGCATAAAAATCACCCGCTTGTGCCTGGAGCCAGCCTGTGACCGCATCTTTGAGCTCTTCGTCGTCATCAAACCGCTGTGACCCGAGCCATTTCTTCAAATGCATGAAGAGGTGATAATCACTTGGCGCCAGGTCTGGGCTGTAAGGTGGATGGTTGATAACGTCCCACTTGAAGGACTCAAGAAGGGCCGTTGTTCTGCGAGCAGAGTGAGAACGGGCGTTATCGTGCAAAAAAACGATACCGGATGTCAGCATACCACGGCGTTTGTTCTGTATAGCCCGTCGTAACTTTTTTATTGTTTCACAGTACACGTCTTGATTAATGGTCGTACCACGTTCCATGAATTCAACCAACAACACCCCTTTGGCATCCCAAAACACCGTTGCCATCAGTTTTCTGGCAGAAAAATCTTGCTAGGCTTTTCTTGGTTTGGTAGGCGAATTTGAATGTGCCCACATCTTTGATTGTTCTTTTGTCTCAGGGTTCACGTACTTAATCCAGGTTTCGTCACCGGTCACGATTCTGTTTAACAATGGTTCTCCTTCGTCCTCATAACGTGACAGAAAGTCTAATGCAGAGGCCATTCTTTGAGTTTTGTGGTGGTCGGTAAGAATTTTGGGCACCCATCGTGCACAGAACTTACGGTAACCCAATCTTGCTGTCACTATCTCGTACAAGAGAGTCTTAGAAATCTGTGGAAAACCAGTAGACAACTCCGACATTGAGAAACGTCGATTTTCACGAACTTTTGCATCAACTGTCTGAACGAGTTCGTCAGTCACCAATGATGGTCTACCACTCCTCTCTTCATCATGAACGTTTTCTCGTCCACTTTTAAATAAACGTACCCATTCACAGACAACTCCTTCACTCATAACTCTTGGTCCGTACACGGCACAAAGCTCACGATGAATAGCTGCTGCAGAATATCCTTTGGCTGTAAAAAACCTTATGACAGCACGCACTTCACATTTGGCGGGGTTTTCTATTGCAGCACACACTTCAAACTGCCACAAAAACTAAACTAGCGCAGGTACGACGTTCACTCGACCACGGCTTGATGCCGACTGACCTGTTGAGTGTGTGAACGCACAGATGGCGTCGCTACTCCCCCCACAACCCGCACTGTGACCAATCGGAGGTTACTTTCTGAACCGCCCTCGTATTTTTTATTGGTCTGCCTAAAATCACTTGTTTTCAACGATAGCCCAAGAACACAAAATTCGTCAAGCTGTCGCCACCGTACTCGTAGGTTTACTGGAGAGTGTTGAACGTAACTTCCGAGTTCGATTAAGGCAGTGAATTGAGAACGAGGGACGCCATCTGCCTGATATCTTTAAAACTCTATAAACCAAACTTTGAATTTTGTGCTTGATGTTATTCAAGGAGTTAAATATATATCAGCATTACATTTTTTTTTAATTAAGCAAGTTGCCCTGCCCCACCGTGTGTGATATGAGACCCCAATAAGTTGGCCACCGCCCAGTAGCCGCCAGTACTGACCGTTAGAACTTTGCACCATTCGGAACACTTCTTGTCGACTGTTCTCTGTTTCAGGTTGCCGCCATCATCAGCGAACCCCAAAGTTCTGACAGTGTAATCGCCCGACGAAGTTTGGTTGTGTTGTCTCTACAAGCAGATGCTTAATTGAATAATAGCAATAATATATTTAAATGCGTCACATAGTATGAGACACGATCAAAAATGCGTCCTAAATGTTTTGAATGTCATTTTCCATCTTCTCATTGCGTTGTATTACAAAAGTCTTGATTTCAATACGTATTCCCTGCTACAAATAAGTGCCGCATTTGAAGAAGACTGTCGGTGTAATGCACATCCATGAATTCGCGTTACTTCCTCGTCAGAGTGGCTGATCAGTAAGAGTCGCGGACACCCGCCACTTGTCGGTATTGGAAGACAAACAATAAAACGTTCACTTCCCCCTTCCCCCCCCTCCCCCTCTTTAACCCCATAGTGGCCACACTACTTACTCTTCTTGGCTGAGTAAGCGGCCAACTCTGCGTACTCGTAGCTCGCAGCCATATTCACCGTCAGTTAAAATTAAGCACATCTTAAAATACTGCTATCTCTGTGTTTTTGTTACTGAGCAGGAAGACTACACTATCAAGAAGCTATTGATGGAAACCGACGTTTTTGGGTTCACCTGTTACTTGCTGAATGCATATGGCTGAGAACTGCGGCCTGCCGGTTAACGACCACTTCCCCAAAGCAGCGAGAAATGGGAACACACTTACTCCACATTCGAGAAGCACTTTATAACAGAATCAGAGGCCTACTCGCATAGAAACACCAGAAAGCAGTAGTAATAATTCGTAGACAGCTAAACTGGACACCTACCACAGTAACTGTGAGCATAAGATACGCCATCCTTCTCACTCGAACATATTTTTTGAGATTATAATTTACGCCTGAAATTCCCGATATAGACTGTGGCTAGTTGTGGTTTCTGATAAAGTTGCGATTTTCGGTTCATAGATTCCGAGCTATTCCTCATTTCGTGTGTGACAACGACAGCCCATTCGTATGGCGGAACAATGCTGACAGGGGGTAGCTACTGAGGTGGGCGCTCATTGTTTGGAAACTAATTAACCTTTGCAACCGTGTGGCAGGAACAGTCATTGTTCGGTGCAATCAGCGTATTCCCTCATCTGTATTGCTGAAGATTACACGCGCCTCTGCACATTTGTACTGCAAATGCACAGCATGTGACGAGCCATAGCTCTACTTTGTAGCATCAAGACAGAACACTAAAGTCCGAACCTGGTTTCTTATAGTGATGTCCCGGCGCAGAAGCAGCACGTAGGCCGTGGCTTTCGACTCTTCCGATGTGAGGCTGTAACTGAAGTAACTAGCGAGTAGTCTAAGGCTCTATCACTACTGGATAACAAGTCCAATTTAATGTTCGATGATGCCAGTGAGTTTTAACAAACGAAACGACGTAGGAGACGTTCAAAAACTGCTAACAAGTGATGCGAATAAATGTTCGACTAGGATGCACACGTTATATAGCCCACAATGTTAACCTTACATAAAACACGTGAGAAAAACTGCTTCTTGTGTATAAATTCTACTCTGCATTGCACGCGGGGTAGCGTAGCGGTACATTAATGTTTACATACTTGGTGACCAAGAGCTCGTGTATCCCTTTCATCTACTATTGGAAATAAAAAATAGCGGCCATAGCGTATGTTCTGTGGACTACAGGTCCTACCTCTTTTTACTATCAATTCTTCTACAAAACTCCCCAAGAAAAAAACAGACGGGAAAACATTACGGTAAGTCCGAAAATAGTGCACAGTTCTATCGGCAAACAAGAAATACACGAGGGCTGTTCAGAAAGTAAAGTCCGATAGGTCGCGAAATGAAAACCACAGTGAAAATCAAAAAAATTTTATCCGCAACGTTTAGCTACGCCTTCCAGCTACACTACATGATCAAAACTATCCGGACACCTGGCTGAAAATGACTTAAAAGTTCGTGGCGCCCGCCATCGGTAATGCTGGAATCCAATATAGTGTTGGCCCCCTTAGCCTTGATGACAGCTTCCACTCTCGCAGGCATACGTTCAATCAGGTGCTGGAAGGTTTCTTGGGGAATGTCAGCCCATTGTTCACGGAGTGCTGCAATCAGGAGAGGTATCGAGGTCGGTCGGTGAGGTCTGCCACGTAGTCGGAGGTCCAAAACATCCCAAAGGTGTTCTATAGTATTTAGGTCAGGACTCTGTGCAGGCCAGTCCATTTACAGGGATGTTATAGTCATCTAACCACTCCGCCACAGGCCGTGCATTATGAACAGGTGCTCGATCCTGTTGAAAGATGCAGTCGCCATCCACCAATTGCTCTTCAACAGTGGGAAGCAAGAAGGTGCTTAAAACATCAATGTAGACCTCTGTTGTGATAGTGCCACGCAAAACAACAAGGGGTGCAAGCCCCTCCATGAAAAACACGACCACACCATAACACCACCGCCTCCGAATTTTACTGTTGGCACTACACACGCTGGCAGATGACGCCCACCTTGCCATCGGATCGACACATTGTGTACTGTGATTCGTCACTCCACACAACGTTTTTCCACTGTTGAGTCGTCCAATGTTTACGCTCCGTACACCAAACGAGGCGTCGTTTGGTATTTACCGGCTTGATGGGTGGCTTATGAGTAGCCGCTCGACCATGAAATCCAAGTTTTCTCCCTCTCGCATAACTGTCATAGTACTTGCAGTGGATCCTGATGCAGTTTGGAATTCCTGTGTGATGGTCTGGATAGATGCCTGGCTATTACACATTACGACCCTCTTGAAAGTGTCGGCGGTCTCTGTCAGTCAACAGACGAGGTCGGCCTGAACGCTTTTGTACTCTACGTATCCCTTCACGCTTCACTATCACATCAGAAACACTGCACCTAGGGATGTTTAGGGTGTGGAATTATCGCGTACAGACGTATGACACAACTGACATCCAATCACCTGTCCACGTTCGAAGTTCGTGAGTTCCCCGGAGCGCCCTGTTCTCACGATTTCTAATGATTACTGAGGTCGCGGATATGGAGCACCTGCCAGTAGGTGACAGCACAATGCACCTAATAAGGAAAATGTTTGTTTTGGGAGGTGTCCGGATACTTTTGATCACATATTGTACCTCTCTAAATAGTCGCCACTCCGACTTAGACATTTGTATGAGCTTTCCAGTACCCTCGTCAGAGAATTGGTTTCCCCCAATTCTCTACGGTGGTCTGCCTTTCGTTGTTTGTTCCAAAATCTTGTATACGTAGTCAGCGCTTCATTTGAGCAGAGATGAATAATGAAGGGGGCAATTAAGGGCTTTACTGTGGGTCTTCATTGCCCCTGCAGAATGCGGCTGAAAATTGTCCTGAAGAAAGCAACGCATGACATTTATGTTATGTGGGCTGCACAGCTTCAGTCGAAATCTCTCACCAGATCCACATACACTACTGGCCATTAAAATTGCTACACCAAGAAGAAATGCAGGTGGTAAACGGGTATTCATTGGACAAATATATTGTACTAAAACTGACATGTGATTACATTTTCACGCAATTTGGGTGCATAGATCCTGAGAAATCAGTACCCAGAACAACCACCTCTGGCCGTAATAACGGCCTTGATACGACTGGGCATTGAGTCAAACAGACCTTGGATGCCGTATACAGGTACAGCTGCCCATGCAGCTTCAACACGATACCACAGTTCATCAAGAGTAGTGACTGGCGTATTGTGACGAGCCAATTGCTCGGCCGCCATTGACCACACGTTTTCAGTTGGTAAGAGATCTGGAGAATGTGCTGGCAGGGCAGCAGTCGAACATTTTCTGTATCCAGAAAGGCCTGTACAGGACCTGCAACATGTGGTCGTGCATTATCCTGCTGAAATGTAGGGTTTCGCAGGGATCGAATGAAGGGTAGAGCCACGGGTCGTAACAAATCTGAAATGTAACGTCCAATGTTCAAAGTGCCGTCAATGCGAACAAGAGGTGACCGAGACATGTAACCAATGGCACCTCATACCATCACGCCGGCTGATACGCCGGTATGGCAATGACGAATACACACTTCCAATGTGCGTTCACCGCGATGTCGCCAAACACGGATGCGACCATCATGATGCTGTAAACAGAACCTGGATTCATCCGAAAATATGACGTTTTGCCATTCGTGCACCCAGGTTCGTCGCTGAGTACACCTTCGCATGCACTCCTGTCTTTGATACAGCGTCAAGGGTTACCGCAGCCATGGTCTCCGAGCTGATAGTCGATGCTGCTGCAAACGTTGTCGAACTGTTCGTGCAGATGGTTCTTGCAAACGTCCCCATCTGTTGACTCAGGGATTGAAGCGTGGCTGCACGATCCGTTACAGCCATGCGGATAAGATGCCTGTCATCTCGACTGTTAGTGATACGAGGCCGTTGGGATCCAGCACGGCGTTCCGTATTAAAGAACCCAACGATTCCATATTCTGCTAACAGTCATTGGATCTCGACCAACGCGAGCAGCAATGTTGCGATACGATAAACCGCAATCGAGATAGGGTACAATCCGACCTTTATCAAAGTGGGAACGTGATGGTACGCGTTTCTTCCCCTTACACGAGGCATCACAACAACGTTTGACCAGGCAACGCCGGTCAACTGCTGTTTTTGTATGAGAAATCGGTTGGAAACTTTCCTCATATCAGCACGTTGTAGGTGTCGCTACCGGCGGCAACCTTGCGTGAATGTTCTGAAAAGCTAATCATTTGCATATCACAGCATCTTCTTCCTGTCGGTTAAATTTCGCGTCTGTAGCACGTCATCTTCGTGGTGTAGCAATTTTAATGGCCAGTAGTGTACTTGGCGGGAGACACTGTTGTTTCAGGCATTTATACGTGATCACTTTGCGCTCTGAACTGAAAAGAGCGACGTGAAGCGATCGACAGGCACACTAAAGACACTGCCCAACACATCTGTGCAAAGGTCCATCGGATTTTCAAAGCTGTTTCCATTTCGTGCCTAATCGGAGCTTACTTTCCGAATATGCCTCGTATTTCAAATTTTATCCATGAAGCATATTAATCGCGCAAACAAAGTTGACACTCTACGTGTTGGCTGATGGGAGCGACTGTAAATGGGAAATGCCTTTACTGTCGCTCCCATCAACCACAGCGTCGAGTGTCACCTTTGTTTGCGCATGTAGTAGGAAATTTTTTTTCTAAACTCGTTCTCAAAATTTATTTTAATGCTCCAGCTTCCTTTTTAACTTTTCCTTATTGCGACCGTCCGTAACTTCATGAGCCACCGAGATTAATTCACGTAAAAAAAAGCAGTGAACGAAATGCATCAGTTTTTATAATTTTAGCACGCCACTATTTGTAAACTGTAAGAGCTGTAAAAAAAAATAAAAAAATCCAGTTTCATTTCCAGTGGTTACAGTAATGAACGAAGAAAATTTCAGGAAAATACGATATCATTCCTTCGGGCATCTCCTTCATCTGACGCTAATTCCTAATAAAATTGAACAACTAATAGCGTGAAGTTATTCCACCTGGAACTATGCCTTGCTTCGTCCGGATCTATCCAGTAGAATGTCAGCTGTCTCTGCTTCCATTTCGCAGAAAGGTCCGCCTGGACCTCATAGCACCTTGACGAACGATTGTCGAGTTAGGGTTGGGAAGCCGCTAAGAGAGAAAATGCTGATGCCGCAGTAATAAGTAGCATATTTTTAATCGTTTATTAAAAATCAGTTAGTCTGTTTTCTGCTCGTTTAACCTTAAACGTTGTTAAACAAAAAAATATCGATTAACAGCTTTACAATTTGGCAGTTACGGTAGGAACTAAGTGCTGGATCTTGTAGTCTCCTCCCTAAGAGAATCGTAGTTATCATTAAACAATTATTTTTCTTGTGGGACGGAAAACGGAAAGGTATTGAATAACTTCAGTCATTTCAATTAGACTTACAAAGAAATGAAATAATCTATAGCTAAGTATGTATGGGTCTCATATAAATACACTTTAAAAAGAAAAAAAAATACTTTTTTATGTCGGTTGTGGAGGTGTTGATGGGATAATTTAAAATTGCACAACAACAACAACAGCAACAACGTTATCAGCTCTGTGATTGTGCCCGTTTTCCATTTATTGCTTTACTTTGTCCGTTGGGCCTTTATGAAGGACAGCACTACGACGTTGGCATTGTGTCGTGTAATATTATGTCAGTGTCAATGATTCCAAATAAAATTCTTCATTATGCTCTGATTTCAAGTAAGCTGCCCACTTTTCTTGCGCCTAAAACTTTTGAAATGCAGAGTCATCCGTTTTTATTTTATGAATTTCGTGAAATTTTGCCACTGGCCAAAGAATTTACTGTCACCCGAATAGTAGTGGTTCGTATATCTACACTCCTGGAAATGGAAAAAAGAACACATTGACACCGGTGTGTCAGACCCACCATACTTGCTCCGGACACTGCGAGAGGGCTGTACAAGCAATGATCACACGCACGGCACAGCGGACACACCAGGAACCGCGGTTGTTGGCCGTCGAATAGCGCTAGCTGCGCAGCATTTGTGCACCGCCGCCGTCAGTGTCAGCCAGTTTTCCGTGGCATACGGAGCTCCATCGCAGTCTTTAACACTGGTAGCATGCCGCGACAGCGTGGACGTGAACCGTATGTGTAGTTGACGGACTTTGAGCGAGGGCGTATAGAGGGCATGCGGGAGGCCGGGTGGACGTACCGCCGAATTGCTCAACACGTGGGGCGTGAGGTCTCCACAGTACATCGATGTTGTCGCCAAGTGGTCGGCGGAAGGTGCACGTGCCCGTCGACCTGGGACCGGACCGCAGCGACGCACGGATGCACGCCAAGACCGTAGGATCCTACGCAGTGCCGTAGGGGACCGCACCGCCACTTCCCAGCAAATTAGGGACACTGTTGCTCCTGGGGTATCGGCGAGGACCATTCACAACCGTCTCCATGAAGCTGGGCTACGGTCCCGCACACCGTTAGGCCGTCTTCCGCTCACGCCCCAACATCGTGCAGCCCGCCTCCAGTGGTATCGCGACAGGCGTGAATGGAGGGACGAATGGAGACGTGTCGTCTTCAGCGATAAGAGTCGCTTCTGCCTTGGTGCCAATGATGGTCGTATGCGTGTTTGGCGCCGTGCAGGTGAGCGCCACAATCAGGACTGCATACGACCGAGGCACACAGGGCCAACACCCGGCATCATGGTGTGGGGAGCGATCTCGTACACTGGCCGTACACCACTGGTGATCGTCGAGGGGACACTGAATAGTGCACGGTACATCCAAACCGTCATCGAACCCATCGTTCTACCATTCCTAGACCGGTAAGGGAACTTGCTGTTCCAACAGGACAATGCACGTCCGCATGTATCCCGTGCCACCCAACGTGCTCTAGAAGGTGTAAGTCAACTACCCTGGCCAGCAAGATCTCCGGATCTGTCCCCCCATTGAGCATGTTTGGGACTGGATGAAGCGTCGTCTCACGCGGTCTGCACGTCCGGCACGAACGCTGGTCCAACTGAGGCGCCAGGTGGAAATGGCATGGCAAGCCGTTCCACAGGACTACATCCAGCATCTCTACGATCGTCTCCATGGGAGAATAGCAGCCTGCATTGCTGCGAAAGGTGGATATACACTGTACTAGTGCCGACATTGTGCATGCTCTGTTGCCTGTGTCTATGTGCCTGTGGTTCTGTCAATGTGATCATGTGATGTATCTGACGCCAGGAATGTGTCAATAAAGTTTCCCCTTCCTGGGACAATGAATTCACGGTGTTCTTATTTCAATTTCCAGGAGTGTACATATCTTTATGGTAGGTCTTCTTATGCCTCCTTAGACTCATTCCTGGTACTTAGGTCATCAGCTGGCAATGTGACTTACAAGGGGAGATCACGACGTTTGGAGAGTACACTCGTAGTACTCCATGAGATCAACAAAATACCGATTGATAAAAAAGTCAGTATAAATTTGAGAACTTAATAAACCACGGAATAATGTAGCTAGAGAGGTACAAATTGACACACATGCTTGGAATGATATGGGGTTTTATTGGAACAAAAAAAAAAAAAGTATTGCTAGACGCGTGAAAGATCTCTTGCGCGCGTCCTTTGGTGGTGATCGTGTTCTCAGCCGCCACTTTCGTCATGCTTGGCTTCCCAGGTCCGCAGACCTCAGTCCGTGCGATTATTGGCTTTGGGGTTACCTGAAGTCGCATGTGTATCGTGATCGACCGACATCTCTAGGCATGCTGAAAGACAACATCCAACGCCAATGCCTCACCATGACTTCGGACATGCTTTACAGTGCTGTCACAACATTATTCCTCGACTAAAGCTATTGTTGAGGAATGATGGTGGACATATTGAGCATTTCCTATAAAGAACATCATCTTTGCTTTGTCTTACTTTGTTATGCTAATGATTGCTATTCTGATCAGATGAAGCGCCATCTGTCGGACATTTTTTGAACTTTTGTATGTTTTTGGTTCTAATAAAACCCCATGTAACTCCCAGCATGTGTGTCAATTTGTACCTCTCTGTTTACATTATTCCGTGATTTATTCAGTTTTCAAATGTATACTGACTTTTTGATCAGCGTATGTAGGCAGTAGCGCGTACTTCTCAAGCGTTATTGAGAAAATCGCAAGATAATTTCGGTCGTCAAATATATATACCTGTGCGTGGCCATTTTGACCAGGAAGCGGCGGCAGCCGAGTGACGCCGCAACGGTAGGTCAGCGTGTTCGGTCAGAGGGTTTACCTACCCTGTGTAATAAAAAAACTGAGTGAACAGATCAACGAAGAACCTGAACGGGTGTCATTGGACGTCCGCCACGAACAAATCAACGAGCAACATAGAACGAAATGAGATAAAAAAACGTGGTTAGCGTTCAAGCCCTCTAATCCTGAAGTCACTGGATCGAGTCCCGTTCGTCAGTTCTTTTCTTTTTTTAATTCCTAACACAGTCATTTTCTTTACTACTTGTTGTTGTTGGGTTGTTTTTGGGGAAGGAGACCAGACAGCGAGGTCATCGGTGTCACCGGATTAGGGAAGGATGGGGAAGGAAGTCGGCCGTGCCCTTTCAGAGGAACCACCCCGGCATTTGCCTGGAGTGATTTAGGGAAATCACGGAAAACCTAAATCAGGATGGCCGGACGCGGGATTGAACCGTCGTCCTCCCGAATGCGAGTCCAGTGTCTTTACTACTTATATTACAATTGATATAATGGGAAAATACGTGGAGTCGGATGAACTTTTATTAAATTTACAATGTTATTTGGCAGTCTACAAATTTTTATTGTGACAAATAATATAATATTCATAACTATCGACTAGCAAACGACCAAACGCATAACGTAACACTGAAAATGTATGCTTGTCCGTGATTTCAGAAATCCCTTATACCTGGAAGGAGCCCGAAACGCCTTGTTACCTCCAAGTTTTGACCGGCACAGACGGTTTTCGAAAGATGTACAATTAATCGTCTCTTTCGACATTACGAGTACAATGGCAGGATGGTATTTTTCGTAAAAACAGGGAAAACATACAGTTACACGGCCACCAGCTGCATTGAATAAATGCTGTTTCCGCATATTCAAGATCTTTTGAGGTTTCCCATGGAAAAACAAACCTCGTTAACATTTTCAAAAATCTCTCTTTCAGCCGATAATTTGGAAGCAAACCGTGCATAACGCATAATCCTTAAGTATCGGTGCTGATAATTGGTCATGCAGTATCGAGTGTATTTTAATAGCTTCTTCACGAGAGCAATTTCTCGTGCTTTTTCGATTAAATACGAACAGTTTTGAAGACATGGACAAGCATACATTTTCAGTATCACTTCATGCGTTTGGTCGTTTACTAGTCGGTAGTTATGAGTATTATATTATTTGTGATGGTAAAAATTTATAGACTGCCAAATAATATTGTAAATTTAATAAAAGTTCATCCGATTACACGCATTTTTCCCATTATATGAACTGTAATATAAATAGTAAAGAAAATTACTGTGTTAGAAATTAAAAAAAACTGACGAACGGAACTCGATCCGGCGATTATGGGGCTTGAACGCTAACCACTTTGCATTTTGTTCGTTGTTGATCGTTGTGTTCGGTCGTTGCGGACGTCACATGACATCCGTTAAAGTTTGTTTGTTGATCCTTCCACTCAGTTTTTTATTACAGAGGCCAACCAGCTCTTTGACCAATCACGCTGAGCTACCGTTACGGCACCACTCGGCTGCCACCGTTTCGTGGTAAAAATAGCAACGCACAGGTGTATATATTTGACGCCCGAAATTATCTTGCGATTTTCTCAATAACGCTTGAGAAGTACGCGCTACAGCTAACACATTTTGTTGTCCTCGTGGAGTACTACGAGTGTGCGAAGTTTTCAGTAAATCCGCTTTCCAAACGCCGTGGCCTCCCCTTGTTAGTTGTGCGTTCTCTGCTTCATCTCTGAAAGTCATAACAAAAGTAGGAAACGCAGGACTTGTATACGTTTGAGCGGACGCGATCGTAAGAAGTCGACATGTCCGCCTAAAACGACACACCTGGCTGGCAATCCTAACAGAGAGTAAAAGATTATCTGCCACTGGTACGGAAACCAGACTACAGTTTTAAGAATTGAAGGACAGGAAAGGGAAAGAGCTGCTGTTGAGAAGAGACCGAGACGGTGCAGTAGCCTGTCCCCGAAGTCATCCAGTCTACACAGTGAGCATTCAGGAAGGGGAGTTGAAGTTCAGGGAGAAGGAATCAGAACCTCAATGTTTACAGATAGCACTGTAATTCCGTCAGAGAGAGCAGAGGCTTGGAAGAGTAGACGAGAAGAGAACAATAGTATTTGAAATGTGATGATACAGAAGAGTGCCGCAGATCGAATAACTGATGAGGTGGTACTGAGTAGAACTGGGCTGAAAAAGAATACGTGACACAACTTGACTAAAGAAAGTGGGCATTCGGAGGCATCAAGGAATTGTTAATTTGTTATTTGAGGGAAGTGTGTGTGTGTGTGGGGGGGGGGGGGGGGGGGGAATTGTAGAGGGAGACAAAGAGATGAATACAGTAAGCGGATACAGGTTGCAGCGGTTCTACAGAAATAATGGTTCAAATGGCTCTGAGAACTATGGGACTTAACATCTGAGGTCATAAATCGCCTAGAACTTAGAGCTACTTAAACCTAACTAACCTAAGGACATCACACACATCCATGCCCGAGGCAGGATTCAAACCTGCGACCGTAGCGGTCGCGCGGTTCCAGACTGTAGCGCGTAGAACCGCTCGGCCATCCCGGCCGGCTGGTACTGCAGAGGTGAAGAGGCTTGCACAGGAGGGGCTAGCGGGGCTATTCTTCGGACTGAAGACGACAACATTGGGACGTGGTTGCAGCACGCGCCGGGCCGCGGCAGCACTTGCGCGCCGCGTGACGTGAGGCGGCCGACGCCGACGCCGACGTCCAGGAAAGAGACGCAGATGGCCCGTATCGATTGCGGCCGCAGCATCTTGATGAACTTTGGCCAAAGGTCACGGCTTTGTGCGACGCGCCTCCCATTGTCCGCTGCCGGTGCGCCCGTTCGTCTCGCTAGTTTCTGCACTGCCGGCTCGCAAACTGACACACTCGTCGGTTCACAGTGAGCGCTCCTGTGGCAGCGTCGTAACTCCGCGGCAAGCTTCTAGTTGGACGGTCTTCTACCATTTTCGTAACGGCGTAACTTAAAGTACAATGCGTCGAATCGCTAGTACATCTACGCCTACATCTACAGCCGGCCGCGGTGGTCTCGCGGTTCTAGGCGCGCAGTCCGGAACCGTGCGACTGCAACGGTCGCAGGTTCGAATCCTGCCTCGGGCATGGATGTGTGTGATGTCCTTAGGTTAGTTAGGTTTAAGTAGTTCTAAGTTCTAGGGGACTTATGACCACAGCAGTTGAGTCCCATAGTGCTCAGAGCCATTTGAACCATCTACACTCGGCACAACACTGTCAAGTGCTTGCCAAAGAGCATTGCCATTGTACCAATTATTAGGGCTTCTTCTGGTTCGATTCACGTATGGAGCGCGCGAAGAATGACTCTTTAAACGCCTGTTATTAAACTTCTCTTCTCGTTGCGGTTCCGAAGGGGGCGACACTGACAGAGCTGCACTATATTCCAGGATTCGTCATTTGGAACTTCGTATGAAGGCATTCTAGGAATAGTTTGCGCCTACCTTCATCATCTTCCTGTCTGTCTCCGTGGGTCAAACCTACCTCTTCTCCCTCTGTAAGTTCATGTCCTCTGTTTTGCTATTTGGTATGGAGAGCATATCCCTCTCAAAAATTCTAGCATACATCGCACTAGTCGTTCGTAAACAATCTCATTTGTAGACTGGCTGCGTTTTCCCACTCTCCCTCCAAAGAGCCTATTTTACCTACCACTGAGCCTATGTCATCGTTTCATTTCACACCTCATAGAAATGATTACATGAAGGTATTTGTACTTTTCTGTTCCCACTTGTTGCTCATTATTATCGTAGTCATAGGATGACACCTTTTTCGTTTTGTCAGCTGCACAATTTTATTGTTCTGTACTGTTCAAGAAAGTTACCAGTCTTACTGCAGCCTACATCCTTCTGAATCTGCTTAGTGTATTCATCTCTTGGTCTCCCTCTACGATTTTTACCCTCCACGCTGCCCTCCAGTACTAAATTGGTGATCCCTCGATGCCTCAGAACATGTCCTACCAACCGATCCCTTCTTCAAGTTGTGCCACAAAATTCTCTTCTCCCCAATCCTATTCAATACCTCCAGCCGGCCGGAGTGGCCGAGCGGTTAAAGGCGCTACAGTCTGGAACCGCACGACCGCTACGGTCGCAGGTTCGAATCCTGCCTCGGGCATGGATGTGTGTGATGTCCTTAGGTTAGTTAGGTTTAACTAGTTCTAAGTTCTAGGGGACTTATGACCACAGCAGTTGAGTCCCATAGTGCTCAGAGCCATTTGAACCATTTGAACCAATACCTCCTCATTAGTTACGTGATCTACCCACCTTATCTTCAGCATTCTTCTGTAGCACCACGTTTCGAAAGCTTCTATTCTCTTCTTTTCCAAACTATTTATCGTCCACGATTCACTTCCATACATGGCTACACTCCATACAAATACTTTCAGAAACGACTTCCTAACACTTAAATCTATACTCGATGTTAACAAATTTCTCTTCAGAAACGCTTTCCTTGCCATTGCCAGTCTACATTTTATATCTTCTCTACTTCGACCATCATCAGTTATTTTCCTCCCCAAATAGCAAAACTCCTTCACTACTTTACGTGTCTCATTTCCTAATCTAGTTCCCTCAGCATCACCTGACTTAATTCGACTACATTCCATTATCCTAGTTTTGCTTTTGTTGATGTTCATCTTATATCCTCCTTTCAAGACACTGTCCATTCCGTTCAGCTGCTCTTCCGAGTCCTTTGCTGTCTCTGACAGAATTACAATGTCATCGGCGAACCTCAAAGTTTTAATTTCTTTTCCATGGATTTTAATACCTACTCCGACGTAATATAAGCTATAAGAAAAGAGCTCGACAAAACATCGAACGGACCTTGAATGCCGTTGACTGTGTCCTCACCAAAACATTGTCCAATAGAAGTTGACGGTCTACGAAGACAAGGGAGCTGCGTGAAAAGCGCATGTGGCGCGGTGCAGGGAGCGGCCGGCTGTATGGGGGGGTTCGCGGTCTGGTGTGGTGTAGTGTGCGGTTGGCAGGTGCTGCGCGGCCTTGCGCACGTCCTTGCCCGCGGCCAAGCAGCCAGCTCGCTGCCCTGCTCCTTGGCTGTGACGTCCGCCACGCCGTAAGAAACGCAGCTCGGTCGTTCAGCGCGAACCGACAGGTGGCTCTGCAGTTTTCTCGCGCTGCTCTGTACAATCGTAGGGTCAGTATTCGAAATGGGTTCCGTAGCCGAGTCTCGTCGAACGACGTCAGTTATCGAACACGCCCGTCGCTTATTAAAGGTATCCACTAAACCTCCCGTTGCCACCGGAGGGTGTTTGCCTTGAAAGTACCCGTCGCACATTCGATTTAAAGTGTCACTTTCTTTTATCCCCGTCTTGGGGATACAAATCAGATAAGAAAAAGATTCCATAACACTGCTGCTGACACGAGATTACTCTCGAGGCATTGAGACGGTCCATTAACCCTTTCGTGGGCAAAATTATTGAGCAGTTCTTTTTAATGAATGGAGAGCAGATAGTAGTTAACAGATAGTCCGCAGCTCGTGGTCGTGCGGTAGCGTTGTCGGTTCGCACGCCCGGGTTCCCGGGTTCGATTCCCGGCAGGGTCAGGGATTTTCTCTGCCTCGTGATGACTGGGTGTTGCGTGATGTCCTTAGGTTAGTTAGGTTTAAGTAGTTCTAAGTTCTAGGGGACTGATAACCGTAGATGTTAAGTCCCATAGTGCTCAGAGCCATTTGAACGAATTTTAGTTAAGAGATAGGTATATTTATCATACAGAATATCAAATTTGCTCCAACTGTGAAAGTGAGGGCACACAACAAGGTGGGAAGTATTCTTCCCACTGCCCTTCCTTGGAGTTAAATGACAAAAACAAAGTATTCAATATGTGTCAAATTTATTTGATAAATTTACTTCTCTTGTTACAATGATTGTTAACAATTACTTGCCATGAAATTTTCTGAAACATGGCTCTATGCAAGGTGGTATTTGACAATATGTACAAACACAGCGAGTGCTCTTTTCCGCAGCTTTGGTACTACAATGACGGCACGTCCAGTAGGTTTTTCCTAAAATGGGTTGATGCTCCCCTACAGCCACATGACGAAAATCTTCAGGTACTTTACCCCTTTTTGCCAGAAAGACAGGTTTTTGTCCACACGATAATTTAGCAGCTCGCATGGGGCGGCACTTGGGCTTGCGCCGGCCCTGCCTCGTTTCCACCTTGCAAACTTCACAGGAAGTTTCATATCACTCCGCTGCAGAGTGAAAATTTCACTGTGGAAACATCGCCCAGGCTGTGGCTGTACCATGTCTCTGCAATATCCTTTCTTCCACAAGTCCTAGTTCTGCGACGTATGCAGAGGAGCTTTCGTGAAGTTCGGAAAGTAGGAGACGAGGTACTGGCGAATTTAAAGCTGTGACGACGGGTCGTGAGTCGTGCTAGGGTGATTCAGTCGGCACAGCACTGGCCCGCGATAGGGAAAGGTCCCGAGTTCGAGTCTCGGTCCGGCACACAGTTTTAATCTGCCAGGAAGTTTCGTATCAGCGCACTCTCCGCTGCAGAGTGAAAGTCTCATGCTAAAGAGCCTTTTATTAATAATTAAGAAAAATCTCTTCGGTGCTGAGAATATCAAAGCCGCCACTCAACTTACAAGGGAAACTTCCCATCGCACCCCCCTCAGATTTAGTGTTAAGGTAGCCTAGTGGATAGCCCTTCAAAAATTGAACACAGATCAGGCCCGAAAACAGGAAGAGAATGTACTGAGACGGAACACACGACGCGGCGCGCACCGATTATGGAGCGGCCAGCACGAAACAGAAGTGGAAATCATAGTAACAGTCATGAGACAGAGTACCCAACACCTCAGATCGGGTCTGACACACCTCGGATGACGACCACAACCGTTGCGGACGGCCAAAACGGTCGGGGACGGCAGTCGGAACATCCGCGACTGGAGGAGTCCATTGAAGCCGAGTCTAGCGGGCACGGACCACAGACGGAACATTCGACTCGGCGCGGACAGATTAGGGAACGCCCAGCTTCTTCCAGGCATAACTACTGGACTCGATCGACCCAAGGACCAGTCTCAGGTAGCATCTGAAGAAGAGAGCGGGGCACGCTGTTGAAATGTGCCAGAAGGACGCGAACATCCGGCTGGATTCCCGAATATTCAAGATGTCAACAGATCGCCGGGAAAGCATGAAGAATTACAATATTGTTAATACTTGCAGTCTTTCTGTCCCAGTTGCTGCTTCAGTTGTCTTCATCTTGAAAATTAAAACACATCTTCCTTTTGAAGTTGAATGTGTATTTTATTTCTAACTAAACATATTTTTCTTATTCATACTAGGCGTCATTAATGGTCTGTGGCTTTAAAAAAATAGTTAATTATACACATTCTGTTATGATATGTGTAGTTTTTTCTGTTAGTACAGTTGCATTATCTAACTATTTACAAATATATAATCGTAATTTATTATTATATACTTTCATTTTTCTGTTCTCTTGCCTTCGTTCTCAAAATTTTTTCTGTAGTGTGGATCGACTGGGGAAGAATGCCTCTCACTCTAAATAGCATCTACTGCATGCAAGTTAAAATCCTCTGCACACAGCAGCTGCTCAGGAAATCCAACGCTGAAGGCAATACGACGTGGGGAGGTCGTTACGTATCCTTTCGTTTGAGCCTCCTGACAACACGGGGATCACACTGCTGCTGATGGCCCAGCTGCCAGATGGCCTGTGCTGCGGCTTGGATGGTGCCCGTGGGCAGAGCTGCTGGTCGGAGTGCGTGGCATCGGCGCGGACGTTCCCTTCAGACGTGTGGGATTAAACCAAATCAATAGTCGTTCTAATACAGGCGATTCATCAAACAGGTCTAGACATTTCAGTGCCGACACTTACAGCACTACTGCCTTCCCTACCACGGCTGCCCTATGGGAAGAATAGACACGCCAGACGATTGGAAGCAGTACATATTCTGGTATGTAGTGGAGCAGATGGAGGCCGTTGCCCCGCATAAAACTTTGAATGTGGTCCAAGAAGTCATCTTCCACACAAACCTTACACTCCAGACTGACGAGGAGCTACAGGCTAAGCTTGAATGGCGAGACGTACATGTTGTCCAGCACGCACGAAAAACTCCCAAGTGTAATCGTATACAAGCGCCTTACTCTTAGCCTTTGACGGGAATGCTGAAAAAGAGAAAGGTTACGGTGTACAGGTGTGACGTGAACTTCGTCCCACTGCACCACGGACCCGAAGTGCGCAACCTGCGACCACTCCGTGAAGGCAGTCCTTCCAGACGACTGCCTCAGTGTGTCAGTTGTACACAACACCATCCTCAAAGTTCACCGATTTGCCCAGTCTTTAAGCAAGAAAACGAGAGAGAAGAATATAAATCTATTGACCGCGTGTCATAAACTGAGGTGCGAAAAAATTTAAATCTTGTAGATGTTCGACCAATTACGCAGAAGACACAGCCATCACCACCTTCCGCCGCCCCCCAACGTCATCTTTTTCCAAACCAGGTATCTCACTGTCCTCCTTTCTTGTGGTTCCCGCAACACCATCTCCAGGACACAGCTTCCTGCATATGGCCAGAAGAACTGGTGTCCACTGGTAATCAGGACCGCTGCCATTGCAAACTCACAGTCCAGTGGCCTGACAGCAGCAGGTGTCTGGAGGAGTCGTGCCATGGCCTGTGAGTCTGATAGGCTGCTCTTCATCTGTACCTACACCCACCACAGATAGGCCTTCACAAGAATCTCAGCCACCAGAAAAATAATGGTTCAAATGGCTCTGAGCACTATGGGACTTAACTTCCGAGGTCATCAGTCCCCTAGAACTTAGAACTACTTAAACCTAACTAACCTAAGGACAGCAAACACATCCATGCCCGAGGCAGGATTCGAACCTGCGACCGTAGCGGTCGCGCGGTTCCAGACTGTAGCGCGTAGAACCGCTCGACCACCCCGGCCGGCAGCCACCACAAGTCGAGGAGGAGGAGGAGGAAGACGACAAGAAGAAACGGGACACAGCTACTCCAGTGGACCGAGAGGCGACACATCTCCTTTCACAGATTCTCAACCACTGCTCATTGATTCACTCCCATGCCCACGGTGGCAGGCAGTGATCGTGGGGTCTGACCGGTCCTCATCTCGCCGTCACCCATAGCGTGATTATTCAATGGAACTGTAATGGATATTACTGTCACCTGCCACAACTGCAACACCTTACTTTCTCCTCCTCTGCAGTTTGCGTTGCCCTACAAGAAACATTGACGGTTATTCCGCATGCTCTGTGGTTAGCGTGGAGTCTGTCGGAACTGTACTAGCTCCAGGAGGGTATCTGCAGGGGTCTCTACATTGGTTCGCACAGATGTATTCGTTGTCCAGTTTCTCCTTCATACTGGATTAAAAGCAAAGGCAGTGCGAGTGCATATGACTCCAGCGATCACCATTTGTAAAGTTTATTCAAGTCCAGACACGCCACTTACCTATACTGACTTGACCCTACCTTAATTCAAATACTTTTCGTCCGTTTTCTATTACTTGGGGGACATCGGTGCGCAATAGTCCCTGTTGGGGACTACAGCTTCGTCTGGTAGAGGCCTGCTGATTGACCAGCTTCCTACCGACCATAGTCTGTGTCTCCTCAACGATGGTACGTCGAACCACTTCACTGCCGTCCATGGCACTTTTCCAGGTATCGACTTAATGATCACTTCTCCCAGTCTGGTGTGTTCGCTAAATTGGTCACTACATGATTTTTGTGAGTGGTCACTTTCTGGCGAGTGTGTTGCTTTCTTGCCGCTGCCTGATGGACCATTGATTGCTTCAGAGAGCCAATTGACAGATGTATCCCGTAGCTATAACATTTGCCCCCTCTCTGTCACACTGCAACGACGATTTAGTGCAAGGTGTCTCTGACGTGATCACCCACACCTCTCGAACTGCTATTCCCTTTGCTACAAGTCTCCTCCACCGCTGGCCGGCGTCATGGTGGATCCAAGACCTTCCCTTAGCAGTTCAGGATTGCCGAAGGCTCCTGCAACATTTCAAGCGATATCCTTCACAGACCGACGTTCTCATTTTTAAGCAACTTTGTGCTAAGGCTCACTGACTAATAAATGCAGTAAGAAGAAATGCAGGGTGAGCTACGTCATCTCCATGTGAACGTATGCTTTTTCATACCAGCTGTGGGTCAAGATCCGTAGTCTTCTGGGCCGCAAAAGATCCACAACTAGACTGGGTATCTCCCTGCAGGATGGTCTTTGTACTGATGTGCCAGGTCTTGCTGAACCTTTGCGACCCACTTTGTGACGGCGTTGGCGCCCTCTTCTTAGGTGGCTGCCTTCCGAATGAGTAAGCGACATGCACCTCTGTTTCACTCCTCACCATGCCGCACTATATAATGAACGTTTCGCTAGTGGGAAAGTGCTTCAGCGTTTTGCCATGCCTCATGATACGGCTCCACGCCCTGATTCCATTCACAGTCAGATGATCTAACATATGAATGCTATACAAAGACGCCGTCACCTCAGGGTCTTGAACGGTGTTGGGCTCGACGGTGTCTCCCTTTTGTCGTGGCGAGAGAATATCATCATTTGTATCCTTAAATTGGGCAAAAAACCAACATCCATCAACAGTTACCGGCGGATAAACTTCAGCAGCGCGCCGATTATGTTTGGCTCTCGCATCGCACTTTCTTTTGTCGCCCTATCAGTGTGGTTGCCGGAAGAGACGATGCATAAGCGACCACCTGGGGTTGGAGACGGCAATCTGACAGGCTTATTCTAAACGCCAACACCTTACAGCACTCTGACGCCATCGAAGTTCAGTTACCCTCCATAACTGGGACACTGGATATTTCGATGATCCCAACTCTTTTCTATTCGTCAGTTTTTATCCCACTGGTTGTTCTGAGTGCTACATTCACTCTCGGTGAATCCAACAGAATGGCTCAACACCGGGCTCCATGTCTCACTTCTTCTCATCACCATCAATGGGCTAGTGCCATCTGTGAACCACTGGTCACCCCTTTGCTATGTTTCATTGGCTTTTGCATTTGATACAGATCTCACTCTGTAGCATTAGGTGAACACCAACTCCAGGGCATTATCCGACAGACCTTGGACACCTTTACATGGTTTCCAGTTCTGTTCTGCAAAACCGCGGGTAATACATACCTGGCGGCCGCTGTGGCCGAGCGGTTCTAGGCGCTTCAGTCTGGAACCGCGCGACCGCTACGGTCGCAGGATCGAATCCTGCCTCGGGCATGGATGTGTGTGATGTCCTTAGGTTAGTTAGGTTTAAGTAGTTCTAAGTTATAGGGGACTGATGACCTCAGATGTTAAGTCCCATAGTGCTCAGAGCCATTTGAACCATTTGAATACATTCCTGCCGTCATACAATGGTCCATCCTCATCCAGAACTCTGCGTGGATACCCAGGGCTTGGAGGTTGTTGCACAGACCCTGTTTTTGGGGCACCTCTTGACAAAAAGCTGATTTGGCTGTCCCATATTTCTCGAATAAAGGCTAGCTGCATGCAAACTTAATACACTCTGCTTTATTGCCGCCGCCGTTTGGAATGCGGACTGCACAACTCTTTCCGTATCTGTCGGGCTCTGGCCTAATACAGTGTCAATGTTTCAACGCCTGTATCTTCACGTCGTTGCATACATGCATGCATGCATGTCTAAAGAAACACACACTGTTCTGACGATTGCGTCTATGGTAGGTATTTTGAAATGGATTTGCATTTCACGAATCTGGTTTGACTCGGCTGTTAGCGACACATGACAATTTGTGCTGGACGAGAACTCGAATCCGGACTACCCGCTTATTGCAAGCGGTCGCCTTAACCACTTTGGGTACCCCTGTGTAGGAATCAAGAACGGTTGTGGACCCGATGACATGTGGCAGTTTGCATCAGTGCTGGTGGCGTGCTCGGCTAGGCCAAGTGGTTAAGGCGACAGTTCGCGATAAGCGGGATATCGGCGTCATGTGTCGCAAATAGCTGACTTCAGTGCAGATTCGCGGAATGCGAATCCATTTCACAGTAACGTCTGTGGTTGCCACGTTTATGGCTCTGTGGCACCTTCAGCTTTGCGACTGTTAGACCCAGTCCATCATCGTGGAGATCAACAGGGCACTGGCACCTTGCAGAGCAGTCCCATAGACAGTCTCCATGCTGAAGTGGGGTCTTCCGTCTTCAGTTCTCGTGGTGCCAGTTCTTGCTGTCCTGTGCAATCTCATTAGAAAATATCCTGATCATCAAATATATTCGTTTTGCATACGAGGGCCATCGAACCCCTGACGCCAGCCGTCGCTCTCCGCCAGAAACTCTGCGTCCCCTCCTCAGAATGAACTACCCGTGTTTTTCCGCCACGCTTCCCCCCTCCCTCTCCGCCCCTCTTTTCTTTGGTACTAAGTCCACGAATTAGGACCGATCTGTTTGAAGTCTCAGTTGCCCCGTGACTTCTCGCCGTGTGTTCGTATCAGGCTCTAAAACCGCCCATCAGACGGGATTGCCGAAAGCATAAATGTCGAAGTGTTTTATTTTTTTTCTAATTTGTTTGAGGGGTGACAAATAAGAGTCCGATGTTGGCGTAAGCTTACGTTTAGTGTATGAGCGAAATGGGGTAGTCTGGAGAATCGGTCAGAGACGGAGCAAGTCGCTACTGTCAGCAATGCAGACGTATTGGTTGCAACAGAACTTTGCTCATCACGGCCACTTAATCGAGCCCAGCTAAGTCTATTCCCTGGAAAAGTAATACATCCGTACCCTAAAACACAGGTAGCGCCCTTCATTAGCCACTTGCTTCACTGTATCTTCTGTAGCCGTTGGTGCAATTCCTTTTCCTCGGAGTGTAGAGGTATATTCCACCCTGTTCACTTTCCTTCTCTTAACCATTTCCAGTTCTCCACTGTTATTTATTTTATCCACCCGTTTTATGTTCCCGATTCTCCTCCAAACACAAATCTCGAATGTTTCAGTTTGTCTTTCACTGTCTTGTTCAGTGGCAAGAAAAACACTCCACCCGAAGCGTTTAAGAAACCGTTTTCTTAATTCGAACCCCAACTTGCTGTTTCAGGTCATACCTTCTTTACCGTGTACTGCTTCGATGTTCGTTTTCTTTGTGGTACTTTTCATTCCGTGCTCTGGGATACTGTTTCATCTGCAAGCGTAATAAACGACACGAACATCAGGGAGCCCAGCACACTTGCCAGGGGCACGCCAGAAGTTACCTGTACGTCTGCGGCTGTCTGTCCATCCGAGGCGACGTGCAGTAGGGTGAAGTGCGGTGGTACGGAGCAGGCGCGAGCGGCGAGCGTGCGTAGTGGACGAGGAACAAGCAGCCCCGTAGGAGTCGGGGAAGTGGCCGGCCCGTGGTTATCTCGCCGCTCCACTTCCTGCGCGACCTAGGCCGCAAGGCTGCAGTGTTCTGCCGCCGTGAAATTGTTTCTCTCCGTCAGGACTCGGTTGGAAAAAATCCACAGCCGGCCTTCCTCACACACGACAGATGTACGAGTGGAAACGGATGAACAGATACACATTCTGCCTCCCTAGATTTCCTTAAGCAACGTTCTCGACTTTTAATAGAGACATGATCATACAGAGTGTCTCTTCAAATTTATGGTTGGCTCGATGAACTTTTCACTGGTAGAACACAGTACGTCGTACCGGACGGCAGTGACTGCTGCACAAATGACACCGGGAGTGGCGCAAGGGGCCGGCCGTGTGGCCGAGCGCTACTAGGCGCTTCAGTATGGAACCGCGCGACCGCTACGGTCGCAGGTTCGAATCCTGCCTCGGGCACGGATGTGCGTGACGTCCTTAGGTTAGTTAGGTTTAAGTAGTTCTAAGTTCTAGGGGACTGATGACCTCAGATGTTAAGTCCCATAGTGCTCAGGGCCATTTGAACCAACTGGCGCAAGGAAGCGTAACAGGATCTCTGTTTCCTATAAACGTGGCGGTTTATCACACATCATCACCAGTACTGCAATACTGTACAAAGGCGGTACTGATCTCTACGGGAAAGTATTGTTATCGTACGATCGCAAGGGAATGCACAAAATTTGTAATGAATGTCTGCTCTCTTTAAATGTGCGTTCATTAAGATTATTCCTATAACGAAGAAGAAGAAGAATGCGATTATCTATTACAGATTCAATGGTGAACAATTCCAGGACGTTACACGGTGCAAGTATTTAGAGGTGATACTGTGTCGCGATGTTAGTGGGGCGATTGCGCAAAATCGGTATTATGGAAGGTGAATCGGACGCTTAGCCTTACATCAGTGCATCCGCAAAGGAAATCGCGTGCAAGAAGCTAGTGCGACAAATTCCGGAGCATTGTTTCGGTGTTTTGAGTCCTTATAGAGTAGCCGTGACAACGAGACATCGGACAAATTCGGAGAGACGCTGCGAGCTCCGTATGACCCGTACCAGAGTGTAGCAGAAACTTGGGAGTCCTTGAAAGAAAAACGAAGTAGTTGTCGGGAAATCCTGTTTGACCTGCTTTTGAAGACCAATATACTCTCACCGCCGCATACTTTGCGAAGCGATCGTCAGAATAAGATAAGAGAGATCAATGGTTAAGAATAACTGCCGGTGACGAGTTTTCCTATTGGGCCTTAACAGGTGGCGGCAGAATTGAGGCGGGCATAAACTGCCCCTGCCAACAGCAAAACAGCGTTGCTAAAGAAGAGACATTTACTGACATCGCATATAAAATGAACTTTATGTGCAGTGCTGCACTGTACGGAAGTGTAACATGTGCGATGAACAGTTCAGGCACGAAGAGAATAATAGGAGCTTTTGGAATGTGCTACAGGACAATTACATGTACAGATCGACTAACTAATGAAGAGGTAAGAATTGGGGAATAAAGAAATTTATAAGCCACAAATGGACTGTGTGTGTGTGTGTGTGTGTGTGTGTGTGTGTGTGTGTGTGTGTGTGTGTAGGTTTGTAGGAGGGGTGGAGGGAGATTGCAGAGTGAGACACACACAGTATAGGTTAGCGTGGAGAAGTGCATCTAAACAGTATTCAGATTGAAAACCACAAAAACTAAAAGGCCTGAATTAAGAAATAAAAAGACAACATTTGTTATGTCGACAGTGAAATTGCCCTCGTAGTTGCTTTCACAAGTGGTACAGTAAAGGGTCTAATTTATGAGCTCTCGGTGCATCCTTCGTGTCGATCAGATATGACGCTCTCTGACTGCCACTTACTTGCACTTCTAAAGGGTTTCCTTGGCGATAAATGTTTCTTTTAGTCCAGCGAAGAAGTTATGTCAGAGAAATTAGACGGTTTTTATAGGTTCTTTTTAGTCTGTGGATGTGTATTTTCCAGAAATTCTGTAGTTCACGGGTTGGATCTGATATATAGCAAAACATTAGACCTAGTGCACTAATATAAAAGGGAGGCATTTTTTGACGTAGAACTGACATTCGCCAAGATGCCGACAACTTTTCAAGTTTCCAAACGTGTGACTGAACAAAATAATCTTGTCTTTAACAGATCCTAAATTACAAACAGATAAGATAAAATAATGCCATTAAACAGGTGACTGAAGTAGCTCTGATTATACAAAGTAAAACTTTTTAAAACGAGAGAAATTATAGTAACTGAAATAAAGGAAATGCGGATTATTAGTAAGAGGGGTAATTTACATCATAGCCTGGGTGGGGTGACGAGTAAGGGAACTGTCTGTGGTCATTCAGTGCTAACTTTGGGTAGATGGACACCTGTTTATTAATTTCCGTTATTCCAAGATAGTTCACATTGACAAACTGCCTATTGGCTTCTGTCTCGGGTTCTTCGGCCGACGTTCATCTAATGATTTTTCTGACGTTTCGCCAGCACGAGTGGCTGGCATTGTCAAAGCTTCACCCTCCATTGCCGGTGGTGAACTGGAGCCGAGCTCGCGGCCGCAGACTATATGTACCTGGTGCGCCAACGTCCGAGGGCTTCTCCGCGGTCATTTCCGGTGCGGTTCTCCTCTTGCTACCTGCGACGGTCGTTCGCTGCAGTACGGGAAGCCAGGATCCGTTTACCTTAAGGCTTTCCTCTTTCTTGTTGAAACTGTTCGCGTGTTTTTGGATTTCTACAGCTTCTCTGAACAAGCGCGTGTGATAGTGCTTCTTTACAGCCAGAACTTCCGTGTCGGCGAATTTTATTACGTGGTCGGTCTCATTCAGTGCGTGTTCTGCCACGGCCGATTTCTCCACCTGCCCCAACCTACAATGTCGCTTATGCTCTTTGATCCTGGTGTTGATGGATCGTCCAGTCATTCCGACATAAACTTTTCCGCATGTGCATGGTATACGGTATATTCCCGACATTGCAAGTGGGTCTCTTTTCTCCTTCGCCGATCTAAGACACTCTTTGATCTTCCTTGTCGGTTTGAAAATCGTCTTTACGCCATGTTTGCGCAATATACGGCCGATTCTGTCAGTCACTCTGGGAATGTATGGCAGAAAGGCCGTACCCGACATTTCTTTTTCTGGTTCCTTACTTCGCCGAGTGTTTGGCTCTGTTACACTTCTAATGTAATTTGTGGAGTACCCATTGCTCCTCAGAACAGTTTCCAGGTGTTGCATTTCTCGTTTGAGGTGTTGAGGCTCACATATTCGTCCTGCTCTCGTTACGAGCGTACTAATCATGCCTCTTTTCTGCCTCGGGTTTGTTTGTTTGTTTGACAGTTTGTGCAGGTATCGGTCCGTGTGTGTCGGTTTTCGATACACGCTGTGTCCCAGGTTTTCGCCGTCTCTTGTGACCAGCACATCTAGAAATGGCAGTTTCCTGTCCTTTTCTACCTCCATGGTAAATGTTATGTTGGCATGGAGGCTGTTCAGGTGTCTCAGGAATTCACCGAGCTGTTCTTCACCATGGCTCCACACCACGAAAGTATCATCGCGAGCTCGCCTCCAGTTCACCACCGGCAATGGAGGGTGAAGCTTTGACAATGCCAGCCACTCGTGCTGGCGAAACGTCAGAAAAATCATTAGATGAACGTCGGCCGAAGAACCCGAGACAGAAGCCAATAGGCAGTTTGTCAACAAGTGGCCACGAAAGCCTTAACAATTTTGTATAGTTCACATTCTTTCGTTTATGAATGTGATGTAAATACTTCATGTACATTGTCAAGCACAGCTATAGGAACAGATTTCTAGACATTGTCATTGATATTTTTTTAAAAAAAGAAAAAAAACGTCATGTCGTACGTTTTTGTGCATAACACGGTCGTTAACGCTCATCATCGTGTTATGCATAGGTATAAAGGAGAGTTATATTACACAGATCAGCCAGAACATTATGACCACCGGCCTACATTCGATATAAAGCCGTCCAGGGATAGCGACCTCACCTGGTAAGGAATGGCTCCTAGTCAGGCACACGCACGGTACACGTGGTGTTAGTGAGCGTGCGGTCCGTGTGGAGAATGCGGAAGGCGAGCAATCTATTCGAGTTTGTCTGAGGGTAGATTGTGATGGCCCAGAGGGTCGGCCCAAGCATTTTAGAAACTGCACGACTTGTCGGGTGTTCGAGGAGTGCTGTGGTGAGGTGAGACTTTAATGCTGGGCAGAGTACAAGTGTGAACCCACAGTGCACTGAACTCTGCTAATGATGGACATCCGCAGCCGACGACCCATGCATGTGCCAATGTACGATTGAAGTGGGCTTGTGACCATGCTGGCGCAGTGGCAGACCGTTGCGTGGTCTGATGAATCCCGAAACCACCTTCATGATTGCGACGAGAGGGCGCGAATCCGTGGTCTTCAAGGGGAATAGCTCCTTGACACCTGGACTGCGGGATGAGTGGCGGTGGTTCCATTACGCTCTGAGGTCTGAGGCACGCCACGAGGGCATTCACGGGTCCAGTGTAACTCGCGCTAGGCAGCATGACAGGCAGGAGTAGCCTGGTTGCAGACCGACGATAAAGCCAGGAGTGTGATGGAGTGGTTCAAGAGACACTGTGGCGAGTTCCTGTTGATGTGCTGGCCCCCCAACTCGGCAGATCCGAAACCGATCGAACATATCTGGGATGTGATTGAACGTGGGGTCAGAGCTCATCAGCCCCACACCCCCAGAATTTAGCGAAAGTAGGTGACTTGTTTGTGCAGATGTGCTGCCAACTCCCTTCAGTGACCTACCGACGACTCGTGGCTTCCATGCCACGCCGCGTTGTCACTGTTATTCGTAGGTGGTCATAATGTCCTGGCTGATCGGTGTGTAGTTGTTGATGAAACTGACAGCTTTATTGACTAGACAAGGACGACGTAACGACGTTTGTTGCTGTAGGGGCACTTGAGAATGGGCCGTACCGGAAGCTGGTGGTGCAGATTAGTGTCCACTGAGATGTGGTCCGCTCAGACAACGTCCTCCTCCTTTGTAATGACTGTAAGTAATGGTGATGCCGTGTGCCGCTGTGGCCAGTGGCAAGTCTTTCAGTTGGACGCCACCGGGGCGTCGGGCGGCCACCCTTGCATCTACAGACTACGTTGCCGGATTGCGTTGATGGGGCTAGAACCATTGTGTCCAGTATGAGAAGCGCGTAGGCGTTGGCCTTGTACTTAAAACATTTTTGCGTTGTGATTATTTGCTTCTACCCCCGTCAACCTTCTCTGAACACCAAAGATCCCTTCTATACCTTGTCGCCGGCCGATGTGGCCGCGCGGTACTGGGCGCTACAGTCTAACCGCTACGGTCGCAGGTTCGAATCCTGCCTCGGGCATGGATGTGTGTGATGTCCTTAGGTTAGTTAGGTTTAAGTAGTTCTAAGTTCTAGAGGACTGATGACCTCAGATGTTAAGTCCCATAGTGCTCAGAGCCATTTTGCAGCTGGTCACTCCCCTATTTAAGTACCACCTGTACCCTTATCTCATCAGTCCGTCTGCGTGGTCCCACAAAGATATATATGAAACTTCATGTTATACATATTTTTTCTTAAATTGTGATCCATTTGTATAACAACATAATTTATTTTACTATTCTTATCTTGGCGATGCTTGCTATTGATATCTGTTACAAGCAATTCCACCGTACTTTGTTTTTCGGCAGTGTTCCGATATCATTCAAAAATCGCCTCTGAGGTCGAAAACGGTAGTAGTAATCTGTACTAATATATAAAGTGGAAAATTCGGTAGCAAAAAATCTTGAAAAGCTTTTGACCGATTAATTTCAATTTTTTTTAAACGATACTCGAGAACGCATTCTGATGTACGTATTTTTAAATAAGGATGTACGAGTTTACTGGTCTAACCGACTACGAGAAAAATGCCGTGAAAATGCTCGGTTGTGGTAATTAAAAATAAAAATGAAAGTTCAACTCGAAAAAGTCCAAATTAGTATGTAGTTGCCGAACAAGCATCACCGTGCTCCATGTGCTGTAAAAGAATATGGCTACGAAGTCTTTCGCGACGTATTTCTTGAATAAAAATCTCTCGGTGTACATGCCGCGTCAATTCAGGATAAAACTCCAAGTTTTACATTACTTATGGTACGTGAAATATTTGTGATGCTAGGGAAGGTCCCTTTCGGCTCCAGTCTATGTGGAGGTCGTTGACTTCTGTGCAGAGCGCGGTCTGCGATGTCTTCGTCATCGCCTTCTGCATTTTCGGCCAATGTGACGCCTCGTTCTGCTTTTTAAGCGAGAGATAAAGATTGTGCATGGCTTTCCATTCGAGACAGTTGAGTACCTCCGATTTTGCTAGTGCGGACTCGAGGCAGCACGTCGCAGTTTTGGGCAGTTGTCTCATCCAGCGTTAGAGTGGGCCGCCGCGTTCAGCAGGGCGTGCGGAACACGCCGTCGGCTGCCGCTGGCGTGTCGCCGGACGCACGCACGTGCGAGCGCTGCGCGTGCGGGGGCGTGCGCGCCGCACCCAATCGATTTCTGTACGGCATCGGAACGTGACCGGTGTTTGCCTCTAGTGTGTGGCCACCTCTCCGCCCTCTCTTAAGGTTTCCAACAGAAATGGTCTCGACCAAACAGAATAAAGGTCTCTCTATCAACAGGTCGCACCGCCAGTTTGCAGCGCCGCTGAAGGCGTACGGCAGGCAGCGGGCGGTAGCGCCAGCCGGCCGCCGCCGGCGCTCACAAGGGAACCTCCCCATCGCACCCCCTTCAGATTTAGTTATAATTTGGCACAGTGGATAGGCCTTGAAAAACTGAACACAGAACAATCGAGAAAACAGGAAGAAAATGTGTGGCACTGTAAAAAAAAATAAGCGAAGTAGTCCATGCGCAAGATATACAACATCAAGGATAGTGTAAACTCAGGATCGCCATGGTCCCGTGGTTAGCGTGACGAGCAGCGGAAGGAGAGATCATTGGGTGAAGTCTTCCCTCGAGTGAAAAGTTTAATTTTTGTATTTTCAGACAATTTTAGTGTGGGAGTAGACGTGATTACCATTCCTCCAGGTTGTACACCTCTTGTGCAACCGTTAGATGTGTTTGGTTTTCGCCAAGTGAAATACTTTGTGAAAAGATTCTATGATTTTGCGAAGCTGCACAGGTACACGGAGCAGTATTGTTTACGTGATCGTGTCTCAATTATCAAAGTTCAGGCACTCACACATAATCAACATCGCTCTCCAAAATTCCAGGACATGTTCAGATTTGCTTGGACATGTGCAGGATTTGACGGTCTACACACGGAAAAATTTGAAAACGTTAAAAACATATGTTTTCACAGAGCACAGGGAAAACTGTGCGACTGTGAAACTGTTGCATTCATTTGTTGCAGTTTATGTGACAAACTCTTATGTTTTCATCACTTTTTTGGGAGTGATTATCACATCCGCAAGAAAACCTAAATCGGGAAATGTAGAAGAATCTTTTTACCCATTCGCCAAGTGTACAAGTTAGGTGGGTCGAGAACATATTCCTGTCATGTGACGCACATGCCGTCACCAGTGCCGTATAGAATATATCAGACGTGTTTTCCTGTGGAGGAATCGGTTGACCTATGACCTTGTGATCAAATGTTTTCGGTTCCCATTGGAGAGGCACGTCCTTTCGTCTACTAATCGCACGGTTTTGCGGTGCGGTCGCAAAACACAGACACTAAACTTATTACACTGAACAGAGACGTCAATGAAGGAACGGACAGATCATAACATTGCGAAAATAAAGAAAGTAAACTTTTCAGTCGAGGGAAGACTTGAACCGAGGACCTCTCGTTCCGCAGCTGCTCACGCTAACCACGGGACCACGGCGCTCGTGAGGTCACATTGTCCTTGACGTTGCCTATCTTGTGCATGGACTACTCAGTTTGTATATTTCGCTTATTTTTTTTTACAGTGCCACACATTTTCTTCCTGTTTTCTCGATTGATCTGTGTTCAGTTTTCCAAGGCCTATTCACTGTGCGATGGGGAGGTTCCCTTGTCAGTAGAGTTGCACGTGTGGAGGCGGCGCCTGGAGACGCGACTCAGTGGCAGGCGAGTGATGTAGCGTTTGGAGTGGTCGTCGCCACAGAAGAAGTGGCCCGATGTGCTGACTGCCCCGCGCGTCTACCAGGAGTTCTGTAGCGCGCAGCCTTCTGCGACGGGCGTAAGAAGCCTGGTTATAGAAACCGACAGGGAGGGAGGCGGCCGACGTCACGCGGGAATCACTGCTGTCACACAATGCCGGTCTCCGAGCGGACATTGCGAAGAAAACGGCGTAGGGCGGTCATTTGGAAAAAAAGGCTGTTGCTCGCAGTGCCACATCACTTCAGCGTTCGCGGTGATCGAGTATTGTCTTTTCTTTTACAGCTGCATATTGCGATAGTGTGGACACTCGCGTCTTCCAGGGTGACGACAGCCCTGTTGATTGGCCTGTGCACGCATTCGTCCTTGGTTTGACGAACGCCGTCGCACCTCGGTTGGCCCCCTAAACCGACCGTGGAAAGTGTCCGGGACTGTTCGTAGCACCGAGTAAAACGCAGCCATTAATAATCGTCGCCGTTTGCTATCTCTACGCTGTCTAATCATCAGTGTACTGTTCCAGCTGGATATGGCACACCTGCAAAATTCTTCTGCCGTGAAAGGTGCACCAGTTCGTAGTTACCCCTAGTGATCAGAACATCCGAATTGGAGGGGAGGGGGGCAGGGATCGGTTAGTTGTCGGCTGTAGTTTTATGTATCGGTTGAGTTATTCTTCTCAGTGAAATCAGTCTCTAATACTTTGATTAGTTCAACTAAAGCAATGGTCTACAAATTGTAGCTTGCTCGTTTCGCTTCGGAGGGATCGAAATGAAGGAAATAAACAAGTTTGGCCTGTCACCGTCTTCCCGACCATCAGATTAGGAGAACCTCAACCGATGATCTGTTGGTCTCCGGGCCGTGATGGCTTCCGATTCTTCTTCACGTACTGCAGGGTTATCGATTGCTGATTGAAATTTACTGGTTACCGAAGAGAACAGGCGGCGACTACAGACCTGTAACAGATAGCTATAAAAAAAAGCACATTGAAATGAGAGGCAGTCTCGATACAAGGAGCATATAAGTAGGCAGTCCACAAGTTTGGACTACAGACGCGATCCGCAGGCATGCTGTGGGGCAAGCCACAAGTACACGGAAAGGCACAACATACGAACAAAGACAACGGTAATTATCCGAGTCGCTACAGTGTGTTACGATGCAGGTTAACAAAGGTGGACTCCAGGATGCGGATCACGAGTGGAAACGGTTTGCGACCACACGGACAAGGGCAGCAGGACAAACACTACCGAATTAACACTGACGTAACACAGAGGTCGATCTCCCGCGGTCGAAACAGAATATTTACATCTTAACAGCTTTGCTGTGAGCGTTGTGTCTGAATCGTTTAATAAGGACTGGCCGGACCGATGATTAGTCACCGTCTAGGCTGCGGAAACACTTCCGCGAGCTGAGACCCAGAGAGCGTCGCCGTGCGCTCCACCCCCCCACCATACACAGCGCTGGAGAGTCACCAGCCCGGCACAGCTGATTGCAGGTGTTAGGTGGCCGCCTGCGCGAAACGAGAGTTACATCATCTCGCGATCACAGCGGCGACTGTGTGGGTACAGCAGAGCACCCGCCGTGGCAGCTAGCGGCAGCTGAGCAGGGAGTGCTCGTGGCCAAATGCGACTTCGTGCTTAACGAGCGTAGCAAGTTCTGCACCATATGCAGTGCTGCGCTCCATTAATTACTCTGCGATTCGTTAACATTGTCACGCTTCATCCATAGTGCTTGTCCAGTGTTTTTTATTTTCCATCTTCGCCAAAAAGTGGATGAACAGCTGCAAAGCAATGAGATTCATTGTTAATGACGTAGAAGTATCTTCACAGTGTATTACTGACGATCGAACCATTCGAGCACAAGATGAATGTGATCTTGAGTTTATGGCACGACATTTATATCATGAATACGCTAAATGGGGTCTTCTGATAAGTGTAACAAAACCAGAGCACCTGGTTGTGAATAGTGACACTAGATTTGACGCATACACAAATAACGGAGCAGTTTTCGGACAGGTAGAAAATTTTTAATGTCTAGGGGCATAGCTCTACAAAAGTGAATTGGGTAATACAGCAGAAAAGTAATAGGGCGTTTCAATTCTTTTTGGTGGGACAAGATGATTTGCAAGAACAGTTATGGACCAGAATTATGGGTTCTACAAACTTAACTCAAAAGAAGACTGATAGCTGTGAAAATTGATATTTACGAGAGAGCGCCAGAATCCAAAAAAATGAGAAAAAAATAATTATGAAATAACAGCTAGAATCTGAAGACAAATGAAAAATCTTTAAACTGGTATGCGCACTTGTTGAGGATTCAGCATCATCACCGGCGAAAGACAGTCTATGAATGGAAACTAACTGGCAGACCGGGACGTTCTTGGAACAACCATTGACTGTGGCAGTGCAAGCAAGAACGTATCCGAAGGGGTCCGGACGCCTCCTGTCACCTAAATGAAATTACACACGACCTAATTGCCCTATAGTGAAAGTGAAAGATCGTTTGATTTTGAGTCGTACGACGAAAGGGATATCCACTAGCCATGTCACGGACTGCACGGCCCCTCTCACCAGACGTTCGAGTCCTCCCTCGGGCATGTGTGTGTGTGTGTGTGTGTGTGTGTGTGTGTGTGTGTGTGTGTGTGTGTGTGTGTGTGTGTGTGTGTGTGTGTGTTGTTGTTGTTGTTGTTGTTAGCGTATAAGTTAGTTTAAGTAGAGTGTCAGACTAGGACCGATGACGTAAGCAGTTTGGTCCCTTAGAAATTCACACACATTTGAACATTTTTACTCACTAACGGTAGCCAACAAAGTCATTATTGGTGTAAACTATCGATATATCGATTGCACTATCGGCTATCTCCAATCCCTGTTTTACCCAAGACCAACTCATGTACGTTTTTGGTCTCACTAGAGCTCCGTTGTTGGCTTATCAGTTCAGTTCTTACTAGCTGATGAATTTAATGTGAGTGCTACTGTTTCTGGTTTGTGTGCTGTTGTGGGGTAGTTCCTAATTAGCCGGCCACAGTGGCCGAGCGGTTCTAGGCGCTTCAGTCTGGAATCGCGCGACCGTTACGGTCGCAGGTTCGAATCCTGCGTCGGGCATGGATGTGTATGATGTCCTTAGGTTAGTTAGGTTTAAGTAGTTCTAAGTTCTAGGGGACTGATGACCTCAGATGTTAAGTCCCATAGTGCTCAGAGCCATAAGCAGTTTCTAATTATGGATTGGTTTGTAACGTGAAAGAAGAAGAAAACCGATTTTGTTTCGCCCACTAGCGTTATGGTAAGTTGAAAGTATGCACGTAACACTGTAGTAGCCTAATTACGTTGCTATAGCAGCTTAATTTTGGCACTGGAGTCGTTACTCGGAGGCAGGTAGAGCTTTCGGGTTACAGTATTTAAGTATTGCACAAGGGAGGGGAGCGGTAAACATCATTACAAAAACATTAAATAAAAATCAGTGGATAAAATTACACTTGGATTTGTCTGTGTCGACAAGAAATAGCTTTGGTCAACAAAAATATTGCCCAAGTGGCGACGTTGCATTTCTTCAAAAAAAAGTTCCTCATAATTTTATCATTAGTGGCCCATATGGCAAGGTTTGTAGAGAGCGCAAAACGTATGTGATGACACCACGTTCTGTAGTTCGTTTCTAAAAGATTTTTTTCAGCGAGCTGCCTGAATCCACCAGAGCCGACTGTGCCCTGCAACACGCCCCCCCCACCCCCCACCCCTTCCTCCCTTTTCGTCCAAAATATGTTTCTGCTATTGTAATAACTGAAACTACGAATCCCATGCACACTATAATCTTAAAACGTACATGCGTTCATGCACCGTCAAATGACCAAACAAGCACAATTAAATGAAAAACGTGCAATAGCAGAATTCCGTCTTTTGTCGTGAAGCATTTTATTTTAAACTAATGTACAACAGCCAGTTTTTCCAAATTCTCCACCTACCAGGATAACTCTGTGTAGTGCGGCACTCCCTGGATTCAGGATGCGAGGAGGCTCGCATCCATCTGCCTGCGTCCTTCAAAATGGTTTTCCGTGGATCGCTATTCTCAATCCAGGCAAACGCTGGTGCTGGTTCCTTACTATAGGCCGGAGCGAATATCTTCCGAATTCTTTTTCTTCCTGAGAGATTCCAGTTCTCTTAAAATGCAGCCTTCCGCCGTAAATGAAAAGAACTGCATAGAAGGCGAGCCTATAGTACTACCGTCTGCTACTGCTATACCATGACAAAGTAGGAGGCAGGTCGTGAAATAAGACTATCTAGTTAAAACAGTTATGGTATAAAGCAACAGAGCAGTGTTACCCTCTGAGAGGAATTTCGTTATGTTGACCAAGTTGTACCTAACGGGGGTGGCTTATCGGGAATGAAAGTCATAATTACGTAAATATTTGAACAGTAACAAATAATGTTTTACCTAGCTATACTGTTTAAAGAATAAGGAAAACGGTCGCCAGCCTAATTAGGCAAGGGAACGATTAATGTTCTTGTTTAAGAAAGTAGATATGAGTAACTTTAACGAACAAACACAACCTATACTTTGCCACACGCGAGTGCAATGAACTCTGACACATACATATGTTTACTGTAAGATTGAAGCTAACAGCTAGAGCAGCACAAACTATTTGCAAAAATATAACAGATAACGAAACACACTATTACTTTCAGGGCTTATTCAAACTAAATGGTCTTTATAACATTACTATTAATATTCACTGCAGAATCACTACTTGGACTTAGGTTCAGTATTATTGTTGAAATAATTTCCTAGCTGACATAAAATTATAAATGTAGTTCACTGCAAAATTATGAACTGGTCACAGATTATTAACTCTCAACTAAATACTATTCTATTTAGAATGAAAGTTAAATGAATTTCACTAACAGGTTACTTCTCACTGTCTTTTGAATAAAGAAATTATTGTTTTCATAAATAGTGGTAAAGGATAACCTGTGGATCTTATTACACTATTAATATGCACTTTCAATATCCAAAAGAAACAAGTGCTTAGCAAGCATCCAACTTTCCACAACTGAAATTCACGAGTTTTACTGCAGTGAGACACAATGTTGACAAATTTACAAGAAACTAACTCCCTTTTAAAATTTACTACAGGCAGCACTATGATCATTAACTAAGCAAAACTCTATAAGCCTCAGTTTTAAGAACTTTTAATTTTTAAAAGAAACAGCAAATTGTCTTTATTACCACAGTCTTCTACTTTCAAGCAAATGATTAAATAGGTGACTGGAACTCAAAAAAAAAAAAAAAAAAAAAAACCAAACTTTAAATTGGACTGTTTCCATCACTGGGAGGCTTTCATTTTTTCCACAAACTAGGACACTCGATAATCATAGTTCAAATGGAGAGGAACCTGGGAGGTGTGTGATAAGGAAAAACAATCAAGGTACATACATGAATTCAGTTATAAGTTACCTTATATTTGAGCACAGTAACACATCCAATAAGCTGATCCTTCACTGTACATTATTATAGTATTCCGTTACAGTGATTGCGCAATGTGGTGGCAACTGCATGTTGGTAGGTGGATTTGCAGGCAGAATTGCTGGACTCTGTCCCTTGTTGGTGGCGATGATGGATACCAATTCCAGAATCGTTCCAGCTATTTATCCATCCATCCGAGGCATTGGACAGTGGCAGAAATAGCCTCTCTCGGAACCAGCACAATATACAGCTTTTACATGGCAGTGCACAGTTTGGTAGCTCGTCCCCGACAGACTCATGTTCCACCTTTTCTACCTAGGCCAACCACAATTTGCGCGCCCCGGGGGAACCTCATTATCTTTTACGTATCATATAAGTAAGAAGCCTGAGTGAAGGTCAGCAGTTCACATAACAGAGAACAAAATTTTAAATAAAACAGAACTTTTTCACATTTTGACATTTCTATAAAAACATTACTTAAATAAATTCCAAATATATACAGTAAGTTTTGTCTCCCTCCAATTGGGACGAAGAATTTAAACGACAGATACACTACATTGCATAGAATCAAATCATGACATCAAAGTTTTAACAAAGAAAGGAGTATAAAATTTTGTGTTACCGTTTCAATCAAACAACATTTACAGAAGCTCAACGATGTAACATTAAATAAAACAAAAGGCAAAATAAATCAGTAGAGTATTAGAGCTATGGTGTTAAAAGCCAAACATCTCTTCGGAAGCTCCCGGCACTAAAAACCACATTTACATTGGAATGCGGCTATAAATCGTCATTTTATGCTAAGTATGTGCGCATAAAGTTTGCTAGCTTGTAAAACGTCGATATATCGTGTCTTCGCCGGCCGGTGTGGCCGTGCGGTTCTAGGCGCTTCAGTCTGGAACCGCGTGACCGTTACGGTCGCAGGTTCGAATCCTGCCTCGGGCATGGATGTATGTGATGTCCTTAGGTTAGTTAGGTTTAAGTAGTTCTAACTTCTAGGGGACTGATGACCACTGATGTTAAGTCCCATAGTGCTCAGAGACATTTTTTTTATCGTGTCTTCAATAAGTACAACAAGAGCGATGTCTTATTGTCAAATGTCTCAATCGTAACAGCCTTGGAACAGCGAGTGCGGCCGGCCGGAGTGGCCGTGCGGTTCTGGGCGCTACAGTCTGGAACCGAGCAACCGCTACGGTCGCAGGTTCGAATCCTGCCTCGGGCATGGATGTGTGTGATGTCCTTAGGTTAGTTAGGTTTAAGTAGTTCTAAGTTCTAGGGGACTGATGACCACAGATGTTAAGTCCCATAGTGCTCACAGCCATTTTTTTTATCGTGTCTTCAATAAGTACAACAAGAGCGATGTCTTATTGTCAAATGTCTCAATCGTAATAGCCTTGGAACAGCGAGTGCAACCGTCAAAACTCTAACCGATCTGTAAATAAAAGTCATATAGACAACGTATGCTGTACGTCGCAGAGTAGTTTATTTGCATCAAAGGCTATATAACCGTATTATCATGGATAAACGCAAATCCATATTACGGTTACCTGACATTATCTGTCTGTGCAGGAGGCGATCTATAATTTTGTCTTGTAATCCTCTTTTGAAAACCAATTTAACTGCCAAGATCGCTATGTAAACACAGTTACTGGATTACTAGTTTCGGCAGTATGTATTGACATACATCTATAAAAAGAAAATATGTCTCGGTTAAATGGTTCAAATGGCTCTGCGCACTAGAACTTAGAACTACTTAAACCTAACTAACCTAAGGATTCGAACCTGGGACCGTAGCGGTCTCGCGGTTCCAGACTGTAGCGCCTAGAACCGCCGGCCGGTGTCTCGGTTACATCCGTACAGTCAAAAAATAGATGTAGTAGGGCATACACTACAGCTCAATAACAAAAATTACATACCCATAAAACTTGGTACTGATAGACACACAAGACAATACTTTCATGAGGATATACAATATGACAAACTGCCTATTGGCTTCTGTCTCGGGTTCTTCGGCCGACGTTCATCTAATAATTTTTCTGACGTTTCGCCAGCACGAGTGGCTGGCATTGTCAAAGCTTCACCCTCCATTGCTGGTGGTGAACTGGAGCCGAGCTCGCGGCCGCAGACTATATATGTACCTGGCGCGCCAACGTCCGAGGGCTTCTCCGCGGTCATTTCCGGTGCGGTTCTCCTCTTGCTACCTGCGACGGTCGTTCGCTGCAGTACGGGAAGCCAGGATCCGTTTACCTTAAGGCTTTCCTCTTTCTTGTTGAAACTGTTCGCGTGTTTTTGTATTTCTACAGCTTCTCTGAACAAGCGCGTGTGATAGTGCTTCTCTACAGCCAGAACTTCCGTGTCGGCGAATTTTATTACGTGGTCAGTCTCATTGAGTGCGTGCTCTGCCACGGCCGATTTGTCCACCTACCCCACCTGCTTTGACAATGCCAGCCACTCGTGCTGGCGAAACGTCAGAAAAATCATTAGATGAACGTCGGCCGAAGAACCCGAGACAGAAGCCAATAGGCAGTTTCTCAACAAGTGGCCACGAAAGCCTTAACAATTTTGTATTACGCCTCTACGGGGAGGAGATTTGCAGGTTGTACCGACGCCTTGACCAACGATGGAAGAAGAAAGTGCGACTGATGTACTCTCTCGCCTTTCTGTCACGGTGCCGAGATGAATGTGCTACACCGAAGTTCTTGAGGTGTAAGCGCCTATTCACTACCGCCCAAGCACAGCGTAACTACGACAGAATGGAACGAGCTTTTCTTCGTGAGCGAATACATACAACACGGAGAGACTTGGCAAGAACGGATCAGGAACTTCTGGACATTTTCTATCAACTAAGTAGCAGAATGCATCGAGACGTCTGGGACAAGATTGACAGCATCACTCACAGGAGCATGCAGAACGAACTCGAGCGCTGCACCGAGCGACAGAAGAAAAAGTTTGAAAGATGCCGGAAGCAGACCGACAAGGCGATTCCCGACATGTCACACACAGTGGTCAACCTCACCGAACGACAATTGACCGAAGAGAAAGTGTCTGTTCTTCAAAAAGGAGGGAATTTCGCTATCATCCCGAGAACTATACCTATGGAGGATATCATTGCCAACACCGAAGCAGCCATTCGGACCCTTCCGTGTGAAAGGGCAGAGGAAATACGCACGGAAACAGCCAGGATCTTGCGCCGAGCAAAACCACCAGCTTGCAACCTGAAGAAAGAAGAGGTACAAGCCATTAAGAATCTCAACGCCGACAAGAGTATATTGGTACTGCCTGCCGATAAGGGGAATGCGACCGTCGTAATGAAGACCGAAGATTATGAGCAAAAGATCCGAGACCTATTAGATCCGACGACGTACCGAAAACTAAGCGAAGATCCGACGCAGCGTATCACACGGAATACGAATCGATTAATCAAGGCGTCTTCTCTGCCGGCGGACATACAGAGAAACCTGCGCAACACAGAAGCCCTACCACCTCGGCTGTATGGATTACCCAAGATCCATAAGAACAACGTTCCACTGAGACCGATCGTTAGCGCTCCTGGATCACCGACATATAAACTGGCAAAAAACTTGGCCTCTCTGCTCCAGCCACACGTGGGGAAGACCGACACATGCATTAAGGACCCAGGACATTTCATTGAGAAGCTGAAGAAACTGAAACTTGCACCAAACGACATCTTGGTCAGCTTTGATGTTGTTTCGTTATTTACGAAAGTGCCACTCAGTGACGCTCTGGAGCACATCGGTTCCATTTTCCCGCAGGACATCAGAAAGCTCTTCCATGCATGTCTCACCACGAGCTATTTCACGTGGAATGGAGATTTCGACGAACAGCTGGAAGGCGTGGCCATGGGTAGTCCTCTCAGTCCAGTGGTGGCCAACTTCTTCATGGAACAATTCGAAGCACAGGCACTGGACTCGGCGACTTGCAAACCTAAGGTGTGGTACAGGTACGTCGATGATACTTTCGTGGTGTGGAGCCATGGTGAAGAACAGCTCGGTGACTTCCTAAGACACTTGAACAGCCTCCATGCCAACATAACATTTACCATGGAAGTAGAAAAGGATAAGAAACTGCCATTTCTAGATGTGCTGTGTTGTGTCTAGCTCATACAGCATAGACACAATGAGGTAGCTAGGTGCACGCTAAACTAACGCAGACGGGCTTGAAGTTCTGGAACATGAGACTTATTAATGAATAAGAAGAAAAGTACGTAGATGTTACTTAACTTTTATTCTCTTGTTGGAATACATCTCTCTTGAATATTAGTAAGCTATAAGCACTGATACAAATGGCGCCTTGCTAGGTAGTAGCTATGGACTAAGCTGAAGGCTATTCTATCTGTCTCTCGGCAAATGAGAGGAAAGCTTCGTACGTCTGTTCGCAAGCTATGTCGTCCGTACAACTGGGGCGAGGTCTAGTCCGTGTCTTGTGACCTGCCATGTGGTGGCGCTAGGTTTGCGATTACACAGTGGCGACACGCGGGTCCGACATGTACTACAGGACCGCGGCCGATTTAAGTTACCACCTAGCAAGTGTGGTGTCTGGCGGTGACACCACATGCTGGTCACAAGGGACGGCGAAAACCTGGGACACAGCGTGTATCGAAAACCGACACACACGGACCGATACCTGCACAAACTGTCAAACCACCACCCGAGCCAGAAAAGAGGCATGATTAGTACGCTCGTAACGAGAGCGGGACGAATATGTGAGCCGCAACACCTCAAACGAGAAATGCAACACCTGGAAACTATCCTGAGGAGCAATGGGTACTCCAAAAATTATATTAGAAGTGTAACAGAGCCAAACACTCAGCGAAGTAAGGAACCAGAAAAAGAAATGTCGGGTACGGCCTTTCTGCCATACATTCCCAGAGTGACTGACAGAATCGGCCGTATATTGCGCAAACATGGCGTAAAGACGATTTTCAAACCGACAAGGAAGATCAAAGAGTGTCTTAGATTGGCGAAGGAGAAAAGAGACCCACTTGCAATGTCGGGAATATACCGTATACCATGCACATGCGGAAAAGTTTATGTCGGAATGACTGGACGATCCATCAACACCAGGATCAACGAGCATAAGCGACATTGTAGGTTGGGGCAGGTGGAGAAATCGGCCGTGGCAGAGCACGCACTCAATGAGACCGACCACGTAATAAAATTCGCCGACACGGAAGTTCTGGCTGTAGAGAACCACTATCACACGCGCTTGTTCAGAGAAGCTGTAGAAATACAAAAACACGCGAACAGTTTCAACAAGAAAGAGGAAAGCCTTAAGGTCAACGGATCCTGGCTTCCCGTACTGCAGCGAATGACCGTCGCGGGTAGCAAGAGGAGAACCGCACCGGAAATGACCGCGGAGAAGCCCTCGGACGTTGGCGCGCCAGGTACATATAGTCTGCGGCCGCGAGCTCGGCTCCAGTTCACCACCGGCAATGGAGGGTGAAGCTTTGACAATGCCAGCCACTCGTGCTGGCGAAACGTCAGAAAAATCATTAGATGAACGTCGGCCGAAGAACCCGAGACAGAAGCCAATAGGCAGTTTGTCAACAAGTGGCCACGAAAGCCTTAACAATTTTGATATACAATATGCTGTAAAATAACAATTCTCATAAAATTCTCCTGATATTGACGAATACAGTCCAAAGTCAACATGTAATAATGAATATCTGTAATAAGTAAAAGTTTTCAAATGAAAATATGTTATAAAAGGGCCTAGTCATTACAGTGACATGCCATCATAAAGCACGTACAACTTTGAACACGAACAAGACAGATACAAGCTACATCTTATCACTTCACGGTGCAAAGCCTATTGGTTTTCGAGAGAGTAACTGTCGATTGGATTTGGAATGTAACGGAGGCTAGTGCCGAGAGGTGCCACAAGATGGCGGTCTGCACTGTCTGATTTTAGAGAGCCTGTATATCTGATTTCAATTGCAGCTGACGTTACACTGTCACTCTTTTGTTTAACATTGGAATTAATGGAAGAAATATAACATCAAAGTAGTATACGCCACAAAATCATGAAGGCAAAGCGTACACAAGCGGTGTATAAAACATCATACTGTAAATTACCATGAATGGAAACTGACACTATCAGATAAAAATTGGACAGTACGTGACGTGAGGGTGAGATATTACATACAATAACAAGTTCATGCCATAAAACACATGTACTAGAATTAATTGCAGGGGAAAGCTACATAATCGACATTTACAGAAGTAGGATTTAATCTTATTGGCCGGTTTCGCTGCAAGTGAAGGATAACAAGTAAAAATTACGTAAGAGGAAGTCCCCTACGTAACGTAGGACATTAATATAATACACAATTCGTGTGTAAAACATAAAATACACCTTTATTTTTCCCCTCCATATTTACATTAACGTACCATCATTGTATGAGTTACATTGCAGTTGCTTTATAACCATTAGGAACCATTTGTGAGAACACATAGCAAGACTATTTACGCGAGAAGGGCAGAAGTTACGCCTATCAGCCGACTGCGTTATATAACAGTAGTGATACCTTCCTTTCAAATCCTACATCAGTCAGCATGAACAGAAAAGTACTTAATTCCATATTTTATATTCGAAATTTATGTGATGTACCCGTGGGTTTATGAACGACATATGCAGCATGAGGATCTTTTATTGATGCTGAGGGCTGACGTAGACCACAATATTACCTTCCTGTAACATGCTAACGGCTTAGCTCGAGGCTTAGCTTATATATAACATATAAAGATGATTGACTATGACGATGGAGAAGATTCGTTTCGTACTTGCAGCAATCATCTACAAATAATGTAGACTTTGTAAGTAACGCGGAAGAACTACTATCATTTACAAAACTATGCATAGCTTATGGTTGCCCTAACTCGGCCGAAAGTAGTAATCCAGTAATTGTGTTTACAAAGCGCTATTGGCAAATAAGTTGTTTTTCAAATTCAGAGTACAATACAAATTCATACATTCCAAGTCCAGTTGAAATCAATGCGTGACTCAGTGTTAAGATCCCAGAACTGTAGCTCATAGTATTTGTATACTCCGTTTTGTTTTATAAATAAATTCGGTTGCTGTGGGTTCAAGTTGACTGTTGTAATAATATATTTTTTTTAATAGTTCATCACGTAGGGAAATGGAAGATGTTAATGAAATGAAAGATACTTCAATGAAATTTGAGATTGAATTTAGGAGTATGGCACGCTTTGTTGTACTGTAGGAATTCAGACTTGATTGTAGGTAAGTCGTAATTTTAAATACAAGCTTGTGGTAGGAGAAAGGTAACTGTTGTCAAAAGAGATTTGAACCCATTTAACTTTATAAACTATTCAACTCAACGTTAAAATACCTCTGCTGTGCGACAGCGAATCTTGTAGTAGAAGACTGAACTGTGTTTTGTTAGTAAAGTGGCTATACATTATATTTGAATTTTAATTCGTTTGGCAAGCAATGGAGTGAAGTTATCGTATTGTCATGTAAATATTTAATTGTACATTTGTGAGAATGTATGTTATATCTTTGTAACCCTAACAGTACCAACAAATTTCCATAATGCATACTACCGCGGGGAGGGGAGGGGGGGGGGGAGCATCGGACTTCATGTCCACCTCCAAAAAATTTTTTTAACAATTTTTTAAATTGGTGTTAACTTTTATTTCGAATAACTTTTTTAAATAGATGCTCAGTACAGAACCTGAAAATATCTTTTAGCACCGCATTAGTAATACCAACGAATTTTCCGAAACGTGTATACAGAGGGGAAAGGTACTTTATGACCACCACAAAAAAAATACAGATTTCGTTAATTGTCTTCGACTCCTATTCACAGCGTTATTTTGAAAGGCATATCGATGTGTAAGATGTGTTGAACTTGAAAATATTAATGTGACATTTGTTGCGAAAAGTCCCATTCACTCTACGATTTAAATTTTTAAGTTATGTTTTACTGAAAAATTTGATACAATTACGGAATCTGGTGTAAGAAATCATTAAAAACAATAAATATTTTTTCATAATTTTAAAATGTAAACTACAGCACAGGGTAACAATATTTTCATGCCCTCCCCCTTCCCTTGGTATTGCGAGGGTTAAGCAAAGCTTTTGTTGCTTAATTTTATATACTAAATACTATTTGAATGAAGGCTTCCAGGAAACAAATTATGTGGATAAAATTAAAAGAAATTGTTTTCGGAATTAAATGAAATACATGGCCCTATTGAAGAACCCATTCTTTGCCAAAATACTGGCCATGCCCTTGGTTTAAACCCCCTGAGTGCTGTCTAGTGTCGGAATCGTAATGACATGTTTTCTCTTTTCAGGTAAGCAGCATAGGAGACGGGCGAAGATAGCTGATCTATGGTTGTTGCACAATAACGCGGTGAGCACTAGAGTATTGTTGTAACCTGCTGTTCACCAATTTTCGATGTGGTCGTGTGTAAGCGACTGTTTTTGTGTGTTACTACGTCGGCCTAGGTGGGTATAGGTGAAACGGTTAAGGCAGTGGCCCAGTGTGAGGTGGCTATTAATCTGGGAAACATATTACTTGCGCGTGCCACAGTTAAAAATCTTATGATCCGGAGATGCAGCGGACGTGTTCTGAATCTGAGTATTGCCACGTATTGCGGCATCGTTGACGGCAACAGTGTAGCGGCCGTACATTGCCGTGAAATATGGCCGGGGTAAACGCGCCCGTTGGAGACGGGACTGCTTATCAGGGCCTTGTGACGGCGATATGCCCGGCTTAACAAGGTGGCGAGATAGTGGCGCCAGGCGCGTTACCCGAGAGTCGCACCGGCACCGGCTGTGCCGCGAGTCGAGCCAAGCGCAGTCTTCTAGAGGGCGCGCGCTCCACCTGCCGGTTTCAGAGTGGCAGCACAATCATTCACAGGCACACATTTGTAACCGCCGTGCACGGTCTATTATCACTGCAGACGGGAGGCCCTGGAAATCAATCCGTAGCAAATACCTCGCACGTTTTACTGTGCTAAGAAAGCTGAAGATCATAATTAAAAGTAATGATTAAGCTGGTTTCGAATGAACTCGAGATGGCGAAGACAAAAATATATTATGTACTAATATTTGTGAAATTTTACGTCGTTGCTTGCAGGAACATAGTCATTAAAACTCGAAGAATGGATTAATTTGGATCACTGCAGACGAACGTATGGCACACGTAAAAGCTGAAAGAATGGAAGCAATGTCAGAGAGAGAATTTGCAAATATGCAATATTCCGCTATGAAAAAGCATTTAATTAAAAAAATTAATTTCTATTTAACGTTTTAAAATTGCTTGAAGTATGATTCAAAGTGAGATCGGTAACAAGAGTGAGAAGTAGTAAATGCGACTTGAGCAGAGAACTTACGCTTACTACAGGAGTTCTTTTGAAATACATATACTATAGGAGAGCTTGCTGACTGTCTTGACGCCCGATGGAGTAACACGTACGTTAGCTGTGAGAAATGGCGCGTCGTCATTCTCGTGGGCCCCCTGTGAACCATATGAGTGCAGTCCTTACTCAGAATTCCAGGTTTAATTACCCTGTTGTAAAGGCCCCTCATAGAATGTGCGTTACGTGAAGTCTCTTCCTCGATTGAAGCAGCCGTAGTCGGCGATGCACATCAAAAAGCCTCTCATCACTTTTCGCAAGTTGGTGCGTCCTTAGATACCAGTTTATGGGGAGAAGTTTCTCAGTGCATTTGTGTTTGACGTTACGCGCTGTGCATCCAAAAGAGTCCACGCGATAAAAACATTAGTCCACTGTGCGCTCATGCTAACTCTCAACTTACTTTGCGACACGATCAGACGTGGGCCTTAATATGAGGAAGAAATATCTGAGAATGTACGTTTGGAGCACAGCATTGTTTTGTACTGAAACATAGACTGTGGGGAATCCAGAATCGAAACATTTAACATGTGGTGCTGCAGAAGAATGTTGAAAATTGGGTGGACCGATAAGGTAAGGGGTAAAGAGATTCTTCGCAGAATCTGTGCGAGAAAAGGAACATGTGTAAAACACTGAGAAGAAGAAGGGACAGAATGATGGGCAGCTGTTAAGACATCATGGAATGACTTCCACGGTACTAGAGGGAGCTGTAATGGATAAAAAGTGTAGAGGAAGACAGAGATTGGAATACACCCAGCGAATAATTGAGGTTGTAGGTCCATGTGCCACTCTGAGATGAGAAGGTTGGCACACGACAGGGATTCGTGGCGGGTGGCATCATACCGGTCAGAAGCCTGATGACTCAGAATAAAAGTCCGCGATACGCATCGAAAATACCGCGCGTTGTACACCGAGAAAGCAGACCGAAGCTGCTGCTGTGGACAGGCCGTGCCGGCGCTCACACGCGGCGGTAATCCGCCTGCCCATCTGACTCACCGCTTCACATAGCGGCCTGTTGTTTACGTCTCAAAGCTCGTTTTTCTTATCAAATATTATGTTAATTACAATTTTACATGAATGTGCAGTTTTGTGCACGTAAAATATTATAACAACGTATTAATAAATATGCAAGTACACAGAAACTAACAGAAAACCCGCTCTAGTGCACTTTAGTGTGATATACACTGAAGCGACAAAGAAACTGGTATGCGCATTCAAATACAGGCAGGGACATGTAGACAGGCAGAATACGGCGCTGCGATCGGAAACGCCTGTATAAGACAGCAAGTGTCTGGTGCAGTTGTTAGATCGGTTACTGCTGCTACAATGACAGATTATCATGATTTAAGTGAGTTTGAACGTGGTGTCATAATCGGCGCACGAGTGATGGGACACAGCATCTCCGAGGTAGTGATTAAGTGGAGACTTTCCATACGACCATGTCACGAGTGTACCGTGACTATCAGGAATCCGGCAAAATATCATATCTGCGACATCGCTGCGGCCGGAGTAAGAGCGTGTAAGTACGGGACCAATGACGACTCCAGAGAATCGTTCAACGCGACAGAAGTGCAACACTTCCGAAAATTGCTGCAGATTTCAGTGCTGGGCCATGCGAACCATTCGACGAAACATCATCGATATGGACTTTCAAAGCTGAAGGCCCTCTCGTGTACCCTTGCTGACTGCAAGACACAAAGCTTTACTTCTCGCCTTGGCCCGTCAACATGACATTGGACTGTTGATGACTGGAAACATGTTGCCTGGTCGGGCGAGTCTCGTTTCAAATTGCATCGAGCGGATGGAGGTGTACGGGTGTTGACACAACCTCATAAATCCATGGATCATGCATGTCAGCAGGAGAATTTTCAAGCTGGTGGAGGCCCTGTAATGGTGTGGGGCGTGTGCAGATGGGGTGATATGGGACCCCTGATGAGTCTAGATGCGACTCTGACAGGTGACACGTACGTAAGCACCCTGTCTGATCACCTGCTTCCATTCATATCCATCGTACATTCTGACGGACTTGGACAATTCCAGCAGTACAATGCGACACCCCACACGTCCAGAATTGCGACAGAGTGGCTTCAGGAACACTCTTCTGAGTTTAAACATTTCCGCTCCACCCACACACCCCAGACATGAACATTATTGAGCATATCTGGGATGCCTTGCAACATACTGTTCAGAAGAGATCTCCACTCTTACGGATTTATCGACAGCCTTTCAGGATTCATTGTGTCAGTTCCCTCCAGCACTACTTCAGACATTAGTGGAGTCCATGCCACGTGCCGTTGCGATACTTCTGCTTGCTCGCGGGGGCCCTATTGGGCAGGTGTACCAGTTTCTTTGGCTCTTCATTGTCTGTATCTTGTAGTATGTTCACGAACGTTACCGTCAAATGAAGGTGAGTTCACACGGAAGTCGATGCAATCCAGACGGAGTGTCAGACCGTGTCCTCTCTTTGCTCGGTACGGAAGTAACAGTTGAGATTATGAGATACGAAGTCGGAATATTCTAAAAGAATTAAAGAACTAATTACGATAGCGGAATTTATTAATGGACAAAGCAGAAGTCCCACTTCACGAAGGTTGCAAGATAACTTTTTTACGCTTCAGGGAAGTGGAAGAATAGGAAAAAGTTTCGGAACATTCCAAAACCGGTAACATTTGTTTGCTGTACAAAATATATACACGTAAAGACGTAGTACAATATTTACAAGGCCTTTTTATTTTTATAACTTGTGTTTCAGCTTCTTTCATAGTAACAATAACTTGCAAAAAATCGTATTTTGCTCTTTCTATAGAGGTAACCCATTCACTGTTAAGAACTGATATGTTAATGAAGATAGTTTCTTCCATTTATATTCTTATTTGCGGACATTATTGTAAAATTTTAATGATGTCTGGGTTTCAGATATTTGGCGGTTTTTTTTTTGGGGGGGAAATGCATTCAAGTCCTCACGCAACGTTCGCAGTATGTCACTCTTCAACAGTAACACAGTGTTTCGGAATACACGAGTCAAAGAAATCGCTGCTGCAACATGAGTGAACTGAACTGTGCGGTCATAGCCGCTCAGTGCTCGCCTGTGTCGACGCCGAAAATTTCTTCCCGAGGATTCTTGACTATTGCGTCCCGTTCCTTTGACGGCCTATGCGAATGTCGGAATTTCAGATACATTGTGTATTGTTTAGACATTTCGTTCCGTAACGTTTAGTGTCAGTCGACCCTTACACAGATCCTCAAACATCAGGGATTTCATCGCAGACAACCGGCATAACAGTCAAGGACTGTTTGGAAGGAGTTTGTTTCTAGTCGGCGACTTTTCTTGAACCTACGGTACACTCATAAAGCGTTCTTCAAAGCTCCGAAATTTCTGCCCGAGCTGATAACGTTAGAGCTTAATCCGTGTAGTATGCGACACGCCTGCATAGAAACTGGGGATTAAAGGATATCGTACCCCGATGCCCATCAGCACGCCGAGTCTTCGTGAGAAATCTTCCTTGCTTCTTTCTTTGTTCTCGAGATATACGTATTTGCTGATAAACGGTGGATGTATTATCGTCAGGACTTAAGAGATGGATTTATTCTTGTAACTAGTTTTTCATTTCGAGACTCTTCAGAGGATTAATCGAGACTCTCCATGGGACCGGTATACGCTCATTCTCAGTTTTCTCGTCGACATCATTCCCCACCGAAACTGCGACGCAACGACCATGAAGTGCACATAGTGGCCGGAATGATATATATATATGAGAGAGAGAGAGAGAAAATGGAAATGCCGTGTAGCTAGGGCCTCCCGTCGGGTAGACCGTTCGCCTTGTGCAAGTCTTTCGATTTCACGCCACTTCGGCAACTTGCGTGTCGATGGGGATGAAAGGATGATGATCAGGACAAAACAACACCCAGTCCTTGAGCGGAGGAAATCTCCGACCCAGCCGGGAATCGAGCCCGGGCCGTTAGGTATGTCATTCCGTTGCGCTGACCACTCAACTACCAGGGGCGGACACACACACACACACACACACACACACACACACACACACACACAGAAAGAGAGAGAGAGGGGGGGAGGGAGGGGGGAAGAGGGGACACGCAACCCCTGATGAGATGTTGTACGGCCTGTGCTTGTGAATTAAATTTGGGATTTTTAAACTCACCCTTCTGCAGGGCGACAGTGTTTAAAAAATAAAAATAAAACGAAACCCTTACGACTAGGTTGCAGACGACTTCCGACGATAAAAAGGCATAAAAACAAGCAGACCTGTACACCATTTTCACAAGTAATGTAATTTCGGCCAATTAGTCGAAATAAAAATAAAAAATACCCATTTTATAGTGTTTAGGCCTAAAATAGAAAAACAACCGTAAAATTGGCATAATATTTTTTTTTTACAAAAATAAATCGAGACCTACAGAATATGGGGCATAGGTGTCGAAACATGTTCGGGTGACTCGAGAAAGACATAAATACATTTAAAGACCGGAATTTGAAAAGAAATTATAGTGGCGCGAGACTCGCCGCATTTAAGACACTCGCGCACTGATGGGCTGTAGAGAGCATTCCAGCCAGCGTGAGGCGACGACCGCGGCTGACTGACGTCTTGAGTCAGTGGTACATGGAAGAGTCATCTGAACTGTGCCCTTCTTGGTAGAATTTGTCATAATGTCAGTTAGTAAAATATTGGCGATGAAAGCCTTGACAAGATCGTACAAGAAACAAAAGGCCATTTTTTGTTTGTATTTCAGCGTATCGTAGTTGCCACAGACACTGAGTTATGAAACAGCGAGGGTTCGCGTGTTGCAGTAGCCATCTTTTTTTTTTATCTTCGTGATTTCTAAAATGTTTTCGGACTTCGTTGTTCAATAAATGGAATTTTTTTCTACAATAATTGATGTTATGTAAATATGAGTAAGTTTGTCCGATTTTGTCCCGTTTCTTCGTTTCTTAAGCTGATGTCCTTACTCATTCGACACGCAATTTTCTTCATCGAAGTTTTTGACACAACAAGATGACTTACATATGGACAAGGGGCCAAATGTGCGTTTTAATAGAAATGATGTGGCAGTTTGACGGCCATCCACATTGGTAAGCGCGCGCGAGCCAGATAAAGCCGAACGGCTGCCTTGGGAGAGCTGCGCAGTCCACCCGCTTGTCTCGTTCGCTCTCTCGTCCCGTGTGAGGACACCTGGAGACACGAGCCGTCCACTTCGCGCTGACTTCCCTGGCCGCTGGTAGGAGCGCCCATCATGTGCACGCCGGCGTACCTGCTGTCTGCAAGACATCTTCTGTCTACAGTCGTAGCGCCAACACCCGAACCTCCAGATGTCAGACACTCAGATCGGTACCAAACTGTGTGTCGACAGACTATCAACCAAAACGCCGATTTAGTTCGTGCTCTGTGCTGTCGTCCAGTAGAGCGTGCGTAAACGGTAATTAAAAGTAAATCAGAACGACGGTGCATAGGGAGACCGTATCTGTGAGCTACAAATGCGAAGATCTGTGGTAGGTGAGCTGATAAAGCTCCCGAGTTCGAAACCCAATAGGGGCGATTTTTTTTAACAGTTTACGTGTGAACTTGTTATATGCAGAACATTTTCCTGACATGTGAAACGACTTTTTGGGGTTTGTAGCGGTGTTCTTTTGGCAGTCTGCTTTGGCTTCGTTAGTTGAAAGTAGCAAACCGATAGCGTGCGTTTCTATAAATAGGTGTGGTGTTATCTATACAGACGTACTCTGTAGGTTTGCTACTTTCAACTAACGAAGCCAAAGTAGAGTGCCAAAAGAACATTGCTACAAACTTCCATATAACAGGTTCACGCGTGAACTGTTAAAAAAATCGTCTCTAGTTGGTTTCGAACTCGAGACCTTTATCAACTCACCTTCCACGGATCTTCGCATTTGTAGCTCACAGATACGAACTCCCTATAGTCCGTCGTTCTGATTTACTTTTAATTACCGTTTGCGCATGCTCTACTGAACGACAGCACAGAGCACGAACTAAATCGGCGTTTTGGTTGATACTCTGTCGACACACAACGTCTGGTACCGATCTGAGTGTCTGACATGTGGACGTTTGGGTGTAAGAGAAATTCTGATAAACGGTGACTGCACTCTTCAGTTTTACACCGCGTTAGTTATTATTCTTGTAAGTTGTATTAAAGCAATGTACCAAGCATTAATGTAAACAACATCTTAAAGAACTATTATTATTATTATTATTATTATTATTATTATTTCTTTACAGACGTTAAGTCTGGTTAAGAATGGAAAGTGACGCGGACCTTGATCAAGCGTCACTTCCTATTAACTGTACGGTATGTGTTATATTGCATTTAGGAACTTTCGGGTAATTGAACATGTATCAATAATTACGGATTTCTGTAGTTGTATATATATGGTTGGATGTAGCTGTATTGCATTGGTGTACTGGTGGATACTGTGTGGTATGACTCCTGTAGTTGATAGTATAATTGGTATGATGTCAACTTTATCCTGATGCCACATGTCCTTGACTTCCTCAGCCAGTTGGATTTTCAATTTTTTCTCCTGTTTTCTTTTGTATATTTGTTGTATTGGGTATGGATATTTCGATTAGTTGTGTTAATTTCTTCTTTTTATTGGTGAGTATGATGTCAGGTTTGTTATGTGGCGTTGTTTTATCTGTTATAATGGTTCTGTTCCAGTATAATTTGTATTCATCATTCTCCAGTACATTTTGTGGTGCATACTTGTATGTAGGAACATGTTGTTTTAAAAGTTTATGTTGTAAGGCAAGCTGTTGATGTATTATTTTTGCGACATTGTCATGTCTTCTGGGGTATTCTGTATTTGCTAGTATTGTACATCCGCTTGTGATGTGATCTACTGTTTCTATTTGTTGTTTACAAAGTCTGCATTTATCTGTTGTGGTATTGGGATCTTTAATAATATGCTTGCTGTAATACCTGGTGTTTATTGTTTGATCCTGTATTGCAATCATGAATCCTTCTGTCTCACTGTATATATTGCCTTTTCTTAGCCATGTGTTGGATGCGTCTTGATCGATGTGTGGCTGTGTTAGATGATACGGGTGCTTGCCATGTAGTGTTTTCTTTTTCCAATTTACTTTCTTCGTATCTGTTGATGTTATGTGATCTAAAGGGTTGTAGAAGTGGTTATGAAATTGCAGTGGTGTAGCCGATGTATTTATATGAGTGATTGCCTTGTGTATATTGCTAGTTTCTGCTCGTTCTAGAAAGAATTTTCTTAAATTGTCTACCTGTCCATAATGTAGGTTTTTTATGTCGATAAATCCCCTTCCTCCTTCCTTTCTGCTTAATGTGAATCTTTCTGTTGCTGAATGTATGTGATGTATTCTATATTTGTGGCATTGTGATCGTGTAAGTGTATTGAGTGCTTCTAGGTCTGTGTTACTCCATTTCACTACTCCAAATGAGTAGGTCAATATTGGTATGGCATAAGTATTTATGGCTTTTGTCTTGTTTCTTGCTGTCAATTCTGTTTTCAGTATTTTTGTTAGTCTTTGTCTATATTTTTCTTTTAGTTCTTCTTTAATATTTGTATTATCTATTCCTATTTTTTGTCTGTATCCTAGATATTTATAGGCATCCGTTTTTTCCATCGCTTCTATGCAGTCGCTGTGGTTATCCAATATGTAATCTTCTTGTTTAGTGTGTTTTCCCTTGACTATGCTATTTTTCTTACATTTGTCTGTTCCAAAAGCCATACTTATATCATTGCTGAATACTTCTGTTATCTTTAGTAATTGGTTGAGTTGTTGATTTGTTGCTGCCAGTAGTTTTAGATCATCCATGTATAGCAAATGTGTGATTTTGTGTGGGTATGTTCCAGTAATATTGTATCCATAATTTGTATTATTTAGCATGTTGGATAGTGGGTTCAGAGCGAGGCAGAACCAGAAAGGACTTAATGAGTCTCCTTGGTATATTCCACGCTTAATCTGTATTGGCTGTGATGTGATATTATTTGAATTTGTTTGGATATTAAGTGTGGTTTTCCAATTTTTCATTACTATGTTTAGGAACTGTATCAATTTAGGATCTACTTTGTATATTTCCAATATTTGTAGTAACCATGAGTGGGGTACACTATCAAAAGCTTTTTGGTAATCAATGTATGCGTAGTGTAGCGACCTTTGTTTAGTTTTAGCTTGATATGTCACCTCTGCATCTATTATCAGTTGCTCTTTACATCCTCGTGCTCCTTTGCAACAGCCTTTTTGTTCTTCATTTATAATTTTGTTCTGTGTTGTATGTGTCATTAATTTCTGTTTAATGATTGAAGTTAATATTTTGTATATTGTTGGTAGGCATGTTATGGGGCGATATTTAGCTGGGTTCACTGTGTCTGCTTGATCTTTAGGTTTCAGATAAGTTATTCCATGTGTAAGTGTATCAGGGAATGTGTATGGGTCTGCAATGTAACTGTTAAATAATTTAGTTAGATGTGAATGTGTTGAGGTGAACTTCTTTAGCCAGAAATTTGCTATTTTATCTTTTCCAGGGGCTTTACAATTGTGAGTAGAATTAATTGCTTGGGTGACTTCATGTTGCAAAATTATCACTTCAGGCATTTGTGGTATCATCTTGTATGTGTCTGTTTCTGCTTGTATCCACCGTGCATGCCTGTTATGTTGTACCGGGTTTGACCATATGTTGCTCCAGAAGTGTTCCATGTCTGTTATGTTTGGTGGATTGTTTATTTTAATGTGTGTGTTATCTATTGTCTGGTAAAATTTCTTTTGGTTTGTGTTGAATGTTTGGTTTTGTTTCCTTCTATTTTCACTTTTTTTGTATCTTCTGAGTCGTTTGGCTAATGCTTGTAATTTCTGCTTCTTTTCGTCTAATTGCTCTGTCGCTTCTTGTTGTGAGAATTTACCTAACCTTTTTCGTTTTTTTTCTGAGATTTCATTTCTTATAAATTGTGTTAGTTGTCCGATGTCTTTTCTCAGTTTTTCTATTTTGATCTGTAGCCTGTGTTGCCATGCTGGTTTTGTGGGTTTCTTCTGTGTGTTGGTTGGTTCTGATCTCTGCCTAGTGTGTATATTAAGTGTAGTGAGTGCTCCTATATAAACCAGTAGTTGTAACTCTTCCATAGTTGTGTTTTCATTTATTTTGTTGCTTATGATTGTGTTGATAGTTTTTATTGTTGTTTCGACTTGTGGGTAATTTGGTGGTCTATGCAAGAATGGTCTAATGTCTGTATTTGTGTCTTTGTATTCTATATATGTTAGCTGAAATTTTTCTTCTATATCTAACATCTGTGTCACTTCGTGTTCTATTTGTGCTTGTTCTGGTGGCTGTCTTACGATTTCGTTTTCCTCTGATTGTTTAATTGGTGCGTGTAGTTCTTTGTTTGTTTGCTCTGGGATGTTTGAGTCCATTACTGTATTTTCTTCTTCTTCTGATTGCACATTATTTTGTTCCAGTATTTGTTGTACTTGTTGTTTGATGTTTTCTAATTCTGACTGGGGTATCCTGTTATTTTTGATTATTACACGGACCTGATCAGCTAGTCGTTGTTCTGTTAAAAATTTTAATTCTGGGTATCTGGTAATAAATGTTGTGTATACTTGTGATCTGTATCCAGTTGTGTTGGTTCCTAGGTTTGTTGCTTGGTAATAACAGAACATGAGGTGTCGATTAACTTCATCTGACCATCTCATCCTCTGTCTTTGTTTTCCTTCTTGGGTGGTTGCTGGAAGCATATCCTGCAAAACACCTCTATTTGGATTTATTATTATTATTATTATTATTATTATTATTATTATTGATACAGGAGCCGTGACGCAGAAACCTTTGTTACTCGTTACTTGTAGGTCACCTCCTTTCCTTCTCCCGCCGCAAACACACAGATTGGTTGGAACTTGTCGAAATCGGTGTGGCCTAGCCTCGTTGATTAGATTTAAGGACCACACTAGCCACTGTGCGCATAATCGAAAACGGTCGAATAGGACTTCAGAAGTGTTTTGTTTTGATGATTTGAGGAAATACGTCTGCATCTCCATCGAAACTCTGTAGATCATTACGAAGAACGTAGCAGAAGATACTTTTTGTTGTACCGCGTATTTAGATCACTGTTAGAAATTCGCAGTTGCTAGGAACAAAGTTACAGAGAGATGAGTGTTAGCTACTGCTCGTACAGAAATCAAAGTGCACTTGCAGGAGTCAAAGGACGAGAAAGGAAGGCAGTCGCCGAGAAGGGACCGAAATGTGGTCGTGTACTACCTTCCATGTTAATCAGCATGTACAAAGAGCAAGCTCCGATGGATACAGAGGAGACACATCAACTATGAGTTCGCTTTCACTGAGAAGAAATAAAACTTTGAAGGTTTGGCGATGACGCTGTATTTCTGTCTGAGACACCGAAGGAGTTGGAATGTCACTTCAGTGGAATATATAGCGTCTGTAGGAAAGATAAAAGAGAGTAATAGAATGTAGTCGAATAAAACCGGGCGTTGCTGGAGGAACAAGATTAGGAAACAAGGCACTAAAAGCAGTAGCCACGTTTTGCTAGTTCGAAATCAAAATAACTGACGACGGTGAAAGTGAAGCCTGAAGAGTACAGTAAATGAGTGGATCGCATAGTATATGAAGATAAACTACATCGAATCGGGGAAGAAAACAGTTTAATAGACCTGGCCATCTTGACTAAGGGAAGGGGACGTATCGCGAGGCATCAAGTAACGGCGGGAAGTATTTTCGTCGTCGACAGAAGGGGAGCTAAAAATTGTTGACGGAGACCAACTTTCCTTCTTCTTTCGTTGCGGCCTCTATAGAACCAGTCGGCGTTCTGTTCTTCTTCTCTCGGAACTCTTTTATTCTTTTCCTTACCTCTCTCATTCTCCTTCAGCGATCTCAAGCGTGGTCTTCTCTTGTAGGCTTCACTGGTGCCACGCTATCCTTTTTCCTGTATCGCTCTCTGGGATTGATGAGAGGTGACACGAACACCTTGCAGATAACAGCGATCAAACGTTTGACAATACCTGTAAACCAAAACAGTCTGCGATAGCAGGTGTTTGTTTTGTTCAATGACCGGTTTGGATCGTTGTGGTCGTCATCAGAGTAATGTGAAGAAAGTGTGCACACTTACGAGTAAGATCATTGTGATAAGTTATCGTTGATACGCATTATCTCATAACCATATAACAAACAAGTATCTCGTTGAAGTTAATAAAAGAGACAGTTGAAATCTATAACCATGATTCGTATCCTTACATAGTACAAAAGCAGGATAAAACTGTAATAGGCACTAATGGGCCGTGACGTGGGACGCTGTTACCACACTGCGCTTACAGCGGAGGGTTCGTGGACGCGAAGTGTCGCTGACAGCAGAACTGTTTACAGCGCCGTCTTACACAGCCATAGATGTAATGTATAACATTCTACACAACCAAAACCGGATGAGCTAAAAGTGCAATCAGGACGAGTGCTAGAGCCTAAACGTGGCTCCAGTAACGTGGGCGGCCCGGGGCCACGCAGCATTCAACAGCCTGTCACACAGTGAGGAACCGGCGTTCGGCGTAAATTCGTTTTGTCCATTCGCAAGTTTTGTAGGACGGTGTTAGCTGTTCCAGTAATCTCTAATTTTTTTTTTTTCCAAAAGCTTCACTGGGCCATGATAGATTGTGTTGGTTTTGATATATTGACCTCTGGGGTAGTGGTCGCTGTGCAGTGCTTCTGCTGTTTTCCTTTCATCTTTGGCGCTAATTCTGACGAGTCCTTCCTGTGTTCAGGAACCGACGTGGTTCCTCTTTTTCTCCAGGCTTCCTTTTTATTTCCTAAACACATTTCATCGTTCTATACATATTCATTCATAAATTGTGCTCTCTTCAGTGTGATTGCTTGTGAGATTGTCCTCGTGCTTCGGCTCAGCACGTCCAGTAGTTTCGTCACTGCTGTTGTCTCCTCCCGGTGTCATTGTCTCAGCTCCATATGGCGCCGCAGTTCTCACGGTTGTGTTGTAGTGTCTCATCTTTGCGTCTGTACATATATTATTTTTATTGCATCTTTGGTCCTGCAGAAGGCCACCATCATCTTCTGCCTCCCCTCTTTCTATTAATCTCTCGTTGCTCATGTTTCTTCCTGGTACATAGACTATGTGATCAAAAGTATCCGGACACCTGGCTGAAAATGACTTACAAGTTCGTGGCGCCCTCCATCGACAATGCCTTGATGACAGCTTCCACTTTCGCAGGCATACGTTCGATCAGGTACTGGAAGGTTTCTTGGGGAATGGCAGCCCATTCTTCGCGGAGTGCTGCACTGAGGAGAGGTATCGATGTGGGTCGGTGAGGACTGGCACGCAGTCGGCGTTCTATCGGACTGAGGTCAGGACTTCGTGCAGGCCAGTCCATTACAGGGATATTATTGTCGTGTAACCACTCCGCCACAGGCCGTGCATTATGAACAGGTGCTCGATCGTGTTGAAAGATGCCATCCCAGAATTGCTCTCCGACAGTGGGAAGCAAGAAGGTGCTGCAAACATCAATGTAGGCCTGTGCTGTGATAGGCCTCCACGAAAAACATGAGCACACCATAACACCACCGCCTCCGAATTTTACTGTTGGCACTACATACGCAGGCAGATGATGATCACTGGGCATTCGCCATACCCACACTCTGCAATCGGGTCACCACATTGTGTACCGCAATTCGTCACTCCACACAACGTTTTTCCACTGTTTAGTCACCCAATGTTTACGCTCCTTACATAAAGCGAGGCGTCGTTTTGCAGTTGCTGGCCTGAAGTGTGGCTTATGAGCAGCCGCTCGACCATGAAATCCAAGTTTTCTCACCTCCCGCCTAACTGTCATAGTACCGACGGCCGAAGTGGCCGTGCGGTTCTAGGCGCTGCAGTCTGGAACCGCGAGACCGCTACGTTCGCAGGTTCGAATCCTGCCTCGGGCATGGATGTGTGTGATGTCCTTAGGTTAGTTAGGTTTAAGTAGTTCTAAATTGTAGGGGACTAATCACCTGAGAAGTTGAGTCCCATACTGCTCAGAGCCATTTGAACCATTTTTTGTCATAGTACTTGGAGTGGATCCTGATGCAGTTTGGAATTCCTGTGCGGTGGTCTGGGTAGATGTCTGCCTATTACACATTACGACCCTCTTCAACTATCGGCTGTCTGTGTCACTCAACAGACGAGATCGGCCTGTACGCTTTTGTGCTGTACGTGGCCCTTCACGTTTCCACTTTACTATCACATTGGAAACAGTGGACCTAGAGGTGTTTAGGAGTGTGGAAATCTCGCATACAGGCGTATGATCAAATGACACCCAGTCACCTGACCACGTTCGAAGTCCGTGAGTTTGGCGGAGCACCCGATTATGCTCTCTCACGATGTCTAATGACTACTGAGGTCGCTGATATGCAGTACCTGGCAGTAGGTGGCACCGCAAAGCACGTAATATGAGAAACGTATGTTTTTGGGGGTGTCCGTATACTTTTGATCACATAGTGTATGTTCTTAGGTATTTAAGTTTGTCCACGTTGTGCACGGTGGCGTCTGGTGTTACTCAGTTGAGAAGAGCTGTCAAAACTGTCAGATTGACGGGCTGCCAACCACTTCCATTGTCAGGATTGTGTAGCTGTTGATGTTACGTCAGACAAACTGCGCCGGTGGGTTAGCCTGTTATTGGTATTGTTGCCATGGAGTTGCAAAATGTAACGCCGAAACGTGTCTGCAAGTCCAGTGACAGTTACTGGAATGAGTGGAACTTTATCGAGAAAGGTCGAGTCGAGTCGATTACGAAGCAGAGTGTTAGGTATCTTAACTGTTTTATTAGTTTCAGTCATTTTGGGCGTTCTCACATACTTGACCACATCGAGTCAGAGAAACGCATTAACAGATGTTGTGCATCTAGCTGTAGTAAAACTCTAGAAAATTATTTTTTAACACCTCAGTCAAGTGAACATACGAAAATTGGAGCAGCTGAGCTTACACTATCCTACCACACGGTAAAACCGCCGAACCTTTAGCTGCAGTGATTGCACTAATAAGCTAATGCTTCGATTCTCTTCTGTTCCGGTTTTCCTATAGTGCACATTTCACTACCATACAATGCTGTACTCCAGACGTACATTCTCAGAAATTTCTTCCTCAAATTCACGCCTATGTTTGATACTAGTCGACTTCTCTTATCCGGGTATGTCCTTTTTCCCATTGCTAGTCTGCTTCTGATATCCTCCTTCCTCCGTCTGTCACCACTAATTTTGCTGCCTAGGTAGCAGAATTCCTTAACTTTATCAGTCCTGATGTTAAGTTTCTCACTTTTCTCATTTCTCCTGCTTCTCATTACTTCAGTCTTTCCTCGATTTACTCTCAATCCATATTCTGTACCCATTAGATTGTTTATTCCATTCAGCAGATCATGTAATTCTTCTTCACTTTCACTGGGGATAGCAATGTCATCAGCGAATCGTATCATTGATATCCTTTCAGCTTGTATTTTAATTTCACTTCTGAAGCTTTCTTTTATTTCCGTCATTGCTTCTTCGATGTACAGATTGAACAGTAGGGGCGAAATACTACATCCCTGTTTGATACCCTTTTTAATCCGAGAACGTCTTTCGTGGTCATCCACTCTTATTATTCCCTCTTGGCTCTTGCACATATTGTATATGACCTGTCTCTCCGTATAGCTTATTCCTATATTTCTCAGAATTTCGAACATCTTGCACCATTTTACATTGTGGAACACTTTTTCCAGTTCGACAAATCCCATGAACATGTGTTGATTTTTCTTTAGTCTTGCTTCCATTATCAACGGCCACGTCACAATTGCCTCTCTGGTGCCTTTACCTTTCCTGAAGCCAAACTGATCGTCATGTAACACACCCTCAACTTTCTTTTTCAGCTTTTCTGTATCACCTAAAGTGAACCAAAAGTTGCCGACGACCACATTTTTAGCTGCAATTTCCTTCAAATTAAAACTGATGGGTTACTGAATTTCCAGTTAGCATAATACCTATGACCAATACTAAGAAAACAGCCACTTCATCATCAGGCTGTACTGTCAAAATGTAAGTTATGAAAAAATCAATTTCAGGACTCAGTTAGCTTCCTCGAAATCGAATGAGAAGTATTATATCCTGAAAAAAAAGGGAAAAAAACCACGCAAATTCGAAACAAGTGGTTTTGAATTTTTTAAAGGTAAAGGAGAACCTCTACTAAAAAACTGACCCCAAGAGTTGACTTAGCTTTGACTCATTTGTATACAGCATTTTTTACAGCGAGGGAAACGGAAAAGTAATTTTTTTCCAGCAGCGACGCCCGCCGCCTGCTCGTATTTTCCGCGCCGCTTTTCCGGATTTTCCGCTACGCGGACCGCGACGCCACGCCCCCCTTTCGTGTGTCGGCGACGCGCAGCCCGCCGGCCCGTCGCTTTTCCCCCTACACACGAATTTCACGGCCTTGCAGTGTAGTTTGCTACACAGTTTCTCGAACTACACGTTCGCAACGAAAATGGAAATTTGGAAAACCTTGCTCCATAGGCGTGGCGAGCCAGGCAAAACTGACTGTGCATCTGCCTAGGCGCGCTGCGCTGTCTCATTCTCATCGATCGCTATGCGAACTACTCTACTTCGTATGTCACCTTACGAGTTTCTTCAGAAAAACGCCGCGTTGACGGCAAACACTCCAAAATAAGGTACCTCCGGTGTGGCTCGTACCGACATATTACGACGCCATTTTGCCACAGTCCTTCGCACCAAATCTTAAAGCTCCACCGCGTCATTTTCTTACCACAGACCTGAGGGTGCTCCTTCCATTTTACCTCACATCGTGTAACAGCCACACGTGTACTGTCTCCGGAGATTTGTCCCTGCCGCCGCCCTCTGTATTGTATTACGCAAAATGCCTGTCCCCGAGCCCGCAACCCGGTACCAGTGGCAACGTACAGGCAACAAAAATTCCATTTTCAGTCTTTCGCGTAATAATTGACCGAGTTTAAACATTTAAAATGCTGTCTTAACTTACTCATTAAGAGCCATAATTTTACTTTAAAAGCTTAACGCAAAAAGGCTAATATTACAGTTAGAAACTCGCAGCCTAGCTGACGGCGCGCTAATATTCTGACTTTATTAATCCATTATTTAGGAATGAGAGAACTTAGGGGCTTGCAATGAACTTTACACATAATTTCAACCCTTCACAAAACTTTTTATCGCAGACCTTCTCGCTCCAACTCCCCATACCCCTCTCCCGCCCCTCGTCCTCCTCCTCCTCCTCGTCCTCCTCCTCCTCGTCCTCCTCCTCCTCGTCCTCCTCCCCCTCCCCCTCCTGCAACACACAAAAAATGATGAAAGGAAAAAAGTTTATCGTTCAAGACATTTTCGCTGGCCAGGACGAAAATTTATCGTTTCATACATTTTCTCTGTTGATGCAGTCAAACTTCACTATCAGGTGCACGTTTTTATTTATTACCTCTTTACTACTAACTCTGTTCGCGAAAAATCTTGCAGACAATATCAACTGAAGCGTGGCTGTGGTCCCAAGCTGTATAAAGTTACCCCTGAAGATGTCGCCATAATTTCTGGACTCATTCAACAGCATCCTAGGAAGGCTGTCAGAAGACTTTTGGTATCTGCATCTACATGGATGCTCTACAAATCAAACTGGAGTGATCCACCTTCACAGTATTTCCTATTATTCCATTCTGGAACAGCGTGCGGAAAAAACGAACATCTATTCTTTTCGTGCGAGCTCTGATTTCCCTTACTTTGTTATGATGATCGTTTCTCCATATCTAGGTCGGCATCAGCAAAATATTTTCGCATTCGTAGGAGAAAGTTGGTGATTGAAATTTCGTGAGAAGATTCCGCCGCAACGAAAAACGGCTTTGGTTTAATGCTGTCCACCCCAAATTCTCTATCATGTCCGTAACACTCTTTCCCATATTTCTCGATAGTACAAAACGCGCTTCTCTTCTTTCAATTTTCTCGATGTACTCCGGTAGTCCTGTCTGGTAAGGATCTCTCACTGCCGAGCAATAATCCAAAACAGGACGGACAATCGTTGGGTTGCCAGTCCCACTAGTAGATCTATTGCATCTCCTAAGTGTTTCCGCCAATAAATCGCAGTCATTGCTTCGCCTACCCCACAATATTTTCTTTGTAATCTTTCCAGTTTAAGTTGTCCGTAATTGTAATTCGTAGGTATTTAGTTGAATTTAGGGCCTTTAGATTTGACTGATTTATCGTGTAACCGAAGTTTAACTGAGACTGGTCTGAAGGGTTGTGGCCTTCATGTAAGACTGAAAGAGAAAGAGATTACTCGAGTTTCCACTCAAAATGCAAAGTCAGTCAGGAGGTCATAACCGCGCTCGGTGTGCGAGAAAAGGCTCATTGTGCGAAACGGATTTTCGCAATGAGTGACAATGATGAATTTGAGTTGTCTGCAGCTGTTTCAAGGAGGAAGCACGCTTGCTTCCGAAGGGATCGTGAATAAACAAAACCGCGTTGCTGCTACGGTCGCAGGTTCGAATCCTGCCTCGGGCATGGATGTGTGTGATGTCCTTAGGTTAGTTAGATTTAAGTAGTTCTAAGTCTAGGGGACTGATGACCTCAGATGTTAAGTCCCATAGTGCTTAGAGCCATTTGATCCATTTGATAAACAAAACCGCCGATTTTGCTGTTCGAAAAACCCCTGTTCCGCTAAGCGAAACCACTGCGATGTACCGAAGCTACTGTTTCGGCTACCTTATAGAAAAGAGGCGTTATCGGACATTCTTCCGTAGGAGAATCGATAACTTGTGAATGTTATCTTGGAATGAGATTTTCACTCTGCAGCGGAGTGTGCGCTGATATGAAACTTCCTGGCAGATTAAAACTGTGTGCCCGACCGAGACTCGAATTCGGGGGCTTTGCCTTTCGCGGGCAAAGGGGGGTGAGTCGTGCTTGGGTAGCTCAGTTGGTAGAGCACTTGCCCGCGAAAGGCAAAGGTCCCGAATTCGAGTCTCGGTCCGGCACACAGTTTTAATCTGCCAGGAAGTTTCATATCAGCGCACACTCCGCTGCAGAGTGAAAATCTCATTCTGGAAACATCCCCCAGGCTGTGGCTAAGCCATGTCTCCGCAATATCCTTTCTTCCAGGAGTGCTTGTTCTGCATGGTTCGCAGGAGAGCTTCTGTGAAGTTTGGAAGGTAGGAGACGAGGTACTGGCGGAATTAAAGCTGTGAGGACGGGGCGTGAGTCGTGCTTGGGTAGCTCAGTCGCTAGAGCACTTGCCCGCGAAAGGCAAAGGTTCCGAGTTCGAGTCTCGGTCCGGCACACAGTTTTAATCTGCCAGGAAGTTTCGTTACCTTGGAACTTTGGAAAAATTGGAAATTTGTGATAAGGACATAATGGGACTAAACTGCTGAGGTCATCGGTCCATATCCTTACACACTACTTAATCTATCTGAAGCTAACGCTAAGGACGACACACACACAACCATGCTCGAGGGAGGACTCGAAGCTCCGACGGGGGAAAGCCGCGCGGACCGTGACAAGACGCCGCAGACCGCGCGGCTACCCCGCGCGGCAATTTTGGAACACTTTCTCGGCAGACATCGAGCAATGAGTGATCGACCAGGTTCGTGTGGTTCAAGCGAAACTGGCTTCCACCAGATCGCATCGAACAGGTGTTTCGCTCACCAGATCGCATCGAACAGGTGTTTCGCTTTCTTTATGAACACGTGGGGAACAGAGTAATTGCGTGGCGCAGGCGCGGACTGGCTTCCAAGTTGGCCAGATCCGACTCATTGCCGCGTGGTGCACTGAACGACACTATGTACACATTGCAATATGTGACGGCGAATTTCGCTTTCGGATGCGTCACATCTCCACTGAGACCGGTGGACATTTTGGGAAGTTTGTTACAAGACTGCGAAAACTGCATGCAGAGGATGAGTTTTGTTTATGAGTGCTGCCGGCCGGTGTGGCCGAGCGGTTATAGGCGCTTCAGTCTGGAACCGCGCGACTGTTACGGTCGCAGGTTCGATTCCTGCCTCGGGCATGGATGTGTGTGATGTCCTTAGGTTAGTTTGGTTTAAGTTCCAGGGGACTGATGACCTCAGATGTTAAGTGTCCCATAGTGCTCAGAGCCATTTTTTATGAGTGCTATGCAGCGCCATCCGTTAGCAGCTGTTGTAACAACTATTTCTCTACAAAACTGGTACGACTTTGACAATAAACACACCGTTTGCTACATTGTACTATCGACATTTGTTTCCGTGTTATTTAATTTTAACGTTAGGAAGAAGCGTGCATCGTTAGGAACAGTCTACTTGACGGTTGTGACAGAGGGGCGGGATAAAGTAGCGCATCGTGTGGCCACACGGTACCGCCCCTAAAAGGCTGTGTACGCGCAACACGTCACGTTGGGGATCGGCTGATCGTCTGGTAACTGCTTGCGTCAGCCACGGTACACAACTGCATTCGTGAGCGCCAGTGCTCGTTTACTGCCTGTCTGAAGTAAGCGGGACGCTACTTTATTTAATGGGATGCCTCACCATTACTTGATCATTTCGACTTTGCGCGGGACTGTCCCTTTACGGTTAGACACCAGTGTCGTTCGCGGGGACATACGGTTTCTGAAGAAAAATTAATTGTTGACATCGATTATAATTTCGGTATTAGAAAGTCTTTCCTGAAGGTACGTGTTTGCAGTGTAGTCTTGTGCGGAACTTAAACGTGGACGATAAAGATTCACACGTCAATTGAATAGACGCTTTTGAAATGCGGTGTTACAGGAGAATGCTGGGCATTGGAGTTGCAGAGTTCCGTTGAGGTGACGAGCCTTTTAGTGGATAGAGCTGCGGCGAACCAGTCTTCGGACGGAAGAGAAGGGCGACGACGAAACGTTCGCTGGTGTTTAGTTTGACCGAGACAGCGGCCTATTGTGGTGTCCGATGTAACAGTTTCAAAGCGAAAATCAGACCCAGCGTTTAAGTCGACGGCGCACAGCGCACAGCGAGAAAGGCGGCGGGGTGGACGCAGCGGCAGCGGCAGCCGAGCGGAACAAAGGGCAGGCGGCAGCTGGGCAGCTGCAGACACCTGTCGCTCCAGCGGCCAGGTGTTGCAGACTCCAGCCGGCTCCAGACGGCTCGGCGCGGCGCACCTGGGCCGCGATCCGCTCCAGCGGCTGTCGGCCTCAGCCCGCGCCGCTGGCTTCCAGTTCCAGGTGCGCGCACTGCTGCCAACATGCCGGCGTGCGACCGGAGCTCGCGCGCACGACAGGCCGGGAAACAGCGGCCGCTAGCAGAAGAAAGTCACACACGTTAAATTATCTTACGCGGCTAGCCGAGTATAAAACCATACTTCTAGTGAGAAAAGCACCTGGCAATACACTCTGTCGCAAAAGTATTCCGACAGCACGTAACGGCGCATAACTTTGCAGCTTGCCGCATGAACAAATACAGAAATTGCACTTTGTAATGTATTTGGCACTCTGGGTACGATGTCGCAACGTGAAACACGCGTCAAATACGAAGAATTGTTGTTGGACATGTGTCTGTTACGTAACATTTCCTGAAAACGGCGTGGGAACGTGCAACAAAAGTATTCGACAAAGGCGGACGACGTGAGAGAATAGTTCATTCCAGGACGCACAGAGGGTGAAGCGACTGCAGTGTGTCCGACATTTCTGCGAGACGATAGCGATGATTAGCAAACACGTATCGCAAGCCCGTGCAGGTCGACGATGGGTCGCAGAGGGAAGTGTTCTACGTTCGAGCGAAGGCAACTTGTCGTTGATCATCACGCGAAGGGGAAGACCTGCAGGGAAATTGCCGCAATAATGAACATGAAGAAAAGTGCAGTTCACGACATTATTAAACGGTTGGAAAAAGAAGACCGATTGGAATTCCGTTGCAGTACAGGACGGCCACGGACATTTTCACAGAGAGATGAACGTGTGATTGTGCGAAAGGTACAACAGAATCCGAAAATATCTGCCGCACGAATTGCAAGTGAGGTGGAGGGAGACCTTGGTATAAAAGTTCATCCCGAAACCGTGCGGAGAGTACTACGACGGTCGAGTGGCACGGCGAAAACCATTCTTAAATCCAGTGAACCAGAAGAAACGTATGCAGTTTGCGAGGGAACACGCCGAATACATTCAGGCTTGGTGGAATCGGGTGATATTTTGCAACGAATGTAAATTTACATTATGGCAAAGCGACGGAAAGGCAAACGTGTGGCGAAAGACCAATGAAGAGCTGAATCCAAGGAACATCAAACCAACAGTAAAGTTTGAAGGTGGGAGCATCATGGTGTGAGGATGCATGTCCGGCAATGGTGTGGATGATTTAGTGTTCATTGATGATACGATGAACAAGGAAGCGTATTTGAATATACTGCGAGGACATTTGAAGTAGAGTGCACGACATCTAGGTATTGCGCACAACTTTTATTTTTATCAGGATAATGATACCCACCATTCCGCGCATATTGTACAAGTGTGGTTGCTCTTCAATTGCCCGAAAATATTGCACCCCCCTCCCAAATCACCAGACCTTAACCCAATCGAACACTTGTAGGATAAATTGAAACGGACCCTCCGCGCGGACATCTATACGAAGGAGACCTTGAAAGAGAAACTGCGCCAAGAATGGGCTAATACAGTCCCAGATTTCACGAAAAAACTCGTGGAAAGTATGCCAGTAGATTGGAGGAGGTATTGAAAATGAAAGGTGGACCCACAAGGTATTGACATTTTCGTCGTACAACTTATGAACATTTATTGGACAGCGTCCGAATACTTTTGTAGCAGCAGGGTGTGCAGGATGTTTCATTTTTGTTGTTAATTTTTCTGTTATTTATGTTTTGGAAACGAAATAATACAATAATTCTTTTGTAATTAATGTTGTTACGCATGTATATTGCTAATAAATATGTTTGGGTTTCATAGTCAGTGTTTCTCGAGTACTCATTGTGAAACTTCCCACTATTCGAATACTTTTGCGATCTCCATATCGATTTAGAAAAGATGTCTGTCTGGTGCGAAAATTGGCAGTTGACCCTAATAACGGAAAGCGTGACGACATCCACATGACTGCTAAAAGGAATCCGTTAAACTTTTGTTACACGATGAATCAGTCAATTCTTAAGGCCGTAAATTCAACTAAATACTTAGGAATTACAATTACAAACAACTTAAATTGGAAGAAACACACACAAAATGTTGTGTCGGAAGGAACACACAGTAAATGTTGTGTGGAAGGCTAACCAATGACTGCGTTTTATTGGCAGGACACTTAGAAAATGTAACAGATCTACTAAGGAGACTGACTACACTACGCTTGTCCGTCCTCTTTTAGAATACTGCTGTGCGACATGGTATCCTTACCAGATAAGATTGACGGAGTACATCGAAAAAGTTGGAAGAAGGGCAGCACGTTTTGTACTATCGCGATATAGGGGAGACTGTGCCACTGAAATGATACAGGATTTGGGGTGGACATCATTAAAACAAGGGCGTTTTTCGTTGCGGAGGTATCTTCTCGCGAAATTGCCGTCACCAACTTTCTCTTCCGAATACGAAAATATTTTGCTGACGCCGACCTACATAGGGAGAAACGATCACTATGATAAAATAAGGGAAATCAGAGCTCTTATGGAAAGATACAGCTATTCCTTCTTTCCGCGCCCTATACGTGTTTGGAATAATAGAGAATTGTGAAGGTCGTTCGATGAACCCTCTGCCAGCCACTTACATGTGATTTGCAGAGTATCCATGTAGATGTAGACGTAGATGTCTCTGCAACAGTATAGCTACGTTCATCGTGTCTGCCGCGTAGGAAAGATAGGAGCGTGATTACCAACGGCAAGAGCATTTACCTCTTTCCTTCTTACTCTCTTACTGAATATGGAAAGCAAAAATAATGATCTGACAGGAAAAGCCGTATCTACCAGGGTAAGTCAATTATTTTCCGCAATTTAGTTATATTTTTATTTATTTTGGTAGTACTGTCGTTTTACGTTGATGACGCATGCTTTCTTTATTTGCTGTTATATCATTGCAATTTTCAGACTGCTAGGTTAGTTTCGTTATCGCTGCCGTGCTGTTAATCATGGCTGCTCCGCTCTTTATTTCCACCAGAGAAGAGCGACGTTCAGTGACCCGTTTTTTTGTGGTCGGAAGGCGTATCAGGGGCCGAAATTCGGTACTGTACGGGAACAGTATTTTGCCTCAACGGAGTGTCTACGAATGAATTGAAAAATTCCGAAGTAGTCGCACAAGTGTTCCGCACGATTTAGGAGCCGGACGACCGTTTACCACCACAAATGAAGAAACCATTGAGCGTTCACGTGAAATGATTCTCTTAGACGACTACCTATTGACGAAGTGGCATATCGACTGCAAATTAGTCACGGTTCTGCCTACGAAATCATCCACAACAGACGTGGGTTTCATAAAGTTTGTGCAAGATGGGCCCCAAAACAACTCACATAGTTGCATAAACAAACGCGCTTGGACATCTGCAAAAAAAAAAAAAAAAAAAAAAAAAAAGAAAAGAAATTGGATCGCAATGGCAATGAAGGGGACAACGTCTTAGACAGAATTATTACTGGTGACGAAACATGGATCCATCATTACGAGCCGGAGAGTAAACGACAAAGTATGGAATGGAAACATCCAAATTCGCCGTGCAGTAAAAAGTTCAAGACCCAACCGTCCGCAGGAAAACTGATGCTTACGGTTTTTTTGGGACGCACAAGGTCCAGTACTGGAACATTATGGGGAAATGGTTAACAACAATAAACAGTGTACGTTACAGTGAGATGCTTACTGCCAGGCTAAAGCCTGCAGTTCGAAGCAAACGCCGAGGATTGTTGTCAAAAGGTGTTGTGTTGTTGCACGAGAATGCTCGTCCGCATACTGCTGCCCACACTGTTGAAACGCTCCAGAAACTCAAATTTGAAGTACTGGATCATCCTCCATATAGTCCCGATCTTGCCCCTTCTGACTTTCACTTGTTTGGTCCACTCAAACAGCCATTAAGGGGCCGTGGATTTGACTCGGACGAAGCAGTGAAAGAAGCGGTGCATTCCTGGCTCGCAGCTCAACCGAGAACCTTCTTTTATGAGGGCATCAGGAAGCTATTACAATGATGGGCCAAGTGCGTTGAAAAGCAAGGAGACTATGTCTAAAAATGATGTTCTTGTAAGTTTCCTATTTGATTACAGTAAAATTTTATAACTACTTTGCGGATAATAATTGACTTAACCTCGTATATGCCGCTGCCTGTGCCGAAGAAAGTCCTCGCGGTTGTTTCTTTACCACGGGCAGTCTTGTCTGCGGAATATTTCTTCGCAACATGGATTCGTTCGGCCGCTCCCCATGTAGCGACGTGTGTCATTAATAATCGTTACAGTGGCCTTTTTGTGGAAATGATTCTGCCACCTCGTGGAACTGAAGGTGTTTGAAACGAGTGAGGTATTTTGGCATGTAGTCTTAGCAAAAATAGTGTCGAAAATACAGATCGGAGATCATTTTGGAGAGTTACAGTAATCGAGGCATAGTTTCCGCCCTCTTTGCAGCTAACAGATAATTATTGTACTCGTGACTGACCGGCACAGGGAGACTACAACTGAGAACGTGAACAGGCGTTGGGAGCGTAAAAGGTAGGAGACTGAATAGCATGAGCAATACGTGGTCCGCGGAAGTGCATGACAAAAGTATTCGACCACCCTCATTGTCGTTGAAATGTGAAATTCTCTTCGAGGCCCACGAGAAGCAAGTGCCGGTCCATTCTGTAGTGAGAATATTGTCTGACAATGTACCACAGGCAGGGCGCTGCGCAATACAATTAACTACGTACAGTGTATATTTGCATTATAAGACACCACACCATGCAGTCACTCTATTAGTCGGGCACATGTATAGGCGGCGGTGGTGCTAACTGTAGACCGACCAGGCTCATCCTGTGCTGCGTTTCCGTGTTGGTAAGACGCACGGTGCACAGTACGATGGCGCGGAAAGGAAACAACACGTCATTTGAAGAGAAACAACTTATTTTGCATCATGTTAAAGGACGTTCCGAAAGACAGATTGCCGCATTGTTACAAATGAGTAACAGAGCTGTGGGTGACATTATACGAAGATTCAACAGAGAAGATAGAATTTAAGATAAACCAAAAACAGGCCGACCAAAGAAGCTGAGAAGAAGAGAGTAAACCGGAGTAATAAGAAAAATTAAAAACAAATCCAAGGTTGTCGGCAACGAAAATTGCTGCTGCAGTGCAGCAGGAATGTGGGAAGAACGCGTACCCTGAAAGAGTCCGACGAATTGTCAGACGAGAGAGGGGTACAATGGTCCAGTAAGCAGGAAGAAGCCTATGATAAATGACAGGAATAGAAAGCAAATACTGGACTTGGCGAAGCAGCACGTAAATAAAAGTGTCAGTTGGTGGGACGAAGTAATTTTTGTCGATGAATGTCAAGTGCAGATGTTCTCCTCAAAAGGAAGACCTGCGACTTGGAGAAAACCACGTGAAGAATTTCAATCGAAGCACCTGCAACCCGAAGTTAAACACGGTGGTGGAGGTGTCACGATTTGGGGTTCTATGTCGTCATCTGCGGTAGGCGAATTAGCATTCATTGAAGGTGCAATGGACAACCAGTACTGGGGAGTCTCCATAAATAAAATATTTCTGTTTTCTTCATTTCGCGCTCTGCATTATTACGCGAATTTTCTAATCGTTGTGAATGCTATCATTTTCATGAAATTAGTATTTAAAATATATTTTTATTTAAAGAATATGATTATGTATTTCATAATTAACACTTCGACTTGTTAACAAATATGGAATTTAAATATGTGTAAAACATTTTATTTGAAGCAGCAGCTTTATGAATAGTAGAATTTCACACTTCATGCTCAGCTATGGAAAGCTGTGTTAACACATCACGAAGGTTTTGGACTAACGGCACTGGGAAATCTCGAAAGGCGATTTCTTTCCGAGTTGTTTGAGAATTCCGTCGTACTGCTTTAGAAAATTAATCTACGAGAACTGAGCACCAAAATGCTCAACGAGCGGACGAAATCAAAGCGGGCCTTCTATAAGACCCTTTTGCAAGTACAAATTAGCTTGAAAGACAGTTGTATTTTTCTCCCGCAGTTGAACCTATTTTTCAGTGCTATAAAAATATATTAAGTAAATACTATTTCTACAATAGAGATGGGCAAACTGAAACACACAAACTGAAACAGTACAATGTAATGTTTCTATACGCAGTTTCGTATTTTGTAATCTAATAAACCTACACATTTTATCATCTTGAATGTCTACAATGAAACAGTACAATGTAATGTTTCGATACGCAGTTTCGAAACAGTGAAACAGTTCGTATTTTGTAATCTAATAAAACTACACATTTTATCATCTTGAATGTCTACTGTATAAGTATGTAATGTTTCGATACGCAGTTTCGAAACAGTTCGTATTTTGTAATCTAACAATGTAATGTTTCTATACGCAGTTTTGCCGGCCGAAGTGGCCGTGCGGTTAAAGGCGCTGCAGTCTGGAACCGCAAGACCGCTACGGTCGCAGGTTCGAATCCTGCCTCGGGCATGGATGTTTGTGATGTCCTTAGGTTAGTTAGGTTTAACTAGTTCTAAGTTCTAGGGGACTAATGACCTCAGCAGTTGAGTCCCATAGTGCTCAGAGTCATTTTTTTATACGCAGTTTCGTATTTTGTAATCTAATAAACCTACACATTTTATCATCTTGAATGTCTACAATGAAACAGTACAATGTAATGTTTCGATACGCAGTTTCGAAACAGTGAAACAGTTCGTATTTTGTAATCTAATAAACCTACACATTTTATCATCTTGAATGTCTACTGTATAAGTATGTAATGTTTCGATACGCAGTTTCGAAACAGTTCGTATTTTGTAATCTAATAAACCTACGCATTTTATCATCTTGAATGTCTACTGTATAAGTATGTCCATATAAGCACAAATGAGGTGCGATAATCATATCGCAGAAAGTGTGAAACTATCACTTAGACGTCTTGGCAGTTTCGTATTTCCTGCAGCAAATGCGCTGCTTTCGTGTCCTGTGACTTTCATACTTTTCAATTGGCTGAGGACAGGCATAGCTGAAGACAGAAGAGCCACCACGAACGGAACTGGAGATGGGAGCAAACTGCAGAAACAACGCATATACTACTGGGATTCCCACATTCCGTTAGTATGGGTAATATACCCATCCTGCTAATTTCCATGCACACAAGGGAATCATTGTGGATAATAGGCACAGTGACTGTAGACTCACAAATAACGCCAAATAATTCGAATAAATAACAAAATATAACAAAAAAATTTTGGCCTTTCAAGGTGTTTCGAACCGTTCCTATAAATTCATCATGCTTCCCAGCCCTTCCCGTTCACCATTACACTATCAGTGATATGTCAAACAGATTGCTTGCAGTTATACCTACATCAAATTTATGTATATGTCTAATAACTGTCACTCTACGCCTTGTTTTATTCAAAATGTTGTAGGCTTACTTGCGTTTCTTAATATGATTACTGTACATGAACGGAGAAGCGTATGTTATAAAAAAAGTATAATTTAACTGAATGATTTTCACATATTCATTATTTTGAATGTGAATAGTATGCGTTGTTTTATTGTTGGTTAGTGTTTATAAAGTAGATGTTACGCCATTTCGAAATAGGACAGTCAGCTAGAAACGAAGCTTTATTTTCGGATATCTTAAGCTTCATGCTATTGCTTGTCAAAAATATTTCGACACTCTTGAAAGTGTTTCATGAAGTGGTATGTTGTGTTTCAGTACCTGTGCCGAGCCCGAATCTCGTCCGACACAGAGCGGAATGAAACATCACTGTTTCGATACAATCAGTCCGTTCCAAGCACAGGTGGACTGAAACAGCCTTATTTTGAAACAACGATACAGTATCTGTGTTTGGCTCGAGATCGAATCTGGTCCGAGACAGGGGCGGAATGAAACACCACTGTTTCGAAACAGTGAACCACAGTGAGATCGAATCTGGTCCGAGACAGGGGCGGAATGAAACACTACTGTTTCGAAACAGTGAACCACAGCCGTTCCGAAACACTGAAACAGTTTCACGTATGGATACACTGTATCGAAACATAGAAACAGTGGCCAAGTCTATTCTACAATTTATCGTGATGTTAATGCAGAGTACGGTTTTTCCGTGTCCAGTTGTTATGTATAAATCATTTTTTGTTTGAGGGAAAATTGATCTTTCATGTGGAAGAACATTGTACGGAAAAAGTATCGAAGTCGTTAAAGAACATAAAGGAAACACAAAGTAGTTGGAAAAAGCACTCTGTTACCATGTCAGCGCTGTGGAAAAAGATTACCTTTGTGTGTTAGCAGAGGACACTACATCCACCAATCTTCCCAACGTGAACGTCATAATTTTCCGACACAGAAATCTCGACGCTGTCTTCTCTTTCTACCCCGTTTTGGTGGTTGACGGCCACTATGAATGCTGCCATTTGAGACGCATTGTGAAAAGGTTTGACATACCGTCCCATTCTGTCAAGTGTGAATCGCCTTAAGGTTCGACTATTTTGTGCCTATCTTCTGGTCGCTAGTAATCGATAGCTTCGCTCAGCTCCATGCACGGCTCGGCAAAGCGAAGCACATACGCGAGCATAGCGGGAGGTAATTGGTCGCGTTCCAGTTTGAAGTTGTGCGCGTTTTGTCACCTCGCCGTGGGAGCGCTAAAAGTGACCAGGGAACAGTAAAAGTGATCCAGGAACATGCTTTCGGGACGAGCCGTGACGGCTTGCTTTTGACGTAATTACATTTATTCACGTCGAGAAGAAAAAGCAGTGAATATAGCGAAGGAAAAGTTGTCGGGATGCTGAAATTGAAGTCGACGCTGTACAAACAAGGGCCGGATGGGACACGATGCTGAGCAGAGAGGGATTGAAGAATCCACACAGCAGGATGAGAAGCAAATTGCACACAACGTAGCCCATAGAGGACGTGCGTTGAGATTTATTTTCTGTTTTCCTCTGGATACAATTTGGTTTTAAAAGTTTTCAGCAGAAACAACGTATCATACACGAACGAAATGTAGTAGTAGTAGTAGTAGTAGTAGTAGTAGTAGTAGGCTTCTAAGGCACTTGAAGCTCCCGTGCCGATCTCACATGTTTCCCGCAGATACTCCTGTCTTGTGCTGCCTCTTGCCAGTTACTTATTCCCAATATGTCGCATATGCAATCAATTTCATTGCGCCACGAACTCTTGGATCTCCCCCTTGGTCTTTTGCCATATGGCTTCTCCCTGAATATTCTTAACACAATGTGCTCTTCTTTCACTCTCATCAGATGTCCAGACCATTGCAATCTCCTAGGATTTATTATGTTTACTATCGGTGGTTGATGTCATAGCTCGTGGATTTCTATGTTGTGTCTTCTCTTCCAGCATTGTTACTCGTTGTCATAATATGGACCAAAGATTTTTCTGTAAACATTATTCTCAGACACTTGTAAATGGTGGGGTTCTGTTTTCGTTAGGCTCCATGTTTCTGCCCCATAGATTGGAACTGGTCTGATGATGAAACTTCCTGGAAGATTAAAACTGTGTGCCGGACCGAGACTCGAACTCGGGACCTTTGCCTTTCGCGGACAAGTGCTCTAAGCTGTGAGGACGGGGCGTGAGTCGTGCTTGGGTAGCTCAGTTGGTAGAGCACTTGCCCGTGAATGGCAAAGGTGTCGAGTTCGAGTCTCGGTCCGGCACACAGTTTTAATCTGCCAGGAAGTTTCATATCAGCGCACACTCCGCTGCAGAGTGAAAATCTCATTCTTGTCTGATGATTGTATTATCTAACCTTATTTTAGTTTCTCTAGTCAGCAGTTTGGACCCTAAGAGATCTTGTATTGCATAACTGGCTCGGTTAGCATTTTGCAGTCTCGCTTTTATTTCTACCTGTCTCTGATTTTGTTCATCTGTCACTGAATTCGGAAATTTGGACTGTTCAACACGCTTCAATTTGTGTTCACCAACTACTAGATGTGATTGGTTGTCCCATTAATCTCTCCATCTGTGAACTATCATGTATTTCGTTTTCTCGTCATTTACTTTCAGACCAAGTCTTGAAGCTTCTGTTCCAAGCTCACTATTTTCCAATGAGCACTATGTCGCCTGCGTGTGCTAGCACGTTAATTTAGCTTTCTTGGAGGATCCCAACAGGTACCACTTTGAGTTACCTCACAACTCTTTCTAAAGCTATATTGAAGAGAGGGGGGACAAAGCATCTCCTTGTCTTAACCCAGTTTTATTTTTAAAATCGTCAGACTTTAATCCATTTAGTAAAACCCTGCTTGTATTTTCATCCATGCATACTTTGCAGAGATTTATCAGTTTAATTGGGAAGCCAAATTCAGCCATTACATTGCACAAGCTTTGTCTATGGATGGAGTCATAAGCTTTCATGAAATCGATGAACAGATAATGTATTTTTTGTTTATATTCCCAAACTTTTTCATTTATTGATTTGATTGCAAATATGTTGTCAGTGGTGGATCTGTTTTTGCGGAAGCCATTTTGATAATCCCCAATTATATTTTCTGCGTATGGTTTTAAGCGGCATAGCAATAAACAAGATAAAATCATATAACCTGTATTGATTCCTCTGACTAATGATATTCCTCTATAGTTTCTGAGATCTTCCCTGTCGCCTTTTTTATGTATAGGAACTATTAATGATTCTCTCCACTCTGTTGGAATGTTCTCTGTTTTCCAGATTATGTGTATAAGATGAAATAAACGTCCGTGCAATGCTTCTCCTCCATATTTTAGTATCTCAGCAGGGATGCTGTCACTGCCAGTTGCTTTACCATTTTTTAGGCGTTTGATACACTCTACCACCTCCTCATATGTGGGTTCTGGAATTTCCTCACAGTTGTTAGTGTTGCTGGAACTAGTAATCGATGCTTTTAGATCAGAACAATTCAGTAGGTTGTCAAAATACTCCTTGCTTGTCGCTAAATTTTAGCAAGGAGAACGAGGTGAAAGTCTCACAAAAAACACAAAGAAAGCTTATTAATTCGATTTTTATAAAAAAGTGAAACATCACAATTAGAGTAGCCCGTGGTTTATTCATGCACACTACGCTCAGAACTTGTCACAGTGATATATTGCTAACACTGTAACGTGGCACTCGACCGCGAGCGGACACAAATGGGAAATGGAGACCGGCTGAGAGGGAAGGAGCGGTTTGGCTGCGAAAGCCCGACTGACGCACACTCCTCCCCCCCCCGGTGTCGTCACAGTCGTATTCAGACCCAGGGTGGGTCAGAGTTAGCCTCTCCACTCATTTAAAAATTAGAACAAAACGGGCATCGCACAGACCGAGGAAAAGCAAAGCAGCCTAGGAATTATTGTGTATACCGACATGAATTATTAAGGGGACCACACCGTGGTTCAGCTAGAAAAAAATCGATTTTCGGTTTTCATCATATTTCGATACATTAAGGTTTTATTTAAGTGCTCTGAAAAGGATTTTGCTGAAAAATTTTTTTCGAGCGTTTGAAGAGCATTTTCCTACCACGTGTGTTTATGTGCCAAGCCCACTTTTCTGTCACCCACTGTCAACTCTAAGCCATATGGAGATGTCATTATTAACAAAATAGTGTGTGTAGCCCATGTTCAAAAACGTTTGGGAACAAGGCTGAGAAATCTAACTGTTGATATGAGAGGAAAAAAATTAAAGATGGAAAATTGTTGACCGGACAGGGTCGGTTAACTAAAACTGAAATAGAAAACTTGCAGGTATACTATGGGCAGGCAATTAGGAGAATTAAAGGAAATATGGATGCAATGAAGAGAGATGTTTGGGCCATATTCTTCCATAAGTCCTCTACTGATGATAAGCCACGTCATGGATTGTGTCCATCAGGAGAAAATTCGTGGTGCAAATGCAATAGGGCTCAGACAACTGGAGAATCTTATTCTCACCAGCATTTTCTTCCTGCTGCTGATATTACAGCAATTAAACCTGTTTTCAGAGACTTGGCTCATCCTGAGTTTTGCATCACACAGGTTCCCAGAACTCCTAAAGATAAGCGTTGACTGTGGATATTGTATATTGTATCACAGGCACAGTCCCTTTGACTATTCAGAGATGTCACTGAACCCGCCCAAAGATGTAAACAACCAATGCATGAGCAGCGCCTATTAGACGGGCGGGGTCCGACAGCCGATCAGTTCCGGTCATTCCACCAGGAAGGACGTACACGGCTCGTGCTGTGTGTACTTCAACCATGCCTAGACGGTCAATACCGCGGTTCGATCGCGTCCGCATTGTTACTTTGTGCCAGGAAAGGCTTTCAACAACGGAAGTGTCCAGACGTTTGAGAGTGAACCAAAGCGACGTTGTTAGGACATAAAGGAGATACAAAGAGACAGGAACTGTCGATGACATGCCTCGCTCAGACCGCCCAAGGGCTACTACTGCAGTTGATGACCACTACCTATGGATTACGGCTCGGAGGAAGACTGTCAGCAACGCCACCATGTTGAAGAGTGCTTTTCGTGCAGCCACAGGACGTCGTGTTACGACTCAAACTGTGCGCAATAGGCTGCATGATGCGCAACTACACTCCCAATGTCCATGTCGAGGTCCATCTCTGCAAGCACGACACCATGCAGCGCGGTATAAATGGGCCCCACAACATGCCGAATGGACCGCTCAGGATTGGCATCACGTTCTCTTCACCGATAAGTGCCGGATACGCCTTCAACCAGACAATCGTCAGAGACGTGTTTGGAGGCAATCCGGTCACGCTGAACGCCTTAGACACACTGTGCTGCAAGGTGCAGGTTCCCTGCTGTTTTGGAATGGCATTATGTGGGGCCGACGTACGCAGATGGTTCTCATGCAAGGCACCGTGACGGCTGAACGATACGTATACGTGAATGCCATCCTCTGACCGATAGTGCAGCTATATCGGCAGCGTATTGACGAGGCATTCGTCTTCATGGACGACAAATCGCACCCCCATCGTGCACATCTTGTGAATGACTTCCTTCAGGATAACATCGCTCGACTAGAGTCGCCAGCATGGTCTGCAGACATGAACAAAATCTAATATGACTGGGATAAATTGAAAAGGGCTGTTTATGTACGACGTGACCCACCAACCACTCTGAGGGATCTACGCCGAATCGCTGTTGAGGAGTGGGACAGTCTGGGCCAACAGTGCCTTGATGAACTTGTGGATAGTACGCGACGACGAATACAGGCATGCACCAATGCAAGAGAACGTGCTACTGGGTATTAGAGGTACCGGTGTGTACAGCAGTCTGGATCATCACCTCTGAAGGTCTCGCTGTGTGGTGGTACAGCATGCAATGTGTGGTTTTCATGAGGAATAAAAAGGGCGGAAATGATGTTTATTTTGATCTCTATTCCAATTTTCTGTACAGGTTCCGGAACTCAAGGTACACAACGCACTATGGTTTATCGCGACACACAGTGCCTTCTTACCTTGTCTGACGCAGTGACACCATGCAGCGACCCCGTGCGCATTGGCACGCTGGCCGATATTACCGAGCTAATGTCATCACACACCCTCATACACCAAGGTAGTGAACAAATGCAGACTTGTAAGGCCGACGGCCGTCAGAGCTACGAATACGACATCGGTCAAAACCACTCAGCAATTATGGAACCTCCCTGACGCCTGCAGATATTGTCCTACTAAATGAAAGACACTATCCATTTCTTTCAACTGCTCTTCCAGGTCCTTTGCTGCCTCTGACAGAATTACAATGTCGTCAGCAAACCTCAAGGTTTTTATTTCTTCGTCCTGGACTTTAATTCCTATTACAAATTATTGCTTTGTTTACTTTACTGCTTGCTCAACACACAGATAAAACAACATCGGGGATCTTGCTCCCTTGTCAACCACTGCTTCCCCTTCATGTCGCTGGACTCTTACATCTGCAATCTGGCTTCTGTACAAATTGTAAATAGCCTTTCGCTACCTGTATTTGACCCCTGCCACCTTCAGAATTTGAAAGAGAGTATTCCAGTCAACATTGTCAAAAGCTTTCTCTAAGTCTACAAATGCTAGAAACGTAGGTTTGCCTTTCATTAACCTATCTCCTAAGATAAGCATAGGGTCAATATTGCTTCCCGTGTTCGAACTTTTCTACGACGACTACATAACAGTACGAGAAACACAAGCCCAGTCCACAGACTCCTTGGTCGCCTCTGCCGCCCCTCTCCCTCCCTCCCCTGTTGCTCCTGGTTTTTGTCTGTACGTCACATGTACCCGTTACTGTTACTTTGCCCACGCAACGTACTGCAGTAGTCTGTCCCAGTTCCCACTTGTGTACCGTTTCGGCCATTACGCTTTTAATATTTCAGCGTAATGCAATTTAATGTTTATTTGTTGGTCGCTTCATTATGCTTGTATTTTTCGTACGGCTATTCAGAAGCTGCACGAAACCACACCTGGGAAGCCAAGGAGCAAGAAAGGTGATGTGGACGGGGACCCGTTCCGAGGGAGGTGGACCCACTGTAAGATGGGGACGAAAGATCCTTATATTGTCAGCGCACGGTAAACCGGTGACTCCGTGTAACGTACTCCACGACGGCTGCCGCTGCCCCTGTGACTTAAACGCAAGCAGGCCCAGTGACCTATGGATTTCCTACGTGGCCCCGCTTTTGTCCCCACTGCTGAGCTGGTCGCCATCTCTCGTGCCCTAGAGTATATCCGCTCTTGCTCAGGTGAGTCCTTCGTTATCTGTAGCGACTCCCTGAGCGGTTTACGAGCTATCGACTAGTTTTTCCCTCGCTCTCGTCTGGTGATGGCTATCGAGGAGTCCCTCCATAGTCTTGCCCGTTGCGGCCGCTCTGTGGTCTTTGTGTGGACGCCTGGTCATGTCGGCATCCCGGGCAATGAAAGTGTTGACATGCTGGCCAACCAGGCTGTCGGTGCACCAGCCTTATCGATTGGGCTTTCGGAGAGTGACCTCAGGGCAGTTTTGCAGCAGAATGTACTTCGCACCTGGGGTGAAGAATGGCGCCCCTGCCTTCACCAAACAAACTTCGGGCTATCAAGGAGGCTACCGGTGCGTGGCGCTCCTCCTTGCGGGTCTCTCGCAAAGACTCTGTTGTCCTCTGCCGGCTGCGCATTGGGCATACCCGGATGACGCACAGCCACTTATTGCGCCGTGAGGACCCACCTCTATGTCGCTGCGGATCCGCTTTGACGGTCCCTGATACGCTCCCTGCCCTTTTAACAGATGACACTGCCATGGCAGGCTTAGTTTTGCGTTTTATTCGGGCAGGGGGCTTTTATCACTTACCCTGAGTGTCTGTCATTTTTTTTCTTTTGAGTCTGGCCTTTGGCCTACGATTTTAGACTGGGTTACTTTTTTTCGTGTGTTTCTAGGTGGTTGGCTTGTCTCTGTGGCCGGCCAACCACTGTCACACTCTGTGTGATTTTAATTCCTTTTGTCTGGTCTCTGTCCGAGTCTTTCTTGTCCTGTGTCGTCTGTTGTAGTCTCCATTCTTCGTTTTTATTCTGTGTGGCTGTTTGAAGTTTTGGAAAAAGGGACCGACGACAGTAGCAATTTGGTTGGTCCATTCAATCCCACAGACCAACCCAGTTCGTCGAGCAGGTCACCTACTGACGGATGAGGCTACCTTTTAGAGGGCGGTGTCGTCAGCCTTGACAGCAGGCACCTGCGGCCCACAGACAATCCCCTCGCTGCGGCCGTAGCGAACCGCCCGTGGAGCTTCAGCCCCAGTGCGTGGGCGGGTATTGTTCCTGGCCGCCTCTCGAGTGAGGGGCTGCAACACAAGATTTCTGCGTCTCTGGTGTATTCTCGTGCGTGCTTTCAATCACTGAAACCCACAGTCAAACATCTTTCATCTCCGCCTTTAAGTGGGTGTACCTCCGTTAGAACGCGTTTCCTTCCGTTTGTCCGTGTTACCTTTCTTGCTCCTTATCCTCTCAGGGATGGTTTCCTGCCCTCTGTCCCCAGTTGGCAAAATCACTTCGTATTACCGGAAAATGCAACATATCTGTGCAGCTATAAATTCTCAGTGGTCAGTACACTACGTGTTGAGCCTTAAGTTGTCTGAGGATGGCCTAGAAAGCGAAAACCCACTTCACAGTGAACTATGAAACATATATTGTTGCGGAACATTAATACTACGTATTGCAATGCTTAATATTTGCCCCGCCCCCCCCCCCCCCCCGAGGGTGTGTGTGTGTGTGTGTGTGTTCGAACGTGCCGTGCACAGCAGTGGACGAAGCCACAGTTACCTTGAACTACGTTCACACTGTCTGTGGCATGTGTCGCGTAACCGTGCGTCCGGTACGTGTAGCCGCTGAGGTGTGGCAGAAGCGGCAAGTTCCTGCGACACGTGCCTGTGACATCCATCGACGCTAAAATTCCGAGAAACTCTGTTCTGGCACGTGTACCTGTATCCGTTCACTCATCAAAAACGCGGTGCAAATCCGTGCAACATTTTCTTCTGCGCATGCGAAGGCAGACTCGCGGTGTTGCATCTCGGGTGCAGGCCATCGGTTGTTGTAGGACCTTGTCAACATGGTGTCGATGAAAACTGATACCGTTAAATTAATTAAAGAATTCGCGAAAGGCGTCCGTTATGGGATTCTACATTCCCCTAATTTGAAAACTGCGTAGCCAAACTCGATGCAGTCACCAACTCCCATTCGGCGTTTCGGATAGAGAATTGGACAGTAAAATTCACACTCCGAGTTCTCAGTTTCTCCATGAAGACATCATGATCGCGTAGAAAAAAGTTGGTCGTATCCAAGTGGTATGCGTACTAATCGCTGCTCTTGCCGAAGGGTATAACAAATCACCACTTTTGGTATTATTTCGCTGTTTTTGGATTTTGAATTCGCATATATGTACATCAAGGAGATGTTCGCATCTCCAGTAGCAAAAATCCGTAATATAACGATAAGTTGTCCGGGAGGAGTTACAGCTTGAGAAAATTTGTATCCTGTAATGTGTAGTATTGAGCTGTCGTATTTAGTGATACCTCAAAATCTATCATAGACGTACGAACAAAATTTTTGAAACATTGTATATTTTGAACATTTAGGTCACTTGTCAATCTACTGTAACCTCCATGACTGCACCGTTTACTGATAAAGTAACGCACCCACCACCTACGTTCCTTAGTCCGATTATTCACGCTTTTTACAATTACATTCACAGCGATAGCGCGGTGAAATAAAAGTTCTGCTCCCGACGCCATGTTCCGTGAAACTGACTGGCGACAAATCACGCCAGTGAGAACGCTCACGTTGGAAGCTTCTGCGGGTACGTGTCCCTGGACTAAGTCGAGATGTACACTGAAGCACCAGAGAAACTGGTATAGGCGTGCGTTTTCAAATACAGAGATATGCAAACAGGCAGAATACGGCGCTGCGGTCGCCAACACCTATATAAGACAAGTGCCTGGCGCAGTTGTTAGATCGCTTACTGCTGCTACAATGGCAGGTTATCAAGATTTAAGTTAGTTTGAACGTGATGTCATAGTCGGCGCACGAGCGATGGGACACAGCGTCTCCAAGGTAGCGATCAAGTAGGCATTTACCCGTACGTCTATTTCACGGGTGTACCTTGAATTTCAGGAATCCGGTAATACATCCAATCTCCGATATTGCTGCGGCCGAAAAAGGATCCTGCAAGAATGGGACCAACGACGACTGAAGAGAATCGTTCAACGTGACAAAAGTGCAACCCTTCCGCAGATCGCTGCAGATTTCAATGCTGGGCCATCAACAAGTGTCAGCGTGTGAATCATTCAACGAAACAACTTCGATATGGGCTTTCGGAGCCGAAGGCCCACTAGTATACCCTTGATGACTCCACGACACAAAGCTTTACACCTCGCCTGAGCTGCGCGTCTCTCTGATACCGTCCCAGTCTGTTGTCACCACAGCGCTGGAGTGGCGGGATCCTGGACGAACCCTCTGGCCGGCCGAAGTGGCCGCGCGGTTCTGGCGCTGCAGTCTGGAACCGCGAGACCGCTACGGTCGCAGGTTCGAATCCTGCCTCGGGCATGGATGTGTGTGATGTCCTTAGGTTAGTTAGGTTTAACTAGTTCTAAGTTCTAGGGGACTAATGACCTCAGCAGTTGAGTCACATAGTGCTCAGAGCCATTTGAACCATTTGAACCGAACCCCTCTGCACTGCAGCTTTAAACTGACGCTACGCGGTCAATATCGTTACGCACTATTTCCGGGTGTGTAATAGAGTGTAACATATGGGGATTATATCGAGAGGTCGCACAATAGCATCGCGGACGTCAGAAACGTTTGAAATGCACTGATGAGCCAAAAGATTATGACCACTCGAAGCTCCAGCGAGCGACAGGCAACAAGCGGAAAGGTGGCGAAGAGCTTAGCGGCAAAGGAAGTTCTAAGAACATCACCGCCAGGGCGAGAATCACTCATCAGGAGTCGGAGTATGCAGGATCCATGACTCGTTCCTGGATTAGGAGGACGTAACACCGAGACAGTGTTCTCTTAAGGAGGGAGCAATGTCGCAGAAGATGTGATGTGTTGCGTGGATAGTCGTGAGTTCAAAACTCACCTGAACTCTAAAATTTTAATTTCTATATTCGGTTAGAGTATATTCTAGAAGTATCCACAAATGTCAAGAATCATTGCAGTGGAATGTTCTGTGACTTTGTATATACCGCATGTGTTGTGGACGGAGGCAGTTCGCTCCGCGCTCTTGTATGTGCAAGTGCTGAATACACCTTCGTTAAGTGAAGTTAGTGTTCGTCATTCATCTAATTACACCTTCTTCTACATGATATTTATTTCAGATTTCATTGTGGTGGGATACAACTATTTAGCCTTGTCTAAAATCTGAAGTGAATGTCATTGAGGAACACCAGTACTGTGTAGGTGAGGTTTTAATATGTCTATGTTGCTCTAAGTACCGACGGAATATTCCATAAGTGTCATCACATGACCAAAATATTTCGACAATGAGAATCCCCTACAGTGGCGTACTTCTGCTTGCTGCCCTGTATTCATTCGTTTTGAAGGCATTAAAAGAAGCGCTGCGCGCTGTTTCGGGCGGAAAGCCAAAGTTCCGGGATTACGTACATCTGCGTCAAGCCGTCACGTGTTGTTTTTGTCGCGTGTGTTTGTGTGGCTTGCGCGAAACTTCGCGCGGCTTTTATCGGAGACATCGCGATTACCGCGGAACAATGGTTGTTAAAGACTCCGTTGTTTGAAGTGCCTACGCTGAGAAGGTCTATTTACACTAAACAGCTACTACGGACTCACGGAAATGACATCTACGTGCTGCAAATGTGTAACCTGCGAGAGATGTCCAATAAAGGCTGGAAATCACTTTCCAAAAGCTTTATTTGAGAAGTTTACAGTTTGGAACTTCTGTTACCTTCAATACACTCCCATCCCAACGTGATACGCTTCTTCGCTGTCACAACCGGGAGGGCTGATGAAAACCGTTTTTTCTCATGTACTCGAAATTGCCTCTAAAGCTTTCACTGTCACGGTTTAATTTTTATAGCAGTGTCTCATAAGGTCCTTGAAAGCAGAGTAGAGGAAAAACTGAAACGTTTTCTGGTCTCGGATGTGGGTACCGTAGAAATGCCTTTTCTGATCAAAAACTCTTTGTCGCAGTTCGCTGGACATGGGGCCTGGAATTATGCTGGTCCGCTCTGTCTAGCCACAGAAGGGACTGCATCATGTGCGTTGCCATCACTTTATCTGTTAGCGTAGAGTTGGGTGGCTATGTACGAGTATTACATTACTTAAAAAGTAAGGGAACCTGCCAACGGCTCCACAGTTCGATCCACGTCTTATTGCATTTAACAGTGTTGTATAAGACTGTCGCTCAACTTGAGTGGAGGTGCTAGACTACAGGCTTGGTGAGTTTAGGTTACGTTATGCGTGTAGCTTGCCCCACGCCTCACGTGCTGGAGTGCTTACTGGGAGGGAATAATGCGTCAAGTGGGACCCTCCCACTCCGGTCGGCGATGGTACCAACCACGGTATATCAGCCAGCGCAACTAATCGAAAAATCAACGCTATCGTTCACGAGTCTGATGTGGAAAGCGTAGCAAAAGTTTTCGGAATAGTTAACTTGGGCCATACTGGGACGACACACAGACTGAAATCCGTACAGAACGGTGTAATCATACTCAGCTGAGGCGGGAAAAGACACACACAAACGTTCAGATAACACCTGGAAGAGCCAAATAATACGTTCACCATCCCATTCGAAGTAGAAACAAGGCCTCTGGAGTTGACGCCATTCCGTCAGACCTACTGATATCCTTCGAAGAGCCATCGACTGGGTTCCTTAACGGTTACCACAGAGAGAAAGCTAATTACACGTACAGCGAGAATGTACCTAATTCATCAGATACGAATTAGAGGCTACTGGCAAGTAAGCAGTCAGTCTTCATTTATTATATTTGGTTTTCCTCAAGGTTCCATGTATGGTCCGTTTCTTCTCCTTGTGTGCACTAATGACCTCTTGTCTGTTACATTGCCGGATGCTAAGTCTGTTTTGTTTGCAGATGATACAAACGTTGCAATAAATAGCAAGTCAAGTACAGATTTAGAAATGGCTGCTAATCAAATTTTCACTGACATTAATAACTGATTTAAAGCCCATTCACTGTCATTAAATTTTGGAAAGAACCACCGTATGCAGTTCAGAACCTTTAACAGATTTCCTTCCAGCATGTGTATAACATGTGATGTGCAGATCAATGAGGTTGACAGTGTTAAATTTGTGGGATTACAAGTCTATAATAAACTGAGTAGGAAATGACACTCCACAGAATTGCTGAAGCTCCTATACAAGTCTGTATTTGCAATGCGAATGATGTCAGATGTAGGAGATATAAATATAAAAAACCTGCATACTTTGCTCACTTTTATTCCATTCTGTCATATGGGATCATATTCTGGGTAAGTTGTCAAACCGAGCAAAAGTTTTTAGAGTACAAAAGCGTGCAATAAGACTCATTTGTGGTGTATATTCAAGAACATCGTGTAGAAACCTGTTCAAGAAACTAGGCGTTCTAAGCACTGTTTCTCACTATATTTATTCCTTAATTAAATGTGTTGCAAATAATGACTCTGTTTCCAACCAATTATCAGTACATAGTACCAATACTACGAATGTGAACAACCTAGATAAATACCTGAAATCAATTACCTTAGTCCAAAAAGGATCCAATATTCACGAACACACATTTTCAATAAATAGCCAGCAACTATTAAAAACTTAGTTGCGGATAAAGCACAGTTTAAACATAGTTTGAAAGACCTTTTGATAGGCAATTCCTTCTACGATATACATAAATATGTTAGCAGGGACTGTTAGACCAGCTTAAGTAAAAATTTCTGTTAGATTTCAGTTTTGACAGCATTTGGTCACAACAGTCAAGAGTAGGTATTTTGTATACGATAAAGTTATTAAAAGTGCAAAACTCTGTTTTATTCTGACTGTGTATTAATTGAAACTTCCTGGCAGATTAAAACTATTTGCTGGACCAAGACTCGAACTCGGGACTTTTGCCTTTCGTGGGCAAGTGCTCTACCGACTGAGCTACCCACGACGCGTCCTCACAGCTTCAATTCCGCCTGTACCTCGCCTCCTATATTAATTCTGTAAATAGTGGCATTTCCAATTTACTGTAATGTATTCACATATTTTGACAATGTTCTGACAAACGATCAGGGAAGTGAGTATTAATTCAGATGTTCAATTTTTTTATATCACACTTTCTGAATATTCCTCACCCATGGGAATCATCTTATTTTTTGGTTTATGGAACGAAAACTGAATCTAATCTAACCTCAAATCTTCCAGCTACGACAAAACTATTCCACCTGGTGTGCTAGATGAATGAGACAGGCGAAATATCCTCAGACTTGAAGAAGAATGTCGTAATTCTATTTCCAAAGAGGGCAATTGCTGACAGGTGTGAATATTAGTGAACTATCAGTGCAGTAAGTCTTGGTTGCAAAATACTAACGCGAATTCTTTGCAGGAAGAGGTAAAACTCGGGGAAGATCAGTTTTGAATACTGGAGAAATGTTGCCACACGCGAGGTAATACTGGCCCTACGACTTCTCTTAGAAGATAGGTTAAGAAAATGCAAACCGACGTTTGTAGCATTTGTAGACTTAGCAAAAGCTTTTGGCAATGTTGTCTAGAATTCACTCTTCGAAATTCTGAATGTAGCTTGGGGTGGAAGGTTATTTACAGCTTTTACAGAAACAAGACGCAGTTACAAAAGTTAAGGAGCATGAAGGGGAAGCAGTGGGTGAGATGGGAGTCGGACAGGGTTGTAACCTATGCCAGATGTTATTCGGTATGTACACTGAGCAAGCGACAAATGAAACCAAAGAAAAATTTAGAGGAATAAAAACTAGGTTTGTGGATGACATTGTAATCTTGTGAGGGACAGCAAATGACTTGGAAGAGCAGTTGAACGGAATGAACAGTGTCTTGAAAGGACAACATAAGATAAAAATCAACAAAAGCAAAGCAAGGATCATGGCATCTGGACGAATTACATCAGGTGATGCTGAGAGAATTAGATTAGGAAACGTTTCGCCTAAAGTACGAGTAGTACATGAGTTTTGTTATTTGGGCAGCAGAATTACTGGCCGAAGGAAAAAGTCTATAAAATGTACACTGACTGGCAAAAAGCGAAATTTTTTAATATCAAAGGTAGGTCTAACTGTTAGGAAGTCTCTTCTGAATGTATCTGTCTCGAGTATAACCACGTGTTGAAGTGAAACATAGACAATACACAGTTTAGATAAGAAGCGGATGGAAGCTTTTGAAATGTGGTACTACAAAAGAGTCGTGAAGATCAGATGAGTAGGTCACATAACTAATGAGGTGGTACGTACGAGCGGGTTGATCGTGCACGCTGACCTCGCGAGTCCACCGCTCGATTATTTGCAACAGTGGAATGCGAGTCAAGGGTGTATACGTGTGTGGCTGGGGCGAGTATGTCTTTCACTTAATATAATAAGTATTGCTCACTGTAATTTGTAGCATGTCATCTGTCGAAAGCTGGCTGAGTTCAATATACCCGAAGACCACAAACAAAAATAAGAAAAATAAAGTAGCTCAGCATCTAGTCGACCACACTGGCACACGACAGCTAGAATTTCAGCCTGCTGGTTTTCCAAATGCCTCCGGAAGACCACCTGTTTATAGCGCTTAGAACTAACGCTAGTGTTACTAACAATTACAAACCATAACATGTTGACAGTAGATGGCGTTTCACAGTCTAATGATTCAAAAGATCCGTTTATAGCAATGATTGGATGCACAAGTTCGTAACGTTTTTCCATACGTTTAATAAAAACAACGGATACACATAACAGAGATTTTAATCGTGAATAATATATTCTCCTTCACTATTCACAACACTGGGGTAACTTTTAGATTCCGCGACTGTAGAAATCAGGTGGTTTTGAGGCGAAGAACTCGTCGAGACATCTTCGGAACGCGTTTTTATTCGGCAAGGAAGTTCCTTGAAGACTGTTCAATAGAGAGCGGAAAAGGTGAAAATCTGAGGGTGCAAGATCAGATCAATAAGGTGGGTGCGGAATGACTTCCCAACCCACCTCCTATATATTGTTTTTTGTCAGTCTAGCAGAATACGGTTTGGCGTTATCATGGAGTAGCATCACTTCACGAAGTCTTCCTGGTCGTTGTTCTTAGACTGCGTCTCTAAGGCGTCTCAGTTGTTGACAGCAACTGTCAGCATTGATGGTTACACCTCGGGGAAGAAATACACCACACGATCGTTGTTCCACCAGATGCATAACATAATTATTTATAAATACGCACAGGTCATTGTACTAAGAGTTGCTGCTTTGTTTGGCCTCAATGATTACTTTCATTTCTTTGTGTTAGCATAAAGACACTATTTCTCGTCACCAGTAACGATGCAAGATAGGAATGGCCGATGTTGTTCACCAGCCAAGCAGAGATGCACGTACGGCCACCGGCTTATTTTTGTGATTTTCACAGACAACGTGCGGTACTCATACCCCGATTTTTGAACCTTCCCCACTGCATGCAAATGTCACACGATGGTGGAACTCCGAAGATTTTTCTGAATGTGGAGGGACACTAATGTGAAAAGGATCCTTCTTAAAACGAGAAAATCATTTTTTGCCGCGCTGTGGCCACTGGCCTTACTCACGGTGCAAATGTTTGTGGCTGCCTTCGCTGCTGCCACCCCGCTGTTGAACTCACACGGAAGAATTTGGCGGATATGTTCCGATTTCTTCACTTGGCATTCCATTTTGTAGCGGCCACAGCTCCACTCACTATCTCAAAATGACAAAATGACGATATGTTAACTCAGATAGCAACAGTGAACTACAAATGAAAAATGACAATCGATAAATGAACCGGAATACTAACACACAAAACAAAAAACGAACTTATGCACGATCCTAATATGTTCACTTACAAGGAAAATAATTTTCATTAAAATCGGAAAAAATTGCACGAGATTTATCCAACACTAGGTTGAAATATTGCAAAAGTAAATGAGTGACCAGTATTCTGTATGAGTAACGAATATTACCTGCACGGTGACAATGGGGATCATCTAACGTCAAGGTTACCTCGTTATCTTCAAGATCACAGATAAGTGTCCACCTGAGACAAGGGTCCATTGTTCTCCACACGTCAGTCACTTGGTCTTGTTACTTCTATTCTAGTGATCGTCATTGATTTTTCCTCTCGATCAGCTAGCCACTTGAGAGTTTTGGACTTGAAAATTTTGCAAACTTCATCTTCAGGAGTATTCCTGCCATAAATAATTGTCACTAAAGATTTTCCCCCAGCAATCAAAAAACTCAGCACGCCCGTGGTATTACTCGCACCATAGCGAATAGGGTTACTCGTACTTACCATGCGACTGACTCCTAAATTGTGTACCGTACACAGTACTGGAATGTTCATCAATAACCGTAAGATAGACTCCACACTCTTCCCTGCCACGCACCTCATCCTTTCACACAGTTTCGTTCTTTCCAGTTTGCAGCAGAGTATTGTGTCCAGTGCCATTTTTGCAATATATGATTATCATCTTTTTCATTCGGCATACATAGTTTTGTTACAGTTTTGTAGAGTTTTAAAAATACGAACTTTTTGAGACTGCAAATATGTGGCTTAAATGTTTAATACACATAAACAAATTACTCTTTTAAACAAATTACTCTTTTAAACAAATTGACAGGCTTCTATGAGGGTAGTCTGGAAAGTTCTCGGATCGATAGATAAAACGACGATTTATGCTTTCAGAGAAGTTTTATTTTTCAATGCATTTCATCTAGCGGTGTTCCAGTGCCATTATCTCCCGTCTACAGTTCCAACCGGAGCTGCATTTTGATTGAATGAAACGCAGTGACCAGCGTGAAATTTTTTCAGATTGGAGAATAGATGGAAGTTCGAGGGAATCAAATCTGGGGAATAGGGTGAATGTTCCAGCACTTGCCCATAGCCAAGATACTGTTGGGAGCATCACTTACGTTTATACCAAGCACTTTCCGTAAAGTGTCCTACGAATGCATTTGTGATCCACAGTGAGCACTCGCCGCACCCATTTTGATCAAAGCTTTCTCATGTTCAGTTCCTGATGCAAGATGTTATCAACACGTTTCTTTGATATCCATAGAGCATTATCATCTCACGCACCTTTATACGGTGATCTTCCTAAGTCATGTCTCATTTCCGGTGTGTTTGCACCTTTTGGACATCCTGCGCGTGGATAATCTTGGATGCTTTCACGACCACGTTTAAACTCGGCCGCCGATTTCTTCACTGTGTAAATTGAAGCTGCAGACCCGCTATATACATTTACAACAGCAAATGAATTTCGGTCAGTGTTAAACCTTCTTTTACGAAGAATTTAATCACTGCACGATACTCGATTTTTTCCCATTTTCAACACCACGGGCGCCGCAACTACTTCAAACGACTGCCAACAGTCAATAGCTGCCACGAATGACTTGTAATTTTACGCTACGTCTGCTAACACGTGTACGAGCGTCAGGAGGAAACATCGCACCAGTAGTGCTGCTATCTTTGGGCGAGGCCGAGAACTTTTCAGACAGCCCTCGTATTCCTCGAAAATTAGTACTTAACATCGATTAGATGTATACTAACCTGGTACTTAGATGTGAATATCAGATTGAAACCCCGAAGTTCCTGGGGGCTTCTAAATAACGGTGGGATTTAGAAATTTCTCTACAATTATGACACACACACACACTTAAATCGCTGTTACCACTGAAACAGGAATGGAGGAGCAAGTACGCACTGTTTAGCGAGTCCTTTATTACATGATACACACTTACACTGTGGCTCAGTGTGGGAGAGACAGTTTTTATTACGCTGACCAGAGTCCACGCCAGCCAATGTCCAAAGCACACTCCGCACACTCCTGCTGCTGGAGTGAGAGTGTGGACAGGCCTGTCACAGTCACAAAGTGCAGCAACTCCACACGCCACCATAGCCCCCCCCCCCCCCACCACCACCACTCGTTGGTGAGTGCGTGCATGGCTACCACGGGGCCCCAGCCTTTGGAGCGCTACTTCCCTTACCGTGCTGCTAATCTTTTGCCCTCCCTTGGGGACCAAGTCGTATGCCTTCTTCGGGAAACCGAAGGTCTTGCTAAAACTGAGCATGGCTTCGTCATGCCCACTAACTTCGTTTCCTGTCCCTCCTTTAATTACCCTTCCTCCGCTTTGGCGTTTGAGGTCTCTCTTTCTACTATTACTCTTCTTCCTCGCTATGCGTTCCTGAAGGCTGACACACGCGTTTGCCGCGTAAAAAGTGACTGGGTAACGCTTAATTCCCAGCCCCGGGTCGACAATTAGATCTCATACGTACCCCTGGCGAAGGTCAGGCTCCGGGAGGGGTGATTGCCTGACCTGGTACCTTCCTCTTTGCCGATTGGTCCCTCTGTCTCGAGTTCTGGAGGTGCGACCTGAAGCATGGACAATTACCTAAGGCAGGTGAACCCCCCCGCCCCCTCCACCTGAGGGGATGACAGCAGGAAGGAGCGCGCCATTGGAGACACTGGCAATCATGGCGGATTTCTCTACGATGACTTCCTCATCTCAGAAACGTAAATGGGTTGAAATGAGATAGTCGACTCCTCTCCAGGCTGCAGCCCGATACTTCGTGGCATCACGCACGGAAGATGGCTAAAATTACACTACAGTTAATCCATTTGTTATTCAGAAGGGTGTATATGCTATTGCTGGTCCTGTGCAATCCTGCTCTCAGTTGCATAATGGGAACTAGCTTTTGGAGACGGAGAGTGATTTCCAAGCACAGAAAATGTTTAATGCATTACTTCTACGCAGCTGTCCTGTTAAAGAAGAGGCCCACCACACTCTGAATTCCTCTCGTAGTGTCATATAGGCCTACGCACAGTAGCTTGATATCATGATCGAGGCTGAAATGACAGCCTATTTCACTGACCAGGGAGTGACTGCAGTCCACTGCTTCATGAAAATGGTTGATAAAGTATTATTGCCAACTCGCACTTCATTCCTCACATTTGACCGTGCGGTACTCCCATCAACAATTAAGGATGGCTGCGAATGTGTTACTGTCAGACCATATATCCCAAATCCCACATGTTGCTATAAATGTCAGCGCTACAACCACACCCGTGAATCTTGTAAAAATGCAACCAAATGCGTAATCTGTGGTAGAGACGCTCATGAGGGTGTGTCCATCTCCTTCCCAACACTGTATCAACTGCAAGGGTGAACGTGCTGCTTCCTCGCTTGACTGTCCAATCTACCTCAATGAGAGAGCCATTCAGCAGATCCGGGTGAAAGAAAAGGTTCCTAATCACATTGCTTGGAAGATGTTAAAATGTTGGCTATCCACAAACCTTGTACACTGCCCTCTGGAATTTATAGTACAGTTCTCACTACACTTCGAACTGTGAAGGATATGGCTACACAGACTTGCGACTTCCGATTTAGTGCCACCGCTGTGAAATCGTCCAGCTCCAAGCTCACACCTGCTACGGGTGCTCACCATACCAACAAATCTTCACTTACGCTAGTGTAATCTCATTCCTCACAATCAGAAGCAAGGAAATCCAAAAAGGAGTACTCCTGCGATGACTTCATGCACGCGTCTAGCCAACCAAAATCTGGGCCTGCACCTGACAAACTCCAGTATTCTAAGCAGCCAAAGGCAAACGATCTTCCCCTTCTCCATCTCGATGTTCTTCTTTAATGGTGTCACACCCTCACCCGGCCGATCTCCGTTTCACCGGGACGCACCGCCCACAAGCAGTCTGCTGGCCAACCAAAGGCGAGTAGCGACACCTCTGTCGAATTATGGACCAGGATCCTACAGCCTCTGAACCTGGTTGTTGTGCACGTTCGAACTGTGGCACTTGGTAGTCACTGCGGTGACTGCCGCCTTATTTGAGCCATCTCCTGTCTATCATCAGGTATGGTTATTGTCCAATGGAACATTTGGGGCATCAGATCCAACAGGGTTGAACTACAACTACTCTTTCGATCATACTGTATAGCAGTTTTCTGCCTCCAGGAAATAAATTTACGCCTTCACGATCGCTTTCAGCTCCCACACTTCACCTCAGTCCGTTTTGATCTCCCCCTGAGACTCACCGCGCGACCGCTACGGTCGCAGGTTCGAATCCTGCCTCGGGCATGGATGTGCGTGATGTGCTTAGGTTAGTTAGGTTTAACTAGTTCTAAGTTCTAGGGGACTGATGGCCTCAGATGTTCAGTCCCTTAGTGCTCAGAGCCATTTTCAACCCTGAGGTCCTTGGGAAATCATGTTGCTCATCCAGACGATGTCTATAGTCACATTGTTTGCTTCCACACCCAGCTTCAAGCTTTCCCTTCCCAGTTTCACCTCTCTTTGCAACGTCTGCTCACCCTCGTCTTCTGCTGTCACCAGGGCACACATTTTGCAACTATCACTCAATTTCTTCCCCCCTTTTTGCTGCTTGGCAACTTCAGAGCCCACCATCCCCTTTGGAGCTCTCCACGACCCTGTCCGAGAAGCTCCCTCGTTGTAGATATCTTCACCCAGATCAATCTAATCTGTTTGACATGGGTACACCCACATTTCTTGCCGCTTCCACACACTCCTTTTCCGACTTGGATCTTTCGATCTGTACTGCTCAGCTTGCTCGTCGTCTCGAGTAGTCCATTCTCTCCGACAAACACTCGCGTCACCATTTCCCCTGTGTCATTCGTTTGCTAACGGCTATCCTATCTGTGTGTCCATCCCAAGCTGACTGGCAGCTCTACTACTCACTGGCCAGTGTCGATGAACACCGTTTCCCCTGCATTGATGACTAGGTAGAATACCTTAGAAACGCTATTCTTACTGCCATGCAATGTTCCATACCTTGCAACTCTTCCTTGCCGTGACTTGTCGCCATCCCCTGGTGGACTAAGGCATGCCGCGACGCAATCCGCTCGCGGAGATGGGCTGTCCGCGATTTTGAACGCCACACCACAATGGCGAACTGCATCCGTTATAAACAACTGTGTGTGCATTGTCGCCGTACTTTTTCGGATAGCAAAAAAGCTAGTTGGCTTTCTTTTCAAAGCTCTTTTGACGGTTTTACGCCGTCTTCTGTTGTTTGGAGTAATGTCTGTCAGCTTTTGGGAACCGCGGTTCACTCCCCAGCTCCTGGTATGACCATAGCAAACAATGTCATTGTAGACCCTCTCAATATCTACAATACCCTGAGCCGATATTTTGCAGACATTTCGAGTTCCATCCACTACCATTCTCCCTTCCTCCCTCAGAAACGGGCGGCGGAGGCAAGTAGGACATCTTTCTCTTCCCAGAAATGAATGTTGCTATATACTTTTACTATGAGGGAGTTTAAACATGCTCTCCCTTTGTCCTGGTCATCCGCTCCAGGACCGGACGGCGTTCACGTCCTGATGTGGCAACATCTGTCTCATGGTGACCTACACTTCTTCCCCCATACGCATAACCGCCTTTGGACAGGTGGCACATTTCCCAGTCGCTGGCGTGAGGCCGTTGTGAATCACGTACCGAAGCCTGGTGACGGCAAATACCTCCCTTCCAGCTGCCGCCCAATTTCCCTCACCAGTAGCGTATGCAAGGTGATGGAATGTATGGTCAGTGGTCGGAAGGTGTGGTGGCGTGAGTCTCGGAATCTTCTCAGTAACGCTCAATGTGGATGCCGTAGGCACACTCTGCAATTGGTCATATCATCACATTGTCAACTCACATTATGAACAACTTTTTGCGGAAGTGCCAAACTGTGTCCGTGTTTCTTGATTTGGAGAAAGCGTATGACACGTCTGCTGGAAGACGTGTATCCTCCTCATTATTTACGAGTGGGACTTCCGGGGTCGCATGCTTCTTTTTATCCGGGAATTTTTAAAAGCCCTTGTTTTGAAACTACTTATGAGGTCAGCCCTGTCGGACACTTTTATTCAAGACAAACGGACGCCTTAGAGTTCTGCGCTCAGCATCTTCTTTCTTGCCGTAGTCATTAATCCTATTATGGTCCCCACCAGGTATTCCAGGCGCTCTTTTCGTTGATGATCTGTTGTAGCTCTCAATGAACCTGTTTACTTAAGTGGCATCTTCAGCGATGTCTTGGTCGTCTTACTCATGCAACATCAACAATGGCTTCCGCTTTTCCGCTGACAAGCCTGACTGTACGAACTTCTGGCGGCGACTGGAGTTTCTCCCGTCGTCCCTACGTCTCGGCCCATTCCTTCTTCCGTTCGTTGACACAACGAGATTATTGCGAGTCACGTCTGAGAGGAAACTAAGTTGGTTTTCCCATGTGTCTTACCTGGCAGCTCGTTGTACTTGCTTTCTCAGTGTTCTAAGTGTTTAATGAGATACCTCGTGGGGAGCGGATCAGACCATTCTCCTCCAGTTATACCGGTCCGTTGTCCATTGGAAATTGTATTACGGATGTAGTGTACACTACTGGCCATTAAAATTGCTACACCAAGAAGAAATGTAGATGATAAACAGGTATTCATTGGACAAATAAATTATACTAGAACTGACATGTGATCACATTGTCACACAGTTTGGGTGCATAGATCCTGAAAAATCAGTAGCCAGAACAATCACCTCTGGCCATAATAACGGCCTTGATATGTCTGGGCATTGAGTCAAACAGAGCTTGGATGGCGTGTACACGTACAGCTCCCCATGCAGCTTCAACACGATACCACAGTCCATCAAGAGAAGTGACTGGCGTATTGTGACGAGCCAGTTGCTCGGCCACCATTGACCAGACGTTTTCAGTTGGTGAGAGATCTGGAGAATGTGCTGGCCAGGGCAGCAGTCGAACATTTTCTGTATCCAGAAAGGCCCGTACAGGACCTGCAACATGCGGTCGTGCATTATCCTGCTGAAATGTATGGTTTCGCAGGGATCGATTGAAGGGTAGAATGGCTCTGAGCACTATGGGACATAACATCTTAGGTCATCAGTCCCTTAGATCTTAGAACGACTTAAACCTAACTAACCTAAGGACATCACACACATCCATGCCCCAGGTAGGATTCGAACCTGCGACCCTCAACCGATTCCAGACTGAAGCGCCTAGAACCGCACGGCCACACCGGCCGGCTGAAGGGTAGAGCCACGGGTCGTAACACATCTTAAATGTAACCTCCACTGTTCAAAGTGCCGCGAATGCGAACAAGAGGTGACCGAGACGTATAACCAATGGGACCCCATACCATCACGCCGGGTGATACGCCAGTATGGCGATGACGAATACACGCTTCCAATGTGCGTTCATCGCGATGTCGCCAAACACGGATGCGACCATCATGATGCTGTAAACAGAACCTGGATTCATTCGAAAAAATGACGTTTTGCTATTCGTGCACCCAGGTTCGTCGTTGAGTACACCATCGCAGGCGCTCCTGTCTGTGATGCAGCGTCAACGGTAACCTTAGCCACGGTCTCCGAGCTGATAGTCCATGCTGCTGCAAACGTCGTCGAACTGTTCGAGCAGATGGTTGTTGTCTTGCAAACGTATCCATCTGTTGGCTCAGGGATCGAGACGTTGCTGCACGATCCGTTACAGCCATGCGTTTAAGATGCCTGTCATCTTGACTGCTAGTGATACGAGGCCGTTGGGATACAGCACGGTGTTCCGTATTACCCTCCTGAACCCACCGATTCCATATTCTGCTAACTGTCATTGGATCTCGAACGACGCGAGCAGCAATGTCACGATACGATAAACCGCAATCTTGTTAGGTTACAATCCGATCTTTATCAAAGTCGGAAACGTGATGGTACGCATTTCTCCTCCTTACACGAGGCATCACAACATCGTTTCACCAGGCAACGCCGGTCAACTGCTATTTGTGTATGAGAAATCGGTTGGAAACTTTTCTCGTGTCAGCACGTTGTAGGTGTCGCCACCGGCGCCAACCTTGTGTGAATGCTCTGAAAAGCTAATCATTTGCATATCACAGCATCTTCTTCCGGTCGGTTGAATTTCGCGTCTGTAGCACGTTATCTTCGTGGTGTAGCAATTTTAATGGCCAGTAGTGTATATTCATCCGCACGTCCATAAATCTTACGTTGCCCCAACACCATCCACTATTGCGGGATACGTTTAGCCACTCGTGTCTTCTATTTTGTACTCCATTCACTCCCTAAAGACGCTACTCCTGGCCTCTTTTAAGCCGGCCGGAGTGGCCGCGCAGTTCTAGGCGCTATAGTCTGGAACCGAGCGACCGCTGCGGTCCCAGGTTCGAATCCTGCCTCGAGCATGGATGTGTGTGATGTCCTTAGGTTAGTTAGGTTTAATTAGTTCTAAGTTCTAGGCGACTGATGACCTCAGAAGTTAAGTCGCGTCGTGCTCAGAGCTATTTGAACCTGGCCTCGTTTATCACAGCAACATTCTCGCATTTCGCACTCGGCTTGGGGACAGTATCTTCGTCTACAATGACGGTTTCGACACCGACCAACGTATCGGGTGTGCCTTTGTACTTGGCTATAATCCTCTTCAATATCGGCTTCTTATCAAGTGCTCGGTTTTTACAGCGGAACGCTACACCCTTTATCAGGCCCCCCTGTACATCTGGCGACAGTAGCGGTCCAAATTGTGTTTCCTGCTCAGCTTCCGTCAGTGATCTTCAGAGTGTCGGCGCGCTGTACTCAGTCTCCACCTTTGAATACAACGGATCCAGGAACGCCTGCACCCGCTTACTGTGTGTGTGTGTGGGGGGGGGGGGGGGGGGGGCAACGTGGTGTTCCTGTGTGTTCCTGACCACGTCGGTGCGCCAGGAAACGAGTCTGCCGATGCTGCTACAAAGGCTGCAGCTCTCCTTCCTCGGCCTGCCGGTCGTTGTGTTCCCTCGGATGATGTTCGTGCCGCTCTCTGTCGGCGTGTAGTATAACTCTGGAGTGCCCGATGGTCTTCTCTGCAGGGGAGCATACTCCGGCACATTAAACCTCTCCCAACAGCTTCGTCGACTTCCTCTCGGCCCTCAAGTCGCGAGCGCGAGGAGGTCATTTTAGCCCGGCTGCGTGTGGGACACTGTCGCTTTAGTCACCGCCGTTTGTTAAGTGACGACCCTGCCGCACTCTGTGCTTACTGCTCTCAACCCTTGACGGTGTGCCGTTTTCTGATCCGGTGCCCATTTTTTAGTTGTTTGCTTGTATGTCTACGCTTGACGTCTACTTTGTCAGATGTTTTAGCGGATGACACGCGCTCTGTCGATCGCATCTTACTTTTTATTCGCCGCAGCGACATGGCGAAGCAAATTTGATCCACCCCACAGGGACATTCGCCATTTTATAGTGTTTTGAGAAATTTTCCCTATTAACGTCCTTGACCTAGGTTGCACCTGTTTTAAAGTTACTTGATTGGGTTTTTGCCTTTTCCCCTCAAGTTTTTATTTAGTAGCCTACTTGTTTCTTGTTATGTTATGGTACGAGCTCTTATAACCTTAGCAGTTTCGTATCCTAAAGCACGTACGAAAGGAAGCCATCATAGTCTTCTATTGGGCACAGTGGATGGAGCCCTTTGCCCGCGATTATCGCTCACTCATCCAACAACGAGATTAACTTTTCTCTGCACTCATCAGGCCGCAAGAAGGAGGCACTCGTGCTGTATGTAGATAGGTGTCGCCAGCGTTACATACTAACCATTATAAATGACTTTTTAATCGCCAGTAGTGGTACATTTTATTAACAACGCAACATATTATCCCTACTTTTATATAGCTATGCACACATTTTGACCACAAACTTTAGGGATGCGAAACTCCATGTAGAGTAAACTCAAAGGGAGTGCAATGACCACATACATGTTTTATTAGAGCGCGCGTATACTTTAACTATTCCACCTGTCAATATGCATATCTGTTTGAAAAACTGAAACAAATCTGTGTTCTACATATATGTGTTGTGAAAAGTATATGGAGGTTTGCAATACTTGATTCTGTTACACAGAACAATGAGATTATCACATTCGTAATCCACATGTGAAGAGAACTGTGCTTGGGATTCTAGGCTGAATCTGAAGATTATTGTTAGTAAATCTCCGTAGTAACTCTTAATTTCTCGCGCATGGGATGCTGTAGTCGACTGAAAGATGTGTTTTTTTGTGTAGATTATGACGGTCAACTAGATTTCCTTAATATTTCTCCAACAAACCTCAGTAAGTATCTGACTCTCCTGCAAATTGTATTATGTAATCACTCTTCCTTAGCTCTGTCCGAATGGCTACTCCCAGGTATTATAAACTTGCTACCGATTCCAGTGACTTACTACCAATAGCGTAATCGAACAGTAATGGACGTCCTCAAAGAACAATACGTTAGATCCGTCCTCTGTGCCAGTCATCGATTAGTATCTTGTAAAAGTAAGTTGTTTCGTTGATGAATTACATAGCTGTCAGCCAGACATCCACATTTTAGCTCGCTCCAGATGCTTACTCGTAGGTAGTTTTACGGAGTGGGGGGACAAGTGAAGGCTGCTGCTGCTGCTGCTGCTGCTGCTGCTGCTGCGCACAAATCATTGCGGTGCTTGTCGTCAGTGCCCTCTAGGTGTCCCTGTAAACTACTGCACTCCGCTAGTGTTGCAACCCTGCTATGCACAACAGCATCGTCTGCCAACAGTTTACATCCAGGCGCAAGTTTTGGCTGCATTTCAAGGTCATCCAAGTAGGAACTTCTCTAAACACGTAAGTAGCATCTGCTCGCACACACTGGTGATAACTAATTTAATGTTTAAACAATGGGCACTACTGTTGGGATAGTATAGGAGTAATTGTAGTGTCTTTATTAAAGCAAGCATCACACCACGGAGTGCCCCCCCAGCCGCCGGGGCCAGACCTCGCAGCCTCTGCTGTTACTAAACATCTCCGTTATCGTGAGATTACATGACTCCAGGTCATGTCTTCTGCTGCTGCCCTCAGAGGAAGAATTGGAGTCGCTACTCGTCCAGTTAACCGCCAGTTCAATCACGAGACCTCTTCGAGCAGATCGCGTAGCCTAAGTAATGTGTAATCTAGTATATGTGCATACGCTGTCTGGCCAGAAGCATCCAGGTGTCCACCGGTAATGCTACCGACACATTAGTGACTGGAGATTCAGCAGATCCGAGTCGTCCGGTGCATTTTCGCAGGTCATTAGCGAAATGACCTGCGAAAGAGAAACTTTAAACAATAATGATATCGCTTGTCACCGGCGATCCTTTCATGCTTGCGGTCTAAGCACATAACTGATCTGCTTTGCTTGCTTCTTTTCGCCATGCGTATTGTGCAAATCAAGACAAGCATATTCCATACGGAATAAATCCTGTACTATATGTATAAATATCCAAGTTTTCTACTGTTAAAATAATCAATACTTTTATAAATCTTACCTTTGGCTGAAATAAACAGAATCTCTTTACGAATATTGCGCATCACGTTAATGTAAGATCAAAAATAAGTCAGCAGTTCATTTGAAGTTTTGTTCGTGCTGTTTTTAAAAAATTGTAGAGTTCATGGTCATATAAATAGCTGGAGTTCATTGCAAATACTATAACTTCATATTATTTTGTTCCTGGGCTTTCATGTTAATGGCAGTCTTTATTAAAGTATTTGCCATAAATTGACTGAATTATATGTTAATATACACTGAAGCGCCAAAGAAACTGGTACAGACATGCGCATTCAAATACAGAGACATGTAAACAGGCAGAATACGGCTCTTGGTCGAGAACACCTATAAAAGACAAAAAGAGTCTGGCGCAGTTGTTAGATCGGTTACTGCTGCTACAATGACAGGTTATCAAGATGTAAGTGAGTCTGAACGTGGTGCTATAGTCGGCGCACAAACTCTGCGACAAAGCATCGCCGAGGTAGCGATGAAGTGGGGATTTTCCCGTACGACCATTTCACGAGTATTCCATGGTATAACATCAAATTTCCGCCATCGCTGCGGCCGGAAAAAGATAGCGAGAACGGGAAGAACGACTACTGAAGAGAATCGTTCCACGTGACAGAACTGCAACCCTTCCGCAAATTGCTGCAGACTTCAATGCTGGGCCGTCGACAAGTGTCAGCGTGCGAAACATTCAACGAAACGTCATCGATATGGGCTTTAGGAGCTGAAGGCCCACTATGTACCCTTGATGACAGTACGACACGAAGTTTTACGCCTCGCCGGGGTCCGTCAACGCCAACATTTCCCCCAGGGGGCTCACCACTCTTTGACGGGTTCGTGCTTGGCTACCATGGGGCCACACCCTTTGCAGCATCTTTTCACTTCTATGCTGCGTGTCTGTCGTCTTGCTATTGTCTTTCGCCTCCTGTGGGGAATACGTCTGGGTTGTTGGGAAAGTTCTGCATTGTCTGTTGCTGACGTAAGAACACTCTCACAACTGGTTTTCGCTCTTTTTTCCTTTCTTTGTTTTCCTTCTCCTCTCGTTCCTCCGCTTCGGCGTTTGAGGTTCCTCTTCTTCTTCTTCTTCTTCTTCTTCTTCTTCTTCCTACCTGTGCGTTCCTGAAGGCCGGCCCACGCGTCTGACACGTAACAGGTGACTGGGTAACGGGAAATTTCCAGCACCGGGTCGACAGGTAGGGTTCGAATCTATCCTCTCGTACAGGTCAGGCCCAGGGAGGGGTGATTGCCTGAGCTGCAACCTTCCCAAAATGCCGATTGATCCCTCTGTCAGGTGTTCAGGAGAGGTGAATAATCACGTAAGGCTGGTGCGCCCCCTTGTGCAGGGGACCCCCGATTGTGTGCCATCGGAGACGCTGGCAGTCATGGGGGATTTTCTCGCAACGAGCCGATCATCTGATTATGAAGATGTAATGTAAACGTAATGAGGCTAATGATTCAAAGACGCTTCCCGCTGCACTACGGTTCCTCGTGGTCTCACGTACTGAGACGGTTAGTCCTTCACTACGGTAAATCCGTTTATTATTCAGAAAGGTGTTGTTGCAATTGCTGGCCCTGTGAAATCCTGCTCTTGTTTACGGAATGGCACTTTGCTTTTGGCGACTACTTCTGATTCTCAAGCACAACAAATGCTTGCCGCCTCGCTTCTCCACGGCTACCCTGTTCGTGTCGAGGCCCACGGAACCAGAATTCTTCCCGTGGTGTTATTTACACTAGGCTGCTCGACAGTCTAACCGAGACCGAAATCAAATCTCACTTGTCTGATCAGGGTGTCATTTCCATCCATCGTGCCCACCCACAGTCTTTTCCTCACCTTTGTTAGAGTGGTGTTTCTTTCCAAGATCAAAGCAGGCTATGAAATTATCACAGTCCGGTCGTACACTGCGAACCCGATACGCTGCTGCCAGTGTCATCGTTTCGGCCACACTAGAACGTTTTGTCGACACCCAGCCAGATGTGTAACCTGTGGTAGGGATGTGCACGAGGGTGATTGTCCGTCTCCTTCTCCCGCTGTATCAACTGCAATGGCGGCCACGCCGCCTCCTATAGGGAATGGTCCGTGTATTGTGATCAGTGGGCTGTCCAAGAGGGTAAAGGAAAAAGTGCCTTATCGTGTCGCTAGTCTAAAACCTGCCTTCTCCCATCTGGCTCCTATGGAGAACATGACCACGCAGACATGCGACCTCAAATTCAGCTTTGAGGTTGTGAAATCGCCCAGTATCAAGGTAGCACGCCACCCCCCTGTCCAGCTGTGCAACAAGCCATCAAACTCTCGCCTCAATGGGCGAAGCCACCAGCCAACCCGGTAGGCGGGAAAGAACAGAAGGAATACTCCCGTGAAGACTTCCTACACCTTTCCTGCCAAACAACTGCGGAGTCTTACTCTAACCGGAAAGACTCGAAGAATTCCACCAAAAGCAAACGGTCTTCTCCTTCGCCTACTCTGAGATCCTCTTCGACGGTGTCGCCAATTGATACCTTAGCCCGGCCGGCCTCCGTTTCGCCGGTGCGGACCAACAACCGTTTTTCAGCCTTGGACTCCACAGACCGACAGCACAATCAAGCTGATGCTTCTGTGGACCACATGGAGCAGGATCCTCCTGCTTCTGTGCCCAGTAGTAGCGACTCTTCACAGGCTGTCACTCGGCAGCCGCCGAGGTGACACCCCTACATATCTTCATCATCTCTCCTCCAATGGAACGTTCGTGGCCTTTGGTCCCACAAAGATGATTTACGGCTGCTTTTAGCATCGCAGCGTCCCCTTGTACTCTGCCCTCAGGAAATGAAATTGCACCCTCACGAATGCTTTGAGCTTTCACATTTCGTACCGATTCGTTTTGACCTTCCCCCTGAGATCGACATTCCATCTCTTGGGGGCGGCATGCTGCTCATACGGGATGACATTCATAGTCAGCCCATCTCCCTGACTACCCATCTTCAAGCTGTTGCGGTTTGCCTTTTCCTTCTCTACCTGACTTTTTCCCTCTGTACCATTTATGTCCCTCCGTCATTCAATGTCACCAGGGCAGACTTCGTTGAGCTTATTGGGCAGCTACCTCCCCAATTTCTGCAGTTTGGTGACTTTAATGTGCATCATCCCGTTCGGTGTTCTCCTAGAACCTGTCAGAGAGGTGCCCTCTTGGATGATCTTCTTAATCAACTCAACCTCTTCTCAGAATGAATTTTCACTCTGCAGCGGAGTGTGCGCTGATATGAAACTTCCTGGCAGATTAAAACTGTGTGCCCGAGTTCGAGTCTCGGTCGGGCACACAGTTTTAATCAACCTCTTCTGCCTTAACACTGGAATACCCACTTTCCTTTCCGACTCCTTCCACACCTATTCCCATTTGGACGTATCTTTGTGCACTGCCTTGCTTGCCCATCATCTTCAGTGGTCCGCTCTTCCTGACACATACTCGAGCGACCATTTCCCATGCGCTATCCGTTTACTGACTCCTACCCCACCTGCGTGCACACCCAAATGGCAGCTTACTAAGGCTGACTAGCGGCTTTAGTTCTCCCTCGCGGCCTTCGAACAACAAGATTTCCCCAGTTCTAATGACCAGGTGGAATATCTCACAAACGTTACCCTTACCGATGCAGAACGTTTCATTCCTCGCACTTCGTCTTCACCAGGCCGTGTCGCAGTTCCTCGGTGGACTAGGCGTAACGCGACGCAATTCGCGCACGGAGACGTGCTCTTCGCTCTTTTAACCGTCATCCTACGCTGGAAAACTGCATTTCTTTATAAACAGACGCGTGCGAAGTGTCGTCGCGTTCTTCAGGATAGCAAAAAAGCTAGCTAGCTTTCATTCACTAGTTCTTTCAACAGTTCCAGCCCTTCCTCTGTCGTGTGGGACACCTTTCGACGGCTCTCTGGGACCAAGATCCATTCGCCAGTTTCCGGCCTGACAGTAGCAGACGATGCTACCGTGGACTCTATTGCGATCTCCAACTCCATGGGCCGGGACTTTGCGGAAGTTTCGAGCTCTTTCCACTGTCACCCTGCCTTCCTCCATCGGAAACGAGCGGAGGAAGCGCGGGCGATACCCTTCTCTTCTTAGAATCGTCAGTGCCATAATGCCGCCTTACTATGAGGGAGCTAGATCATGCTCTCATTTCATCCCGATCCTCCGCCCCAGGGCCAGATGCCATCCACATTCAGATATTGCAGCACCTTTCGCTTGCGAGCAAGCACTTTCTACTTAATACGTACAACCGTATCTGGGCAGAGAGCACAAACCCATAACTAAGCCTGGTGAGGACAAAAACCTTCCTTCTTGCTACCGCCCCATCTCTCTGACGAGCCGCGTTTGGTGATGGAACGTATGATTCATTCCCATCTGGTGTGGTGACTTGAGTCTCGCAATTTACTAACGAATGCACAGTGTGGATTTAGAGCGTAGCGTTCTGCAGTTGACCATCTCCTTATTTTGTCCATCCATGTCACGAATGGTTTTCTGCGGAAATCCCATACTGTGACCGTGTTTTTCGATTTGGAGAAGGCCTACAACACCTGCTGGAGAACTGGTATCCTCTGTACTCTTTACACGTGCGGCTTCCGTGACCGCCTGCCCTTTTTGCTTCAGGAATTTGTAAAAGACCGAGTTTTCAAGGTGCGTGCGGGTTCTGCCTTGTCGGACACCTTTATCCAGGAAAACGGTGTGCGTGAGGGTTCCATCCTGAGCGTCCTCCTCCTTGCTATTGCCATTAACCCTGTAATGACCTTGGAAAAAGGGACCGATGACCATCGCAGTCTGGTCCCTTTAATCCCACAAACCAACTAACCAACCAACCTGTAATGACCTGTTTCCCGCTGGTCATCTCCGGCTCCCTTTTCGTTGACGATTTTGCCGTCTATTGCAATTCTTCACCGACCTGTCTTAGCGGCGTCTTGATCGTCTTTACTCCTGGAGCATCGACAATGGCTTTCGCTTTTCCAACGACAAAACCGTCTGTATGAATTTCTGGCGGCGCAAATGGCTTCTCCCACCATCTTTACATCTTGGGCCTGTTGCCCTTCTGTTCGTTGAAACTACGAAATTCCTGGGGATCATTCTAGATAGGAAACGCTCTTGGTCCTCCTATGTGTCTTACCTGGCAGCCTGTTGTACGAGGTCCCTTGATGTCCTACGTGTCCTCAATGGCACTTCCTGGGGTGCCGTTGGAACCTCCCTCCTCCGTTTGTACCCGTCCCTTGTCCGTTCGAAAATCGATTATAGGTGCTTTGTGTGTCTGCACGTCCATCCCTCTTACGCCGTCTCCATCCACCATCGTGGCATCCGTTTGTCCACTGGCACCTTTTACACTAGCCCGGTTGAGAATCTGTTTGATGAAGCTGCTGAACTACCACTGACCTACCGCCGTGACTTTCTCCTCAGCAGGTATGCATACCGTTTGTCTGCCATGCGTGGCTACCCATCGTTTGTCTCCTTTGATCACTCCTTTGATCGTCAGTATGGGGCGCGTCCCTCTTCTCTGCTACCTCCTGGAGCCCGCTTTCGGCACTTATAACGGCGCCTTAACTCCACACTACCTGCACCTTTCGTCGTGGGTGTGAACCCTTCACCACGTTGACTTCGTGAAGCGGCCCATCTTAACCTCGGCCTTCATTCGCTTCCTATGGACACGACTCGAGCCTCGCTCTATCGCCATCAGTTTCACGACCTTCTCATGGAACTTCACGATAGTACTTTTGTGTACACTGATGGCTCTCGGACTGACCGTGTAGTCGGTGTGTGCGTGATTGGCGCACGTGTGTTTTTCGATACCGGCTTCCCGCACACAGCTCAATATTTACAGCCGAGCTCTTCGCCCTGTATCAGGCCACGGAGCACATCCGGCGACACAGGCTTCTCAATTGTGTCGTCTGCTCAGACTCACTCAGCGACGTTCAAAGTCTATGTGCGTTGTACACCGCCCATCCATTAGTGCAACGGGTCCAGGAAAACTATTTCTTGCTGGCTCTTGGTGGAGCCACTGTGGTGTTTACGTGGATTTCTGGCCATGTCGGTCTGCCAGGAAACGAGGCTGCTGACCCTGCTGCCAAGGCTGCAGTCCTCGTACCTCAGCCCGTGAGTTCCTACATTCCCTCCGATGATCTCTTTGTTGCCGTCTGTCAGGAGGGGGTGTCCCTTTGGCATCGCCAACGGTCCTCTCTTCACGGGAACAAGCTCCGGCTTATTAAGCCTCTCCCAGCGGCTTGGACGACAGCCTCTCGGCCCTCCCGCCGGGAGGAGGTCATTTTAACTCGGCTGCGTATCGGGCACTGCCTTTTTAGGTATCGTCATTTGATAAGTGGCGCTACCCCACCACTCTGTACACATTGCGCTCAAGTTTTAACTGTGCGCCACTTCCTGACGGATGATCATTTTTTAACCGTTTACGTTCCCTCCTTGGTTTGCCGTCTGAGTTACCGGCCGTTTTAGCAAATGACGTACGGGATGTCGACCACGTCTTACTTTTTGTCCTTCAAAGCAATGTTGCAAAGGTCATTTAATTTTTAGTGTTGGTCCTCCGTTTGTGTATGGTGTCTTTTTTAGCTCGTTTTGCTGGTCCCTGTTTTTAGCTGTCTTCTCTTACGTCAGTTGGGACTGACGTATAGTCGTTTTTAAAGTCCTCTCTGCCTTCGTGTTCTATAGTTTTGACTTGGGCGCATATGACCCTAGTTGTTTTTTCGCCCTAAAGCAAAACAAAACAACAAACAAACAACGCCGACATAGGACTATTGGTGACTGGAAACATTTTGCCTGGTCGGACGAGTCTCATTTCAAATTGTATCGAGTGGATGAACGTGTACGGGAATGGAGACAACCTCATGAATCCATGGACTCTGCATGTCAGCAGGGGACTGTTAAAGCTGGTGAAGGCTTTGCAGTGGTGTGGGGTGTGTGCAGTTGGAGTGATATGGGCCCCCTCATACGTCTAGATACGACTCTGACAGATGATACGTACGTAAACATCCTGTGTGATCACCTGCATCCACTCATGTCCATAGCGCATTCCTACAGACTTGGCCAATTCCAGCAGGACAATGAGACACCGCACACGTTCAGAATTGGTACAGAGTGGCTCCAGGAACACTATTCTGGGTTTAAACAATTCCGCTGGCCACCAAACTCCCCAGAGATGAACATTTTTGAGCATATCTGGGATGCTTTGCAACGTGCTGTTCAGAAGAGATCTCCACCCCGATTTATGGACAGCCCTGCAGGAATCGTGACGTGAATTCCCTCCAGCACTACTTCTGACATTAGTCGAGTCCATGCCACGTCGTTTTGCGGCCCTTCTGCGTGTTCACGGGGGCCCTGCTCGGTACTAGGTGTACCAGCTTCTTTGGCTCTCCAGTGTATTTCGCCTTTCGATTATAAGCATAGGTGCGGTACTGTGTGAAGTGTCTTTCGGAAATGCCGCATGTACCTGGTTGCCTAGGTCGACTCCTTTCAGTACGTCACGCGAGGAAAGTGCGGGTTGTGTTTTACGTGATTAGTGTTTTCGGATTCGTCGCTTTTTGGCGCGGTCGTTGTGATCGAGGTGCCTCGTTACTTGTGCCGAAGTCGTTGCTCCGACCCCACTTTGGCTGATGGCACAACGGAAGAAGGGAACTGGGAGTGGCACCAGAAGGTGAGGAGCAGCCGCCACGCGAGGCGGTCGGCGCGAGCCGGGACGGCGGTGCGCTGCCGTAGTGCGCGGAGCGCCGCTCTGGTTTTTGCGGGTCGGCGGCGATAAGGCGGTCTGTTTCCAGAGAAGCGCCGGCCGTAACGCGTTCCTGGAAGGCGGCCTGCCTGTGTATGCGAGTGCAGAGCACAGAGCCGGCGGCGGCGTGCCAGACTTAACGAGGGCCGACGCCCGGCCTGTCACCGCTCCGCTCGTTACCGCCCCGGAAGCAGCCGCAACAGCGCGGCAGCTCGTTCAGCTTTCCGGTGGGGCATGTTCGGTCTGCAGAGCTCCGAGTTCGGCAGACCCGCCGTGTCACCGCTGTTTACCCCTCGCTATTTGTTCGTGGTATGGAGCACGTTCACAGGTCCAGTGGCTGGATGAACTAAAAGAGGCAGTCTAGTGACCTCCACAATCCTCCAAAATGAATGGGAACGACAGAAGAAATGGATGGGGTTTCTCACGTTACAATACCGTGCAGAAAGAATTTAAAGAGCAAAAAATTGCAACGATCGACAGACGGGGTTCATTGTTCTGCATATCGAAAGGCACTTTGTGCTAAATTTTCAAGCACGGAGTGCTCGATGAAATTGGGCGTACGAATAATGAAATCGCTGAAGTTGCAGCCATTATTCTGTCGCCGTTTGTACCAGTTTTCAATAGTATTAAACAAAGAGTACAGGAACTCCGCATGTGGCCGCTATCGACAGGGGATCTCAAGTTGATTCCGTATTTCTAGATTTCCGGAAAGCTTTTGACACCGTTCCTCACAAGCGACTTCTAATCAAGCTGCGGGCCTATGGGGTATCGTCTCAGTTGTGCGACTGGATTCGTGATTTCCTGTCAGGAAGGTCGCAGTTCGTAGTAATAGACGGCAAATCATCGAGTAAAACTCAAGTGATATCAGGTGTTCCCCAGGGAAGCGTCTTGGGACCTCTGCTGTTCCTGAGCTATATAAATGACCTGGGTGACAATCTGAGCAGTTCTCTTAGGTTGTTCGCAGATGATGCTGTAATTTAGTAAGGTCATACGAAGACCAGTATCAGTTGCAAAGCGATTTAGAAAAGATTCCTGTATGGTGTGGCAGTTGACGCTAAATAATGAAAAGTGTGAGGTGATCCACATGAGTTCCAAAAGAAATCCGTTGTAATTCGATTACTCGGTAAATAGTACAAATCTCAAGGCTGTCAATTCAACTAAGTACCTGGGTGTTAAAATTACGAACAACTTCAGTTGGAAAGACCACATAGATAATATTGTGCGGAAGGCGAGCCAAAGGTTGCGTTTCATTGGCAGGGCACTTGGAAGATGCAACAAGTCCACTAAAGAGACAGCTTACACTACACTCGTTCGTCCTCTGTTAGAATATTGCTGCGCAGTCTGGGATCCTTACCAGGTGGGATTGACGGAGGAAATCGAAAGGGTGCAAAAAAGTGCTGCTCGTTTTGTATAATCACGTAATAGGGGAGAGAGTGTGGCAGATATGATACGCGAGTTGGGATGGAAGTCATTAAAGCAAAGATGTTTTTCGTCGCAGTGAGATCTATTTACGAAATTTCAGTCACCAACTTTCTCTTCCGAATGCGAAAATACACTCCTGGAAATTGAAATAAGAACACCGTGAATTCATTGTCCCAGGAAGGGGAAACTTTATTGACACATTCCTCGGGTCAGATACATCACATGATCACACCGACAGAACCACAGGCACATAGACACAGGCAACAGAGCATGCACAATGTCGGCACTAGTACAGTGTATATCCACCTTTCGCAGCAATGCAGGCTGCTATTCTCCCATGGAGACGATCGTAGAGATGCTGGATGTAGTCCTGTGGAACGGCTTGCCATGCCATTTCCACCTGGCGCCTCAGTTGGACCAGCGTTCGTGCTGGACGTGCAGACCGCGTGAGACGACGCTTCATCCAGTCCCAAACATGCTCAATGGGGGACAGATCCGGAGATCTTGCTGGCCAGGGTAGTTGACTTACACCTTCTAGAGCACGTTGGGTGGCACGGGATACATGCGGACGTGCATTGTCCTGTTGGAACAGCAAGTTCCCTTGCCGGTCTAGGAATGGTAGAACGATGGGTTCGATGACGGTTTGGATGTACCGTGCACTATTCAGTGTCTCCTCGACGATTACCAGTGGTGTACGGCCAGTGTAGGAGATCGCTCCCCACACCATGATGCCGGGTGTTGGCCCTGTGTGCCTCGGTCGTATGCAGTCCTGATTGTGGCGCTCACCTGCACGGCGCCAAACACGCATACGACCATCATTGGCACCAAGGCAGAAGCGACTCTCATCGCTGAAGACGACACGTCTCCATTCGTCCCTCCATTCACGCCTGTCGCGACACCACTGGAGGCGGGCTGCACGATGTTGGGGCGTGAGCGGAAGACGGCCTAACGGTGTGCGGGACCGTAGCCCAGCTTCATGGAGACGGTTGCGAATGGTCCTCGCCGATACCCCAGGAGCAACAGTGTCCCTAATTTGCTGGGAAGTGGCGGTGCGGTCCCCTACGGCACTGCGTAGGATCCTACGGTCTTGGCGTGCATCCGTGCGTCGCTGCGGTCCGGTCCCAGGTCGACGGGCACGTGCACCTTCCGCCGACCACTGGCGACAACATCGATGTACTGTGGAGACCTCACGCCCCACGTGTTGAGCAATTCGGCGGTACGTCCACCCGGCCTCCCGCATGCCCACTATACGCCCTCGCTCAAAGTCCGTCAATTGCACATACGGTTCACGTCCACGCTGTCGCGGCATGCTACCAGTGTTAAAGACTGCGATGGAGCTCCGTATGCCACGGCAAACTGGCTGACACTGACGGCGGCGGTGCACAAATGCTGCGCAGCTAGCGCCATTCGACGGCCAACACCGCGGTTCCTGGTGTGTCCGCTGTGCCGTGCGTGTGATCATTGCTTGTACAGCCCTCTCGCAGTGTCCGGAGCAAGTATGGTGGGTCTGACACACCGGTGTCAATGTGTTCTTTTTTCCATTTCCAGGAGTGTATTTTGTTGAGCCCAACCTACATAGGTAGGAATGATCATCAAAATAAAATAAGAGAAATCAGAGCTCGAACAGAAAGGTTTAGGTGTTCGTTTTTCCCGCGTGCTGTTCGGGAGTGGAATGGTAGAGAGATAGTATGATTGTGGTTCGATGAACCCTCTGCCAAGCACTTAAATGTGAATTGCAGAGTAATCATGTAGATGTAGATGGGTGCAGAGTATGTTGGTTAAGTCAAGGGGCACGCCTGGAACGATTTTCCGATTTAAAACTCACTATTGTTGAATTTATGAAGGAAGAAGGAGTGCAGGAACGAAAATTAGAACATCCGGAATGGATTGCAGACTTCATATTTTAAGTGGACTTGACTGCGCACCGATCACTGTAAGTCATTGCAGGGAACGGAGGGGATAGGCGAAATAATGTGAACAGTGGTAGTAATGGGACGGTTATGTCTGACGGTCAACAAAGCACGCACGTGTCGCGCTGGACCTTGCGTTCAATGCGGATTAGGCATCATTGCACGTTTTTTACGAGTAGTGCACACTTCGTATTTGCATTCGGACGCCTTATTAACAAACCATTCCCATGTAAATACATACGTTCACATTATTTTGCCTATCCCCAGTAACTTCTTTCTCATTTAAGGGGGTTGCATTTCAAAAGAAAATGGCGTCGTACAAGGGACACATTCTGACAAAGACAGTCCAGTTGCCCAAGGCCACAAAACGCGAGATTCGAAGAATTCGTTGTGACCCTGAAACAATTGCGAGTTTTTGAGGACACTGTTAATCAAGCATCTGTTCTCAAGCTCTTTTCGAGACCGTTTGCCGTTTCACTTGAAAGCAGTCCTGTGAACGTGCCAATGTAACTGATTGACCTGCAAGGTAATTCCACTTTTAATGACAAATCTTTTTACGTTGAAACTGCCCAAGATATCTACATTTTTTTCTGCAGGTCAATTTCCATGCCTCTCTAATGAGGTTGCTAAAGTACGTCAATATTTCGATTAACATGGGTGTGTCAGCGATCTCTTTTCGATAGTGAAACTAAATACGTCGCGATTACGTGACAACTTGAAACTCTGTTAATTTGTCTGCGTCTGTCCGTATGCTGACAGTTTGAACCAAACAAAAATTATATTATCTCTTCGACTCGTCGAAAATAAATAATGCGGAAAATCTGTTTTGTTTGTGATCTGTGTTGTAGAGAAATGTGAAACGTAAAAGCAAGTAGTATACAATACTGCCATTTGAGTGCGGCGTGTTCGCAGTGTTCCCCTCTTCTCTCTCCTCACGGCCAGACAGCGTTGCGTGGCCGTGGGGGAAGCGCGCTAGCCAGGCTCTTTGGCTCGCGGGCCCGGGCACGGTCGGCGAGCCAAAATCTTGGCCGCCCCTGGCGTAGGGGTTTCCCTCAGTGCCGTCACAGCGCGCCGTCAAACCGACAGCCGGGTCACGGAGCCTAGTGCACACAACCGGGTTTCCGTCGCTACGCGCTGTGTCAAGTGGAACTGACAGTTGGTCTCATTTGTAACTTTAATCAATGGATACCCTGCAAATCACATTTAAGTGCCTGGCAGAGGGTCGTCGAACCACCTTCAGTATACTTCTCAATCATTCCGCTCTCTAACACCGAGCGGAAAAAACCAACACCGATATCTTTCCGTGCGAGCTCCGATTTCCCTTATATTATTATGCTGATTGTTTCTCCATATGTAGGTCGGCGACAAAATATTTTCACACACGGAGGAGAAACTTGGTTATTGAAATTTTCTGAGAATACCCCCGCCCAACGAAAAACGCCTTTGTTTTCATGATGTCCATCCCAAATCTTGTATCATTTCAGTGACACAGCCTCCCCTATCATCGATCACTGATTTTACTGTTAGTTTTACAGTTAGTATTGCACTTATAGTAGAGTGGTTAACATAATTTCTCCGGAATTCACAACACTAATGCGACTGTTGTCGTTTGTATACGTGGACGGATCAAACATTGTATTGACAGTTGTTCAGTGAATACCTCGAGAGGAATTGTCTCTAAATCATCGTCATTCATAGAGTTTTAGATCTGAGGACCAGTATACATCCAAACTTTGGAAAAAAATGGTTTACGAACGACTATACATATGGAACGAAATATTACCAGCTGTGACATATCTTCGGTGCGGCCAAAACCTGCACAAGATTTCGCCATTGTAATAAAGAAACATTTGCTAAAAACAGAATTAAGGTAAAGATAAGCTCGCTCGTATTCCAGAAGTCGTCTGGAAATGGATGCCACCACTAGTCATCTGATCGAGATGTCGGTATCAACACGTCATATGCGATATGTATCATGTATGGTGTAAGGATTGTCGTAATGTGGGGCAAGGCACGCCTCCTGCCGTCCGCGACAGCCACCACGCGAAGGGTCGACTTAACGAGGGCGAACAGTAAGCGTACGTTGGCCATACTGATGTGTTACAATGTAGAGTTGTTTCGGCCATAAGGTAGATACAGGTAGTGCGTCACATACATACTTCATAGCAGTGCCGACGCGGACCAGCGTTGTAAAAGGCCTTCGCTTCTTCTAAATTTCTCTGATAGTATATTAACAGTTGCTTATTTGGCGTTCATTACGTTTAGACATATCTTGTATTACTTTAATTATGCAGTTCTCTGTGCCTGCCAAATGTTACGAAGTGTCCGAGTGGTGAACTTGCACACTACAGGATACGGAAACCCAAGTAAGCAGAACAAGAGTTTATTCAGCATTTGAACAAACAGAACAGTGCTCTCTGGATTGGATACGAATAACAAAACGGTGCATCTTTGTTGTGTTGATTGGTTACAGCGTACTGCCCGTCACTGTGTACGAAATGTCCCCGATTGGTTGTTAGACGAAGTCCCGCGAAGTTGCGACCTCTGAGGCGACGTCTGTAGTGACGTCCCACGACGTGGCGCAGAGGCGGCGGTTTGTACGCTGGCGGATGTCACAGGTCAGAGTAGGGGCGTCGCGGAACGACACTGTAGTTTAACGACACCTGCGGCCACACTCGCTGGAAAACAACCCTGTCCGTCCGCGTACACCGGACTGTTTCCCAGCAGGCGAAGAGGGCGGCCACTCGCCGTACACGGCTGTCGTGCACGGTAGTCGAGTCGCAGGCGCCAGCCGTACGAGACCAGCTGTTACACTTCCCTCGGAATGGCCTTACATGTGCATTTTCTAAATCTATGAAAACTAATCTGATACTTTATCATTTTCCTCTGTATTTTTTCCAAACCTGTCGTAATGTGAAAACATGACTTACCAGCTGTTTTACGTGGGTCCTAAAATTATTTCCCATTCTGTCTTTTATTATTAGAGGCAAAGGTGGATAAATGGGTCCCTGCTGGTATTATTGGCCCCCTATATATTTGGAAGTACAGGCCACGAATTCTAGCGGAGAGCACATGAACTACTAGAACTAGTTGCCAAACTTCACTGTACAGTGCGCAGACG